>NC_142874.1:102241251-102855470 GCF_051225735.1 Oryctolagus cuniculus | reverse complement strand
AAATTGAGGATTGGTACCAGGGTTAACCAGAAAAAAACTGACACTATATTTATTGTAGGAGTCTCATAAGGATGGGAGAGCATGATAACTAATTTTTTTAAGTATTAACTAGCTTTTCAAGTGTTTAGGATGGGAGAGTATATTAGCTAAATTTTTAAAGTACTAACTAATGTCTTTAAGTATTTGCTTCCCAGTAAGGGAGAGACTTATGCATGGCTACAGTGTTCAATTTAAGAATGCCCGTGCACTACATTAATGATTAAAATATAGAATAATTGAAGCAGTCTCATTAATTTAACCCTATAAAATTATTCCTTTTGTATTCACCTCAAGTCTTTTTTAAATGAAATAGTTAGAAATAAAGGAGGAGGAAATAAGGGCAAGATAATAAAAGTACCAAAAAATGGTAGTTAAGGAGTTGTGTGTGCATTTTATTTCCTTTTGAGTTTTTAAGAGTGCACTATTTTATCCTGTTTTCTGTTTTATTATATATATAATATATATAATAAATATATGTTGAGGCCTATATGTGACATTTATGCTATTTGTGTACATATACACATATTTCCTCAACTTCTCTTTCTTTCCTTCCTTCCTTCTTTCTTTTTCTTTGAAAGGCAGTGACAGAAGAGAGCTCTTATTTGCTGATTCACTCCCCGAATGCAGCTGGAGTTGGATCAGGTCAAAGCCAGGGCCAGAAACTCAATTCTGGGATCCTGTGAAGGTGGCAGGGACCTAACTACTTGAGCCATCTCCTGCTTTCTCCCAGGGTAAGCCATTAGCAGGATGCTGAAATTGGAGGTGGGCCAGGACCTGAAGGTAGGTGCTCCAATATGGGTTCTAGGCATCCGAAGCAGTATCTTAACTGCTGTGTCAAATGCCCAGACCCTTAAACTATTTTAAGAAGAGTAACATGTTACCAGCTAATTTTGATTCTATTTGATTTCTGATTTTCAGCTTTTATAAACAAAATTCGTCCTTGGATTCAGTCTTTTAGAATGTTAGTCCTACTGAGAGCAGAGACCCCTTCTGTTTATTTTTTCTCTATTTCTACCACCTGTTCCTTGAATGGCACAATATATAAACTCTGTAAATATTTATTATTTATTTTAAAGATTTATTTTTTACTTATTTGAAAGTCAGAGCTACACAGAGAAGAAGAGGCAGAGAGAGAGACAGAGAGAGAGAGAGAGGTCTTCCATCTGCTTGTGTTCTCCCCAATTGGCCTCAATGGCTGGAGCTGTGCTGATCTGAAGCCAGGGGCCAGGAGCTTCCTCCTGGTCTTCCCGCGTGGGTGCAGGCGCCCAAGGACTTGGGCCATCTTCTACTGAGTTCCCAGGTCATAACAGAGAGCTGGATCAGAAGTGGAGCAGCTGGGTCTCCAAACAGTGCCCATATGTGATGCTGGCACTGCAGGCTTTACCCGTTGTGCCACAGTGCCAGCCCCTGTAAATATTTATTATTGAAAAAAATGGAATTACATTGAATCCCACAATCTTACAAAATACTCCTATTTTAACACAACAAGACGTATCTAAGGTGGTAGGAGACTCAGTGAAGGTGAGGGAAAGAAAGAAAGGCAGATAATGCTTTCTCAAATTGGACAAAAACTTCGAGGTACCGAGCTCTGCCCCAGAGGAGATCTTTAAAAGCCAGAGTTATTTTTAAAAGTCTCACCCTGTTGTAAGTTGGAAATGGACAAACCGGTCAACATAGAACGTTGAGTCGACTCTTTGGCATGTCTACGGGTAGAATGTTGAAGGAGTAATTGCATAATATGCAGTTTGTCTGCATGCATGTGCTGCCCATGCAGAAGACACTACACTGCTGATCAGACAAATCCTCCCTGAGAATAGAGGGGAGATATCCTTGTTCCTTATTTGTTGAAGCTTTGTTCAATTATTTCAAAGATACACAGAAGAGACAGACCAAGAGACAGAGACAGAAACAGAGCTTCCATCCTCTGGTTCACTCGCCAAATGCCCACAATCATCCAGGCTGAGCCAGGAGCTGGCAACTCAATCCAAGGCTCCCACCTGGGTAGTAGGGCAGTGATGTAGTGAGTCACCACTGCTATCTCCCAGGGTGTGCATGAGCAGGACGCTGGCATCAGAAATGGCGTCAGGAGTGAAACGCAGGCACTCCAGTGGGGGATGCGCATGTCCCAAGCAGTGTCTTCCCTTCTCCCTCAAGTGCCTGTCCCTCTGCTTCACTTACAAACAACTGCATTTCAACCCTTATTTTCTTGTGCATCCAGGCTTACTTCATTCCATTTCTGTATTCTTTAGTCTAAAAAAGGAACTTGTGTTTAATTGCAATCTAATATTCCTCCATAGGAAATATTCTAAATATCAGAGATGCTACACTTAGGTAAAAGTGTGTGCACTCTCCCTGTGGGCTTTCCACTTAAAGCTTGTAAACAGAGCCTACAATTATCTTCATGTTATGAAAATTATGAATAAGAAAAAATTCATTTGAAATAGGGGAACTATAGTGAAATTATGAATCATCCTGTTTTAAAGTTACACTCTGTAACTTTAAAAAACACTTCTCAAGCTCTTCTTTTATAATGTTATCTTATATTGCTTAAATCCCCAAGAGTGCTAGGTGAGGATGTAAGATTTGCTTTTTATTTTTTTTTCCTTTTCACTTCTTATAAGCTTCTGAAAATTCTTCTGTATTACTAGTCACAGCCCAAAGGCAAACTTTTCAGTTTTCCCAAAATTGGTTTTTTGTACAGAACAAATGTTTGAGATGAAACATGATATTTAAAAAACGGGTAAACAGAAAAAAGGACAAGATAAAAATATCATAAATATTTTAATCATGGCAATTACATATTTGAGAAGAAACATGATATTAAAAAAGGAAGAGGGGCTGGTGTTGTGCCGCAGCGGGTTAACTTGCTGCCTGCAATGCCAGCATCCCACATGGATTCCAGTTTCACTTCAGATGCAGCTTCCTGCTAATGCACCTGGGAAAGCAGTGGAAGAAAGCCCAAGTGCTTGGGCCCCTGCACCCATATGGGAGACCTGGATGAAGCTCCAGGATCCTGGCTTTGGCATGGCCCAGCCTTGGCCTGTTGTAGCATCCATTTGAAGAGTTAACCAGCAGCTGGAAGACTTTTCTTTCTGTCTCTCCCTCTCTCTCCCTCTTTCTGCAACTATAACTTCAAGCAAGTAAATAAATTTTTAAAGAAGAGATGTTAATTTTTAAATTTTAAAAATAGAAAAAAAAGCACAAGGTGAAATATATTTGTAATTATAAAAATTTATTATATAAGTCCTTTCTTTGAAATATCTTCTAAAATTATATAAACAATATGTAACTAAATTCTATGATTTTTGTTACAATGTTTTTTTCTGTTTGCTTTCTTGCCTTTGTTTTTTGCTTGCATTCTTCCATTCTTTTTGGATGGCAACTACTCAAATTCAAGTCCATCTCTAGAAGTTACATCCTCAGTGTTTTACAAACCATACAGAATTATAGAATTTGTCTGACATAGATGTCTTTACAAATGAAGACACTAAGGTGTTGAGAGACAGCTTCTTGTCCAAAAGATACTAAGGGCTAAAATGTCTAGTCTAGTTCTGTATTCATTACTGCAAATTAGTCCCGATTGGACTCCTATATGCTTGAGACTTTTGGCCTGCCTACTACAGCTAAATCAGCCCTTCTTTGTCTCAAGAAGCCTAGAAACCACACACCTGTATTTCTCAGTCTCTATGGAGCATTCTACAAGCTTCCCCAGAGCCTACTTTTAATACTTACATTCCCTTCACAAGTATCTACTCCAATCAAACTTGTGTTTTCTCTTTCTGTGCCTTTGTATAACACCATTTTCTATTTCAAATTTCCTCCTCTATTATCAAACACTATGTATCATCCCAAAATTATTTGTCTAAAAATACCCATAAAAAGCAGTATGTGGATGGTAATTTTACTCCCATTTCATAAATAAATTGACACTCAAAAATGTTAAGTCAACAGTCTGACAAAGAGGTACTAAGTTAAATGAAGCAGTTCAAGATTAAGTAAATTTGTTCTGGCTATTCCAATACCACTGCTGAAAATTTAAGCTACAGTAAAAGATTCCTAAATGTCATGAAGGCAACCAACTCTCACCTCGGCTGGTCCTAAAATATGCCTCTCGTCCCACCGTCATCATGAGATTCACACAGACTCACACCCAGAATTGCACATGCCCACACAGCAGGAAGTGGCTGCAACGGAGCAGTCATCTAGCGCTCAGCCAGTGCTGGGCATCGTCTTCCATCTCTCAACTGCTCTCCAAGTGTGCCTCTGGCATAGTGGGGAGCCACAAAGTGCAATGCCAGGATTGCTCTCTGCCTGTTCTTCTAGTTATTGACAACAGTATGCTGCTAAACAGATGCAAATACATCCCACTCTGGAGAGAGAAGAGAAATAGGAATGTTGTGTTTAAAAATAATATACCATGACTAAAGAGAAAATATGTGAGATGTTAAGGAAGGAATTGGTCTCATGGCCTCTCTTCTGCTTGAATTTTTGTTTGGTTACAATGATTTGACAAATGTTTCTTGAACTTATCAGTTTGACTGATAGTATAAATCTTTTCTGTAGTTAAAATCTCCTCATACTATCATTGATTGAAAAGAATCACACCACTGAGTTTTCCAAGTGCAAATCACATATCAGGAAGGATGCCTGTTGTGCCTGGCTTGTCAGCAAAATCTGTACAATTACAGCAACAGAATGGTGTTGAGGAAAGAGAGAATCCTTATTTGCAGGACAGGACACTTCCGGTGGGAGAGTGCTGTAAGTATGTTGGGTAGAATAGAAAGTTTCAAAGTTGATGCTGTAGCTCAATTAAATGACCTAAAACAGGTGTTTCCATTCCACAACCCCTTTTTATGAAAAAAAAAAAAAAAATCACTCTCTAGCACATAGATAAAAACAGGTACACATGCTAGTGTCTATCTCTGTTTAGGCACATTGCCTATATGTATTCATTCAATTTAATATCTACTTTTAAGCTTCTCCACAAAATTTTTTTTAAAAAAATCAACTCAACCTTACAATCTCTAGACCAATGATTATTTCTAGTTAAAGAGAATTATTGATGAAGACTTGCACATTCCATATAAACTAAAATGCACTTTGTATTAAATTTTATTACTCATGTAAATTCTATATGCATTAACATGATTAACACTGTTACTTGAAGATAACTATATAAGATAATTTTGCAGTAGAAATCTAAAAGGGATCAAAATGATTTAATTTTAGGATATCAAACCAGCAAGAGAAAACTAGAATCACAAGATATGTTCATGTTAGCCTTATGAAATGTTTATATTAGAGCTGTATATCTGCAGGTTTCCTCTTACAGGAGTACTGAGCCTTCTATAGCCAAGCCAGTTATTCTGCTGCTCCCTGGAGTAGCTTCCAATTCACCTTCTTGTTAGAGTGAATCATTTCCAAATAAGACTAATCCCTCACTTGACACCTTGCCTGCTGGATGCTGCTCTGTTCTGAATGATTTATGATCACACATTTAAATAATTACATTGGTCTTGTTGTTCTAATATTTCAGCACAGTTAACAAGAAGATACATGCAGATAAATGTATTACAACCTTCTCTCTCTTCAAGTACTTTTTCTTTATGAGAAATTAAACAACTATAAAATAACAAACCACCCAATCTCTCCCCAATCTCTCCCTACTGGAACATAAAGAGTAAGCTTACATTAATATTATATTATTTTATAATATATAATAAAATAGTAAAAGATAATATTTTTCACAGCTTTTCTCTTCTAAATATAAATATATATTTCACATGAGAGAAAAAACTAAAATTTGCTTCTTTATAGAGAAAAATATAACTAAAAGAGCAGAAGAAATTAATTTGGAAACAAAAACAATAAGAAAGATACCTGAGAAGGAGATTAGAAATGAAGCAGTTACTTCAAATTTGGCTGAACTTGAAAATATTTTAAATAGTTTAGATGTGGATAATGGGGGTGGTGGTGGTGAAGGTGATGGTGAAGGCAGTGACAGACTATTTTGTGGGGAGAGAAGCAGTTCTCTTGCTTTAGAACGCAGTGTTGCAATCCTTTCTCATTTCAGAAATGAAACATGAATTATTTTTATAAGAGAATACTGAATAAGCTTCCAGAAACCACAGCAATCATACTAATTATAAACCATCTCTGTTACTTAGATCCAATGCTCTATACCTGCTCACCTTCAATTTTGTCTTCCCTTTTCTCCTACATGTTTTCTTCCTGTCATCATAGTCAGTAAAAAAAAATGCTTGTCAGTAGCCATGGAAAGAAAAAAAATAATGCTAATTTAGAAACAGAGGTTAAGGTCAAGTCTCCTCTGAAGAAAGATTAGAAAGAATTAAAATACGGGCCAAGTCTCAATTTCCCAACTGCAGAGAGGAAAAACTGCATCAAACGTAACTAAAACATTGAACAAGGATCTGGTTCATGCACAAGAATCATATGCTAATTTTTAATTAAATAATAAATGAGACTTATCAACATGAGGTATCTAGTAACTTCTGAGAATGGCTTCTCTCTGTGCATCACTGTTACTCACTAGATCTAGCCAAATAACTACTTTATTTGGAGGAAACTAGTTTTAAGTGGAATCAAAAACTTTATAATACACTTATTTCCCTAATATATTTCTCATTAGCAGTCAATCTCATATTTTTACCTATAAACACATTCTATTATTTTTGAATATTATTTTCATTAAACTGGATACCTTTAATCAATAGTATGTTAAATTAAGATAAATAAGTGATTATTTTGACAACACAAATTGAATAAGGACAATGTCTTCATTAAGAACCCAAATCCTCACAAATTTCTGCTTTGCCATTTTGAACAAATTGGCTTTCAATCTGAGACTTTTCTTTTACCGATGAATTGTTATTCAAAGCATCACAGAACACAGAGTAATATGAGACAAAAAAAAAAGGCATTTTTCCTTTAGCATTTCCTTTGATGGGGGAAGAATTCTTCAAACTTCATTACACAGTGGCCATCCATAAAGCAAGTTTCAGCATAAAAAATAGGGGTAAAACTGCTAGCTTGGACCAATTCTGGTTCTTTCCCTGGTCTTACCCAGGAACTCAGTTTCTCTGAGAATATTATTTTGAATTATTAAAAAAAAAATCATGAATTTCTTCCTGGCAAAGAAAAAATGGCAGTGAATCGGAAGAAATTCACAGATCAGAATATTAGCTTGACTCAAGTCACATGATAAACAAGTATCTCAAAACATTTTTCACTTCAAAAATTTAAATTGGAAACATTTTGCAACAATTGTGTAACCATGTCATTTTCTTAAAAAAAAAAAAAAAAAGATTTATTTATTTGAAAAGCAGAGTGACAGAGTCAGAGAGAGAGAGATGTTCCATCTGCTGGTTTACTCCCCACATGTCTACATTGGCCCCTGGCTATGCCAGGTCAAAGCCAGGAGTCAGAAGCTTTAGGCAGGTCTCCCACGTGGACAGCAAGGGCCCAAGCACTTGGGCCATCTGCGGCTGCTTTTCCCAGGCCATCCCATATGGGATGCCAGCACTGCAAGCAGCATACCCATTGTGCCACAGTTTTGACCTCAAAACTCATTTTGAATTTTTCACGATTATACTTTGATATTATCAAGTAAAATGAAAGAATAAAGAAACAAAATTGCTGATAATGGATTTAACTTTTGCCATAAGCCTTAAATATTTAGAATCAATGATATATACAAATATATATGTATGCGTGTATATGTATAATATATATTTATATAGCCATTTCATTCTAGTAGGATGATGTTATATTTGCTAAAGCATAAAACAAATACGTATAAAGCTTTTTACAGGGTCTACCTGATGTCAAGGGGTTCCAATAATACTGTAGACTTTTTTTAAAAATTTAAACATTTTTAATTCAGAGAACAGATATAATACCAATAATTACTTTTTAATACTACTTTGAAGTAACTAATTTCTAACATATTAACCTGTTGTACTATGATAATTAAAAAGAGAAGACAAAAATTGTAAATGAAAGAAAACTAAACTGGTTTTCATTTTGGAATATCTGTAATGGGGCTTTTCTGGGAAAAATATTTTAAGAATATTTTCATAACAAAATAGGGTAATTTTATTCTATATTTCTGTTAAGTTCTGTACATTAAATTTTTCTCCCAATACAGTTCTGTGACTGAAACTTATAATTTACCTCTTCATCTCTAAGTCTTTGTAAACGCAAAAACAATTTGGCTTCTGTTTTACTTATCAGTGCCTTTAATTACAAGCATTATTTGTAAGAAAATGAATTGGAAAGAGATTAAATTGATTCAGCTGTTTCATCAGGTACTCAATTTTCTATTTCTCTGACCCAAACAAGAGGTATATGTCTCTGAAAAGCCATATGATCTCTAACACCTAGAAATTGAATTTTTCCCTACTTTCAATTACATAGTGTTAAAAAATATTTTGTAATGTTAGGAGAAAGAGAGTATGACAAATCTGAAACTTGCCAACCTACCAAATAAAATACCATCATCACATTATTTGTCAGTGTTTGCCTTACAACTTTCAAAGTTCAGATCTTGACATCATCATCCTAAATTCAATCACTCCAAACAAGAAAGGAAAACATCACAAGATTTTCTTGGAGTATTTATTATTTATTTTATTCTGGATTATGAAATCAGAATAATTTCAAATTTTTACAAGATCTCAAAATTTAGAAATAAAACAAAATTAATACAACATCCACAAAATGATGCAGATGATATACAGTTTGCTTATTCATTGATTTCTATAATAAAAGTAAAAAGGTATTGAAAAGAAGTAATCAAAAATATTTAATGAAAATCATAAATATTTTAAATAATTATTTTGCATTAAGTAAAGACTATCTTTTTATGTAAAATAATTGAAATAAAACAAACTAATAGCCAAAAAGGGCAAAATTGAAATTTACTTTTAAATAAATACTAAGGAGCCGGCGCTGCGGCTCACTAGGCTAATCCTCCACCTTGCAGTGCCGGCACACCAGGTTCTAGTCCCGGTCGGGGCTCCGGATTCTGTCCCGGTTGGCCCTCTTCCAGGCCAGCTCTCTGCTGTGGCCAGGGAGTGCAGTGGAGGATGGCCCAGGTGCTTGGGCCCTGCACCTCATGGGAGACCAGGATAAGTACCTGGCTCCTGACATCGGATCAGCGCAGTGCGCGGGCCGCAGCGCACCGGCCGCGGCGGCCATTGGAGGGTAAACCAACGGCAAAGGAAGACCTTTCTCTCTGTCTCTCTCTCTCACTGTCCACTCTGCCTGTCAAAAAAAAAAAAAAAAAAAAAAAAAAAAAAAAAAAAAAGAATAGATAAATACTGACAAGAGTTATAATGAAGAATCATTATTAATATCTAGGAAAATTGAGACTTTACATTCGCAGTAAAGTACCTGAAATATAACAGTCTATTTTTTTTGTCTGATTTCCTAAACCTGAACTTTTACAAATGATCCTTTCGATATGCCAGAGGGCATACCAGGATAGTCTCTACTTCAATTCACAATTACTCATTAATCAAGAATGACCATATAATCTGCTAGAAGTTAAAATAATAGTATATTTAGAGACAGCATGAGAAAAGGGTGGAGGGGTCTTTATCTCTTACAATAAATTTATACCTATGTCTCTCCCATTTTTCCCCCCTCTTTAACTGGGTCTATCAACAATTCCAAGCCCAAGGTTGTCTATCTCAACACTGTCCAGGATTTTTGTACATTAGGGTTTATTTTCACAATATAATACATTTGTTTCCTTACTCAGCAACCAATTCTTGATCTCTGTTTCACAACAATGAATTAAATCTGCTTCTACCTCTTTCAAACTACTCTTTGCAAATTACTCTTCTTTCTAATCCATCCTGATTTCCTTGGCATTGCTGATTTTTGCAAACAGTCCCAATAAATGTAAATTTTTAACTTTTTTGTTCAGTCAAAAAATAACCTCAGAATCAGTTTCTAGGTCTGTAAAGCTTTGGAAAAAATGTATATTTTTTGACTT
This sequence comes from Oryctolagus cuniculus, assembly GCF_051225735.1. Lineage (NCBI taxonomy): Eukaryota > Metazoa > Chordata > Mammalia > Lagomorpha > Leporidae > Oryctolagus > Oryctolagus cuniculus. Next base: position 102,845,410 of record NC_142874.1, on the reverse strand, counting down.
CCATTTCAAAAAAATTTTTTCTAAGGCTTATTTTTTTTACATGAAAGGTAAAACAAAAGAGAGAAGTAGAGCAAGTGAGAGAGAGATTGATCTTTCATCCACTGGTTTACTCCCCGATGACTGCAACAGTCAGATCTGCACCAGACCGAAGTCAAAAGCCATGACCTTCATCCAGGTCTCCCACCTGGGAGGCAAGGGCTCAAATACTTGGGCTACCATATGCTGCTTTCCCAGACCTGTTAGCAGGAACCCAGTTCAGAAGCAGAGTAGCCAGGACTCAGTCTGCTGACATTGCAAGCAGTAGATTAACCCTGTATGTCACAATGCTGGCCCCTTGATGTGCTTTCTAATTTGGTTAGCAAATCAAAAAACTCAAGACATTATTTACATTTGTGTTTCAGACTATGACATACTTTTGAATGTGTTGCTGATTATACTCATATCTGCCTGGGAAAATTGGAATGTATAATTTAAATTGAAAGTATGATAATTAAATTCATAAAATTTTATACACAAAAATTAATAAAATGTTAAGCTCATTGATGTAATCATTAGATCATGAATCCAATCTTCTGATTCAATGTTTTTGATGTGCCACATAATGTACTTTTATCCACCATCAGTTAACTTTTTAGCATCATGCAACTCAAAAGCATGGCCTCCAAGAAATGGTATTTTCATCACGAGGTTTCTTCTGGGAATGTTGTCTTCAGTCATACCCTAGAACAACCAAAATAGCAGCCACATGTTAGCAAGATTGCCAGGTGATTTGTAAGCAAAGTTGATAAAGCACTGTCTCAGTATACTGTTTCATATATTCCCTGGAGTGAAACTCATCTTTTTCATTTAAATTGCAGATCTAGACTTATTTTTTTGTGAAAATACATTACATTCTACTTCAATGATAAAAACTGGCTTCTGTCATACGATTTCAATTTCTAAGCACTTTTACTCACTCATATGTTCTTTTGTATTTATTTATTCTCAAATAATGATTAAGAACCTATAATGAGATGGTCGTTACTCTATGTCCTGGGAATTCCACAGTGATAAGAAGAGAAAACCTAGCTCTCATAGAAATTGTGTTAAGAGATGAGGTAGGGGCTGACATTGTAGGCTAAGACTCTGCCTGCGACACTGTCATCCCAAAAGGGCACCAGTCTGTCCCAGCACTTGTTCCTATCCAGCTCTCCGCTATGGGCTGGTAAAGCAGTGGAAGATGGCACAAGTACTTGCGACCCTGCACCCATGTGGGAGACCCAGAGGAAGCTCCTGGCTCTGGGCTTTGGATCAGCCCAGCTCTGGCCATTGAGGCCATTTGGGGAGTGGACCAGCAGATGGAAGACTTCTCTCTCTCTCTCTCTCTCTCTGCCTGTAATTCTGCCTCTCAAATAAATAGATAAAATAATTTTTTTAACTTTTATTTAATGAATATAAATTTCCAAAGTACAGAATATTGATTACAACGACTTCCCCCCCATAACGTCCCTCCAACCCGCAACCCTCCCCTTATCCACTCCCTCTCCCCTTCCATTCACATCAAGATTCATTTTCGATTCTCTTTATATACAGAAGATCAGTTTAGCATACATTAAGTAAAGATTTCAACAGTTTGCTCCCACACAGAAACATAAAGTGAAAAATACTGTTTGAGTACTAGTTATAGCATTAAATCTCAATGTACAGCACACTAAGGACAAAGATCCTACATGAGGAGTTAAGTGCACAGTGACTCCTGTTGTTGACTTAACAAATTGACACTCTTGTTTATGGCATCAGTAATCACCCTAGGCTCTTGTCATGAGCTGCCAAGGCTATGGAAGCCCCCTGGGTTCACTGACTCTGATCATTTTTAGACAAGGCCATGTTAAAAAAAGAGATGAGGTAGACAAATAATAAACAAGATCAATAATTAAAATACAGTCAATTGAATGGTAAGAACAACTATAAATAACAGGAAAGCAAAGCAGTAACAAAAAAAGTGGAGAGGATCAGGGTGAGATTTCATAGAAAATATGAAGTTGCTAAACTAAATCTTTTATTTAAAGCATACTTATTTTTATAGTTTCAATGCTCTCTTAAGTTGAAAAAACTCAAGCCTAAACTTCAGCCTTAATATCTCACTTACTTGAAAGTTCCAAATGCATAACAACTTTTGTGTACACTGCCCAATAATTGAACAGAATACACTAATTATTATCAAATTAGCAATGGGATGTATTTTGGAGACTCTGGTGACCTTGATATTCTTCTTTCAATCCGTTCTTGACCCCATGACTGGGGAAAACCTATGCTCCATCAATGTTGGTGCAAATTCACAGACTAATTTGTTTAGGGTATTTATCTTTAGAATTCCTATAGGGTTCTCCTGTGTGTTCTATACCCAATTGTATAACTTAATTATTTTTGAAGTCCTGAAAAAAAAAAAAAAAAAAACAAAAGCAAAGTTCAACAAAAGTATCCATGCACAGCATAAACACTATAGACTATTCCATTAGAGATAGAGAGGAATGTCTGCATCACACAACCCTAGATTGGGTTCCCATTTTAGAGATTGCCAGGCAGGATGCTTTATTGGAGAGTGCTATGAAACACAACAGAATGACAATGACAAAGAGGATGAGTCTGACTGTGGTGATTAGGCAGCAAAGTAGACCTCAAGCAACTGGGGTAGAAAGAGTTCTGAAGTTGAGATGGCCTTTTGGCAATATTCATTATTGAATTAAGACTTCTCAAATCCTGCTGTAAACAGGCATCCTCTATCACTGCTTTGGAATCTTCTAAAATATTTGTCATTCTGGTATCACTTCTGGTACCATTCATGAAAACCATGCCAATATAAGATTAACCATGCAAAGAGATTTAACATGGCAAAAACTGTGAGGAATATTGGAAAGGAATATGCAAGAAGCTGGGCATGCTATCAGACTATGATGGAGTTTTAATCCCAAGTAAAGCACAGAGAGGGAAAATGAGGAAAGTTTGTGTGGAAATGTCCCAGACACACAGCAGTTTCAGCACAATTTGACAAGTCTGCTAGAGAGTCTTTGAGTCAAATTTGCTCATCAGAGGAAGTCTGTACCTCCAAGAATTTGATTTGCATATTCAATAATTGACTGAAAATCACCCATGGAAAACTGAATGGTCCCCCAATCAGAGATCTGAGACACATTCTTACAAGTGTCATATGCACTAGTAGAATTGCTGACACAAAATTAGAGCATGAGGGAACATTGCTGGAAAGGCTGTCTCTCGATGGTCCTTTGTCTACATTGTTGTCACTTAATGGTTCTACACCTAGGATGTGAGGACATGAGCATTTGCCCCAATCATGGATGGTAACATGAAAGTATCAGGAGGCTTAAAACTTCAGCAATAAAGACATCCCAGCACCACCACCACCCTGGGCAATGGACCTAAAACAGAGGAAACACTAAGTAGCATGATGAATTGCTTGCTTGCTTGCTTGCTTGCTTTTTTTTTTTTTTTTTTTTTTGACAGGCAGAGTGGACAGTGAGAGAGAGGAGAGAGAGACAGAGAGAAAGGTCTTCCTTTGCTGTTGGTTCACCCTCCAATGGCCTCCGCGGCCAGCGCGCTGTGGCCGGTGCACCGCGCTGATCCGAAGGCAGGAGCCAGGTGCTTCTCCTGGTCTCCCATGGGGTGCAGGGCCCAAGCACTTGGGCCATCCTCCACTGCACTCCCTGGCCACAGCAGAGAGCTGGCCTGGAAGAGGGGCAACCGGGACAGAATCCAGCACCCCGACCGGAACTAGAACCCGGTGTGCCGGCTCCACAGGCAGAGGATTAGCCTATTGAGCTGCGGCGACAGCCAAACATGATGGATTTCTAAAATGGGAGGCAGGATTAGAAGGAGTTAAACATCAATTATGGTCTCTATCTGCAGCAATGGATTTCACTAACACCCTCAAGTTATGCTTTTATTCTAGATATTGAATATTAGCACCATTTGGCAGCAGAGAAGGCTCAAGTGCTTATCTCCTTGCTACCCACACAGGAGACCTGTATTGAGTTCTCAAATCCTGGCTTTGGCCTGGCCCAGCATTGGATGTTGCAGGGATTTGGGTAGTAAACCAACAGATGGAAGATCTGTTGTGTGTGTGGGGGGGGGGGGGGCAACGGGGTCTGTATGCCTGTTTCTCTCTCTGTCGGTCTATCTTTCAAATAAAAATAAAAGAGTAAATCCTTAAAATGGTAGTGACAGAATAAAATCAATATGGAATGCGTGCATACCTGAGGACTGCAAGAGGTAGAGGAGCCAATTCAACTGATGAAGCTCTCTGTTTTCTCTTGGCCCACTTCTGTGCTTACCTCCAACTGGGAAGAATAAATACCAGGCTCCACAATCTTTCAATGGAACTCTCCAGAGGGACATCCAACACGGTTTCTCAGAGGGCACACAATGGAATTGAATGCAAACACTGCAATTAGCACACCCTACTTTGGCTTTGGCTTTGTTCCAGTATTACCTTCCCTAGTCTCTCATTTTCATTTCTTTGGATCACCTACTAAATAAAGTACCTACATTCAAGTTTTTATCTAATTCTGATTTTGAGAGAACCTCAAAAGAAGACAATGAGTTCTTTGATGTCTGGAAGTCTTTATCATTTGCAATTTTGGTTCTAGTTCTGGAAAATTGTTTATTAATTTTCACAAACACAGCCAGAAAACTGCAATTGCACAATATCGTGATGGTTTCAGAATACTCATAATAAAATCATCTATAGAAAGGAAAACATTTTAACCTCATAATTTTATTACAATTGGAAACTAGTAGAGTATGTATTCTTCATGCTAAATATAATGAGCATTTTGTAGTTATCACAAAAGTAAAAATTGGCACGTACACACATATACACACATACAAACCAGGTAATTGAGTCTGTTCATTTATGGTCAGAACAGATTAAATAGACAGAAAGAACATGTAAATTTTCTCCCTAAATTTTGGGAAAAAATTGCTACATAAAAGCAAATTGAAATGTGTTTAAGAAATTATATAAAGGGGCAGCATTGTGGCACAGCATGTTGAACTGCTACCCGTGATGTTGACATCCCCATAGGAGTATTGGTTCAAGTCCCTGTTGCCCTTCTTCTTACCCAGCTCTATGCTGATGCACATGGGAAATCAGCAGAAGATGGCTCAAGTGCTTGGGCCCTTGCCTCCCAGGTGGGAGGCTTTTGTCTTCAGCCTGGCCCAGCCCTGGCTGTTGTAGCCATTTGGTGAGTATGCCAGCACATGAAGATTCTCTCTCTCTCTCTCTCTCTCTCTCTCTCCCTCTCTCTCTTTCTCTGCCTCTCCTTCTCCTTCTCTGTAACTCTGACTTTCACATAAATAAATAAATCTTTTTCAAATTATAATAACTACAATAAGATAATTTGGAAGTGCATCACAGAAGACCCAACTGAGCAGTTTACTGGATGGAGGAACCATTACCTGAAAACCAACTATGGTATAATCCCTTATGATAAATTAACTAGACTAGAGATTCTTCTTAAAATTCCAGCTTGATTTCAGAGAAATCAAATAATCAAGTTTTGCACAGAAATAAATTCAAAGTTCAAAGAACTTTTTTCACATAACAAGAGTGTGATTAACGGCAGGTATTTGGCACAGTTAGAATGAAACTTGGGATGCCTGCAGCTGGTATTTTATGTGCCTGGGTTCAAGTTCCAAGTCTGCTCCTGATGCCACCTCCTAATAATGCACACCCTTGGAAGCAACTGGAGATGGTTGAAGTGCTTTTGTCCCCGCCACCCATGTGGGAGACTCAGACTGGCTTCTGGGCTCCTGGCTTCTGCCTGGTATAGACCTGGCTGTTACAGGCATTTGAAGAATAAACATGTGGATGGGAGATCATTCTATGTCTCTGTTTCTCTCTCTCTCTCTCTCCTTCTCTCTCTCTTTTTCTCTCTGCCTCAGATAAATAAGTGAGCATTTTAAAGCTTAAAAGAAATTGGGAATGTTTTGTCATGTTTAGTGAGTATGCATTTTATGGGCAAATGTTTTCATCATTTCTCCTCAATAATTGTTCTTACTTTTTACAGGAATTTAGTATTTATACAATGGGTGGAACTGAGGAAAATACTCATTTTCATGCCTAATTTTTCCTTTCTAAAGACAATGGTGCCTTTGCATTCCCTAAAAATGATGCAATTCTGAAGTAGATTCTTTCTGCCAGCACAGCTTTCAAGAAATTGTATGCACGCCACATTCTTAAGAATCAGCAACTATGTGAAATGAATATTCAAAGATCTTACAAATCTCTGTACACTACTTCTGCAGGACTAGTTGAGTGCCTTGTTAAAGTAGGCAGAGTTCCCAAAGCAAGAGTATAAATTCAAGCCATCTAAGAAATCTTACACAGATGAGGCCCACTCACTTCAGGGAAATCTAGGCAAAATAAGATTCAAGACAGCAAAACATTAAAATAGTTACATTTCAACAGCATCTTTCTCGTGACTGAGAGGTTCCTTTAAATGGAAATATTTCGAGACATTCTGAGTTAGAGAAAAGCATAGCTAAAGACAGTAGTCTATTGAGGCTTAGGAGGATATTTCTGATTCCATATTACATGTTATAAAGAAAAATACTAGATACAAAATGAAAGACTAGTTTGAATCTCATAGATCTCATAAATCAGATATTTGAGCACTCTGTATTAAAGAGCACTTCAAGTCATACCACAACAATATATTTCTTTGCCAAACCTTTTTAAGAATAACGAAAAGCTTGGGAAATTTATAACAGACTTCTTGATGGAAATATGAAAGTTACTAAAAAAAGAACTTACATAATATAGTTAAATGAATAAATTTATTTGACAATATATTTTGAAAGATGAATCTTTAACTATCTCTGTAAAATGAACTACCAAATTTATCTTCAGATTACCAGAACTATTTCTATATTTTAAAGCATTGTTATCTTTTTTTTATCATTTTTATAGGTAGGCTATCTAATGGTCTTATGATAGGAGATTGGAAAAGAAATATGAAGCATGGGAATGAAGCAGTAGATTTATTTTTCAAAATACTTTATTAAAATATTAAAGCAAATATACACAAACTACCTGTCTATCCTGCCAATGAAAGGCATAATGTGTCATAAATTAACAATGTATGTCTTGCATAATAGGGTTTTATTTCCTGATTGATGGATGGTGCAGAAAGCCCAAACCATGAATTTGGGACAGTTTTCTTTTGCATCTGCCAAGAGCTTATAGAATATTCTTGTAGAGATGTTATCACTTTCACCATCAGCATTTTTAGATTTTGATTTTACAGTGCTAGAAATCATTAGATTTTGGAATGCACATGCTTTCAGTCTGGGTAATCTGCTAACACATGCATTCTTACCAAATGCTATCTAACACCCCTTCAGATTCAACCCTTGGCCACCACTTCAGATTTCATTCCTTTCTATTTTCAAAAAGAAATGTATTCTTTAAAAAATTAACTAATTGGAACAGTTTTGCTTCAAATACAGTGTTTTATCAAACTTTGCTTTAAATATTTGTCAAATTTATAGAAATTAGATAATGCTATAATTTTAATGCTTCTGTGACAATCTTAAAATTTATTTGATATGAGTGAAATTGACCATTTTCCCTTTTAGTCATTCTGAATAGCCCTTGCCTAGTTCTCTGCTAGACTAGGTCTTTTCACTTTTTAGTGTTTCACTCTTTATTTAGTGGAGCCAATAAGCCATTGATTGTAATGCAAATTAGAAATATATAGTCTTAAAATATTAAAATAAATAAAATAAAAATTAAGTAACTTTTGAAAACAATGTCAAGTTTTAAGTAAATGTTTGGTTTGCTGATAGATTGTGAAGCATTATTATCCTTCAAAAATTATTAAAATATCAAATCTGAATATTAGAATAAAAGCTCCATGACAAGGGATCTCCTTGGCTCCTATAAACCTAGTGCCCAGCACCTTGCTTGGCACAGAAAAGGGAACACGTACACAATGAGGAAATTACTCACCACCTGATACCTTAAAAACTATGGTGTTGGGGGCAGTAAAAGATTATTGGAATACTACAATAATGTTTCCAAAAAGAAAAAAAGAAGAAGAAACTTAAACCAAAAGAGGTAATTTAAATGTTATCCACCTGTCAATAGTATCATTAATTTTCTAAGAAGATTTCACATGTACTTTTTTTTCTAATCAAGAATTCCTTACTGCTTTCATAATCCCACAGCAGAAATGTAATATCATAGGTGGGCATAGTAAAAATGTCTTTAAATTACAATTTGGAACTAGGCCCAAGGGCAAGAATCACCAGATCAAGTTCGGTCTCCCTCATGGGGAACAGGAGCCCACTTGAACAATCTCCTGTCGCCTTCTAAGGTAGGTGTGAGCAGGAAGCTGGACTTGGAAGCAGAGCCGGAACTGAAGGCCAGGCAGTTTAATAGGGGATACAGTCCTCCAGAGTGGCATCTTACTCACTGCGAATGCCAACCCACATACTAGTGCATATAATACTAAAAAAAAAAAAAAAAAAAAAAAAAAAACAAAACTGTGATCATATTATACATAGTATATAATGATACAGTAAATTATAAAAATGCAGAAAAAATAATTATAATAAACACACCATCTTTAACTTGCGCACTGTTTTAGATGATTACTTATTTAATACTATACAAGTTCTTTGAGCCAATTAGTCCATTAAATTTACACATAAGATGACAGGATTACAAGGAATCCTGGTCACATAATTGCCTAGTCCGATGGCACACAGCTAGTTGCTAACAGAATGTGGACAGTGAACAGATGTGTCTCCATCCCCATTAAGTAATCATTTAAAGTATAATTTTATTGTCTTATACACAAGGCAGAGTCCATACTTTGGTGCAAACGAGGGCTACTCCAGATCCTGGCCTCTACTGGGTTGTTAAATCTGTGTCTTAATTCTTCCCTCCCCCCATCAAAATTTTCCTGCAAACTTCCATCATTGCCTCCAAAACACAATGCTCCAGCTGTTGCTGTTGTTGTAAAATCATCATTAAACAAGTAATTTCTTAGTGACAATTCACTCTAATGTGAAAGACTAAATCATGGAGGCACAACTTTACCCTCCTTCGTACTTCTTCTGCCCACCATACCTCCATAAAAATAGTGAAGGCCATGTCACAATTGCATTAAAAAATCTGGAACAATAAATACAAAGATCCTGAAATTCAATTCTGCAATCCCAAGATATGAAACATACTATAATCTGGTTTTTTATTCACATTGGGTTGTTTTTTAAAACATCAGAAATTAAGCCGGCGCCGCGGCTCACTAGGCTAATCCTCCGCCTTGCGGCGCCGGCACACCGGGTTCTAGTCCCGGTCGGGGCGCCGGATTCTGTCCCGGTTGCCCCTCTTCCAGGCCAGCCCTCTGCTGTGGCCCGGGAGTGCAGTGGAGGATGGCCCAGGTGCTTGGGCCCTGCACCCCATGGGAGACCAGGAAAAGCACCTGGCTCCTGGCTCCTGCCATCGGATCGGTGCGGTGCCCCGGCCGCAGCGCGCCGGCCGCGGCGGCCATTGGAGGGTGAACCAACGGCAAAGGAAGACCTTTCTCTCTGTCTCTCTCTCTCACTGTCCACTCTGCCTGTCAAAAAAAAAAAAAAAAAAAAAAAAAAAAAAAAAAAAAAACATCAGAAATTAAATAATTACTTAAGTACATTACTTGATTTATATGCATTTGGTCTCCCCAGTCAATATGCAAGTCATGAAGTGAAATAAAAAAAAGAGGAATAGAGACTACAGTAAATATAAACAGAGCTGATAGGTATTTTTGAGGCTATTTAGAACATCATCAGCTTAAAGTTTTACACCCTTAAGGATTATATTTTTTAATATTTTACTTCATTTCTAGTATGGGACAGTCAACAAGTCTGTATGCTGGTTAGTCATTCTTCATTTCTCTTTGTTGTTCATTTAATTTGTGCAATCAGTTTCTTGAGTTCTTCTGTGGTAAATTGTGAGAGGAAACTATTACCCTCAGTGAGTAAGTCTAAGTATTCCAGTCATTTGTTTCTTTGCATATACTTCCATTGCTGTTTTCCATAAACTGATCGGTGCCCCTACTAAACAAATTTTATTTTTAGAGGTCTCAGGAATGCAGTCAGAAAAGGTGCTCTGTGAAGATCATCCATGCAACTACACTTTATAGATGAAGACAGGAAAAGTGTGATCCAGACATAGGAAATGGTTTGCTATTCTATTTTTTTAAAGCCTTATTTTTATTGTTCATTTGAAAGGCATGCTGATAAAGAGAGCTAGAGAGACACAGAAATAAAGAAATTTCCCATGTGCTGGTTCATATCCCAAATGGCTACAACAGCCAAGTCTGGGCCTGATGAAAGTCAGAAGCCTTGAACTCCATCGAAGCCTCTCGCATCTGGGTGGCAGGGACCCACGTTACTTGAACCACGTTCTTCTGCATTCTAGGAGGATTACAAGGGACCTAGATTGGAAGCAGAGCAGCAGGGACTGGAAATAGTGCTTTGATGTGGGATGTTGGCATCCCAGGCAGCAGCTTAACTCATGGTGAGCCAACACTAGCCACCTGAGAGTGCTTTGGATCTATGGTTTCATGAGTTCATTAAACATGATGATAAACATAAATGGTTTTGCCAAATTTCTGTAGTTTATTTTAATATCTAATGTTGACTTTGATTCTCATACTTATGTGTGAAAAATGTTAATAGATTTTTAAGTAGATCTTGTAAATTCAAATCAATAGTATTTCAAATAATCAATGTCATCCAAAAGCAGAACTAACCGCATCTAATGTAGATATGAAAATACATTATTCCTACAACGATTGATTTATATAAGATTTTACACATAAGTCATTTTATGCTCCAGTGGCTTTCTTTTTTTTAAAAAAATTAATATTAAGAGAATAGATTTTATGCATCCCATAAGTACCATTCCAAGAAGACAATCATACTCCCTTACTCCCTCTTCCCTTCTCTTCATTAGTTTTTGCAAAGACATAATTTTAATCTACTCTATGTTCACAGGTTTAATTAACTGCTAAACATAATATTCAACAAATAAAAAGTAAGAAGACCACTATTCCACAGGAGTATAAACAAGGTCTAAAAACAACAATCATATCACAAAATATTCATTTCATTCCTGTACATTTTTGTCTTCTATATTAACTGCTACATATCATTGAAAACATTTATTTGTCTTCTTGATTCTGGTTTATTTCACTAATCAGAATGGTTTCCTGTCACATTCATTTCATTACAAAACACAGGATTTTATTTTTTTATGGCTGAATAGTGTTCCATAATGTATCTATATCACATTTTCTTTATCCAGTTATCAGTTAACAGACATCTGGGTTGATTCCGTATCTTTGCTATAATGAATTGAGCTGCAATAAACACAGGAGTACAAATAAATCTTTCCTATGCTCATTTCACTTCATTTGAGTAAATTCCCAGGATGGCTGCAAAATATGGAAAATCAATTTTCAGATTTCTGAGGAATCTCATACTTTCTTCCACAATGGCTGTACCGGTTTACATCCCACCAGCAGTGTATTAGGTTACCTTTTCCTCCATGTCCTCGTTAGCATTAGTTTTTTATTTTTGGATGATAGACATTCTAATTGGGGTGAGGTTTAACTTCATTGGGGTTTTTATTTGCATTTCCCTTATGGCTACTGATCCTGGGCATTTTTTCATGTGTTTGTTAGCAATCTGTATTTTACCCTTTTAAAAATACCTGTTTGTGTCCTTTGCCCATTTCTTAAATGGAAAGTTTGTTTTGTTGTTGTTGACTTTCTTGGGATCTTTATAGATCCTGGCTATTAATCTTTTATCAATTGCTTAGTTTGCAAACATTTTTCTCCCATTCTGTTGGTGCATCTTTACTTTGCTGAGATTTTCCTTTGCAGTGCAGAAGCTTCTTAGCTTGATGTACTTCAATTTGTCTATTTTGGCTTTGACTGCCTGTGCTTTCAGGGTCTTTTCCAAAAAGTCTTTGCAAATGCCAATGCCTTGCAGAGTTTCCAATATGTTCTAGTAATTTGATGGTACAAAGTCATAGACTTAGGTCTTTGACCCATATCTGTTTTAGTTGATTTTTGTAGAAAGTGTAAGGCAGGAGTCTTGGTTTATACTTCTGCATGTGTAGATCCAATTTTCCCAGCATCTTTTGTTGAAGAGACTGTTCATTCTCCAGAGATTGATTTTAGCTCATTTTTAAAAGATCAGTTGTTTGTATTCACTGAATAACATCTCAATTTTTAAAAATGGAGATAGTTTAATTTCCCCTTATTCTTTGATTCCCCCTTCCCTTAAGTATTAAAAACTCTCATGTGATGTTATTATTGCCCAAATCTTGTACAGAACATTTGTAATCATTAAAGGTCCATTAAGGGTTTGTACTAGAGTTACTTATTAAGCAAATAAATTCCTTTAAAATTTAACTAATATAAATAGAAATGCAATAAATACTGCTTGTGCTTGTCTTCTAGGGTGTAAACTCTAGAATCTCATTTCTTAGATTCAAGTTCTTCTACTGGCACTTTCTAGTTACCTGACTGGCCATGTCTCTAATCTCTGTGTCTCAGTTACTTTTCAAATGATAATACTAGTGACTACTCTGTAAATCCATTGCAAGAAATAAATGAGTGTAGTGTGAATGTGTATAAAACTCTTGAAAAGTTCATGGCCACTGATAATTACAACTTGTCATCACAAAGTATTTTTTTTATTTAGGCAATTTCTGTTAGGCAGTTTCCCAAAAAGTAAAAATAGTGGGTCAAAGTTTATTGTGACTCTTAATTGCTTAACATTTATTGCTAAAGTATAGCCTTAGAAGAGAATTCAAAACTATTACATATATTACCAGCAAAATATGAGCTTGAACTTAATCAGTACCTGTTATGTTGTTCCCATCAATAAAAGAACTTTATTATAATTATTGTCTTTTTATCTCATTTACATCTGTTCTGTCTCTGATAATTTGATAGGTGAAACTGAAGTTCTCCTTTGTATTGTACTTGACCACAAAGACAACTAGACATGTGGGGAAATATTTATGTGCTACTTGTTTTTGCTCATTAGGGCCATTTTGAAGCCTGTGATTCTCAGTTAAATCTGTTAACTTTTCTGTTGCTGCTTACAGCATTTAAAGCTTGCAATTTTCTTCCTCACTCAGAAGTTTTATAAACATTCACTTCAGTATTGTCTAAGGCCTTAATATTTTTTTTTTTTAATCAGGGCTCTGTCATAAATGGAACGTGCTCTGGTATCTGGCCCCTGAGTACCTGTGACTTTTTAATTTTTGAAATATTTAATTTTTTCAAAAAAGGCTTATTTTAATCATTTTTATTAATATGAGCTCCTTGTGAATTTCAAGGTGGTACAGAGCAATATTTCCATACATATACATAGCATGAATCAATCACACCAGGCAAATAGACTTTCTTTTTTTTCTTTTTTTTTTTTTTTTTTGACAGGTAGAGTGGATAGTGAGAGAGAGAGAGACAGAGAGAAAGGTCTTCCTTTGCCGTTGGTTCACCCTCCAATGGCCACCATGGCTGGCGCGCTGCAGCCGGTGCACTGCGCTGATCTGAAGGCAGGAGCCACGTGCTTCTCTTGGTCTCCCATGGGGTGCAGGACTGAAGTACTCGGGCCATCCTCCACTATCTTCCCAGGCCACAGCAGAGAGCTGGCCTGGAAGAGGGGCAACCGGGACAGAATCCAGCGTCCCAACCGGGACTAGAACCCGGTGTGCCGGCGCCGCTAGGTGGAGGATTAGCCTAGTGAGCCGCGGCACTGGCCAAGGCAAATAGACTTTCTAGTCATTTACCTTTCTCCTGTACTTGGAGCTTACCAGAGTTCTTCATACAGATATAACACATCACAGTGAATTATAATAATCCTACTGTGTAACAAAAACCACAATGAGTTACTTTCAACCTAGTGCATATTAGAATTCATTATCCAACCTTCCCTTTTTACCTTCTCTCCACTCTTCCAAACCTCTAGAAATCACTATATTAGGATTAAATATATATGTATGTGTGTATTATATATATATGTACGTGTGTAAGTATATATGAATGTATATGTGTATGTGTGTAAGTATATGTGTGTGTGTATATATATATATATACTTCCACATATGAAAGAGAAAGTGTATTACTTGTTTTTCTGACTTTTCACATAACATAATGATCTTCAGTACTATATATATCTGCAAATGTCAAGATTTAATTCCTTTTTATGGTTGAATAATACTACACTGTGTACCTGTATCATAGTTTCTTTATCCATTCTTCTGTTGATGGAAACCTAGGTTGATTCCATTCCTCGATTATTGTGAATAGTGCTGCAATGAACACAGGAGTGCAGCTATCGCTCTCACATGCTGATTTTAATTCACTTGTATGTATACCCAGAAGGAGGATGGATGGGTTAAAGGATACAGCTATTTTTAGTTTTCTTAGGAACTACTATACTGTTTTCCAAAATTGCTGTACTAAACTATACTCCCACCATGGGTGTATGGGGGCTCCCCTCTCTCTTACATCCATACCAACTTTGGTTATTTTATTGTCTTTTTCATAATTGTCATTGTAACTGGAATGAATTGATACTTCATTGTGTTTTTGTCTGTACTTCCCCACAGCCATTGTATTTCTTCTGAGAAATGTCTGTGTAGATTATTTACCCTTTTTTAACTGGATTGGATGAGATTTTATTGTTGAATCTTTTGAGTTCCTTATTTATTCTGGACATCAGTTCTTTGTCAGATGGATGGCTTGCAAACAACATCCCTCTCATTTTGTTGGTTGTCACTTCACTCTGTTAAGAAGTTTCTTTTGGGGCCAGAGTTGTGGCATAATGGGTTTACCTGCCACCTGGGACACCGGCATCCCATATGGGATTCGGTTTGAGTCTCAGATGCAACACTTCTGATCCAGCTCCCTGCTAATGCGCCTGGGAAAGCAGCAGCAGATGGCTCAAGTGCTTCAGCCCCTGCCACCCACATGGGAGACCTGAATGAAGTCCCTGGCTCCTGGCTTGTCTGGCCCAGCCCTGGCCATTGTGGCATTATGGGCTATCACTCTCTCTCTCCCTCCCTCTCTCCATCCCTCCCTCTGTATTTGAAATGAATAATAATTAAATAAATAAATCTTTTTTTATAAAATAAGTTTCTTCATGTGATATTTTTATTTTCAGGACTGGCTTATTTCACTAAATATACTGGTTTCCAGTCGCACCCATCTTGTTGCAAAGATAGGATTTTACTTTTTGTTTTTACTACTGAGTAGTATTCCAGAGAGTATACATACCACATTGTTTCTATATCCAGCCATTAATTGATGAGCACCTAGATTGATTCCATATGTTAGCAGTTGTTAATTGAGCTGCGAAAACATGGGGGTACAAATAACTGTTTCATGTGCTGATCTCATTTTATTTGGGTAAATTCCCAACAGAAGTTTCTTCATTTTATATTTATCTATTTTTGCTTTAGTTTCTTGTGCCTAAGCCAATGTCTTAAAGTGTTTCTTCTAGGTTTCCTTTTTAAAAAAGACTAATTCAGTCGCTGGCACTGTGGCATAGCACGTAAAGCCACCACTTGCAGTGCCAACATCCCATATAGGTGCGGGTTCCAGTCCCAGCTGCTCTGCTTCCAATCTAGCTCCCTGCAAATGCTCCTGGGAAAGCAAAGGAAAATAGTCCAAGTCCTTGGGCCTCTGAGCCCACATGGGAGACCCAGAAGAAGCTCCTGGTTCCTGCCTTTGGCCTGGCCCAGCCCTGGCCATTGCAGCCATTTAGGGAGTTAACCAGTGAACTGAAGTTCTCTCTTCTCTCTCTGTAATTCTGACTTTAAAATAAATAAATCAATATTTTTAAAGTAAAAATAAAAATACTAATTCATCCAATGCATGAACATGGAAAGTGTTTCCATTGTTTTTGTTTGTCCTGTTCAATTTCTTTTCTAAATGTTTCATAATTTTCAATGTAAAAATAATTCACATCTTGGTTAATTTATTTTAATGTATTTTTGTGAGAGTGTATTTATTGTGGATGAAATCATTCTTATAATTTTCTCAGCAAATTTGTTACTTAAATATAAAAATGCTACTGATTTTTTAAAAAAAGATTTATGTAATTGAAGTGTTATAGAAATGGAGAGACAGAAAGAGAGATCTAAGACAGAAAGAGAGGAATTGAGAGAGAGAGAGAGAAATATATTCCATGTGTTGATTCATTCCCCAGATAGCTGCGATAGCTATGACTGGGCCAGGCCAAACCCAGGAGCCTATTGGCTCTTCCACGTAGGTAGCAAGGGCCCAGGTACTTGGGCTATTTTACATTGTTTTTTCTAAGCCATTATCAAGGAGCTGGATCTGAAGTGGAGAAGCCTGGACATGAGCCAACACTCATATGGGATGCAGGAGTCACAGCAACAGCTTTACCTGCTATGCCACAATGCCGGCGCCAGTGCTACTAATTTTTGAGTGCTGATTTTATAGCCTACAACTTGACTGAATTCATTTAGTAGTTCTAGTAGTCTCAGAATCTTTTGGTTTATCTATAATTAGAATCATATCTTTGGCAAAGAGGGGGTAATTCGATCAATTCCTTTCCTATTTGTATGACTTTTTCCTCTTTCTCTTGCCTAATGGTTCTAGATAAAATTTCAATTATTACATGATTATTATATTGATTAGGGGCAGGAGCATTGGGCATATTTTTCTTGTTCCAGGTCTGAAAGGAAATGCTTTCAGATTTTCCCTGTTCAGTATGGTTTTTGCTATGCGTCTGTCAAATATAGTTTTTATTATATTTAAGTATGCTTCTTCTATATCTAACTTTTTATTATATTGAAGTATGTTTCTTCTGTATCCAACTTCTTCAAGTTTTTTAATGGGTGCTTAATTTTTTTAAAAGTTCTTTCTGTGTCTATTGAGATGATTTTATAATTTTTATCATTCATTTGGTTGATGTGATATATTTACTGATTTATGTATGTTCAATCATCCATGTATCATTGTGATAAATCCTATTTGGTCAGGGTGAATTGTTTGGTCTGTGTTGGATTCAGCTGGTTAGTATTTTGTTGAGAATCTTTAAAATCCTGTCCCTCAAAGACACACCAGTATATCATTTGTTTTTTCGTTTTGCTGTTTATGGATTTGGAATCAGGATAATTCTGGCTTCACAGAGTAAGATTGGAAAGATTCCGTCAGTTTCAATTTTTATAATAATTTGAGAAGTATTGATGTTAGCTCTTCCTTAAATGTTTGGTAGAATTCAGTAGTACAGTCTTCTGGTTCTGGGCTTATTACTGATATGATTATGTTACTCATTATTCATCTGCTCAGGTTTTCTGTTTCTTTATGATTCAATTTTGGTAAGTAATACTTATCCAGAACTGTATCTGTGTCTTCTAGATCTTCCAAGAAGAAAGGAAGGGGGTGGGGTGGGGAGAGTGTGGTCAGGAGGGAAGGTAGGGTGGGATGTATCACTATGCTCCCAAATCTGTATATATGAAATACATGAAATTTGTTCACCATATAAATAAAAAAATATACAAAAGAAGAGGTCCTTGAGATGTTTTCTGTTCAATACATGTAATTGGCATAATTATGAACAAAGAGGTAAGTTGTCTGACTTACATATACCAGAATATGATGAGGGTGCAACATAGGAGTACACCATAATCCCTTCCATTTTTTGAAAGATTTATTTGATTGTTGGAAAGGCAGAGTTACACAGAGAGAGAGGAGATCTTCCATCTTCTGGTTTAGTCCTCAAATGGCCAAAGCAGCCAGGGCTGCGTCAGGCTGAAGCCAGGAGCTCCAACACTATTTGGGTCTCCCATGTGGGTAACAAGGGGCCTAAGCACTGCTTTCCAGGGTCCAATAGCAGGAGCTGGATCAGGAGTGGAGCAGCCAGGCTCAAATCAGAGCCCATGTGGGATGCCAGTGCCTAGGAGGCAGCCTACCCTGCTGTAGTGGCTTAGCCCTCTGTCTCACAATGCTGGTGCTAATCCCTTCCATTTGAAGGAAGGAAAGGAGACTTGGAAAAACTACTTGTTCACAGCAACTTCCCATCACAGCCATGTACATGCTTCCATTTCCTTAAGGCTTGGTCACCTCCCTAGCAATTGTTCTTCCTGGCTCCGGGCTTTCTTTGCACTCTCGTTCCTGTCTTCTGGAGCGTCTGTCATTCTCCATAATAAATGGCCCCTGTCATCAAAGCATAGGCCTCCCAGACTGCTTCTTGCTCAGACAGGTTGAGGGTCCCAGAAGCCTTTTAAAAATGTTTTGTAGTGCCTTTCTTTGTTTTAATGACAGCTGATACAATTCCTCAGGAGAAAATGTGGGTTTCTTAGCTATCAGTTTACTAATATATTTCATTAGACAAAAGCAACACACACAGTTTTCCTAGAGATACTGCTTCCTGTGCCTCGGGCTCCCTGTGACAATGCTGTGAGACCACACCCCTAAGAACCTTACCAATCATCCTCCGGATTTGCTCTTCAGCTCGCAGACTTAGTTTGAAGGTTGTCTGCCATCTGGAAAGATGGAATAAGAAGCAGTTTTATTTTTGTTGTGAGGTTTTGAAGACCTGGTTCGTGTATGTTTAGCAAGTTACCTTGGCTTATCCCTCTCCGCTTACATTGGAAACCAGTGGAATCCAGCTGGTTATTTCAATATTATTCTTGGAAATATCTTTAGTGTACCTCATTCCTATCATTGTATTATCAAAGAAAACAGTGTTACCAGATTTTCAGCCATTATAAAATAACGAATCCCTTTCACCTATTTCCAATTATTCTCATGTAGTCTTTACTCTTCCTCCTGTTTCCTTGTAGTCACTCTATTATCCTTTCCAGCTTCAGATCCCACAATCCCAAAATCAAAGCCGCATGTTTTATGTTTTAGTGATACCAGCACCCTACATGTGATACTAGAATGTTTCCCAAATATTATTGCTGCTTAAAAGAGCACTCCAAAATGTGACAGCTTGAAACAATGACAATAATTTATTCTCTTCAGAGATCAGCAATTTGAAAATAGCTTAGTGGGAATGGCTCAGCTCCGCTCCATGCAGCATCGGTCACAGCAGCTTGACTGAGCCATTAGAGATCTACATCGGCACTTCAACAAGTATGTGGAGAAAGAATTAAAACAAATTTACTTGACTGCAAAGAAATTTGAAAGACTTGCATGGTTTTTCCATAAAATACATTTTCCATGGGCTATTGAAGACCGCTTCTTTGCATGAATTCCAATTATTTTGCACCTGTAAACCCATTTTAAACTCCATTTTCCACAAAACTTTTGAAGTACCTTCATCCTTTCAGAGCAACATAGGTCCCAGCCAGTTGATGCAGTTATCTGGGAACTCGGCTAAATCTATGGGGGAGAGGGCCTTTCCTATCCACCTTTGTCTCTCCACAGATTGCTTGGATTTCTTAAGATCAAGCATCCCAAGACAGTAAGTGAGGTAGACCTGAATGGAACGTTTATGATGTAGCTTCAGAAATCACATTGTATCACTTAATCTATTACCTGTTTATTGAGGTAGACACAAAGGTTTTACCAAGTTCAAGACTAGAAAACAGAAGTTTGGCCATGTAAGGGGAGGATGTCAAGATTCACTGTAAGAAGACGATGTGGAATAAGTAATATTGCTGAAGCTACCCAGAGAAAATTCAGTCCTCCCCACAGCATCTGCCAGGTGCATCCAAGGTAAATTTATTCTTTTTCTTCCTCAATAGTGTGTGTGTGTGTGTGTGTGTATAATTAGCAGATACTTAAATCTGTATAGTTATTCTGTTCCTTGTCAAAATGTTGCCTATTCATTAACATGCATTTATGTTTCTCTAGCATAATTATTTCTGTAATTATTAGTTGGCCTCATGCTGTTATGAAGAGCTTTTTCTTGTCTGTTGATGTGTATATTTTACTCTCATCTTTGTGTATTCATAGACTTTTAATTTATTCAATGGATTAGAATCTGTTACTCTCATTACTTAGTTTGATACTCAAGTTTTATCACAACTTTGGCCAATCTTTTCCAAACTATCATTTATATCCATCACTCCTTAAACAGTTTGTTGATTTCTGGAAAAACAAACTATTTCCTTCTTATCTGGGATTTTGGGTCCCCAGGATCATACTTGGGCTTGATGAATTAAGAAAAGGATTCACAAGACTCAGAAAAGTCCATAAAATCAAAGTGAAGGAGGGAAAGGATGCAGACTGAGTGAGTAAAGGGAACAGATGCACGAGCTGAAGTCCAGAAACTGGGAAGATTTCCAGTTGTCCATTCCCATCTGAGCCACAAAGGGATCCAATTAGTTTTCCAACACATGTAAGGTGTTGTCCAGTGGGGAGTCACCTGAGCCTGGGTGTTCTGGTCTTTTATCGGACAACAGTCACATAGATGTGCAGCAGTTGCATAGCTGCTCAAACTCTGGCCTACTGTTTCCCAGGGCCAAAAACAAGTGTTCACTCTACATGGACAAAACAAAGCACCTCATTCATGCCAAACCATTCTAATAAGAAGACTGTTCCGATGACCCAGGGATCACATCCTAGGAGCAAGCCAAGGGACAATCCTGAAAACAGGCCTTTCTTGAGATGGTGCAATGCTTGAGCCACCCATACCTGCTAACAGGATCATTTCCTACTCACCCAGGAATCAAGAAGACCTGAAGACTTTTACTGAACAATCACATTTAGACACCAGGATCTCATTGTTACTAATGTGTCATTACTTTTAGTTTTTCCCAGTGAACAAATCTAGAAAACATATGAATATATGTTGGTAACTATGTAGCAGATAAGACTAGTTTTCATGATCACCAAGAACACATTGTAATCTTCCCCCTTTTGATATTTGTAATTTTTCTATTACCCAACAGAAATAAACCTGGCTTCTATCAACCTTTAAATATTATTCACTTGTTAACACTAATGTACACAGAAGACTTTACAAATTCATTAAATCATCTTACTGCAATAGTTAATAAAATTGAATGTTGAATAATATCCCTTACTTTGGAGGTAAAATTTATATAGCTCCAATTAAAAAGGAATAAATATTAAATGAACAATCTAAAATTTGCTCACAAATGTATAAACTTAGTAAGCCATAAACTATCAAGCTATACAGCAGTTTCATCGCTCCATAAATTTCTCCCCTTTCTCTAACCAGTCAACACTCCTTCTCCCACAGGCAATCACATTTCTGAGGTTGTCACCTTGTCTTAGAGTTTAATATTATGGAGTCATATTTTAGACAAGTATATTCTTTTGCCTTGGCCTCTCTTGTTTATAATAACTGGATTTTGCCCATACTGTTGTGTTTATCAGTTGTCATTGTCTTTTTTTTTTTTTTAATTTGACAGGCAAAGTTAGACAGAGAGAGAGAGAGACAGAGAAAGGTCTTCCTTCTGTTGGTTCACTGGCCGGTGTGCTGCGCCAATCTGAAGCCAGGAGCCAGGTGCTTCCTCCTGGTCTCCCACATGGGTGCAGGGGCCCAAGCACTTGGGCCATCCTCCACTGCCTTCCCGGGCCACAGCAGAGAGCTGGACTGAAAGAGGGGCAACTGGGACTAGAACCCGGCGCCCATATGGGATGCCGGCCCCACAGGCAGAAGATTAACCAAGTGAGCCACGGCGCCAGCCTGTCATTTTATTTTTATAGCTAAATAGTCTTATTTTATAAATACCATGTTGCTAACCCATTCTATTTTTGATCACTATGTGATATTTCTAATTTGGAGGTTACTATGAATAAAAGTGCTATGGACTTTCTCTTACAATTTGTTTTCAGGTCTGTTTTGTTTTCAGCAGAGTTTATTAATACATAAAATTGCTTGATCTTAGGATGGGAATTTCTTTGATGTCATAAAAAGTGGCCAAATATGGGCAAACACTGTAGGCAGCGAATTAAGGCACTGCTTGGTATGCCAATATCCCATGTTGGAGCACCTGTTTGAGTATGGCTGCTCTGCCTCGAATCTAGCTCCCTACTGATACAGGTGCACAGAAGCTGGTAACTGTTCAAGGATTGGGTCACTGCCATTTACCTATTGCAGCCATT
Source organism: Oryctolagus cuniculus (assembly GCF_051225735.1). Classification (NCBI taxonomy): domain Eukaryota; kingdom Metazoa; phylum Chordata; class Mammalia; order Lagomorpha; family Leporidae; genus Oryctolagus; species Oryctolagus cuniculus. Next base: position 102,823,286 of record NC_142874.1, on the reverse strand, counting down.
TGGGGAGGGAACCAGCAAATGCAAAACTCCCTCTCTCCCTCTCTCTCTCTTTCGTTTATCTGTTTCTCCTTCTCTTTCTCTGTCAATCTATCTCAGGTGTTTTACTATTTGAAATTCTCTCCAGTGGTTTATGAAGGTCCTTATGGCTAGATGTACTATGCAACATTTAATGTTGGCAGACCCTTAAGACAAGAGAGTATGTTGGGATATCTCATTTTGGCTCTAATTTGTGTTTTTTTGGGGTAGATATTGAACACTTTATTCATTTGTTTATTACATATCACAGATAGGTCTTGGAAAGGAATTCTTCCTTGATATCTTTTCTCTATTGATTTGAAATTCAGAGTAACAGAGAGAGAGGGAGAGACAGAGAGATAGAGATCCTCCATCTGCTGGCTCAGTCCCCAAATGGCCACATGATCATGGCTAGTTCAGGAGAAAACCAGGAGCTCAGAACTCCATCCAGGTATCCACATTGGTGGTAGAGGTCCAGTACTTACACCATCTTCTGCTGCTTTCCCAGAGATTTAACCCTGCACTCTGATACTGGACTCCATATTTGCAAGCAGTGGCCTAACCTGCTGCACCACAACACCAGCACCAGAACTCTTCCTTTCTAACGTATTTTCAAGTCTTCTATCATTTTTCTTTTGTTTCCCTTATTTTCAGTCAGAGAAGTTATCTTTATGGAACTCATTTATTTAACTTATATATATTATATTCAAATAGTTTTTCTCATCTCTAGCTTGCCTATTCATTTTCAAAACACTGGTTTTAATGTTTAAATGTTTTCATTATCTTTTTATATAAATTTATTAAATTCTATACTTGTCCAAAAAGCATGTATCTACCTTTTAATCAAAAAATGTATATCACAGTGTTTTAATCCAGAAGGTTTTTTGGAATTTGCTTGAACATTTGGGGCTATTATCAACCACAAGTAAATTTTTCTGAATGCTATAAGCAATATTACATATTTCTTTCTTTTTTCTTTGATTTCACTTGTTTTTAACAGAATAATGATCCAGGTACTGTTTTTTGGAAAGACTGTGATTTCTCCAGGGATTGACTCTGGTTGAAAGTCAATAAGCCATGTAAGTGAGAATTTACTTTTGTACTTACTTGTTTTCCATGAATGCAATTTTCCTTCATTACATCAAAACTACACTGACTAGATTACTTGTAGTTTTATAATAAGTCTTGAAGTCATTTACTTTGAGTACTTGAACTTTGTTCCTATTTTTCTATGTTGTCTTGACTATTCTAGGCTTTTTATATTTCACTATAAATTTTAGGAGGTATTTGCCTGTGTCTACAACACTGATGCTTCACTGTTTATAATTTTGGTAAATTTTAGATCAACGTGTAGGAGTATTAGTATTTTATCTTTTAAATGTTGAATATGGTATATCTCTTTCTCTGTATATCATCTTTAACTTTTCAAAAGTTACATTTTTAGTATCCAATATATACGGAGAGATTTTGGCATTGTTTCATAAGATCATTCTTATGTATTTTTTTATTTTGTACTGTTGCAAAATTCTTTCCTCTGCTATTCCTTTCTACAGCAAAGGAATGGCATTAATTTTTTAATAGATCTTGACTCCTGAGACATGCTAAACTTCCATAATTGTTCTAGTAATGTGTATTTGCTGCCATTGAGTTCTTAGAATTGACTACATGAACATCTTGTCCTCTGTGAAGAGTCATGTTTCTATCTTTCCCAAACTTATGATCTTTAATATTTTTTCTTGCAAGTAACATTGTCAAGATCAATAGAATATTACTAGTAACAGAAGATACATCTGTCTTGTTCAAGATCTTGGAAGGAGAGTCCAAAATTTCCTTGAATATTATTATCTCAATAACAGGATTTTGGGATATTGTTTAGATGCTGCCAAAAAATACATTTAGAAGTCTGAAGCTCCAGTCCATTAGAATATAATTTAACTTGTTAATAGAACCATGCAATTAAGGTGTGATCATATGAAGGTTGCATCCTAGTCCAATATCACTTCTGATACAAAGATCACTCTGTGAAGACAGAGATACACAGGAAGAACTCTAAGTGATTGCAAAGGCCAAGTTTCATATTACACAGTTGCAAGCCAATGATTGTTAATGATTGCTAGTGAATCGCTAGAAACTAGCAAAAGGCAAGGAATGATGCTCTTACAACTTTCAGAGGAAGCATGACTCTGCTGACACACAGACTTTAGACTTCTAATTTTCAGAATTGTGAAAAAAATGACTTTTTTTTAATTTAAAGGACTCAGTTTATGATATTTGCTATAGCAGCCTTAAGAAAAAAATAAAGATACTATCAGATTGGGGAAATTTTCTTTACTGAACTCTACTTAGATGCTGTTTTATGAAATCAAGAATAGGGCTGCCTTCTGCAGTGCCGCCATCCCATATGGGCACCAGTTCAAGTCCCAGCTGCTATACTTCTGTTCCAGAACTCTGCTAATGCATCAAAGAAAGCAGCAGAAAATGGTCCATGTCTGTGAACACCTGTACTAACATAGGAGACCCATATGAAGCTTCTGACTCCTGGCTTTGGCCTGGCCTATACCTGGCCATTATAGCCATTTGGGGAGTGAACAGGCAGATGGAAGTTCCATGTCTCTCTTCTCTCTCTCTCTCTCTCTTTCTCTAATTCTTTCAAATAAATACATTATTTTTTAAAAAAATCAAGAATAACCTAAATAATTTTTAAAATACTTTTTCTGCAATTGTCAGCATTTTTCTGCTATCTACACATAATAAAATACATTGCAGGGCCAGCACTGTGGCATAGTAGCAGATGAAGCCAACACCTGAAGTGCTAGCATCCCATATGGGTGCTGGTTTGAGTTCTGGCTGCTCCACTTCCAACTCTTTACTATGGCCTGGGAAAGCAGTAAAAGATGGCACAAGTCCTTAGGCTACTGCACCCATGTGGGAGACCTGGAAGAAGCTCATGGTTCCTGACTTCAGATCAGCCCAGTTCCGGCTAAGTTGGCCATTTGAGGAGTGAACCGGAACATGGAAGACTTTCTCTCTCTCTCTCTCTGCCTCTGCCTCTCTGTAACTCCGCCTTTCAAATAAATAAATAAATCTTTTAGAAAAATTAAAAATATATTGCTTGATTTTCAAATTATACAAAAGCTGTGCTTTCCAAGATAAGCTCCACTTGAAGATAAAACAGTCATATTCTTACATTTCTCATGTGCATATTTTAATATTATAAAAAGGCTTTCATGTCCATGCTCAAAAATATGTTAAATATTTTGTTGCTTTTTCAGATTTTGACATTAGGTTATGACATTCTTGTATAAGTAGCTGGGAAATGTTCCCATCATATATTTTTGAAATAGTTTTTTAAGACTGATAATGTTCATGACTTAAGTATTTCAGTAAAAATTCCAGTAAAATTGTCATTTGTGGAAATCTTAAATTCCATTTTCATGGCTACTAGATTTAGATATCCTATTTTTGTTGCATCTAATTTGGTAAGTTGATTTTTCAAGAAATTTTTCTACTTAATAAGACTTGTTAAATACATTAATGCAAGGAATCATTATACCTCCTGTCCTTTCAATAGCTTTGAATCAGTTTTGCTAATTCAAATAGCTAGGTGATACATATGTATGTGTCAATATGTGTGCTTCTGCTTCTTTTGTCATAACTGCAACTCATATTTTCATGTTTTTAACACAGGTGTAGAAACTTTTGATTGTATGCTAGGCATTGTGAGTGATTTATTACAGGATCTGGGGATTAAAATCTTTCCTTTAAAGCATGTTGTGTTCTGTTTTCATATGCCATTAAATTCCTGATGGATAATTTTTGTCCTATTAGATTCATTTCATTCTCTTTAAGATGTTTATATTTGAACTTTAAAGTTGGTGCTAAGCCTAATTTTTATAGATTTTAGTTACACTTAATGTATTACCCTTCTTGGGCATCAACCGAGTATTCAATTTGCTCTGTGAGGTTTCTATAATCAGCTTTTAAAAAATTCTAATATTTCTCAGCATTGAATAAACACATGGCATTTCCTGTGTGACAGACTGTGTGAAGGTTCCAAGGTGCTTAGCTAAATCTCTCTTTTTTTAAACTTTTATATAGTAAATATAAATTTCCAAAGTAGTTTATGGATTACAATGGCTTTTCCCCCCATAACTTCCCTCCCACCTGCAATCCTCCCATCTCCCACTCCCTCTCCCATGCCATTCACATCAAGATTCATTTTCAATTATCTTTATATACAGAAGATCGATTTAGTATATATTGAGTAAAGATTTCATCAGTTTTCACCCACACAGAACATAAAGTGTAAAATACTGTTTGAGTAGTAGTTATAGCATTAATTCACATTGAGCAACACATTAAGGACAGAGATCCTACATGAGGAGTAAGTGCACAGTGACGCCTGTTGTTGACTTAACAATTTGACACTCTTCTTTATGGCGTCAGAAATCTCCCTAGGCTCTTGTCATGAGTTGCCAAGGCTATGGAAGCCTTTTGAGTTCGCCGACTTCAATCTTATTCAGACAAGGTCATAGTCAAAGTGGAAGTTCTCTGTCGCTCCCCCTCTTCCCGGAGGAACGACACAGGACCCTGCGCTGTTCTTTTGTCTGCTCGGCCCTCCCCGGGTTTGCTGCTGGTTCTTCCCGGGTTGGCTACCGTCCCTTCCACCTCCGTGGAAGGGCGGTTCCCCCTGCCACTTTCCCCACTTCCGCAGGGGAGCGGCACACCGCCGGCCGGCTCTCTCGGGGGCTGCACAGGTGTTCCTTCAGATAGATGTTCCTGGTGCATGTTGTCTCTCTCCTCCTTTATAGTCCTCTTCCACCAATCCTAACTCTGCTACCCACACGCCGAGTACGCTGCTCTCCTCCAATCAGGAGCAGGTCCTACAGTTTATTGGTTGAACTGGAGGCAGCTGTGTAGAAGCTGTTTCCTCCTCTCCCAGCGCCATATTGTGGGAGAGCAGATGCATAGAATAAGTCTTAATTCCAGTAACTTAGTCTAGTCCGAGTTGCTCCCAGTTGCTCCCCACAGTTCTCCCCTCCCTTCAGAGAAAGGTACCTCCTTCTTTGATGGCCCCGTTCTTTCCACTGGGATCTCACTCGCAGAGATCTTTCATTTAGTTTTTTTTTTTTTTTTTTTCCAGAGTGTCTTGGCTTTCCATGCCTAAAATACTCTCATGGACTCTTCAGCCAGAGCCGAATGCCTTAAGGGCTGATTCTGAGGCCAGAGTGCTATTTAGGACATCTGCCATTCTATGAGTTTGCTGTGTATCCCACTTCCCATGATGGTTCATTCTCTCCCTTTTTGATTCTATCAGTTAGTATTAGCAGACACTAGTCTTGTTTGTGTGATCCCTTTGACTCTTAGACCTATCAATGTGATCAATTGTGAACTGAAATTGATCACTTGGACTAGTGAGATGGCATTGGTACATGCCACCTTGATGGGATTGTATTGGAATCCCCTGGCCCATTTCTAACTCCACCATTTGGGGCAAGTCCGATTGAGCATGTCCCAAGTTGTACATCTCCTCCCTTATTCCTTAGCTAAATCTCTACACAGACTTGCATTCCCTATGTATAACCGAGTTCCTTCTTTGGAACCTAGACTCCAAAATCCCAGCCCTTTCATCAGATTGGAATTCTATATGACATGAAACTGGAGCAAATTCAGCTCTTTGATAGTAAATGAAAATTTAAAGTAATTGTGTCTTTCAGTCAGAATTAACAATGATGATTGTTGTCAGGTGCTGTCATCTCATTACTAATCAATCTAATACTCTGTACCTCAAAGCACTTATTACTGCTGCTCACAACATTATGGATCAGCTGAAGAATTCTTGTGATCTGGGCCAGACTCAGCTGACTTTATTTGGGCTTTTCATACCTCTTTGGTGCACAGGCAAACAATAGGCTGGCCAGGTTTAAGATGACCTCATTCACATGTTATTAGCTAGGTAAGCATCGACCATGCTGACAGGGTCACTTTCATTATTCAGAAACCTATTTCTTGTTAAAATTCTGATGAGAGATTTTCAAAAAAGAGAGTAAATTAATGCAAGGCTTCTTGAGCTTAATCTCATGCCTTGAATAATAAATACTCTGGAATAAGGTATAATTAGATGAAGTCAAAAGTTGACCATATTCTACATATTTTGATGGGAAGAATTACAAAAGAATGTAAAAAAAAATGGATACAAGGGAAAAAAGTTTTGCCTATATTGTCAACCTTAAATAGAGTAATACTCTCCAATCTCTCTTCCAAACTCCTAAAAGATGAGATTTGGGTTGTTAGGAAGCTTAAAAGTTTTGATGATGGCATCTGGTTGTTTAGAGTAACTGGTACCAGAATTTACTCTTTCAGAAAATGACTAAAACTGGTCAAATATATAAAGTACATTTTTAGCACTCACTTTAAAAATAGGTCAATTGATTTGTTTCAGATCTGATGACATGGTCACTGTTCTCATCCAGGATCCTAGTTCATTTTTGTTAACATGTTTGTATTAATCTTTAGGGTACCATGAGGATGTAATTTCTACCTCTCCTGCTCAAATGCTATTAAGTTCATTTCCTTCACTCACTTCCCAGGTTAATACAATTTTTATGCTTTCCATGAGTCTTAGAGCTTTCAGGTTGCTCCAGTTACCAGACTGTGATGTTCTTTTTTTTTTTTTTTCTTCCAAAACTCTTAATCACTGTTATATACCTAACTCCAACTGTCCTTTTATAAATGTGCCAGACCAAGTACACTGTCTGGAGTGTATGGAAATGTTTATATTGATTTTGCTTTCAGGGCATATAAGCTTTAATCCTAATTTTTCAGCAGTTACATTTAATAGAAAATTTGAGAAACAGGGGACATTGTTGGTACTTTATTTATTTGGACAAGCAGAGTGGACAGTGAGAGCAAGAGACAGAGAGAAAGGTCTTCCTTTTTCTGTTGGTTCACTCGCCCCCCCCCCCCCAATGGCCACTGGTGCTGGTGCACTGCACTGATCCGAAGCCAGGAGCCAAGTGCTTCTCCTGTTCTCCCATGCAGGCACAGGGCCCAAGGACCTGGGCCATCCTCCACTGCACTCCCGGGGCCACAGCAGAGAGCTGGACTGGAGGAGGAGCAACCAGGACAGAATCCGGCGCCCCGACCGGGACTAGAACCCAGGGTGCCAGTGCTGCAGGTGGATGATTAGCCTATTGAGCTGTGCTGCCGGCCCATTGTTGGTACTTTTGAATACCCTTTTTCATTGTGTGCAGATCTTGGATATTGACAGGTAGTTACTCTCTGGTTTATTTCTGTCTGCTTTCTAGCCTTAGAATCCTATTTTTATTAAATTCTTAACAACAACAACACCAAGAAAAGAAAAACAACAATCTTCTTATTCTAAACATCGAAGTGACTTTGTTTCAGCTGGTAGTAACAGAATCAAATAACAGAAATTGGGTTTATAGTACTTACCATGAGGCTTTGTGTTACATTTTTTGTAGAAGATAATCACATTACCCAATAAAATGATCCATATATTAGTGAATATCAGCAGTAGTAGAGCTGTAGATGTCAAACTGACTTAGGGTTATCTCCATTAATTGAGAAAGAATAAAACTTAATTATATGTAGAGATATTGTTCTGTCATGAATGGAATGGAACAAATAAACCTTGCTTTTGTTTAATTTGCAGAAATTTCAGGACCTGAGATGATTTTGCTTCTGTTTGCTGATAAAACCAGTAAGTCTTGAAATAATGAGGTTCAATGTTTGTTATGTAATTATTTCTAACATAAGAGCCATTGGATAAGTAATCTTATATCTTTCCCTTTTATGAATTGCAACAGGGTTCAACTTATTTGGGTGTGTAGAAATTGAATATATTCAAATTAACACTGTAAAAAATTAATAAATATTAGAACGTTACTTTTACTTTTTTTTTTTTTTTTTGACAGGCAGAGTGGATAGTGAGAGAGAGAGAGACAGAGAGAAAGGAGAGAAAGGTCTTCCTTTGCCGTTGGTTCACCCTCCAATGGCCACCACGGCCGGCACGCTGCGGCCGGCGCACCGCGCTGATCTTATGGCAGGAGCCAGGTACTTATCCTGGTCTCCCATGGAGTGCAGGGCCCAAGCACTTGGGCCATCCTCCACTGCACTCCCTGGCCACAGCAGAGAGCTGGCCTGGAAGAGGGGCAACCGGGACGGAATCCGGTGCCCCGACCGGGACTAGAACCCGGTGTGCCGGTGCCGCAAGTTACTTTTAAAAGTTATTTTATTATTATTGTGCTGACAACAATCTCTGTAAAATTATTCTGTTTTGCTTCAGTTCTTGAAGTTCAGGCCTGTAGTGCCTAATAACATAATGACACATCTATAAACTTGAAGACAGAATTTGAGAATACTGAAGAGATTCAATAACATTTTTTAAATAGACTTATTTTATTTATTTGAAAGACAGAGTTACAGAGAGAGGTAGAGAGACAGAGAAAGAGAGAGAGAGAGAGAGAGAGAGAGAGAGAAAGATCTTACATCTGCAGGTTCACTCCCCAAATGGCTACAACAGCTGGAGCTGAGCCAATCCGAAGCCGGGAGCCAAGAGTTTTGTCCGGGTCTCTCATCTGGGTACATGGGCTCAAGGACTTGAGCTATCCTCTTCCATTTTCCCAGGTGCATTATTAGGGAGCTGGATCAAAAGTGGAGCAGCCAGGACTGAATGCTGGCACTGCAGGCGGGGGCTTTAACCCACTGCACCACAGCACCAGCCCCTCAATACGCATTTTTGATAACTAAAACTACAGTAAAAGGATCTTTCAAAACAATATTTTATCAAAAATTTCATTATCTAAAAGACCTTGATTTGCATATTTTCTCTAGTCATTCTAAATTAATATTGAGCTTTAACTATGCTTGTAAAATAGCTCAAATCTTTGCCTTGAACAATATTAGCAGGAAAAATATTTCTATGCAATAAGAAAATGATTGCTGTGATCACACTTTCTGAGTATCATAAGAAACAGATTGCTACATCATATGAAAATTCCATTTCAGACTTTATTTTTAAATGTACAAAAGTGATCTCACTGAAGGAGAAATCAGAAAAGAAAGTTCACTCACAATAACTACAAAAGTAAATCATGTAGGCAAAAATTTAACCAAAGTCAAAGAACTCTATGAAGAAAGGTATATACCACTGATGAAAGATATCAGCAGGGATACATGAAAATTATATTGAAAGGATTAATATTATTAAAATATTTATACTACTTAAGTCAATCTACAAATTCAATGAATCCATGTCAAAAGACCAACCAATTCTTTGCAGAATTAGGGAAAAAATCCTAAAAATCATATGGAATCAAAAAAGACCCAGAATACTCAAAGTTATCTTGAGGAAAATAATCACTGGAGGCAGCACAGTACCTGATTCCATAGAGTACTACAGAGCTATAGTAACTAAAACACCATGGTGATGGCACATGGATAAATGGAACAGAAGAAATGGCCCAGCCAACCGATTTTGTACAAAGACACTAAGAACATATACTGCAGAAGGGATAGTCTCTTCAACAAATATTGCTGGTGAAACTGAATACATACATGCAGAAAAATGATATTAGATCCCCACCTCTCATCATGTACAAAAATCAGCTCAAGATGAATTGAAGACCTAAACGTAAGAATTGAAATGGCTAGAATAAAGCAGAAGGGAAATACTTCAAGTCATTGATGTAAGTGATGACTTCACAGGTAATATCCCAAAAGCACAGCAACGAAAAACAAAACTAGATAAACTGGATCGTATCAAATTTAGAGGCATTTGCACAGCCAAGAAAATAATCCATAGAGTGTAGAGGAATCTGATAGAATGAGAGAAGATATCTGCAAACTACTTATCTAACAAAGGATTAATATCTAGACATATCAGCAACTCAGAAAATTCAACAAAAGGAAAACAACCAATCCACTGAAGAAAGCAACAAATGATCTGAATAGAGAAGTCTCACAAGAAGAATTATAAATAGTTAATAAATATATGTAATATGGGACCAGTGTTGTGCAGCGGATTAAGCCACCGTCTGCAACACTAGCATGCCATATGAGCATTTCTTCGAGTATCATCTGCTCTGCTTCCAGTCTGGCTCCCTGCTAATGTGCCTCAGAAAGCAGTGGAAAACAGCTCAAGTGCTTGAACCCCTGAACCCACATAGGAGACCTAGATGAAGTTTCAGGCTCCTGGCTTTGACCAGGCCTGCCCCAGCCGTTGTGACCAGCTGGGGAATGAATCAGTGGATGGAAGATACCTCTCTCTCTCTCTCTCTCTTTCTCTCTTTCTCTCTCAGCCCCAGATCTGTAATTCTGCCTTTCAAATAAATGAATAAATCTTTAAAAATATTTCTGAAAAATGCTAGCCAATAGGGGAATGCAAATCAAAACCACAATGAGATATCACCTCAATGCTGTCAGAATGGCTAATATCTAAAACACAGAAAGTAACACTGGTGCGGATGCAGAGAAAGTAGAACTCTTACACACTGTTGGTAGGAATGTTAATTAATGCAGTCACTATGGGAAACAGTATGGAGGTTCATTTAAATACTAGAACTGAAATTGCCATATGATGCAGCAATCCCTACTGCGTATATATTCAAAAGGCATGAACTTACTGTGACAAAGAGATACCTGCTTCTATGTGTATAGCAGCACAGCGGACACTGTTCAAAAAATAGAGCCAAACAGGATGTTCATCATCAGATGAATGAATAAACAAACTTGCATATACACACAATAGAATACTATATAAGGTATTTTAGAAAGTGAAATGCTGTCATTTGCTGCTAAATTGTGTAACTAGAGGACATCCTGTGGAGTGTAATAAGCCAAAGAAAGAAACATACTACACATTCTCCCTTATATGTAAGAGCTAAAATTAAAATAAAAACTCTGGGGCCTGTGCTGTTGCTCACTTGGTTAATCCTCTGCCACATGGGCACTAGGTTCTAGTCCCAGGTGCTCCTCTTCCAGTCCAGCTCTCTGCTGTAGCCCAGAAGGGCAGTGGAGGATGGCCCAAGTCCTTGGGCCCCTGCACCTGCATGGGAGACCAGGAAGAAGCACCTGGCTCCTGGCTTTGGATGGGTGCAGCGCCAGCTGTGGTGGCCATTTGGGGAGTGAACCAAGGGAAGGAAGACCTTTCTCTCTGTCTCTCTCTCACTGTCTATAACTCTACCTGTCAAAAAATAAAAATAAAAACTCAATCTGAACACAGAATGTTGAATGTGAGAGGCAGGGGGGAGTAGAAGGGATATAAGGGGTTTGTGGTTCATTCATTGTGACAAAAACTCTAATATGAGATGTTAATAGGAGAAATAGGGTGAAGGGTACATGGGGACTCTTTGTATTTCTATTGCACAATTTTTGTAAATTTAACACTATTCGGAAATAAAATGACCTTAAAATAGACTTTAAAAATAAAATAAAAATGAATGAAACAAAAATGGACCAATAAGCCAGCGCCGCGGCTCACTAGGCTAATCCTCCGCCTTGCGGCGCCAGCACACTGGGTTCTAGTCCTGGTCGGGGCACCAGATTCTGTCCCGGTTGCCCCTCTTCCAGGCCAGCTCTCTGGTGTGGCCAGGGAGTGCAGTGGAGGATGGCCCAAGTGCTTGGGCCCTGTACCCCATGGGAGACCAGGAGAAGTACCTGGCTCCTGCCATTGGATCAGCGCAGTGCGCAGGCCGCGGCGGCCATTGGAGGGTGAACCATGAACCAACGGCAAAGGAAGACCTTTCTCTCTGTCTCTCTCTCTCACTGTCCACTCTGCCTGTCAAAAAAAAAAAAAAAAAAAAAAAAAGAACCAATAAAATGTTTCTTCTGAATTACTTTTTAAATGTCTTCAAAATATTTTAATAGCATTATGACTTTATTTTTCAAAAAAATTAAAAACTTTCTAAATTTTTAGATAGAAAAATAGAAGATAATCAAATTAAAGATAAAAGGGGGGATATAAAAGAAAGCAATATTTTACATGTGAGGTAATCAATTATGTATATTTGTGTGGTGGTGTAGGAGGTGGGGAGCCAGGCCTTAGAGTCATATAATTCAAGACAGAAGAGGTGTAAGAGAACTTTTCATTCCTGATATATAAGCCCTCTCAATGAGAGGAAAATTAGACTTGAATTTTCATAGATTAAAAAAAGTAATGTTAATAACAACATCTTAGTTATGGTGTAGAATTCCTAAGAACCACTTTGCATGGAAGAGAAGATAAAGACCAATGGAGACTTTCCATGTTACATTTGAGGTTTGTACCCAAACATACAATGTGCCCCAAGACTTCCTTATGGTTTTATCATATTTATTCTAAATTGGAAACAGAAATCTCAAATTCTTTGTCATTGGTGTTTCTTCAAACATCATCAATGGGATATTCTGTCCTTCCTTAGAATTGGAATGAATTGACTGATTTTTATATTGGAATTGAAATCTTGGTGCATGCCTCAAGGTTTATTAGTTAAGCATTAAAATTAATTAAGAAATCAGAGGAATAGTTAAATATCATCAACATTACCTACTATTTTAATGAAAAGCATGGGAGACCAGGATAAGTACCTGGCTCCTGCCATCGGATCAGCGCGGTTCGCTGGCCGCAGCGCACCAGCCATGGCAGCCATTGGAGGGTGAACCAACGGCCAAAAGGAAGACCTTTCTCTCTGTCTCACTCTCTCACTGTCCACTCTGCCTGTCAAAAAATAAAAAAAATTAAAAAAATAAAAATAAAAATAAAAAAAGAAAAGCACAAAAAATTATTGCCCTAAAAATACATTTTTTAAGATTTCCAAGCATGCGACTATACCTAGATTTTTTTTAAAGACTTATTTACTTGAAAGTCAGAGTTACACAGAGAGAGGAGAGGAAGAGAGAGACAGAGGTCTTCCATCCACTGATTCACTCCCCAGCTGGCTGCAACGGCCAGAGCCACACTGATCTGAAGCCAGGAGCCAGGAACTTCCTCCATGTCTCCCACGTGGGTGCATGGCCCCAAGGACTTGGGCCATCTTCTACTGCTTTCCTAGGCCATAGCAGAGAGCTGAATTGGAAGTGGAGCAGTTGGGACTTGAACCGGCACCCATGTGGGATGCCGGCACTGAAGGCAGTGGCTTTACAGCACTGGCCCCATACCTAGATCTTAAAGATAATTATTTTATCAAGGTAAGTAAGAGCATGTTTATTTGTTTCTAGATGTTCATCATTACAGTTCTTAATTTTGGGTATTTATAATATAATACTTTTTTATCCATTGTCTTCATTATTTTCCATCTTATTTTACTTTGTGATAGATATTTTATGAGTTGACTGCCATAATAAACATATATATTTGTCACACTTATTAGTGAATATTTGTGATGATAACCTTATATGCTAACAAACATCTAAATAGCCTCCTTGCTCAGTTAGCTGAAGGAGAAGAAAAATGTGCCTCCCAAATAGGGGAATCCATTCGTTGGATACTAGTGCAATTGACCATGGCTGTTAGTCTCAACTACATTTGACACTTGGATCTGGCAGAGATGGGGAAGCTCTTCTCTGCAAAGGGCCATTTGGATATTTACGGCAGCATCCACAGGCCATATAAAATTGTCAGCTTAAAATTAGCCCGCTCTAGATTCATTGCATTTCAACTGTAGTCTTAGGTGCCAGAGTTAGAGCAAATTATTTTATGAGCATTATATAGCCTGCAAGCCAGACATATCCCAACCTTTGATATAGCAACTAATCAAAAATATAAGAACTACTTTCCCTAATTATTCTTCCTGTAGTTTTTCTAGTAGCTATTATTCATTGGCCTGAACAGACACAAAGAAAGCACAAGTGTTGTAAACAAAAATAGCTGCATCTCCAAAAATGTGAGAAATATTCCCTCTTTACTCAACTAGTACCTCAATTCAAAAAGAAAAATATCAAATTTTACTAAACAAAACTATGTAAGCAAGATTGACACAAATGTCATAATTGAGAAACTATTTAAGAGACCATTTTTCAACCTGAATAATTTTGGTATTTTAAATCTATATTTAAAATGCATTGTTTGTAAATCAATACAAGTGATTAAAATATATATCTTAAAAGACATCTCTCTCAGGGATTTCAGAATCCTCTTGGAAATTTCGTTGTTACAACAGGGAAAAGAATTGCTTTGTTACTATGGTTACTGCATAAACAATATCTTTCTTATTAAATTTATTTTAAAAACAATTACAAATAATTTATCATGTTAGTTGTTTATTCCTCATCACATCATCAGAATTAATGACTGCATCATAATTTATGATAAAAATATTGTGCAATAAGGAAAATGTCAAATAAAATGATGCTGTTTGTCATTTTAAAAGTATGGATTCAAATTCTGGGAAGAGGAAATGATGTTTAATGTATCAAAGCCTGATATTTCAGGCATGTTAAGACATTTTTATTCATTAGATATTTGTATGGTACAGAGATATTTTTCATTTACATCATGAAAAGAATTTAAGCCTGTACAGCTATGAAGAAATAAATACACGATCATAATTAAAAATCTATATGCATTTGGTGACAATGAACATGTAGTGGTCATTTCCAGGTTGCAATTTCAGAAAGTCTAAAATTTCTGCACATTTTAAATGGGAGTAGGTGGGGCTGGCGTTGTGGCATAGTGGGTAAAGCCACTGCCTGTAGTGCTGGTATCTCATATGGACACGGGTTCAAGTCCCGGCTACTCTACTTCCAATCCAGCTCTCTACCTTGGCCTGGGAAAGCAGTAGAAGATGGCCCAAGTCCTTGAGCCTCTGCACTCATGTGGGAGACCTGGAAGAGGCTCCTGTCTCCTGGCTTTGGATTGGCACAGCTCTGGCCGTTACAGTCAATTGGGGAGTGAAGCAACAGATGGAAGACCTCTCTCTCTCTCTCTGCCTCTCCTCTCTCTAACTTTCAAATAAATAAATATTTATAAATAAATAAATAAATGGAATTATGTATAAAGTTCTGTTTTAATCCAGAAATTTCTTCCACAGTCCTAAAATTCTTGGTACAGTTTATTATTTCAAAATGTTTGTGGAGGAATGATGATTTCAACTGCATAAAATAAACATGGAAAATGGTCAGCATTAACTTTTTTTTTTCTGATGACTTGGAATTGGTGCTAAATTAAAGCAGGGAAAGAAATATAAAGATGTTATGCATTGAGAATACATTCAGGGCCGGTGCCACTGCTCACTAGGCTAATCTTCTGCCTAGCTGCTCTGGCACACCGGGTTCTAGTCCCGGTCGGGGAGCCAGATTCTGTCCCGGTTGCCCCTCTTCCAGGCCAGCTCTCTGCTGTGGCCAGGGAGTGCAGTGGAGGATGGCCCGAGTACTTGGGCCCTGCACCCCATGGGAGACCAGGAGAAGCACCTGGCTCCTGCCTTTGGATCAGCGAGGTGCGCCGGCCACAGCGCACTGGCCGTGGCGGCCATTGGAGGGTAACCAACGGCAAAGGAAGACCTTTCTCTCTGTCTCTCTCTCTCTCACTGTCCACTCTGCCTGTGGGGGAAAAAAAAAAAAAAGAGAGAGAGAGAGAGAATACATTCATGCCGGCTCCATGGCTCACTAGGCTAATCCTCTGCCTGCAGCGCCAGTACTCCAGATTCTAGTCCCGGTTGGGGCACTGGTTGTGTCCTGGTTGCTCCTCTTCCAGTCCAGCTCTCTGCTGTGGCCCAGGAAGGCAGTGGAGGATGGTCCAAGTGCTTGGGCCCTTCACCCACATGGGAGACCAGGAGAAAGCACCTGGCTCCTGGCTTTGGATCTTCGTAGCGTGCTGGCCGTAGCAGCCATTTGGGGGGGGTGAACCAACAGAAAGAAGACCTTTCTCTCTGTCTCTCTCTCTCACTGTCTAACTCTGCCTGTCAAAAAAAAAAAAAAAAAAAAAAAAAAAAAAGAGAGAGAGAGAGAGAGAATACATTCAAATACTAGTAGTATTGTGGCAGCTTTTAAACCTATTTAATTAATTAAGGGATTTACTGAGATGCTTTGTCAAATGCTCCATTTCTATTGCTGTGGGAAAATGGGGAGGATAGTGATTTTAGAAAATTTAGATTTTAATGGCCTCTGTATAATTGCATATTTTAGTAAATTGAAAGCAGAAAATTAGATCAAATTAACTTTAAATATGGAAGATGTATCAATCAAAACTAATGGAAGAAAAAGTTGATAAAACTCACAGTAGACACCGTGTTTGTTGATCTACTTGGAATATGCTAATTGCTGGGTGAATTCAAATTTTTATTTTAGCAACTGCTAGAGTTTTGAAATATTACACAAAGAATAAATGCTTAAGTTTTCATGTAGTGTATGTCACTTTTAAAGTTAGATTAATTTTAGTAAAATCTATATGTTGAAAATATCACCATCTTTTGTCCACACTGATGACTTTTAAAATATATATATATATATACAATTTTATAAATAAAATTTCTGTTATTTTGGAGAGAGTCCTGGTGCCCCTTTTAGATAATTTAGACCTTTCACTCTCTGTCTCTGGAGAAAGCCAATCTGATTTCCTTTCCTATAGTTTATCTTTTCCTAAATGTCACTAGACATCCAATATACACAACTTCTCATGTCTGCCTTCTTTCTGTATACATTTGATATTGAGATTCGACCTTATTGTTGGACATTTGAGGAAAGTATCTTTTGTTGCTGAGTAGCATTAACTTGTATAGACAAACAATTTTTTTTTTAATCATTTCCTTAGCATTTGGATATTTGGGTCATCTCCAGTTTTGAACAGTTACAAATAGAAAAACTGTTAAATGTTTACAGAGAGGCCTGATTTGGACATGCACTTTTATTTTTCTTGAGTAAATACATCAGAGTGGGACGGCCATACTTAATGGCAACTGCATGTTTAACTTTATAAGAAACTGAAACTCCTTGCAAAGTGGCTACAGCACTTAGCTTTCCCACCAGAATCATGCGGTATTTCCACTTGCTCTACATTCTTGCTCGGCCTTTCTATGGTCATTTTGCTTTTTCTTTCACATAAGTCATGTTCATAGCTGTGTTGAAACATCTGACTGTTGTTTTCATGTATACTTCCCTCATAACCTATAATGCTGAAAAAATTGTAGATGCTTATTTGTCAAGCATCTGTCTGATAATGTGTCTTTCTAAATATTTTGCCTAGAATTAAAATGTATAGATTATATTTTAAAGGAGTTTTAGGCTCATAACAAAAAATAAGAAGGCATGGGGGATTTTCATATATCCTATGCTCCACACAGGCAGTCTTCCTGACTATCCAAATCCCACACCACAATGGTAATTTATTACAACTGAAAATACCTACAGTTCTATAACATTGTTAGCAAGTCAGTTGTTTCCATCAGGGTTGGCTTCTGGTTCTGTACATTCTGTGGTTTGGATACACCTATGCTGACAGGCACTTAACATTTACAGTTTCATACAGAACAATTTCTCTGCTCTAAGTGTCCTCTATGATCTGTCTATTCTTTCTCATCTCACTACTCTGTGATCACAACTGTCTTCATAGTTTTTTCCTTTTCTAGAATGTCTCATAGTTGGCTGTAATATGTAGGCTTTTCAGATTCACTTTTTTCACTTAATGTGCATTTAGGTTCCTCCAAGTTTTTTCATGTCTTGATGTCTTATTTTTTTTTTTTCACCACTGAAGAACATTCCATTATCTGGTGTTACCAGTTACTTATTCATGCACCTACTGAAGGACATCATGGTTACTTCCGTGTTTTGGCAATTATAAATAAAGCTGCTATAAATATCGATGTATTTGTGTGATATAAGCTTTTAAATCACTTCAGTAAACACCAGGGAGTGAACTGGTGGATTACATGATTAGAATATGTTTAGTTCTATAGGAAATCATGAAACTGTCATTCAAAATAGCTATACCATCTTAAATTCCCAACAGTAATGAAAAAGTGTTCCAATAATTTTACAATTTTTTAAAAGATTTTATTATTTATTTATTTATTTGAGAGGTAGAGTTATAGACAGTGAGAGGGAGACATGGAGAAAAAGGTCTTCCTTCTGTTGGTTCACCTCCCAAATGGCCCCAATGGCTGGAGCTGTGCCTATCCAAAGCCAGGAGCCAGGTGCTTCTTCCTGGTGTCCCATGTGGGTGCAGGGGCCCAAGGACCTGGGCCATCCTCCACTGCCCTTCCGGGCTACAGCAGAGAGCTGTAGAGGAACAGCCGGGACTAAAACCGGCGCACATATGGGATGCCAGCGCTGCAGGTGGAGGATTAACCTACTGCGCCATGCCACCGACCCCCATTTGACACTTTTTCTAGCATTTGCTGTCGTCAGTATTTTCTATTTTTGCCAATCTAGTAAGTAAGTAGTGGAATCCCATTGTTGTTTCAACTTGGATATGATACTTTTCACATAGCATATTTGCCAACTCCGTATCTTCTTTATTGAAGTTTCTGTTCAAATCTTTGTGTACTTTAAAATATGATCATTCATATCCTTATTGTTGAATTTAAGAGCTTTTCAGCTTTTTTTACAAATATATGTTTAAACATATATACATGTATATTAAAACACACACACTTTCATCTGATCACACATACGTATATACACAATATCAGCTGTCAATCCTTTATCAGCTGTATCTTCCTAAAATGATGTTTTTAAGATTTATTTATTTATTTGAAAGTCAGAGTTAAACAGAGAGGAAAGGCAGAGAGAGAGAGAGAGAGAGAGAGAGAGAGAGAGAAAGAGAGAGAGGTCTTCCAACCACGGGTTCATTCCCTAATTGGCTGCAACAGCCGGGACTGCACCAATCCGAAGCCAGGAGCCAGGAGCTTCTGGGTCTCCCACATGGGTGCAGGGGCCCAAGGACTTGAGCCATCTTCTACTGCTTTCCCAGGCCATAGCAGAGCTGGATCGGAAGTGGAGCAGCTGAGTCTCTATTCGGCACCCATATGGGATGCAGGCACTGCAGGCCAGGGCATTAACCCGCTGTGCCACGGTGCTGGCCCCTTGACTCGTCTTTAAAAATCTCAACATCATGGGAAAATTTACATTTATGACGCTTATAGTTTTCTTTTATTTATTTGTTTGTTTGTTTTTTATTTATTTGACAGAGTTAGACAGTGAGAGAGAGAGAGAGAGAGAGAGAGAGAGAGATGGTTCACCCCACAAATGGCCGATATGGCTGGCACTGTGCCAATCCGAAGCCAGGGACCAGGTGCTTCCTCCTGGTCTCCCATATCGGTGCAGGGCCCAAGCACTTGAGCCATCTTCCAATTTCATTCCTGGGCCACAGCAAAGAGCTGGACTGGAAGAGGAGCAACCGAGACTAGAACCCGGCACCCATATGGGATGCCAGCGCCGCAGGCAGAGGATTAACCAAGTGAGCTATGGCACCGGCTGTATAGTTTTCTTTAGTTCGTGGATTTGCTTCTGAGTAATTCTAAGATTAATTTTTTGAATTCTATTTCTGGCATTTCTTCAATCTCTTCATCTTCATATTCTAATACTGAAGTTTTGTTGTGTTCCTTTTGGAGCAGTCATGGAGTCTTCCTTATTCTTGTTTCTTGAATTACTGTATTGTTTTTAGGCATTTGTGGAGTTGATTTTTATTTTTGTTTTTGTTCTTTGTCCTCCAGTGGCTTTTATCTTTGAGCTATGCCTCTGTGGCTTAATAGAATGTCTGTACTTTCAGTGATTGCCAAGAGGTGTGTGGTGGGTGTGGCCAGGGAGCTCTGGTCAGTGCTCCAGGGTGGGGCGAGTATCCAGGGTAACACTCAAGTTGGGCATGGTAGATCTCAGTGCCCAGGTGTTAGCCCCCAGTGTGTTCTGCTCCACATATGAACTGCATAAATGTTCTGCTCAGTCCTCACTGTCAGCACAGTTCCTGCTGCAATGACCTGCCCTAGGCAACCATGGAGCGCCGAGTGTCTGGTGTTGCACCCAGTGATTGCCTGGAGACCCAGCTACACCTTGCACCTTCTCATATCACCATCAAGTCCCCACGGTCTCAGCTCACAAGGGTCCCACAGTCACTAGGTGCAGAGGTTTTCCTCTGCCCTGCCAGCCTGTCCAGTCAACAGAGAAGCAGACATTTCCTGAGAAAATTCCACCTAGGGGTCTTGATCCTGGGAGGCTGCAGGCACCTCACAGTCCTACGTGGTTGCTCAGCCACCTCCCAGCCAGGTTCAAAGTCAATAGTGACTGCAGATTGTTCCCTCTGCCGGAATCTCTGGATCACATGTATACAGAAGAGCCACTGGTTGAATGCTTTTCTCTCCCTGCCACTGCTGCCAGTACCGCCAAGAAGATGGCATCCTGTCTCAGCTAATTGCCATATATAAAAAGTCTAAAGCTCCTGCCCAAACTCAAAATGGTGCCCACTCATTCTGAGCCTTTTCTTGGGCATCTTTTTGGGCAATTTGGGGTAAGATAAATCTGCTCCCTACACTTCCACTGGTCCATGGGCAACTGCTAGCAAACGCTAGCCCCCATGGCTCCAGTCTGGACTCACACCATGCTCTCCCTCCTGCTATATCACCACGGGTTGCTGCAGTCCAGTCTCACTTCTGTCTCCAAGCTGCTGCCTGCTCTGGGTCTCAGCTGTTGCAATTGTGCTTGTGTTCTTTTTTTTTTTTTTTTTTTTTTTTTTGGACAGGCAGAGTGGACAATGAGAGAGACAGAGAGAGAGAGAAAGGTCTTCCTTTTACCATTGGTTCACCCTCCAATGGCCGCTGCGGCCGGCGCGCTGCGGCTAGCGCATCGTGCTGATCCGAAACCAGGAGCCAGGTGCTTCTCCTGGTCTCCCATAGGGTGCAGGGCCCAAGCACTTGGGCCATCCTCCACTGCACTCCCAGGCCACAGCAGAGAGCTGGCCTGGAAGAGGGGCAACCGGGACAGAATCCGGTGCCCCGACCGGGACTAGAACCCGGTGTGCTGGCGCCGCAGGCGGAGGATTAGCCTATTGAGCCATGGTACCAGCCCAACTTGTGTTCATGTTCATGCTGCATCCTCCCCTTCCATAAAGGACCACAGCATTCCTCTTCCCTTTGTAATATTTCCAGTGTGGTTTTCTCTCCAATTCTCCTCTGAGAGTGTACGTCCTACACTTTTTTTTTTTTTTAACTGTTTAGCCCTAGCCTAGCACACTATGTCATTCCCTAATCTGCCCTCTTAGAATCTCTGATTCATTTCCTTTTTAGCAATCTGTGTACAGTTTATTTGGTTTTTAAGCTTTATTTTTGTTTATTTTATTTTTGAGATAACGTATCTTTTTATGTAAACAATTTTATTAGAATGCTTACTAATTAATCATAGAAATAAAATGAGCATTATTTTTGAACAGCAAGCAGAGGCTATTTATTATTTGCAATACTGGACACTAGTGTTTTAAGTGAAAATGTTTAAGACCTCGTATGTGTCGCAGAAGGTAAGATGGCAGCAATCTAGCAGGTAATATGCTCTGGATTCTGCAAATGATGGTAGAATCCATGAACTAAAGTTTATTTTTTGGGGGGGGGGGATTTTTTCTTTTCTTTTCTTTCTTTCTTTATTTATTTTTTTTAACTTTTATTTAATGAATATAAATTTCCAAAGTACAGCTTATGGATTACAATGGCTTCCCCCCCCATAATGTCCCTCCCACCCGCAACCCTCCCCTTTCCCACTCCCTCTCCCCTTCCATTCACATCAAGATTCATTTTCCATTCTCTTTATATACAGAAGATCAGTTTAGCATACATTAAGTAAAGATTTCAACAGTTTGCTCCCACACAGAAACATAAAGTGAAAAATACTGTTTGAGTACTAGTTATAGCATTAAATCTCAATGTACAGCACACTAAGGACAAAGATCCTACATGAGGAGTAAGTGCAGAGTGACTCCTGTTGTTGACTTAACAAATTGACACTCTTGTTTATGGCCTCAGTAATCACCCTAGGCTCTTGTCATGAGCAGCCAAGGCTATGGAAGCCCCCTGAGTTCACCGACTCTGATCATATTTAGACAAGGCCATGGTCAAAGTGGAAGTTCTCTCCTCCCTTCAGAGAAAGGTACCTCTGTCGCTCCCCGTCTTCATGGGGGAACGACACCAAACCCTGCCTAGGCTTCATATCCAAGTCACGGCACCATTATGTCGCTCCCCCTCTTCGTGGAGGAGCAACACAGGACCCTGCGCTGTTCTTTCGTCTGCTCGGCCCTCCCCGGGTTTGCTGCTGGTTCTTCCCGGGTTGGCTACTATCCCTTCCACCTCCGTGGAAGGGCAGTTCCCCCTGGCCGCATTCCCCACTTCCGCAGGGGAGCGGCACACCGCCGGCCGGCTCTCTCGGGGGCTGCACAGGTGTTCCCCTTAGATGTTCCCCATAGATGTTCCCGGTGCATGCCGTTTCTCTCCTCCTTTATAGTCCTCCTCCGCCAATCCCAACTCGGCTGCCCACACGCCGAGTACGCTGCTCTCCAATCAATAGCAAGTCCTACAGTTAATTGGTTGAACTGGAGGCAGCTGTGCGGAAGCTGTTTACTTCTCTCCCAGCGACATATTGTGGGAGAGCAGATGCATAGAATAAGTCTTAATTCGAGTAACTTAGTCTAGTCCGGATTGCTCCCCACAGATCCCCCTTTCTTTTTATTTTTTAGCGTTGATACGCGCCTGTCTTCGGTGTCCCGCGGCACACACTCTGCTCTACTTGCTAGAGTTGCCACAGGCTCTTACAAGTCCTATCAGGCAAACCGAATCCGGGTCCTCTCTTCGCCATGTTGTGAGGAGGTTTTTAGGTGCTGATACGTGCCTGTGTTCGGTGCCCTGCAGCGCATGCTCTGCTCTGCTAGAACTGCCTGCAGGTGCTTACAAGCCCTACCAGTCAGGCAAACCGAATCCAAGCCTTCTCGTTGCCGTATTGTGGGGAGACTTATTGGTGTTGATTCATGCCTGTCTTCGGTGACCTGCGGCGCATAAGCTGCTAGCCGCCCAGGTGCTCATCGCCTCACTTAATCAGGCAGACCGAATCCAAGCTTTCTCATTGCCATGTTGAGGGGAGGCCTTTCTATTTCTCTATTTCTCTATCTCCGGGCATTCCTATTTCTCCCATTTTACTTCTATCTTCCAGCATTCCTATTTCTCTCACTTTACTTCTAAACTTCTGTTTCTCTTATCCCTGCAGCTTCCCGGCGCCTCGCCCCGCCCCGAGGCTGCTTCTCGGTGCCTCGCCCAGAGCCGCTTCAGCCTCTCTCATCTGCGCGGCTTCCCGGCTTTGCGCGGCTTGGCTTCGCGCGCTCCGCGGTCTCCACGCCCTTCGCGTCTGCACCACGGCCTCGCGCCAGCCCCGCGTTCCCTACCTATTCACGCCCCGTGCTCTCTCTGCACGCGGCGGCTTCCGCGAATGTTTCTGCCACCACCGGCATTCAGTCCAAGTTCCCCGGACTAACCTGGCGAATCCTGGCGGCCCACGTCTCTGCCTCTGGCTCCAGATCTTCGCCTCTTGCTCCCCGGGGTGACTTGAAGAATTCCAAGGTGGCTTATGTCTCCGCCTTGGCCTGCACTCGCGGCTTCATCCTCCCTAACATTTTTCTCTACCCGGTATGTTTCCTTAAGTTTTCTTCCAACAATATTCCTCTCATTTCTCCTGGCTTCTCCCCACAGTCCGTATCCGAGTCCAAGCCTCCTCCAGGTTTCACTTTCGCTTTCAGTCTCCTAGCTTCTCCGCCATAGTCCGCATCCGAGTCTATGAAAGCTTTCACTTTCGCTTTCAAATCCTGACTTCTTTCCCACAGTCCATATCCAAGTCTATGCCTAGGCTTTCAATAGCTTCTTCCGGCACCTTTCTCGTCCGGCTTTCCCCTAGGCTCTTCGCTAGTCTCTCTCTCCGGTATTTTCCTGCTTCTTCCCGTTTCTTCCCTCCTAAGTTTGCTATCCGTCCTAAGTTTTCTATCCGTCCTAGGTTTCCTATCCGAGCTAGGTTTCCTATCCGAGCTAGGTTTCCTATCCGAGCTAGGTTTCCTATCCGAGTCACGGCACCATTATGTCGCTCCCCGTCTTCATGGGGGAACGACACCAAACCCTGCCTAGGCTTCATATCCAAGTCACGGCACCATTATGTCGCTCCCCCTCTTCGTGGAGGAGCAACACAGGACCCTGCGCTGTTCTTTCGTCTGCTCGGCCCTCCCCGGGTTTGCTGCTGGTTCTTCCCGGGTTGGCTACTATCCCTTCCACCTCCGTGGAAGGGCAGTTCCCCCTGGCCGCATTCCCCACTTCCGCAGGGGAGCGGCACACCGCCGGCCGGCTCTCTCGGGGGCTGCACAGGTGTTCCCCTTAGATGTTCCCCATAGATGTTCCCGGTGCATGCCGTTTCTCTCCTCCTTTATAGTCCTCCTCCGCCAATCCCAACTCGGCTGCCCACACGCCGAGTACGCTGCTCTCCAATCAGGAGCAAGTCCTACAGTTAATTGGTTGAACTGGAGGCAGCTGTGCGGAAGCTGTTTACTTCTCTCCCAGCGACATATTGTGGGAGAGCAGATGCATAGAATAAGTCTTAATTCGAGTAACTTAGTCTAGTCCGGATTGCTCCCCACATACCTCCTTCTTTGATGACCCATTCTAACCTTTCTCTTTTTTCTTATGATGCTATGATTTCAATTTTATTGATCATTTTCAAAGAACCAGCTGTTAGTTTAATTGATTTTCTCTATTTTTGCTTTAAATTTAAAAAATTTTTTTCTCTAATATTTGTTATTGCCTTGTTTCTGATTGCTATGAATTTAATCTTCCCTTTTTCCCCAATACCATGAGGTATAAAGTTAGTGGATTTGTTTAATTTAATTGTCAATTTTATGCTCTAAAGTTTTCCTGCAAGTATTGCTTTATCTTCATTTCATAAAAGGTGATATATTATCTTCAATTTTAGAAATTTGCATGTTCTACATTTCATTTGTATCTTCCTCTTGATTCAAAGATTGTGTATATGTAGATTTTTCCAAATATCATTTTTTATTTATTTCTATTTGTAGGGTTTCATTGTTTTTAATTTTGTCAAGATTTGTTTTACGGCTCAGAAAAGCATCTTTTTTAGGAATTCTGTGCAGTTGAAAGAATGTGTGATTTTTGTAGATATTGAGTGCAATTTTGTGTCAATATTAGTTAAATCAATTTGGTTGATAGTGAAGTTCAGAACTATAACATTATTTCTGTTTATCTCTTCTATCAATTATGTCAAAAGGAATTATTGACACAGCTATAATTGTGAATGTGCATGCTTTTTTTTAGTTCTATTAATTTTAAACATTTATTTCTGATGCATACTTTTAAAATAGAGCATTTCTGTTACGTACACTTAAAACAACATGTTGCTTTACATACATTTACATATTATTACTTCAGTTAGGAAATTAGTATATTCATCGCCTTCCATAGTTATCTTGATGTGTGTGTGGTAAAGCACCTAAAGTCTACTACCTTGGAAAATTTTCAGTATAGAATACAAAAATAAGGGCCAGGATTATAGTGCAACAGGTTAAGCCACTGTTTGAGACACTGACATCACATGTGAATGCCAGTTGAGCACAGCTTCTCCACTTCTGATCCTGCTCCTTTCTAGTGCACCTGAGAAAGCAGTGGAAGATTGTGGGGAGCAACCGGACTAGACTGAGTTACTGGAATTAAGACTTATTCTATGCATCTGCTCTCCCACAATATGGCGCTGGGAGAGAAGTAAACAGCTTCCGCACAGCTGCCTCCAGTTCAACTAATAAACTGTAGGACTTGCTATTGATTGGAGGAGAGCAGCGTACTCGGCGTGTGGGCAGCCGAGTTAGGATTGGCGGAGGAGGACTATAAAGGAGGAGAGAGACGGCATGCACCGGGAACATCTATGGGGAACATCTAGCTGAAGGAACACCCGTGCAGCCCCCGAGAGACCCGGCCGGCGGTGTGCCGCTCCCCTGCGGAAGTGGGGAATGCGGCCAGGGGGAACTGCCCTTCCACGGAGGTGGAAGGGATAGTAGCCAACCCGGGAAGAACCAGCAGCAAACCCGGGGAAGGCCGAGCAGACGAAAGAACAGCGCAGGGTCCTGTGTCGTTCCCCCATGAAGACGGGGAGCGACAGAAGATGTCCCAAGTGCTTGGGACCCTGTACCCACATGGGAGACCCAGATGGAGTTCCAGGTTCATGGCTTCAGTCCGGCCCACCCCAGGGCTTTGTAACCATTTGGGGAGAGAACTAGTGGATGGACGATTCTCTCTCTCTCTCTCTCTGCCTTTCAAATAAATAAATAAAGCTTGTTAAGAACATACAATATTAGTTGTTAATTAAATGTTGAACATTGTTCAGCACCCCGACTCATGCATACATTTAAAACCAAAGTCAAAAGTTGATGGTATTGAGATCCAATTATGTTGTCAGAGATAGGTCTAAAGGGAGGTCTTTGGTCACTGGAGGCATGCAGTTGAAGATAGTTCTTACAGCAGGATTGGTTATGCTGGGTAAGGCCCAGTTGCTCTGATAATGGACTTAGTATTTGATCCTTTCTTTGCAGTCATTCAGCCATCCACCACCCTCATCAGGCACCATAATAATAGGTTCACTCAATATTGCACCACAAACTTCCAAAAACTGTAAGCGAATAAGAAAAAAAAAAACCTTCATTACTAAGTACCCTGCTTTTGATATTTAAGATTTAGTTATTGTGATGAGAAATTGACTAATAAAAACACTTTTAACTGGTGTTTTCATGCTATGTATATTTCATCTCTAATTTTATTATTCTTACCTAAATATAGGTTCATACTCTGACTTACTTCTATAATTTCCTCCTTCTCTGGACTGTAAGAGAATGGCACAGCAATCATCCAATCTCTGTTCTGTTCCTATTTATTTGGATTTACTTTTCTTTTTATTACAGATTCTGGATATAGGAAGATCATATTTTGTGTCTAGTTTTTTTGTAAAATGTATAGTGTCTTCAAGGTTTATCTACATTTTGACCTTTTAAAAGTCTGAATAATAGTCACACACATATATTCATATAAAATATGTATTATATTGTATATATTACAACTTCTTTCTCCATGCATTTGTCGATAGACAATTATGTTGTTCCAATATTTTGGCTATTGTGAACAATGCTGCAATGAAGAAGGTGCTAATTTCATTTTGGCTTAGTATAAAACCAACAAAACAAATTGACAGGTCATTTGGTCATTTTATTTTTAATTTTTTTGAAGATCCACCACATTACATAATGGCTATACAAATTTACATTCTTACCAGTATTCTATAAAGTTTTTACTTTCTCCATTCCTTTGCCAATATTATCTCATGTCCTTTCAATAATCATCATAACAGATATGAGGTTGTATTCCTTTGCTCTTTGACATTGAGCATGTTTTTACATACTGTTGGCCATTGTGCATTTAATGTAGAAAAAAGGTTTAATTCAATTAACAATGTTAATTATTTAACTGTTGAAATGTGAAAAATAATTTTAATTATGTTTTTGTTTATTGTTTTGCTTGCTGTGGAAGTTAATGTTTTGGATATTAATCCATTATCAGATATGTAGCTTGCAAATATTTTCTCCCAATTGTAGGCTGCTTTTTAATTTGAATATTGTTTGCTTTGCAGATTTTAAATTTAGATTAGTTCCATTTACTCCTTTTTGTTTTTGCTGCCTGTGCTTTCTATGATATTAAAGAAATAATTGCTAAGGTCAATATGTAGGAGATTTTCTACTGTTTTCTTCCAGAAATTTTATGTTTTAAGTCTTTAATTAATTTTGAGTTGACTTTTGTATTTAGTGTAAGACTTCAGTGTGATTCTTTGATGTGTGGTCATCAGTTTTCCAAACAACATTTCTTGCAGAAACTTTCTCCTCATTGTGTCTTCTCTGTGAGCTTTTCAAAAATTAATTGACCATAGAGGTTTAGGTTTATTTATGGACTCTCTATTCTGTTGCATTGGTCTACACAATTATTTGTATGGCATTACCATACTGTTTTCATTACTAGTGCTTGGTAATATAATCTGAATTCAAAATGTGTGATACATCCAACTTTGTGGGGCTTCTCACTTTCAAGATTATTTTTAACCATTCAGGATCTTTCGTGGTACCACAGGAATTTTAGAATTGTTATTTTGATTCCTGGGGAAAAAAATCATTAGAATTTTAGTAAGGATTCCATTGAATCTATAAATCACCTTGGGTAGATTGGGCATTTTAAACATTAATTCTTCCATTTATTTGTGTCTTCTCCCATTTCTTTTTTCAATGTTTCATAGTTTACAGTGGACTAGTCTTTCACCATCTTGGTTAAATTTATTCCAGAGTATTTTGCTTTTATGTTGCTACTTTAAAAAGTCTTTTTAAAGTTTATTTGATTTTCAGTAAGATTACTATTGGTATAAAAATACAATTGGTCTTTGTAAATTTATTTATATCCTTGTGTTTACTGAATTCATTTGCTAGGTACTTTTTTTGGGTGGTGACAGCTTTTGGATTTTCTACATGTGGAATTATATCACTTACAAACAGGAATAATTTTATGTCTTCCTTCCTAATTTGAATGCCTTTCTCTCTCTCTCTCTCTCTTATTTTTATTGCTCTTGCTAGCATTTCTGTATGGAAAAGCAGGAATAAGAGTAGGCGACCTTGCCTTGTACCTGAGCTTATATGAAAAGCAGTCAGTTTTTCTCCATTGATTATGATGTTACCTGTGACTTATCATAAATAGCATTGTTAAGGAAATTTCCTTTAATCTCTGTTTTGTTGAAAGTTTATATCATAAACATCTTGCTATTTTATTATCATATAAGGTTATTTATCATTAGTAAGCAGTTTAGTTCTGAAATCAATCATTTATATTTTGATATATTGAATTCAGCTTTCTATTAATGTTTTTTTTTTCTTTTTTTTTTTATCTTTTATTTAATGAATATAAATTTCCAAAGTATGACTCATGGGTTACAATGGCTTTCCCCCCCATACCGTCCCTCCCACCAACAACCCTCCCCTTTCCCACTCCCTCTCCCCTTCCATTCACATCAAGATTCATTTTCGATTATCTTAATATACAGAAGATCAGCTTAGTATACCTTAAGTAAGTATTTCAACAGTTTGCTCCCACACAGAAACATAAAGTGAAAAATAATAGATGATTTTTTTTAAATGATGATGAAATCAGATCAGACCTATTGTCATGTTTAATCCCAGTGAGAGTCAAGTTGGGAATTGAAAATTTCTTTCTTTTTTTCTTTTTTCTTTTTTTTTTTTTCTTTTTTTTTTTTTTTTTTACAGAAGATCAGTTTAGTATACATTAAGTAAAGATTTCAGTCGTTTGCACCCCCATAGAAACACAAAGTGAAATATACTGTTTGAGTACTCGTTATAGCATTAAGCCTCAGTGTACAGCACGTTAAGGACCGAGATCCTACATGAGGAGTAAGTGCACAGTGACTCCTGTTGTTGACTTTACCAATTGACACTCCTGTTTATGGCATCAGTAATCTCCCTATGCACCAGTTATGAGTTTCCAAGGCTATGGAAGCCCCTTGAGTTCTCCGACTCTTATCTTGTTTAGACACGGTCATAGTCAAAGTGGAGGTTCTCTCCTCCCTTCAGAGAAAGGCACCTCCCTCTTTGAAGACCTGTTCTTTCCACTGGGATCTCACTCACAGAGATCTTTTTGCCAGAGTGTCTTGGCTTTCCATGCCTGAAATACTCTCATGGGCTTTTCAGCCAGATCCGAGTGCCTTTAGGGCTGATTCTGAGGCCAGAGTGCTATTTAGGACATCTGCCATTCTATGAGTCTGCTGAGTATCTCACTTCCCATGTTGGATCACTCTCCCCTTTATTTATTCTATCGGTTAGTGTTAGCAGATACTAGACTTGTTTATGTGCTCCCTTTGACTCTTAGTCCTTTCATTATGATCAATTGTGAACTGAAATTGATCACTTGGAGTAGTGAGATGGCATTGGCACATCCTTTATATCCTTTTATTTTAACATCTTTAATTTATATACTCTAAGTAAGTTACTTAAAGATAGCATACAACTTTCTTGCCTTTTTATCCAATATGTCAATTTCTCTTTTGAGTAAAATATTTGATCATTTACATTTAATGTAATTGTTGGTGTGTTTTACATTTATTTTTTTCTCTTTGTCATATCACTTCAATGTTCCTTTTTTGGTGCCTTCCTCATGTTCTTAGTTTAAATAATATTTTATTCTACTTTTCTGTGGTTTTGAATTATTAGAACAAAAAATCATGGTAATCTTCTATAGATGCAGAGGAAGTATTTGGCAAGATTCAACATGAGTGAGGAGCTTCATTGGGTCTCCCATGTGGGTGGCAGGGGCCACAACACCTGAGTCTTCTTTTGCTGCTTTTTCAAGGTCATTTGCAGACAACTGGATTGGAAGTGGAGAAGCTGGGACATGAACTGGCATCTGTATGGGATGCTGGCATTGCAGGTGGCAGCTTTAGTGCTTTACCACAATGCCATCTTCGAATGGTAATGCATAATTGAATTGTGTGTTGAATTTTGTTTTTTATATCATAATCCTCCTTGCAACACAGCCTTCAAATTCCTTGAGTGGCAGGTTGATTGAACCACATGGCCAGAGTGAAAGCTGTAGTACTAGAGGATTTTCTCAATCTCTCTGCTCCATACTCAGCACTCAGAATCTGTTACATGGCTACATGCAATACAGGGTCTATCTCTCCAAACTCTTTTGCTCTATCTTGTTATTCCATGCTTAGCTCATTGTGCATGCAGGGAGTAGATATTTAATTTTTTGATGTGGCCTTGATCTTATACAGTGCCTGTGTGCCTACTCATCGGAATGGAGTTTTGCTATCATTCTTGTCCCACTGTTCCCCATGTTAGCCATGTTCCAACTGGTGTCTCTGAAGGATCTTAAACAGGGGAGATACTGTGTGCCCCTGCTTGATCCTGCTGACAGTATACCTCCGCTTTACGTTGGCACAGGATCCTGAACCATAAAAGTACAGACAGCTTGGAGTCTTGCCTGTATCTGGTACATCAGTCTTTACTTAGTTCTTGGTGTCAGAGAGGAGGTTTTATTAATCCTTTTCAGAGGCTGATGAATTTTGCTTGGAAACAAAGCATTGGATGTTTATCTGGGACTTGGGGACAAGATGATTTGGTGTCCCACCCTAAGAATTTAAAGCCCTTTTCTTCCTAGAGTGAAGAGTTCAGAATAGTTAATCTATAATTAATTGCAAATGTCCTTGTATCTGTGCGCCCAGTTATTCTAAACTCATATTAGCATACCTTTAACCTTTAGCAATTCATTACAATTTTGGCTGATTTCTTCTAACCTGCTTCCATGGCAGCCCTGATTTCCTCTATGTTTTCCAAAGTTGAGCAGTTTCATGTTCTGTCTTACACTGGAGGCTTTTCACTCTTGGGAAATTGGTTCACTTTGTTGCCCCACCAAATCAGCCCTCTGATAGACTTGAGAAAATTTATATTTTTATACATCACCCCGTATTTTCTCAACATTTCTCAACATAGGCTCAAAACAATGTTCTCCTTTGACTTCGTACATTTAAAGCAAAAGTAGAAATATTAAGGCATTTTAAAAAGAAAATATGTTTGTTGCTGAATGTTCTTTATTATTTCCACCAAAGAAGTTCCAAACACAGATAGGAAATTCCTTTTAGAGTACAAAACATAATCTTTCCCTAGAAATGATAGATCATTCTATAAGTTTGCAATCTGGCTAATGTAAACATCCACAACCATATGAAGTGGAAATGAAACACACACACATACACACACACACATTACTTTTGGAATTTAAAAATGAATTGCAACACTGTTAGAAAAGGTATGTTGTATATTATAAAAAGGAATGTTGGGTAGAGTAGGGAGGGGGCTTACTGCTCTAGGAAGAGATGTGTAAAAAAAAAAAAAAGGAGTGCAGTCTCAGGGAAGAGTTAGGGAGAAAATGGCAGGGGGAAATCTACACAAATTAGAGGGAAACATGAACCTAAGTGAAGGGTGTGGACACCCACAACTCAGGACCCAAGGAGCCGAGAGCCTATGCACCAGCATTGGAAAGTGAGGTGAGACCAGACCACAGCAGCCCAAACCACTGGCTTTAAAGCTACAGGAAGAGTCTAGAGGGAACACAGCTTGATAACCATGGGGGATCGGTTACCTGCCAAACTAGGGGATGAAAACAAAAAGGACAGGATGGACACATCTGTCTTTCCCTAATCACTTTACAATGGCATTCTGTAACAAGTCGATAGAGCAGGCACCATTTTGGACATACACAACAACCATAGCAGCTCACGTCTGCAACCAGCATCCAGCCAAGTGGAGACTCCTGACTCTGGTGGGGAGAACTAACAGGGGGCTGGGAGCTTGTGACTGTGGGAAACTTGTGTGCCAGGACAGTGAAAAAATCTGAGGCTGTGTGGGGGGACTCACAATATGACTGGGACTTTGGGCAGCCACTGTGGGAGACTCCACATGCTCAGGGCTTCCTGGTTACCTGATGAGGGACATTGTTCTGGAAGCTGAGATTACAATGAAGATTGCACAGATCCTTTGTGTGGTCCTGGTGACAGAGCAGATGAATATTGTACACAATGAGGCTAGCTGTCAGACACTGATCTCCTCTCAGGAGAGGAGCTCAGCTGAGCAGAATAAACTTCCCTTCTGATTTAAAAAAAAAAAGATTTACCATACCAAACCTGGGTGTGTCACACTTCACCCTGGAGAACTGAACAGAGCTCCCTGGCCACACCCACTACAAGCCTCTAGATAGTCACTGAAAGAAGACACTCCACTTATCTACAGAGGCTAGGCACAAATATAAAAGCAACCACAGCAAATTAAAAAAAAAAAAAAAAGAAGAAGAAACTAAGGAAACTAAGGAGTATCTCCACAAATGCTGAATAACAAGTGCACCAATTCAAGAAACAAGAATAAGGAAGACAACATGGTGTCCCAAATTAACACAACACTTCAATTCTAGATTGTGAAGATAATGAAATGGAAGAAATACAAGAAATGGAATTCAAAAAATTGATCATAAGATTACATAGAAGTAATCAGAAGCAAATGCATGAACTACTGAAATCTGTATAGGACATGAAAGAAAATTTCCACCATGAAATGGGAACTTAAAGAGAAATCAAAATGAAATGACAAATTCAATATAACAAATAAAAAATGCAATAGAAAGCCTTAACAATAGAATCAGTGAAGCCAAAGAAAGAATATCTGACTTAGAAGACAAAACACAGGAAATTATACAGTCAAACCAAAAACAAGAAGAGGAAATTAGAAAACTAAAAAACACTGCTGGGAATCTACAGGATACTATAAAATAAACCAACATAGGGGTTCTAGGAGTTCCTGAAGGCATGAAAGAGAGAAAGGATTTGAAGGTTTTTTTAGCAAAATAATAATGGAAAACTTCCCTAATTTGGAGAAAGAAATGGATATCCAAATATAGAAAGCACATAGGATGCCTAATAGACATGATTAGATAAGATCGTCACCATGACATACTGTAATCAAACTCACCACAGTAAAACATAAAAAAAGATTCTAAAATGTACACGAGAGAAATACCAGATTACTTTCAGTGGATCTCCAATTAGGCTCACAGAGAACTTCTCATCAGAAACCCTACAGGGTAGGAGAGAATGGTGAGATATACTCTAAATCTTAAGAGAAAAAACTGTCAACCCGGAATACTAAACCCTGAAAAACTCACATTTACGAATGAAGGTGAAATAAAGATCTTCCATAACAAACAGAAATTGAAAGAATTTTCCACCACATGTCAAGCCCTACAAAAGAAGCTTAAGGATGTGCTTCACATAGAAACACAAAAACATGATCATCAATATGAAAGAAGGTAATAGAAAAAAAATCTTTCAGTAAAAGTTCAAAGGAAATTCAAGGAAACAAATAGGAATATTTTTGGAAAAATGACAGGGCAAAGTCATTACTTATCAATAGTCACCTTGAATGTAAATGATCTCAACGTTCCAATTAAAAGACACAGACTGGCTAAATGGATTAAAAAGCAAAACCCATCTATTTGCTGCCTAGAAGAAACAAACTGAAAGTCAAAGGATGGAAAAAGATATTCCATGCCAACAAAAACCAAAAAAGAGCTGGTGTAGCCATCCTTATACCAGACAAAATAGACATTCACACGAAAACTGTTAAAAGAGACAAAGAAGGGCACTATGTAATGATTAAGGGATCAATTCAATAACAAGGTTTAACTATTATAAATGTATAACTACTTAATTACAAGGCATCCGGCTATTTAAAAGAAATATTATGAGATCTAAAGGGAGATGTAGACTCCAGTACAATAGCAATGGGGGACTTCACTCCACTTTCAGCAATGGACAGATCAACCAGACAGAAAATCAACAAGGAAACAACAGATTTAATCAACACTATAGACCAAATGGGCATTATAAATATCTACAGAACTATTCATCCCACAGTTGTAGAATACACATTCTTCTCACCAGTGCATGGAACTTTCTCTAGGATTGACCACATACTAGGCCATAAAGCAAGTCTCAGCAAATTCAAAAAGATCAAAATCATACCATGCACCTTCTTGGACCACAATGGACTTGAACTGGAAATCAGCAACTTAGGAATCACTGGAACATATGCAAACACATGGAGACTGAATGTACAATGAACAATGTACAGTGAACAACATGCTCCTGAATGTACAATGAGTCATAGAAGAAATCAAAAGAAAATTCAAAAACTTTCTGGAAACAAATGAAGTTGATAACATAGCATATCAAACCTTATGGGATACAGCAAAAGCAGTAATGGGGAAAGTTTATAGCAATTGGTGCCTGCATCAAGAAATTGGAATGGAACTGAACAAATGAGCTGTCGATGCATCTCAAGGATCTAGAAAAACAACAGCAAACCAAACCCAAAATTAGAAGGAGAA
This sequence comes from Oryctolagus cuniculus, assembly GCF_051225735.1. Taxonomy (NCBI): domain Eukaryota; kingdom Metazoa; phylum Chordata; class Mammalia; order Lagomorpha; family Leporidae; genus Oryctolagus; species Oryctolagus cuniculus. Next base: position 102,788,292 of record NC_142874.1, on the reverse strand, counting down.
AAGAAATAATTAAAATTAGAGAAGAAGTCAACAAAATTGAAACAAAAAAATACAAAATGTGAACAAAAGTAAGAGCTGGTTTTTTGAAAAAAAAGGGGGGGGGGAGAGAAGACCCAAATTAAGAAAATTAGAGATGAAAAACGAAATGGAACAACAGACACCACAGAAATAAAAAGTCTTCAGAAATTACTACAAAGAGCTGTATGCCAATAAATTGGGAAATCTAGTAGAAATAGACAGATTCCTGGACATGTACAACCTACCTAAATTGAGCCATGAAAACATATAAAACCTAAACTGACCCATAACCAAGACTGAAATTGGATCAGTAATAAAAGGCCCTACCAACAAAGAAAAGCCCAGGACTGGATGGATTCACTACTGACTTCTACCAGACATTTAAAGAAGAACTAATTCCAATTCTTCTCAAGGTATTCAAAACAATTGAAAGAAAGGGAAACCTCCCAAATTCTTTCTATGAAGCCAGCATCGCCTTAATTCCTAAATCTGAAAAAGATCATAAGAAAAAGACAATTACAGACCAAGTTTCCTGATACACATAGGTGCAAAAATCCTCAACAAAATTCTAGCCAATAGAATCTGACAACACGTCAGAAAGATCATCCACCCAGACCAAGTGGAATTTATCCATTCACAAATCTTTCAATGTGATATATCACATTAACAAACTGCTGAACAAAAACCATGTGATTCTTTCTTTTTTTTTTTTTAACAGGCAGAGCTGGACAGTGAGAGAGAGAGACAGAGAGAAAGGTCTTCCTTCCATTAGTTCATCCCCCAAGTGGCCATTACTTCAGGTGCACAGCACCGATCTGAAGCCAGGAGCCAGGTGCTTCCTCCTGGTCTCCCATGTGGGTGCAGGGCCCAAGCACTTGGGCCATCCTCCACTGTACTCCCGGGCCACAGCAGAGAGCTGGACTGGAAGAGGAACAACCTGGACAGAATCTGGTGCCCCAACTGGGACTAGAACCCAGGGTGCTGGTGCCACAGGTGGAGGATTAGCCAAGTGAGCCGCAGCGCCAGCCAAACCATGTGATTATTTCAATAGATGCATCAAAAGCATTTGCTAAAACACAATACCCTTTCATGGTGAAAACTTCAAGCAAATTGGGTATTGAAGGCATGTTCCTCAACACAATCAAGGCAATTTATAACAAACCCATGGCCAGCTTCCTATTGAATGGGGAAGAGTTGGAAGCATTGCCATTGAAATCTGGTATCAGACAAGGATGCCCACTCTCACTATTGCTATTCAATGTACTCCTGGAAGTTTTAGGAAGAGCCATTAGGAAAGAAAAAGAAATCAAAGGGATACAAATTGGAAAGGAGGAAGTCAAACTATCCCAATTTACTGATGGTATAATTCGATATATAGAATATGTGAAAGATGCCAGTAAGAACATACTAGAGCTCATAGAAGAGTTTCGTAAAGTAGCAGGATATAAAGTCAATACACAAAAATCAACAGCCTTTGTATACACAGACAATGTCAAGGCTGAATTGTGCTTGTAAGATCAATCCCTTACATTAAGTAAGGATTTCAACAGTTTGCTCCCACACAGAAACATAAAGTGAAAAATAATAGATGATTTTTTTTAAATGATGATGAAATCAGATCAGACCTATTGTCATGTTTAATCCCAGTGAGAGTCAAGTTGGAAAAGTTGGAAGTTGATAGTTTCTTTTCTTTTCTTTTTTTTTTTTTTTACAGAGGATCAGTTTAGTATGCATTAAGTAAAGATTTCAACAGTTTGCACCCCCATAGAAACACAAAGTGAAATATATTATTTGAGTACTCGTTATAGCATTAAATCTCAATGCACAGCACATTAAGGACAGAGATCCTACATGAGGAGTAAGTGCACAGTGACTCCTGTTGTTGACTTTACAAATTGACACTCCTGTCTATGGCATCAGTAATCTCCCTATGCTCCAGTCATGAGTTTCCAAGGCTATGGAAGCCCCTTGAGTTCTCCAACTCTTATCTTGTTTAGACAAGGTCATAGTCAAAGTGGAGGTTCTCTCCTCCCTTCAGAGAAAGGTACCTCCTTCTTTGAAGACCTGTTCTTTCCACTGAGATCTCACTCACAGAGATCTTTTGCCAGAGTGTCTTAAGATAATCGAAAATGAATCTTGATGTGAATGGAAGGGGTGAGGGAGTGGGAAAGGGGAGGGTTGTGGGTGGGAGGGACGGTATGGGGGGGGAAGCCATAGTAATCCATTATTCGTACTTTGGAAACGTATATTCATTAAATAAAAGTTAAAAAAAAAAAGAAAATTGAGGTAATACAAACGCCCTTTGGTTGGCTCAGTGGCTTGCTTGCTCAGTTTTACAAGTCTTTAATATGCTTTAAACTTATTTCTCTTAATGATAAAGATCTTTTCAAAGTTGTAAACATGCACTAGTGTTTGCTGTCCAGGAGGTGTTATCCTCATGTTACTTAAAAACATAAAAGTGTAATTTTAACTTTCATTTCAAATAATGGTGTGGTATTCATTAATAACTCAGTGTCTTAAGTCATCTAGGCATCAGTGCTAAGTAAAACTTGAAAAAATATATTTCTCATAGGTTGTCCATACATGACAATTCAAGGCTATGTAAAAGTAACTATGGGTATAAAGTTTCAAAAGGTGTAAACAAGTCATAAAAAGTTTTAAAATGTTTACGATTTTAAAATATTGTTTACAGAGTTGAGTGCTAATGCCAAAATTACACTGACCTAAAGTTGAAGTCTGATCTTCTGTTATAACAATGGGTTAAAAAAAAAATGTGTACTAATATTAGTAAATATCTAAAAATGGTCTAAATCATAAAGCTTGGAATCTGTTTTTGCAAAAACTGTAATGTCTATTTTAACAGTGTCTGCTTAATCGGTTACTCTGCCATTTCTAGAGTTAGGTCCTGTAAGCTCTTTTTGACTCTGTTAAATAATTCTAAATTATGTAAACGCTTATATACAAGGTTTTTTTTATTATTTCTGGTTTATTCGACAACAAGAGACATAAAATTCATGTTAATCCAAAAAAAAAAAAAAAAAGATCAATCCCTTTCACAATAGCTACAAAAACAAACAAACAAACCAACAAAAATACCTCGGAATAAATTTAACCAAAGAAATCAAAGATCTCTACCATGAGAATTATAAAACATATGTGTATAAAGTCAATTGAAAATAGATCTCAGTAAAAAATGAGTGGGGATAAGAGAGGGAGGAAGAAGTTTGTAACTGTAAAGCTGTATAGGATACACTTACAGACATACTTCTAGGGTTACAGTTTTTTTTTTATTTTTTTTTAAGATTTATTTTACTTATTTGAAAGAGTTACAGAGAAGTAGAGACAGAGAGAGAGAGAGGTTTTCCAACCACTGGGTCACTCCCCAGATGGCCACAAGGAGCTTCTTCTGGGTCTCCCACATGGGTGCAGGGGCCCAAGGACTTGGGCTATCTTCTGCTGCTTTCCCAGGCCATAGCAGAGAACTGCATCAGAATAGGAACAGCTGAGACTAGAACCAGCGCCCATATGGGATACAGACCAGGGTTTAACCCGCTGAAACACAGCACCAGCCCCAAGGATACAGTTTAAAAATTTGTCATGGGACTCCAAATCTCATTAAGTTTGGTGATAAAAATGTTATGTTAATTGTTAAAGTGATCATATTAAGTAATAAAGTGAATATATAGATAGGATTCAGTGTTAAAGTGATCATATAAATAGGATCAAGTGTCTGGTAATAATAATAGAATTAAAGAGGAGAGAGTTTTCCAATATGGGAAGCAGTCCACACAGCAGACTCATAGAATGACAATCCTTTGAAGTAACACCCTGTCTTCAGAATCAGCCCTTAAGTCTTCCTGATCTGGCTGAAAAGCATGTGAGAGCATTTCAGGCATGGAAAGCCTAGACATTGCGGCAAAAAATGTTCTACATGAAGGATCTCTGTGAGTGAGACCCTGGCACAAAGAAGTGGCCATCAAAGAAAGAAGAAATTTTCTCTGAAGGTAGGTGAGAACTTCCACATTGCTTATGGCCTTGTCCAAATACTGACAGAGTTTGTGGTCTCAAAAGACTTCCATAGCCTGGGAAGCTCATGTTAAGAGCCTTGGGTGGTCACTGACATCATACATAAGAGTGTTCATTGCTAAATTAATAACAGGTGTCACCATGCACCAGCTCCCCATTCAGAACCTCTGTCCTCAATGAGTTGTATTATGAGAGTTAAATGTAAAACTAATTATCAAACAGTTTTTATTTTGTGTGTGTATGCAAATTGCTTAAATATTTACTTAGGATACAGTTGGTCTTCTGTGTACAAAATTAATGAATCTTAATGGAGAATGGGATTGGGAAGGGGAGAGGGAGGAGGGGGAGGGAAGGGAGTGTGTTGGGGGGATATGGTGGGAAGAATAACTATATTCCTAAAGTTGTACTTATGAAATTTGTATTCCTTAAAAAAACAAACTTAAAAAATAATTAAAAATAAATATAAAAGAATGTCAATGGTAAAATAAGTTTGAAATATTTAAATATAGGTTAATGATTGGCTTCCTCTGAGATTTCTCTCTGTTTATAATTTATTTACATGTGCTACAGGTATAAAAAAATCTTTTTGGCATTTTGAAATTTTATGTGGCAAATATACTTCACTTTCCCCCACCACAGGACAAATCATTCCATAAGGTCCAACATAGGAAAAGCTGGTTCATATATTTCTGACAACACTGGCAATCTAAACATTTTTACTATTGTGTCATTTTCACAACCTTATTGTGGATAATTTTTTTATGATCCCACTCTCTCCTGATGAGATAAAAAAATGTGAAGAGGCAACAAAGTGTAACAAACAAAGGCTAGAGAACAAAAGCTTGACAATATAATTTTAAGTTTTTATGAATTAACTTTGAATGCATTCTGTGAGATCCAACCTAAAATTAAGGATTTGTCTCCCCTCTGTCATTTTTATTCACATAATCCCCACTGCAAAATAGACCGAGTTAAATTTAGGCAGAGATTCTTATTTTGGTTTCTCTTCCTGAAATAATTTTTATTGACATCTTTTAAAGCATTCTTTGAAGACATATTCCATCTTCTCTAGACCAAATACAAGGATTGTGTCTGTGTTGTAAGCTGTCAGACTGATACAGAGGAAAAATAATCTTAGGAAAAGATCAACTTGACATCTCAGTAATGTATTTATTGTATAGTGAGTTAAGGCCATTTTATCTTATCCTGCAAGAGTAATATTCCATAATATGTAAAATTTTTAGTTCATCCTTTCACTCACTTTTTTTTTTGACTTGCAAATATTCATTATCTTTGCTTTTGATATAATTTGAAATTTCAGATTGAAATTTTTGGTAATTGTTCTGTTTCACAACGGGCTTGCAACAAAATTCCTGAAAATTGCACTGTTGGTGCTTCTGAGCCAGGACAAGCCAGCTCCAGGCCACTGCAGCTGCCTGTGAGCCTGGAGGATTTCACGTTCACGGTAAGACATCGTCCAACAGCACAGCCTGAGAGCTGCGGCTTACTGGGGAGACTTGTTACAAATGTGGGAACAAGTGGGACAGAAATCTCCAGGCAGGCTGCCATGGAGGAATCATTTGGGGGGGTGTCGAAGTACAGGAGGGGAAGAGAGGAGGGCAGGACCCACTTTCCTCCAAGGAGGAAAAAGGAAAAAGGAAAAAGCTTCAATGTAGAGGGAAAAGCAGCTGAGTTGGAGACAGCCACTACCTCTTCATTCTCTGTTCTCAGGCCTCGATTCAAGACAGGCAGGCTGAGTGGAATAGTGCAGACGGACACCTTTGATTGGCTGAGCAGGTGTTCAGTGGTTTGCCCCTCTTTCTGTCTCCCAGGAATTCAGTATGCTATTCTCAGGAGACAGGAGGGGCTTGGGCAGGAGTGGCAGAGCCTGGATAAAGAAAGGACACAGGGAGGAGTCTGAAAGGGGTGCAGATTGATGTGGAAAATGTGGGGTTGCTAGGCCATTTAAACTGTCCATCAGGGCAGAGAGGGGGCACTCCCCTGCACATGCCCCTCCATCCTTGCCAGGAATGGGAGGGTCAGGAGGAGGCTCCTACCATGACCTTCCTGCCAATATCATTTCCCAGACGTTGTCTTCTGCATCCTTAAAGCTCTGCTCTATTTAGGATTTTTCTCTGCTCTAGTTCTTTACTTTTTTCTTCTGCTATATTCTGTTTATCAAACCATTGATTGTGAATTACCTCCTTGGAATGAAGAATAAACATTCTCCCCACACTTTCATACATGTTAGTCTCATCTACCAAAGTCCTAATTTCTGTATCTGTAAGATGTGCATTTTTTTTTTTTTTGTTCTGTTCAGTTGCTCAATCTGTATGTCAGCAAGCTTCGCCTTCTGTTGAGTGGCAATAACTTTGGCTTGAGGCTCTGTGAAGGCCTTCTTCAACTCGAGATCCACAGGGGCAGCCATCTTGTGGCCCACTAACTCTGTAGTTCACTATTGTTTATAATCAGCTAACATTCAAATGCACCACCAATGTTCAGGAGCAACAAGGAATATGCAATTTATTGTACTCAAGTCTATAATTATTATGCAATTACTCACTAAGAAGTGGAAGTAAATGTTTATAAAGTTCTATGCCTTCTTGGAAATGACCTCCAAGGTCAATATAGATATAGCAGAAGTGTTTGAGTGTTGATCATGCTTTTGTTTCTCTATTGATGTTTCCTTCACTCTATGTGGTATTATATAATACAGTGTAATGGGGCTGGCACTGCAGCGCAGCGGGTTAGAGCCCTGGAGTGAAGTGCCGGAATCCCACATGGGCACCGGTTCCAGTCCTGGATGCTCCTCTTCCAATCCAGCTCTCTGCTGTGGCCTAGGAAAGCAGTAGAAGATGGCCCAAGTCCTCAGGTCCCTGCACCCATATGGGAGACCCGGAGGAAGCTCCTGGCTCCTGGCTTTGGATTGGCACAGCTCTGGCTCTTGCAGCCATCTGGGGAGTGAACCAGTGGATGAAAGACCTCTCTCTGCCTCTAACTCTCGCTGTAACTCTGTCAAATAAATAAAATAAATCTTTAAATATATATATAATACAGTGTATTTTGAAAAAAATGGATAGTTGAGTATTTCAGTCTACTCCACAAGTACACATTGTATTTGAGACTTATGTGTCTAGAAAATATATGTACAAAAGAAATGGTTTATTTTATAATTAAAATAATCATTGGCAGATGAAAAATTTGACTTTTTGTAGGTTCTTTAATGATAATTGATAATCACTATAATTGACATTATGCATGCAATTGTTTGTTTTTGACCTACACAGAAATTTGCCTTAACTGCTCTGCCTCACCAGCACCAGAGGGGTCAAAATATTCATAATAGATAGATAATATCTTTATCATGGCCAAGTACAATTCCCTCAGGATAGATAATTTTTTAGAAGAAGAAAATAGTTACATTGATTTCAATTTTGAAGACTTAATATTTACACTAAAGATTGAAATCACAGGATAATGTCCTAGTGTTCTAATTACTCTTTAGTACATGAGTGGCATGTTATTAGTGTTCTGTTGATATTTAATACCTAAATAGCTGATCATACCAGACAAGTTGTGAATGAAGTATACATTGTAACAGCCTCATAACAGAAATTTATCTTATGTGAAAGTTTTAGAAGCATTAGAAGAAATAAAACTGCAGAGAACCAAGTTATCGAAAAAGTCACTTAAAATATCAAGTTTGTTTCATTACAGTAATTTCATTAGTGTGAAAAATCACTCTGATAAACTGGTACATATTGAGAGATTTAAAAAATAAGCTGATTAAATTGAAATCAAGCATGGCTGCCATCTTGTGGGGACAGGATATAATGTAGTGAGGGGCCAATCTCAGTAAAGTGCTCCTTTGGGCTATAAGTCACCTTTCGACTTCTATTACCCAATTGGTTGATGTGTATTAATATTCTCCTTGAAATGCCACATCAGCATTCAGACAAGAAGAGACATGGCAGCCAAAAGAGATCTACTAATAAATATTTGTATAACTGAGTCGCTGGTCTGAAAAGCTCAATATCATGACTAATGTATGGACAGTGAAAACGTTTTGAAATTCAATTTCACTTGAATTAACCTTAATAATAGATGAGTTTGGTAAAGCCCTAGTTTTTATCAATCAAGTCAGTTTCAGACTTTGATTGGGATTTGTATCTCAGTGAGTTAGAAGAGAATAAAGCATTGCCCTGACAGGGGAACCTCACAGATTTAGGGAAAACTCTGAACAGAAGGGTGGGATCAAGAGCTTGATTTAGAAGTCAAGAAGGACAGGATAGAGGGAGTGAGCAAGATAGCACCTATTTTCGAGGGTAAGACTTGTACCAGTGTCACAGACAAGATGTTTTAATAAAGTAGAAAGTGCTGAGTCAGGGTGAAGTCATCCTGAAATAGAATCAGGATGAGGTACGCCCAATGTTAAAATTCACATGTTAATTCACATGTTATATAGGAGTTTGTGAGTTGATGATTTTCTTGAACATACTTATTTTCTAAGTTCTAGTCTTGCAGCACATAGCGGTAGAGTTGCTATGACTCAATTTCTCCATGTTCTTCCAGAAAACAAAGGTATTGAATGAGTGAGATCCTAAAGTCTCATTGAGTTCTAAAGTTCTCTGATCTGCTAAGTACAAAAGTTGCCCTTTGAGTCCCTCAAAGAGGAGTTGTTTTTCACTTCTACAAATGAATACTTCAGTTGTGACTTTATAGCCATTTACCAAAACTCATTACATCTCTAGATGGTCACTGTCTTACAGTCTTCCCTTCATACTCCTGCTAAACTTGTAATGGACTTAGAATCTTTCGTGAGATTAGCCATATTTATAATGGCAAAGATGTAATTATAGAGAACTAGAAATAATGATTTAAATACATTCTATACCATTTTCACTGTGATAATTTTTTTTTTTTTAATTTTTGACAGACAGAGTGGACAGTGAGAGAGAGATACAGAGAGAAAGGTCTTCCCTTTGCTGTTGGTTCACCCTCCGATAAGCTGCCCTGGCCGGTGTGCTGCGGCTGGTGCATCGTGCTTCTCCTGGTCTCCCATGCGGGTGCAGGGCCCAAGCACTTGGGCCATCCTCCACTGCACTCCCTGGCCATAGCAGAGGGCTGGCCTGGAAGAGGGGCAACCAGGACAGAATCCGGCGCCCCAACTGGGACTAGAACCTGGTGTGCCGACGCCGCAAGGCGGAGGATTAGCCTATTGAGCCTCTGTGCCGGCGGTGATAATCTTTTGAAAGCTAACTATGTTTCCCCCTTAACTTTCATAGATGCTGTCTCATAAATGGACAGATCTTGTATACTAAAACAAAACTCCTGAATAGCTGAATATTTTTGAAGAGTTATTCAAAATTGACTAATGTAAATTGACTTACTGCTGTTATAACTGAACAAAATTTTACATATTGGTATTCTTAGCATCTTTTTTTATTTTTGACACGCAGAGTTAGACAGAGAGAAAGGTCTTCCTTCCGCTGGTTCACCCCCCAAATGCCCGCTATGGCCGGTGTGCTGCACCGATCCAAAGCCAGGAGCCAGGTGCTTCCTCCTGGTCTCCCATGCAGGTGCAGGGCCCAAGCACTTGAGCCATCCTCCACTGCCTTCCCAGGCCAGAGCAGAGAGGTGGACTGAAAGAGGAGCAACCAGGACAGAATCTGGCACCCCAACTGGGACTAGAACCTGGGGTGCCAGTGCCGCTGTAGGAGGATTAGCCAAGTGAGCCGCGGTGCTGGACCTTAGCATCTTTTAAGTGAAAATGATAGAATTATATATTCCAAGAGTTTTCTTCACCTCACTTTCTTTCCACAACTGTAGTCGACTTGAGGAGTGTGCACTTGGACTGTTTAAGCAAATGCAAGTTCATGTATTTTCAAAAATATATTTTCCATTAAGAAATACTAATTTTCCTTTACATCTTTAAGCTGTTTACATTATCTACCATTTCGTTAAATTATTGATGTTCATATCACAAATAATATCTGAATGAAATGACAGTTTCCATGTTAAAAGTATAAATTCATGAATGTTTCACTTACATTAAAAATTAAGAATTTGTCTTCAAACTTTTTTTTTTAAAAAGATTTATTTTATTTATTTGAAAAGCAGAGTTACAGAGAGAGCAAGGGGCAGACAGAAAGGTGGGTGGGAGGAAGGGGGGAGAGAGAGAGAGAGAAATCTTTCATCCACTGGTTCACTCCCCTTATGGCCACAACGTCCATGGCTGGACCACACCAAAGCCAGGCACTTCTTCCAGGTCTCCCATGTGGGTGCAGAGGCCCAAGTACTTGGGCCATCTACTGTTGCTTTTCCAGGCACATGAGTAGGGAGCCGGATCAGAACTGGAACAGCTGGGACCTATACAGGATACTGGAATCGCAGGCGTCTGCTTTACCTGCTAAACCACAAAGTTGGAATGAAACGTTATCATCCTTGTGAAATATGCCAGAATGTCACAAGTCGAGTCCCTGATGCTCACCTTCTGATCTAGTTTACTGCTAATGCACCTGGGGAGGCAGTGAATGATAGCCCAAGAAAGGAAACAACGTGGAGTCCCTGGCTCTTGGTTCCTGGCTTCAGCCTGATCCAGCCCTACCTGTTGTGGTTATTTGAGCAATGAGCCAGTGAGCAGAAGATACCATACTCTCTCTCTTACTCTTTCTGTCTGTGTCTGTCTCTGTCTCTCTGTCCTTCCCTCTCCCGATCTTTCAATCTCTCTGTGTCACTCTGCCTTCCATATATATAAAAAAAAAAAATCTTTTTTAAGTACAACTAGTGATTTTCTTTTCTACTGCTGGAAGGTAATCTTTAACTTGCACATTATAAACATTTGTATCCCTCTAAATATTATAATACAGTAATTTTCCAAAATAGTGAAAAATATAGTAAATATATTACTTAAAATGTGTTTACACTTAAATACAAACTCTACTCCTCATGTTATTTTTGGGAAGTTACAATTCAGGATTCAAGGATCAATGCCTCTGGCAGACGTGATGTGTCACCCAGATGCATCTAAGCGTTTGAGTTTTAGCACAGTGATTTGGGTACTGGCACTGTGGCATAGTTGGTAAGGCCACTACCTGCAGTGTTGGTGTCCCATATGGGTGCCAGTTCAAGTCCCAGCTGCTCCGCTTCTGATCTGGCTCCCAGCAAATGCATCTGGGAAAGCGGCAAAAGATGGCCCAAATACCAACATGGGATACCCGAATGAAGCCTTGCTCCTGGCTGCTGCCTGGCCCAGCATGGGCCTGGCCTTTGTGGCCATCTGGGGAGTGAACCAGCAGACGGAAGATTCTCTCTCTCTCTCTCTCTCCCTCTCCCTCTCTCTCTCTCTCTCTTTCTCCCTCTCTTTCTCTGTAACTCATCCAAATCAATAAGAATTTTATTTTTTAAAAAGAACAGTGATTCGTAAGTATGACTACACAGGACTCACCCGAGTAGTTTTAGAACAGCTGCTTTACAGGCAAGGCCCCACACTCCAAGGTTGATTACATTAGCCTAAAGCGATCCTCAGAAAAGCTTTCCAGGTGAAAACCATTAAATTAGAGCGTTTGGAAATAATGAAAAAAAAATTGATACATTAAAAGTAGATTTCCAAGAAAAGATAGGATTATATTTAGCTTCTCCAAAGAATTAAATTTATTGTTAGAATTAGTTCAGCAAATGGTTGGCATTCCTCTGATTCTTCTATAGTGTTCTTTCCATGATACATGGTTATTTCACAATCTTTTTCTTGATATGCATTCTGACTCATCAGCTTTTAAAATGCCCCTGTGAATATCATTGAAGCAACCATCAGGGAAGTGCATCCATTCTTTTGGTTCATTATCTGTATCAACAAAGTATAATCTGTGAAATTGCCATCAGAACCCACGAAAAAGTAAAATGACATCAACCACACATTACTGTAATCAATGTTGAGTCTACAAATACTAAAGGTGGGGAAAGGAATGATTAAAATTGAAGGAGAAAAGCAGAATCAATGATGACTTCGTAGAAGCACTGGTGTTCCACATTCAGAAACAAGTGACGATATTCAAGTCATCAAAGGGAGTCTTGCATGAAGTGTGTACCCAATGCCATGCGAATCAGCTATGGGCCTCCTTCTCAGGATACTGAGGATCTAATTCAAAGTAGCCCAAAGTCTAGTACAAAGGGAATATAGGCTGTGAAACACAGAAGGTGGATGAATTTATTTCATGTTGAGGGATAGACACCAATTCACGGGCAAAAGGAATCTGAATTAGCCTTGAGGTGGCACGGAGAGATGCCTGGAGAACGAAAATGCCCCAGTACTGTCCCAGCAGAGCTACTAACACAACTAACAGCATAGCAGTGCAGCTTTTTCTAGAATGTTCAGGAAAAACAAGCCAAAACCAGCAGTTCAGAACTCAATCTGGGCCGGCACCGCAGCTCAATAGGCTAATCCTCCACCTGCGGGGCCAGCACACCCGGTTCCAGTCCCGGTGGGGGCGCCGGATTCTGTCGCAGCTGCTCCTCTTCCTGTCCAGTTCACTCCCCAGAGCGTGCAACAGCCGGGGCTGGGAATCCGGAACCCAGTCCAGGTCTCCCACATGGGTGGCAGCCACCCAACTGCTTGGACCATCACTGCTTTCCACCAGGGTGTGCATCAGCACCTGACTCGGATGCGGGACATATAACATGGACAATCATTTCACAGAGGTGAGAATGTACAATTGTGTTTGCTGAAAGAATAACCCATGTTAAGCAGGCTAAAGAGGGGGACCCGAGGGAGAATCAGAAGAAAACATATTTGCCAAACTGGAGGTAATGGAGGGATCTGAAAGGCTGTTTGATGAGTTTAGCAAGCTAGCACCTAAAGCGGCCACATTTCCAAAGGATTCCAGTTTTAACAGAAACAATACTGGAACCATTAGCAGCTGACCTCAACTAGTCACGTGATTGTGTTAACACATCTGCAGCCTGCAGGAAGGCCAGATTGATATAATATTATCAGGAGATAGGAAGTCACAGTGATCAGGAATTTGTTAAGGAATAAGCTTCCAGAAAATCCCCCCCACTGGAAACTAGGAGGCTCTCATTCAGCCCTTCTTCAGCTCTTTCCATGGCAGAGCAACCAACTTGCTCATTCTGAATTTATCTGCGTGGGTTACTGAGCTAGTCAATGCAATATTTGGACCACATGTTTCATTGAAACATGCTTCTGTTTTATTTAATTATCATTTTTTTTTTACATTCCAAGATCTGTATTCTGATGGAGGAGGCTTTTCATCTATAGAAAGGATTTCAGGATCCTTTCTCTATCCTGATTACCTACAAAGTACACTGGAGGCTGAAAAAAAAAAAAACCCTTACTGTATAAAAGGTAATTAGCACATTCACTCCTTTTTATAACTTTATAATTGAAATCTCATTAAGAGCTTTCTAGGTCTCCTTTTCCCTAAGTGACCAGGTGTCCCTAATTTGTTTTCAACTAATGTGACTAATTCCAGGCAAAAACTAGAAAAAGTCTGATACCTGTTGGAGAACAGCAAGGTTAAATAAGTGGGGTGGCTTTTTTAGGTTGCTTTTAACCTCCTCAAAGAAAAAGGGGGTGGGGGGAGGCTCCAGCGTCTTTTCTCTTAAGGTCCTGCCTTTTTCTCAGTCCCGGTTGAAGATTCCAAGGGAAATGAGAGCACTATTTTGTTTCTCCCTTGTATTGCAGATAGGGGGAGGAGGTGGTTATTAGAGAGAAGCTCTTCCTCTCTCGGTTTCCCCCTCTCCCTCCGCCTGACAGCACCGCTCTCGCGGGCTCGCTCCTTCTCCTAGGTGATCCATTTCTAGGCAACGTGGGGCTGGTGCTGAAGCTGCCAGGCTCGCTCGCTGCTTCCTGCATCCCGCCAGGCGAAAGCATCCTGCAGCCCGCGGCGGCTTCCCTCCGCCGGCCTGGCCCCGGCTGCTCGCGCCCGGCGCAACTCCCCCGCCACCGCGCCCCAGCGAACCGGCTCCCCGGGCCCGCCTCGCCACGCTCCGCTCCCCGCCTCGCGCAGGAACGGGATTTTCTCTGCATTACTATCTGCATTACCTTGAAGTTCACTTTTTCTACCCCTCTCGGAGAGGGCTCCCCCCCGTCCCCGCTGGAATCTGGCTGCTCCGCTCGGAATCTCCTAATCGCTCCTTTCCACTCCAGATTTTTGGCGGCGAAGACGAGTGATTCTCTGCGGGCCACGGGGGCGGGGGGCGGGGGGGCTTTTTGGCTGGGGGAGGGGGCGGGGAGGGGGCACATCCGGCGTGGGAGGGGGGGTGGGCTGTTGGAAGTTGCGGCGGAGCTGGGACCCGAGACCCGCGGCCCCCGCGCAGCTATGGGGATGGTCTGAGCTCCAGCCTCTCCCCCGGCCCGAAAGCAGCCAAGGCTGGATACGTTTTTACAAAGCCAAACTGCAAACAACTCTGGCGATGCCAAAATTCCCCTCCAAGTGACACGGCTTTGCGAAGGAGGCTTCTTCAGGCTGGGCGCTTTCGTTTCCCCCAGCCCTCTCCAGCGACGATCCAAAGGCTTTTGCTCTGGCAATAGGAATTTAGGAGGAAAAAAAAAATAAATAAAAGAGCTGCACTCAACTCTATCGTGACCTCAAACTCTTTGGACTGGTTTTTACAAAAGAACAAAAACAAAAAATACTGGAAGGAAAAACCCCGTTCTCCAAGGGAATCGGCATAGGAGGAGATGGAAGTTTTCCCCTTGCTGTTGGTTTTGTCGCTCTGGGGGTCTCGAACCTGGGACGCGGCGACTGCGGATTCGATCATTCACATCGGTAAGAAAGGGCTGGCGTCGCTCGCCCACGCCCGCGGAGCTCTCGCCCCTCGCGTGCCCCTCGGCGCCCGCGCAGCGCCCCTGCCCGCTCCCCTGCCCCACGCTCGCTCCGTGCTCGGGAGGGAGGTGCAGGCTCGAACCCGGACGCGGGCTGCTGCCTCGCGGTGGCTCCTGGAGAGGGCTGCACGCGTGGGGGTCTCGAGTTTCCCTCATGGTGCGTGCAGGGGAGTGCGGGGGATTCCGAGTGTGTGGGGAGAGGAAGTTTAATTGACTCTACCTTCCATATTTTCTCCCGGATGTGCATTTGCTCCATTTAAAAAAAAAAAAAAAAAAGATCTGAGGGGGAGCAGGAAAGGTGTCACCTGCGAGGCGAACGGCACGGGGGTAGGGGGCGGGGGGCGCTGCCTTCCGAGCGAACAGGTGGTTTTGCAACGTGAGGCGGCTGAGTCCGCCGCAGCCCAGGGCGACGGTGCTGGGGGGCGCCCCCAGCCGCCCTCTCCCGCCGGCTTTGCGGTCCTCGCGCCGCGACGGTGGCGGGAGGGGCTGGCGGCGGCGTGGCCCAGGACTGGGAGCCGCGCGCCTCGCCGCCTGGCCGCCTCGCTCGCTCGCTCTCTCGCTCGCGCGCGCTCCCCGGGCCTGGCGCGCCGGCAAACCGGCCCCCCGGGCGCTCGGCACACGCGCGCAGGCCGCTCTCCCCGGGGCCGCCTCGCCTGAAGCCCGCAGTCCACTCCGAGTTGCCGCTGGGGCTCCGGCCGTGGCAGCCCCGGGGTTCGGGGGAGGCCGGCCGAGCCCGCTCGGGGCTGCTCGTGGCCCCACCTATTGGCCACCAGACGGTGCCGGGACCGACCGCGGCGGGGGCGGGCGGGGGCCGCGCGTCATTATCATGCACGGCGCTCGCGGCTTCGGGCTCCAACTCTTCTCACTTGCTAATCCGCCGGAGCTGAGCGCAGCCCGGTTCTCGCAGCCCTGGTTCGTTAATGCGACCATTTCCTTCATGGAAATTCTCATCCGTGGGCTAGCAAGCTTCGCTGGCGGGGCTGCAGAAAAGCCCCTGTTGGGGAAATTTTTTTCTGGGCATGGGACTTTTGTCTGTCCACAAGGCTCGGCGTTGTGTAAATCGAAGCGACAGATGGGTCACAGCTTCTCCCCTCTCCGTCCCCTGCCCCTCCACTGCGCAGCTCCACACACACGCGCCTGGAAGGGGACCCTGCTGCAGGTGGCGGATGTGCCCTCCAAGCCCGGGGCTTCTGTGTAGTGTGCTGGCCCACAGTGGCCTGCCCCTCCGCTCCTTGGGGCTCCCTGACTCGGACTCAGAGGCTCTTTGTAAACATGTCTGCCATCTCTGTCATTCCTATCAATAGAACTGTATAAGTCTCTGTGCAAGGGATAATGAGGTCAGGATTCAGAAAACCTTGCACTGGTGCCTTAAGTAAATTACACACTAGGAGGCTCGCCGGCTGGATCCTGTTTTGCTTGGAGGCTGGCAGTGCTTGTGGGTTGAGAACTTTTCAGGGAGAAATGATGGTCTCGTGGAGGGGTTCAGTGATGTTCTGATAGAGTTCGGAAATGAACTATGCTTCGCTTAAAGAAATGACATACGGTTATGTCCTGTTGTAAATGACTGGAGTGGGCATGCAGATATGCAATGCTCATACTTTAATATTCATTTTATGAGTAGGGGTTTCTGCCTTACACTTCTCCTTCCTCAGGAGGGGAGTCTCCTGGATAAATGCTTGCTTAATTGATTACTCTGTGGTTTACACGATACATACATTATTTCCACACACCTACAGCTCTTGCTAGCCTTCGGCAGCTGAATACTATTTTGCAATGCAGTCTGAGCATTTGTTTCTAAATAGAAAACAACTGTTGTATTTTTTCTTTCCATACTGTTGTTTGTTAGTGTGACATGGCTTACTTATTTATAACTAGATTTAAAAAAAGTGTGTACAAATTACAGATTTTTTAGAAAGCTGCTTGTATGCATTAACTATGTATATCCTGCTAAAAGAAGTAGTTCTCAGAATGAATTTTACTTGAGTGCAATTTGTACATTTTTTAAAAAATGTATCTTAGAGACTACCTAATGGGACCATAAAATTGGCAAATTGATTGTTTCAAAAGATTCATACCTTTGATTAACATACTTAAAAATGTTTACTCCTAAATCTAAAAAAACCGGTTTTTGCACATTTCAGGGGTTAAAAGCCCATTCTGTGTCCACCCCCACTGTCAGCATGACATATTCAAAACTGTATATCCGTGTTAAAATTGCAAGGCACCAGGTCACATGCAGTTTACTAGGTGGCTTGGAAAAGAGAATTACATTCTCTAAGGATGTGATTACTTTTATGTAAATATGCTTGTAGGAGAATGTGTTAGGACAGAGGGATGAAAGTGATGAAGGTGAAGGGAGAGGAGGGAGCATTTCAAATGTAGAGACAGAAGGAGATACGCAGGAATGAAAGGCTTTCCCAGCCCCATGTGATGTGTTCAAGCAGAAAGTAGCTGCAATACGTGGTTCAGGAAAACTGGAAAGATAAAAAGACATTGCTCTAATAGGTTCTTTAAATATTGAATCCTCTTAGTATTCAACCAGATTATATATGTGAAAAATTTCTCCTTGCTACTGTTTTTGCTTCATGCAGGTAGTTTAATAAAGTCAATTACATATTTTAAGCTCATATGGTTTATTAAATCCATTCGTTCTCTACAAGGTTGGGATATATTATAATGATCAACCCATTATGATAGAAATGAAAATGTGTTTCAGTCAAAAACTGTATAGTATTACAACTGTGTTGAGTTTCTGTTAAATCATATTGAAGATACTTGATACTTGCTTAGTACCTCGGCGCACACAGGTACATGCAAGTAGAATATTTAGGAATGAATAACCTCTAGTGGGCCCCAATAAAAGAATCTTTTGACATATAAAGAGTATGCAATTTTGAATTATGCTTCTACTTTGAGCCTGTGCATTGATTGAGTAATTTCATCAGACCCACATTACTTGATTGCTTAGAAGTTTCCTAATGATCTGCATGCTGTAGGAAGAACCAAAAAGTCGTGAGTGGAATGGCAATGATATTGTGTTTTATGAGGCTATTCAGAAGTCGCTCTGATTTATGTAGCTAGAAAGCTCCAAAGTCTTTGAGATTAGCCACGCTGACTGCTGTTTTCTTCATACATCAGTCGTCCCACACTCTTTACTCCCTAAACACAACAGGAGTTTAGAGCCCTGCTTTAATTAAGCAGGGATTAGGTGGCATTTCCAGTCAACTGCACAGTTTGTGTTTTACCTCATATCTAATATAGAAGATCTCATGTTTTAACAGTTTAATACATGCTCATTTCCTTATCTGGTTGCTGTGCTCACAGAACTGATCTGTAAATTAGTTGTCTTCAGTTATGTATCTCTACAAGGGAGCACTCAAATACTATACCTACTCATAGATTACACACGCCACTAGCACACTTTGGTTGTTATCAGTCATAGTAAAATGCCTTATGTCAACAGAGTAGTAAAGAAGCATTTATTCATGATTTTCTCATAAGCAGATGATACTTATTCTCTGAGATCCTAATCATCAGCTATGACATTATGTTTGAGACGCCTGAGACAATTCACAAAATTTTTTGATCCTGAGTCTGTGAAACTTAAAGCACAATGTTGAAAGAATGTGTCAACGCATTACAAAGAGTAATAGCAGGTCAATTTAAAGTGTGTTTCAAAGACTTCTGTGCTGAGAAATATTTTATCAAATACAAATGTAAACACTTCCAGGAGATGCAGTATCTCTTAGACCAAAATGCTGTTTTTTTTTTCAACTCCTTACATGACTTGCATTGGTTAATGACAGCCCTTGGGGCTCTTCAAGGGGTTTGCACTTGTTAAGATGTATCAATTACTTATTACCCCAACAGTAGTTCTGGATAACTGATATGTAAACTTCTCAAAAGTACTAGTACACGTACATTGCTATTATTCTTCTCTGTATCATTAATATAGATATTTGAAGCACAATTCAGGTGTGCATTAAGTTAGACAATCTTGTATTAATCAAGGATATCAACTATGACATGACTAATAAGCCATTACACTAAGGACCTTTACTTTCTGTTCCAAGTGAAATGTACACACACTAAATATCTACCATAAATTTAAATTCAAATGTGAATAAAAACTGAGGTGATTCAGTTTTGACGTATCCAAAAATGAAAATCAGTTGAAATGTTTCGGCACAGTGGAAGATCCTTTTCATTCATTTCTGATTGCTAAAGCAAGTATTATCATACTGTAATCTTATCTTAAAGGGATATTATAATTTTAAGATCATACTTTTAAATCTAGTTTTCTTTTTTCCTTCAAATGCATATATTACTTTATTTTTGGAAGTAATGTATTCATATTTCTATTGGATCATCATTTTCTAGTATATACAACATATTGGTGAACAGCAATGTCTAGAGAGTTACTACATATGTAATGTTTATCAGAAAATACATTTATGACCTATAAAGATATCTTTGCCATTAGGGGTCACTACATTCTGAGCTCTTTGTTCCTTTGTAGTCCTCATTGAAAACCACGTGAAATATATTTTTTTTAAGTTCTCAGAAAAAAAGATGCTACTTACTGAGGTTTGTAATTCTTTAAGATACAGGTTTTTATTTTCAAACAAGGAAAGTGAATCTAATCCTTTTCTCTTATTCTTGTAAGAATTAATTTTAGAACAGGTCAACACTTGATAAATTCCAGCTAGATTAGAGTGCTACACCCAGCAATATAAGTGTTTTTTCACAAACTTAAAATAACAACAACAATATATTTTTTTAAAAAAAAATTTATTTATTTGAGAAGTAGGGTTATAGACAGGGAGAGGGAGAGACAGAGAGAAAGGTCTTCCATTTGCTGGTTCACTGACCAAATGGGCACAATGGCCAGAATTGTGCCAATTTGAAGCCAGGAGCCAGGAGCTGCTTCTGGGTCTCCCATGCACGTGCAGGAGCCCAAGCACTTGGGCCGTCTTCTGCTTTCCCAGGCCCTAGTGGAGAGAGGGCAGCCGGGATTTGAACCAGGGCCCTTATGGGATGCTGGCACCACAGGCGGAGGATTAACCTGTGCCACAGCACTGGCCTCAGCAATATATTCATGTAGTAATATTTATTCTCTGTGAAAAAAAAAAAACAAAACAAAAACTAAGGCACTGGGAAGAAGATGTTTGCTCATGCAAGCAGACATTAGTGAATAAAGTTGTTTGGTTAAGTAGTTTCTAACTGCAGTAAGTCTGCAAATTATGGAATGCCTGAGGTTCCAAAATGATTGATGTTTGGGACATGAAACATAAACAGCTTTGGAAGAAAACATGTACATCAACACAAAGCTATATCTAAAAATAATGTCGACCATGGAATTTTGTGAATGATCACATGTTCTCTGATAGTTTTTGCCTGGTTAATTTTAAGTTTTAGGGATTGTGTCTAGCCTCTGCTGACCTACAACTACTACCACCAGTACTAGAACCATGGGCTTGTTGGCCATGTAAACCAATGTCTGTTCTCATTTAGTGATTTCTATGTTACTTTAATTACTTTGAAGAAGCACTCTTCTTCTAGCATCAAATTTTAACAATAAGGGTGAAATATAGGTTGAATTTCAATCTGATAACTTTGAAAGTTGGAAAGATCCCACATTCTGTGCAACCTTAAATAATAATTTGCCTTCTGTTATGCCTCTACCAATATTAATTAATTGGAATAATGTTATTAAAATTCAAAGTACAATTAAATGATCTGGGATGTATAAGGGATGCAGAAAAATACTGAAGTTATTTTGTAACTGATTGTTAGGGATGTCTGCAGATTCTGGTCATTTAATTAGTGAGTTCAATATTTGGGTGTAGACAAATTTCCTATGAGTTGAAAATGGAGAATTTCAGAATATAATAGCATGTATGCTAAATTATAATATAGAAGTTTTGAGACTAAATCTGAATTTTATAAGTAGCTATCTGAGCAATATTAGAAAGTGATGGAATTTCCTTAGTCCACATATTTTTTCCTAACACAAGTTTCAGACTAATTTTCATTTAAAATTTAAGATTTTATGAGGGGCCAAGGCTGTGGCGTAGTGGGTAAAGCTGCCACCTGCAGTGCTGGCATCCCATATGGGCACCGGTTCAAGTCCCAGCTACTCCACTTCCGATCTGGCTCTCTGCTATGGCCTAGGCAAGCAGTAGGAGATGGCCTAAGTCCTTGGACTCCTGCACCCACATGGAGACCTGGAGGAAGCTCCTGGCTCCTGGTTTCAGATCGGCGCAGCTCTGGCCGTTGCGGCCATTTGGGGAGTGAACCAGCAGAAGGAAGCCCTCGCTCTCTGCCTTTCCTTCTCTTTCTGTGTAACTCTGCCTTTCAAATAAATAATATTTTAAAAAAGAGATTTTATGAACTACAATGAAGAAACTAATGTTTGAGGAATATGAGAAATATCAAATTTGGAGATGAGATTCATTCAAGTGGTTCGTTATATTTACAAGATAATTTAGAAAGAATTATAAAAATCAAAATATCAGAGAAACTGATATCTGTTACATTAAGGACCCCTTAGAATGAAGCTTATTTTTGGTTGAAACAAATTATGAATAATATCTTTGATCATCATATACTCTAAGTAACCTCAATATCAATTGTGAGAACTGGGTTTATCTGTTTCCAGTTTTAGATGGTTTATGTTTTGTCTAGTATTAATACTAAGCTATTATGCATGGTGACTCATCACACAGCATAAAACTAGTCCCAAGTAAGGCTAACTACAGAGATGAGAAATCTTATGTTTTCATTAATCTTTGGACTTTACAAACTGGAAGCACACAGGGAATGTTAGCATATGCTTGACACCGCTCAACATGTATAGAATATGACATAAACAACCAATTCATAGTTCTTCATTGTCTTGGACTCTTGCTGCAGGTTTTGTTGCTTTTGCTCTATTATTGTCCATCAGGTGGTAGTTGATGTGATGCTGAGGCTGGGTTGGCCCACTGAAAGCCCCTGAGTAGAGAGAAGTCCAGGGGTGAACACCTAACTAACCTAAGCACCGACTCTTGCCCACATGTTAACAATTCTTAAATCACTTGTTAGTCCAGTCCTGAAATAACAAATATATTTATCCAGGGGAAACACACACACACACACACACACACACACAAGCATTTAAATAGATAATAGCAATTCTCATGCTTTTCATACAAAAATAGTATTTTTAAAATGTTACTTCGTTGCTTTGAGTACCTGAGTTGTCTTTTGTAATCTTAAATAAGGTATTTGCTTCTGTAACGAGATCATTACAATTTTAGGAGTTAAGATTCCTTAATTTACAAGGCAATACAAGTATTGTTATCGACATGCAGTATGTGTGTCAACTGGAAAAGTATTCTTTCACTCAGCAAATACTTATTCTAAATCTCTCTATGGCTTTAAGTGCCTAGAATCATATGTTGAGCAAGCAAGCTGTGTACGTTTTCATGGAGGAGACAACTAGGTAAACACAGATGACATGATGTAAGGTGATCATAAAAGCTATGAAGAAAAGTAAGGAAATGGTGGGTAATAAAGTATGTTGTTCTCACTAGGGTGGGCTCTTCCGACCTCTCTGAGGAGGTGATCCCTCATGAAAAGGGTTGATTCAAAGACAGGGATTGAGCTATGTGGATGTCTGATGAAGGGTTTCACGCAGGGGGTATGGCAAGGGTAATGACCATGAAACAGGACACTAAAGAATGCACCTCATTTGCTTAAGGACCATCTTGGAAGCCAGTTTGGCTGTAGTTTAGTGAGAAAAGCAGGAAATGGAAAGAAATGAGGTCTGAGAGGCAATTAGGGCAGATCCTGTAGGGACTTACAGGTCATAGTAAGGTATTTAGATCTTCTAGGTGTATGTGGGCCAAGATCAAGGACAGGATATTAAGTAGTTTGTGTTTTAGAAAAATAACTTTCTCTGGGTGGACTGGATGAACCAGAAATACAATTTGGCAGTTATGAATTAGACTGAGTTGGTAACTGAACTGGGAGGGCAATTGTCAGACTGTGTAAATAATTTGAATATAGAAGAAAGGGATTTTAGATGGAATATTCAGATGAGAGAAATCCAGAGGAAGTAAAGATGCTTCCAAAGTGTTTTACCCGAGCAATTAAGTGAAATGTATTATTATTAACTCTCACTGGGAATATGGGGAAGTGAGCAAGTTTTAGGTAGAAATCAAACTTGCATTTGTTGAATTCTGTGTACTTCCATTAGATAACAAATTTGAGAATTTAAATTGGTAGTTGATTACATGAATGTAATTTTGGGATGAGTTTGGGAGTTGGGCTCACTGTTTTCAGTAAATATAGTCTACAAGTTTACCATTGTAAATACAGTCTTACACTGAATTGAAGAAGCAAGAGAAGAGCTCCAAGTGTAGGCATTGGGACATTCCGAAATTTAGAATTCAGAAAGAGGAAGGGGATCTAAGAACAGGGAATGATGAGTGGCCTGTGAGAAGGAAAACCAGGACATGTGGTGTTCTGGAAGAAACACGAGTGAAGTATTTCTAGGAAGAGAAAGCAAGGAGCTCTGTCACATGGTTCCATATGAACACTGAGCCCGGACCACTGCATTTGACAATGTTGACGAGGATGACTGACACCAGTGCTTTTAGTGCATTGCAAACGACAAACTGCTGACTGGAGAGCATTCAAAACTGTAATAGGACATGAGGAATCCTATGCGTTTTGCCATAAGGGAGAAAGAGAGCTGGAGAAATGAAGAAAACAGGGGGATTTCTTTTTAAATATGGCAGTTGGAATACACGTGGTAATTCTTAAAAACTTCATGCATGGAAGAATTATCAGTAACAGGATTTCAAATAAATCCTTTTTTTCCTTCAATCTTACCTGATTTCCAACTTTAGGATAGGAAGTGTTCAAACAGCAAGGAGAGTGTTTTTTAAATCTTGGATCAAGTAGTACTGGGGCACAGACACTGTAATTGGGCTGAGAAAGCAGGTTAGATGTCCCTTCTGAATCAAACTTTTATTAGTTCTTCATTTTTGTTTCATTTGGTTTCCCAGATTACTGTGCAAATTTAGTAGAAATTTCTTACCTGAAACAATGAGTGGGTTACATTTTGATTATTGCTATACCTTTACAAATAAAATATTTAGTTTTTGAGAGTATAGAATTACATAAAATCCTCTTGGTGTAATAGACATATTTGAGCTGATTATGGGTTTTCTTCCACATCAATATTGTTATGCAGTTGATTTGTTTAAAATCATTGTACAAAGCAATGTATATCATCACAGCATAGAAGTTAAATAAATGAAAGAAATTTATTTAATATTTATTTCCACTGGTACTTGTAAATATTTCCTTTGGATCTTTCACTTATGTTATAACTGACAGATCTTCAGTCATAGGTGAAAATAGGGAAAGGAACTGTTCTAAATTTTCAAATATCAAAATTTGGCATTTTGAAAGTAAATCTTAGTTGTTTCATTGGTATATTAAAAAATCCACAAATTGTGTAAATTTTGTTGACTTTGCACCCAAGATAAGAATAGCTGCATTAAAATAAGAATACAGAATTATGTTTTGCCTGTTTCATTATTTACACTGCTGTCTTTTCTCTAGAAGCATTTGTCATTTGGAAACAATGTCATATGGATGTTGTATGGTCGTTTCTGCTTGATTACATCTTTTAGTCGATGTGTGAACATGTAATACATGAATAGAGAGAGGATAGGATCTTGTGGTTCAGGAGCAGCAATGATTGACAAAAAATATACAATTTAAGGTTGGCGCCTAAGAACACAATTAATATACTACAGAAGAGCAAGATATTTTCAACTTACTAGCTCTTAACTTCTTGGGGTGGTGAAGTGCAGTCATTTGAAAGAACCCTCAGTAAATTTAAATCCGAATTTCAGAATGAGCATCTAAAATTGGTTGAAATGCTTAGTATACTTAGCATGAATATCATTCCAATGTAAGGTTCCATCAACAACGGAGTATTTATTTATTTATTTATAACACAGTTTAAATGGACTTCTTATCTTAAACGCCAAAGACCAGGTACTATTTTGGAGCTGAAGTAGGGTGAGAGAACTGTTCTGTTTATTTTGTTGCAGGTAGTGTAAGGTGAATTGAGACCTAGAAGACTGATTCTTCTTTCTGATAATCTGTACAATCTGACAATGTATAAAATTATATTAGTGATATAGCAGCAATTGCTATGTTGCTAGGTAGAGTCTAGATGTATTCTTTGCTGCTTTTGTGAAAGGAAAATAAAAGATCATTGAATTTTCTTTCTACATTTACCAACAATTCTCAGTATTGCCCAAGGAGGCATGACTTGTATGAGAATCATTTTGCATTTATTTTAGCAAAATTGATTTTCAGCTTTTTAAAAAATATATTTAGGCTGGCACCGTGGCTCACTTGGCTAATCCTCCGCCTGTGGCACTGGCACCCTGGGTTCTAGTCCCCATTGGGGTGCCGGATTCTGTCCGGGTTGCTCCTCTTCCAGTCCACCTCTCTGCTGTGGCCCGGGAAGGCAGTGGAGGATGGCCCAAGTGCTTGAGCCCTGCACCCGCATGGGAGACCAGGAGGAAGCTCCTGGCTTTGGATTGGCGCAGTGCACTGGCCGTAGCGGCCATTTGGAGGGTGAACCAACAGAAAGGAAGACCTTTCTCTCTGTCTCTCTCTCTAACTCTGTCAAAAAATATATATATTTAAATTCCACATTTTCTATGAATGTTTTTCAAACTAGATTGCTTTGCCTTTCAAATAAATAAATAAGTCAGATTGCAAGGGAGAGAGGCAGAGCAAGCTTCCCTCCACTGGTTTTACTCTCCAGGTAGTGTAACAGGCAGAGAGGTAAGACAAGCCAAAGCCAGGAGCCAGGAAGTTTATCTTGGCCTCCCACGTATGTGACAGGAACCCAAGCACTTGAGCCATTATCTGCTGTCCTGCTAGGTTCCTTAGCAGGAAATAAGATTGGACTTGAACTGGCATTCTCATGAGAGATATCTTTTCAAAAGCAGTGGCTTAACCCCCTGTACAACTCCAGCCTGTCCATTTTTTTTAAACACTTCATTCACATGGGTCATGCCTCACACATAGACTTCAGTGGGTTTGTATTTTATTTGCTGTGATGAGGTAATGGTGAGGTTTGGACATGCCATATCATTCATCACTTTCAAGTTGTGAAATTGCAGTCTGCATCCTCATATTCCATTTGTAGAACATGTATACTTAAGGTTTCATGTAAATTAGAACGTGAATGTGGGGGATCAACAAATGTTTATTCAGGCATGTTATGTGCTCAGTGGAATCCCAAAATGCTTAAAAAAAAACAATGAATTTTAAACTTTTAGAACGTTCAGGTGTATCTGCCATCTGAGAAAATGTTGTAATGTTAGAAAGCTGATGGTAGGACATTCAGCAGTTCAGGACTCCAGTCATCCCTGGATGTCTGTGTCCTACAATGGCTCTAAAGAGTGTAATATTTCAGTCATGCCATCCGTGTGGCATTTATTGAAGCCTGAAGGTGCCATAAAGCAAACATATTTCAGAAAAAAACTTATAAATAGATGAGGAGGTTATCCCTTACAGATGGTCTTCATCTATAATGAAATCTCTTTCCTCAGCTTCCTGACAGTTAATCATTCACCTTATTGTAACTATAGGCTACAAAGTCAATACAATCTCGCCAAAGTCAGAGCTCAGGGAGAGGATCTATCATTTGCCTCTTTTCCTCTTTTTTTTTTTTTTTTTTTAAATAGATGTCAGTTGTTTTGATGCTAAGGGAGGGGGAGGCTTTAAGATCTACTGTTTCTGTAATTGATAAAATAAATAAGGTCTTTCTAAATTTAATGCCATGGATCAGATAGTCCACTAAACACGATCTCTTGAATATGGGGAACTTAAGTTACATTTCCTTATTTGCCTTACTTTTGAAGTTAACAGGACACAGCTGTTTCATATTACTAATCTGTACTTTGTATGTACAAAAAACATCAATGAAAATGGCAGTTTTATACTGTAGCAAACAAAAGGAGAGAACTTACCCTGCAGCAAAGGTGAAGTAAAACGAGATTCCTTCACAAGTGACCTAAGTGGTTTTGGAAAACATATTTATATCAACTTGTAATTCCGTAGGTGTCTTTGAGCCGGGATAAACATTGGAAATAACAGATAGTTCAAAAACTAACTGGCCAGTTCTGATGTTTTTCGCCACAAGAGTTCTTGTTGTGGTTGATAAACAGTTACTAAATGGCAAAACTGGCTGCTTTGATACTTTCTTTTTATTTTCCCTGTCCACCCTTCAGTGGCAATGCTAATGAGCAGTGAAATGGCCAAAAGCAAGGGAAGAAGGCGCAAAGGGTTTCAGATCATCTATAAACCGGAAAATCAGTCCCGGAATACTCATCTTCACAGGCTTGCTGAGAAGGAAAATATTTTATTTTCTCCAAATATTGCCCAGATACTGAAGAAGCATTTTCTCTTGGCTGCTGGACTCCTAAAGTATGCGAAGCTTTGAGACCCACAAAGAGGAATAGGCTGAGTGAGTGGCAGGCGCTGGAAACACAATGCAGCATCTTATTACTGGGACAAGAGTGCCCTACAGGGGAGATGCTGCTGACAGCCAGGGCCCCAGGGATTCGCCCAGGTCCCCATGTGATGCCTATGGTGATTGTTTTACTGGAAAAAAATACAGATTTTATCAATACTACTTAAACACTTTACGTAACTATGTATAAACTGCTGGATTGACATGCCTATCAATACATATTAGGTACCGAGAATTCACAATGTATATTCCCAGTTAGCCTCCAGCTCATGCTTGCTGATAGATCATGAAGAAGAATTTATAATTGCACTTTTCAAAAAGAACTGTGAAACACGTAGCAAAGATAAATGTAAAAATCTGGTTGGTGACTAATTAGTGGGAAGAAAGGGAATAGGGGAAAGTGGTGTGATCAAGGGGAGGTCCCCGACTTCAACATCCCTGATCCTGTTTTACTTGTAAGCCGCCGGCTGGCCGTTTCATGGGTGTTGACTGCATGTCCACCCGACTCTCACCCCTTTAAATAAATGAAGGTATGGCTGCTGTTGCTGTGGCACACAGAGAAGTCTGCTAGTTTAGGTCAGTTTTATCTTGGCTGGGGAATGAGCTTTTTCTTTTAGGTCCTTGTAGCACATAGAGTGACTCAGTCTTCAACCCTCTTTAGAGGGGACAGGGGTGCCTACAATATGCCAGGATCATAAAATGGGACGTCAGAGAACAACTCATAAGTCTCTGTTCAAGCGTGGGGTCCTTGTGATGGATTCAAAAAGCAGAATTTTTTCTCTGTTGTTTAGGAGTGTGTCTTTGAATCTTTGTTTCCCCTTTGGTATAGGTAGGGGATACTCTTAGACGATCGTATGAGAGAGAAGAGGGAAAAAATTACAGGAAGACCAGACAGTTCAATCTTGAGAGAAGTATTTTGGAATGTTTCCTGTTTTGAATGTTTCATAGTACACATTTGAAACGTATAATGTATATATATTTATTTTGCCATTATGCTAACACCTGTCATGTTCCCCTTGGGAAGGAAAGTTGTTCTGTCATTTGGTAAATACTTATAAATACTGCTTCACTGAATAATACCATATATAATGATACCATGACAATATACCCCTCTTTCTGCACATTATGGCCATTGTCATGAATCTCTAACTCTGTGGTATTAATATCTCTGAAGAAAAAAAATAGTGTCTATGTGTGTATTTATATATGTATGTGTATATATATGCATATGTACATATATATGTATATATAATGACTACATTTGAGCTGAATGTGGCAGAATGTTAAAAAAATATAAGACATCCCCAAAAGATAATGTTTTCTTTGATTTGTGGCAACTAACATATAGTGTACAAGAAAATATATGAATGAAATTGACATCTTGAGATTTGATTATTGTTTATAAACCTTGTCTATGTTCCAAGGAAAAGTGGTTTTTCCACTTACTACTTGTTGAGTTCTTTATTTAGTGGGTGAAAAGTTTGTGATTATAAAGTAAATTGAGTGTATGTCATCAAAGACATTTAAAGAAAAATAGGGAAGGAGGAAGGAGAGTGGGAAATATCATGTTCTTAAAACTATAGGTATGAAATACATAAAATCTATTCCCATCATATAAATAAGTGAATAAATTATAAAATGATGGAAAAAAGTATGAACAATTCTTTACAAAGTATCCTTGGAGACACTCCTAACATGTGACTTTTTAGTCTTGGTTTTTAGTCATTGAGAATGAGTTTAATCTGCCTAATTGTCCTTTCAATATTTTAATAGTAAGTATACTTCAGTTCATTATGAACTAAGATATTACATACTGCAATGATGAGCAGAAAAAGAGCTTTTTGCAGCCAATGAGTTTCATGAGGTGAACCTTTGAACTACTAAGTGCCTACGTTTGCTGTATGACCTAGAAGCTGCCCCTTGGGAAAATAATTACCTTTCATTTTTACTCCTTTCATTTTTACTCCTATTTAGATTGTATCTCTTGCACTTCCTTGCCTAGACAAAGTAGAGAAAAATAATACTAGCGTGCAAAAGGGAGACCTGTTTTGGGGAAGTTAGAAATGATATTTTATTTGTTTAAATTTCACAGAACTAGTATAGTAAGTAGGAGACCACAGATAGTTATAAACTATCACCTTCAGAGGTAGAAGCCCTTATGTGCTTTCAAAGCCTATGTTTCTAAATTTTAGCTGGGGATAATAACAATACCTCCCACCTTGGCTTGGTTATCATGTGGAAAAAAACCCACTGTAAATAAACATGCTTATTAAACTCTAAAATATGTTGTAAATATGAGATGACATATCAGTGTGCTGCCTCTATGTTTCTAATTTTCAGGTATCTTGACACAATCCTGAAGGATCAGAAACCAATGCCAATGTTTCCATTGCCTTTATACTTTTAAAGTAGTTTCTTAAGTTGTAACTACCCAACCTCTCACTTCGTGGGAATCAATTACACTCATGTAATTTGGAATGAAAAAATATGCTTAAAGTTCAGTTGACTTTGGTTAAAGTCATGGAGTTAGAAAATAATATAGCTACACAAGGAAGTGGTAAAAAATTCCTGTTGGAAGTAAATATACAGTTAAAATGGGGACGTGGCAAGAGAGAAGGTTAGACGTTAAGAAGTTCCCTGTGGGATCCACTGGCAATTCTCCAACTATGTAAGCGAAGAGACTTGGGCTTTATGTTATAAGAACTTTGTAGTGTCAGTGTGATCCCAGTTAGAAGAACTTGGCAGTACTCCAGGGAAGTGTTGATGAAGGATTGTGCCTAGCAGAAGAAAATTGGAATTGGGGGAAGAATTTGCCAAGGAGATGAGCTAAGGGATAGCATCCAGTGAGTCCATCATTCTTGAGAACTGAAAGCAAAAGAAGAAACTCCAGCATCATTGTCTAGAACAGGCTTGAGTGACTGAGTGTATGCTGATATCATTCAAAAGTATATGAAAAGGGAGTTGTTTTGAGAGAAGAGAAATGGAGTTCAATTTTAAACTTGAAATAATTTTGACATAACTGGGGAATGTCATACCCCAAGAATCATTTTCTCAATAGTTCCCTTGCCTGTTTCGATCCTATTTTGACCTAAAAAATTTAACAGTATTTTTCTGATTATCTTTCCTAATATTTCTCTCATGTATAATCTTAAATATTATTTTCTGTTTAAAATGTGAACTATTTAAAATATTTTGATCTGCTTATGTCCAGAAACTACTAATTGTATAACAGTAGGACAATTATGATTATTAGTTTGCATGTGTACTTCTTCATAATTCTAAATAATATTTAAAAATATTTATTGACTTATTTAAAAGGCAGATACATAGAGAAGAAGAGAGAGAGAGATTTTCCGTCTTCTGATTACTCCCCCAAATGGCTGCAACAGCTAGGACTGAGCCAGACTGAAGCCAGAAGCCAGGAGCTTCTTCTGGGTCTCCCATGTGGGTGTCTGGGCACAAGTTCATAGGCCATCTTTCACAGCTTTCCCAGGCGCTTTAGCAGGGATCTGGATTGGAAGTGGAGCAACTGGGACTTAAAGTGGCGCACATATGGTATGCCTTTGCTGCAGGCGGAGAATTAACCTACGCCAAAGTGTGTATCTTTCTTGCTGGTTCTTAATGTGAGTGCACATTTTTATGAAATGAATGTGATCAGCATTAAGCATGTCCTTGGTAATTTATTTGATGTGCATTTATAGTCGCAAGTGTGTTTACACAGGTAAAATTTTAAAAAGGTAAAATAAAAAGATAGTGACTTCAGTTTCTTTTGCATAATTGTTTTTCTAGTTTTATATTGCAAATAGAGTCCCCTTATGTAAATTAATAGAATTATGTGTGAGTATAAATAAATTTTCATAGAATTTTGTGCTTTTCAGTTGTATGCTATCTGCAAACGTAATTAACTAGAGGAAAGGCAAGTAATTTAGCAAGACTGGGAGAAGCAAGACCTGGAATGGAACAGGCTCTGTTTAGAAACAAACTTGAAGGAATCTTACTAGAACTTCATGCCTCTTTTTGAAAGATTTCTTAGTCCCCAAAGACTCTAGCTTCATGGTAAGAGGTCTCTGATAAGAAGACTTATGTGCAGATACCAGTCGGGAGTCAGAATAATGCAGAAACTGAGGCAGTGTGTCTGTGTGTAAACCATTGATAGAACTGAGAAGTGGAATGGAGAGGATCCAGTTGCTGGTTTTCTTTCTGGTTTTTAAGTCTGTTTTTGTTGTTGTTTATTTGTTTGAATTTTATTTATTTTTGAGAGAAAGAGCAAGAAAGTGACAGAGAGTGTGCAAGCTCCCATTTGCTAGTTCACTCTCCAAATGCCTACCATACCTGGGACTGGGCTGAGATTGAAGCTGGGAGCCAGTGTGTAAATCCAGTTCAAATAGGTCAAATGTGGGTGGCAGGAATACAATTACATGAGTCATTGGTGCTATCTTCCAGGGTCCACCTTAGCAAGAAGCTGAAGTCAGGAGTTGGAGGGAATTGTCAAACCCAGGTATTCCAGTGTGGGACACAGGCGTCTTAACTACTAGGCTAAATACTCAATCCTTTTTTAAAAGCATTTACTTTATTTATTTGAAAGGCAGAGTCACAGAGGGAGGGAGAGGGAGAGGGAGAGGGAGAGGGGGAGAGAGAGAGAGAGTGTGAGAAAGTGCTTCTATCTTCTGGTTCACTCCTCAAATGGATGCAAGGCTTGGGGCCAAAGCCAGGAACCTAGAACTCCATCCGGGTCTCCAACATGGGTGGAAGGTGCCAAAGTACTTAGGACATCCTCTGTTGCCTTCCCAAGTGAATTAGCAGGGAGCTGAATTGGAAGAAGAGCAATGGGTCTGGAACCTGTGCCCATATGTCATGCTGTTGTCGCAGGTGTCAGATTAACCCACCACACCACAAAATTGACCCCTCAGTCTGTTTTTAGCTTGTAAAATATTAGGATATTTATATCTAATTTGGTAAAAAAACACTAAGTATAAAATTATTAGAATTGAGTTTTACCATCTCATATTTTGTGTTCTTAATGAATTGGTAATTGTGACAGCCACAAATGGGAAGTTGAGTCCTTTAATGGGGAGGAGGGCCTTCATCATGTCGTAGTCTTGCTATCAAGCTGTTAATTCAAAGTAAACAGATATGAACCTTCAAATCAGTGCAGGGTAACTTGAATGAAGTGAGTCTTATCAAAACTGTGATAATTGGTAAGCTTAAAGAGCTCTAACTAAATATTTTTGTTTTGTAAAGTCAGAGAGGTGTGGAGTAGAATAAAAAATAATCACTGGATTTGGTGGCTTGATTATAGGTTCAAGCCTTGCCCTGGTTACTTTGCTAATTTGTGACTGTGAATCAAAGCCTCAAATTTACTTGCTCCTCTATCTTCTCTATTTCATCAATTGTAAGCACAAATCGTAATAAAATTAAAACATGGACTTGTGGACTCCGCCAAATTCAGCATTCACACTTCAGGAGATTGAAGTTCTGAAATAAATATACTTCTAATAAGGGCCATGGGCTTTGCAGTAGGAAGTGCAGACCCAGGTTGAGATCTGATAGAGTTGCCTATTTACCTGCTGTCCCTGAAATGTTAATTCAGTTTTACAACCATGGTTTTTCTGCAACACATAAATCAAAGTTGAAACTAGGCATTGAACAACCTGAATTTAAGGTTAACTGTTGCTTTGAAGATAATTCATTCTAAATTTTCATGAAATTCATGGCTAACATGTTATGAGATCTCATTGATTCTGATAGTTGACTATGCCTTAATGCTCACACCCTTTTGTTAGGTTGCTTTGAAACAGGATGATTCATAATTTAATGTACAAAGCAGATTCTTTTGAGAGTGAAAGATGTGTTAAGATTACTGCTGGAGTGAAAGAAGCAAACTGGGACTGAGTGAAGGAAAAGGGGAACAAGGCAGCACCCTGATTTCAAAGTCCTAATCCCTGACAAGTGATTATCTTTGAGTTTGGGCCAGACTTTGAGCTCCCCTAAGTGAATTCTCTATTAATAGCCAGTGATTCTGTCTTAGCAACTGGTTGTTTGTTCCTCCCATACAAGTCTTTTAGGGGGAATGAAGAAGTGGACTTAGATTTTCTTTTTGTTTGGTTTTATTTTGAATTATTCAAGGAGCCTTTTTCTTTTCTTCACAGGTGACAGAAAAGAGAAAACAGCTAAGAATAAGTTGTCTCCTATAGACAAATATATTTAGCTGTTTTTTTTTCTTTCAATCAGAAAATGGGGTCTGTGATGGCTCCTTTTATTATTTTCTGCTCATTCTCTTTATCTGCTATTTGACCACAGTGCCCAGCAGAGCTGATTGGATATTGGCAATTGCATCAGTTTACACCTAAGCTAAGATGTTGTGTCTCCCGAGCTAAAGCTCTGCTATTCCAACTGCAGTGTGTTGTTTTAAAGAGATCTACAGAACGTTTATAGAACAGACTTAAAATTGCTTTAGTTTGTGTCATGAGTGGAGAAACATCTGGTATCTAACAGTTTGGACAATTTTTTATTTATTCCAGAAATATATAAAATAGTAATAATTCCAAATAAGAGGCAAGCCCTAACAATCGACAGTTCATAGATGAATGGTGATTTGTGTTATACCATTAGTATAATGGAATGTTTTGTGACTGTGAATTACTTGTGTGCGCTAACTTATTCAGTCTCTACAAACCTCTTTCTGAAGTGTATTCTTTTTTATTTTAATTTGACAGGTAGAGTTACAGACAGTGAGAGAGAGAGAGACAGAGAGAAAGATCTTCCTTCCATTGGTTCACTCCCTAAATGGCCGCTACGACTGGTGCTGCGCTGATCCGAAGCCAGGAGCCAGGAGCTTCTTCCTGGTCTCCCATGCGGGTGCAGGGGCCCAAGCACTTGGGCCATCCTCCACTGCCTTCCCAGGCCACAGCAGAGAGCTGGACTGGAAGAGGAGCAACTGGGGCTAGAACCGGCGCCCGTATGGGATGCTGGCACTGCAGGCAGAGGATTAACCAAGTGAGCCATTGCGCTGGCCCCCTCTGAAGTGTATTCTTTCCAATTTGATGTACAAGTTACTAAATTCTTTCAACTTTCCTTGTCCTTCTTCCTGTTCCCAGTCTGGCTTTGCCTGCAGAAATGATCATGTAGTCACCTGCATTGGTCTCTTATACTCTTGGACTTCTTTTGCTGGGTTACTTCATGGATACCCTACTCCTGTACTTCTGATGCCCTGGTTCTCTGGATTTGAGAGCATCTTTCCCACAGTGTGCGCCAGAGAAGATTTCAGCCTTTCTCCCATTTTGTCAGTGGTAGTTTGTAGTTGTTGGCTGACCCTGCTCCTTAGGTCACCTTGCCTGTAGAAATATGTGAATATATACTCTGGGAGTTGGCAGGAATACTAAAAGTTGTCTATAGGGACCTCCTATGGTTCATGAGAATATTGATAGATTAAGTGAATTGAATGTTGCATAGATACCTTTTGAGTAGCATCATTTTTACTAAATAGTTATAGTCACATAATCAAAATAGCATTAACATGAGATATTGCCCAGGAGATAGAAATAGCCCAATTGTGCAGAAATGGATAACTGTTTTCATTAACATAGGATCCATTTTACATGTGCTCCACTATACTTCTTTAGAGTACTATGATTCTTTTGAAGCCTACTAAATGTAATGTTTGAGGTAGGAAATTATCTCAAGTTTTAGAGAACTATCTGATCCTTCATGCTGCTGGGGTATGTCGTTTTCATCTTTTAGGCTTCTCTCAGATTTAAAAACCAACAGAAATCCAAACTGTTCTTCTTTTATCCTCATATTTGTCATTATTATTCCATTTTCTTTTTTTGGACAGGCAGAGTGGACAGTGAGAGAGAGAGACAGTTTTTAAGTTTAACTAGTTTAACTTTAAAACTAGTTTAACTTAAAAAAAAATAGGCAATTAGTAAATCACAACTGGTATGTGAAACTGCCCAGAGAATTAAATGCTTGCCAAATTACTGTAACTTCTCTCTTTATGTATTTTTAAAATTTAAACTAGTTTTCCATTGGTCTTCCATGAGGGTACAGGGCCCAAGGACTTGGGCCATCCACCACTGCCTTCCCGGGCCACAGCAGAGAGCTGGCCTGGAAGAGGAGCAACCGGGACAGAATCCAGTGCCCCGACTGGGACTAGAACCCGGGGTGCCGGCGCCACAGATGGAGGATTAGCCTATTGAGCCACAGCGCCGGCCATATTATTTCATTACATATTAAAAATCTTGGCTTAACAACTGTTAATTTATAGAAATGAAAATCATGGATTACATCACATGCATCTATGCTTGTCTTTTTCCCAATTTTTAGTACTTACGAACAGTTTATTTCAACTTTTTTTTTTTTTTTTTTTTTTTTGACAGGCAGAGTGGACAGTGAGAGAGAGAGACAGAGAGAAAGGTCTTCCTTTGCCGTTGGTTCACCCTCCAATGGCCGCCACGGCCGGCGCGCTGCGACCGGCGCACCGCGCTGATCCAATGGCAGGAGCCAGGAGCCAGGTGCTTTTCCTGGTCTCCCATGGGGTGCAGGGCCCAAGCACCTGGGCCATCCTCCACTGCACTCCCTGGCCACAGCAGAGGGCTGGCCTGGAAGAGGGGCAACCGGGACAGAATCCGGCGCCCCGACCGGGACTAGAACCCGGTGTGCCGGCGCCGCTAGGCGGAGGATTAGCCTAGTGAGCCGCGGCGCCAGCCTCAACTTTCTAATACATAATGTTCCCCTGTGTAAAAGTGTAGATGATATAACCACTATATAGATAAAACAGTCTTTAGAAGGCTGAACAGTTACTGGGATAAAGTGTGTTTTCAATCAACATCACTTTGCCATCTCTCTCTCTTTCTGGCCTTCCTCCAAAACATCATAAATATAATTGGTTTTGTTTAAATAATTGTACAGTTTATTTCTGTCTATTTTGCATACATTAGCCAAATATCTTGAGGCTAGAGTTAATTGATTTTTTTAATTATGTCAAGTGAAGAGGAAAACTGCCTATGACTATATGGATTATTTGTATTCTCGTTTTCAATGTAAAACAAAGAGATTTGCTATACTTTGTGGCCAAAAAAAAAAAAAAATCACTTTGTCCTTTTAAAAAACCTCTTGTTTTGATTCAGAAAAAAAGTGTCTAGTTAGTTATAAACTTTCCATCTTTCTGCTATATGGACCCAGTATCTGATTTTTCATGGCCATACCACAAAAACGAATTGCCTACTTAACTTTCAATTTAGTATTATAATTATCATTTAAATCCCTAGGTCTACTTTTCTAAAGTTCCTAATACATACTATACTGAAATATCTACTCCTTTTTTTTTTTTAAAATAAAAACATTTATTAGAAAGGCAGAGCTAAAGAGAGAAAGATGGTGAGAGAGAGGTCCTCCATCTGCTAGATCCCTCTCCAGATGGCCACAGTGGTCAGAACTGAGCTGATTCAAAGTCAGGAATCAGGAGCCTTGAGCCTCTTCCAGGTCTCCCATGTGGGTTCAGGGGCCCAAGGATTTGGGCCGTTCTCTGCTGCTTTCCCAGGCACATTAATAGGGAGTTGGATCGGAAGTGGAGCACATATAGGATGCTGGTACTGCAGGTTGGGGCTTCAATCTGTCTGCTGTGCCCCAGGGCTGTCCCCCAAAATGTCTACTTTTTCATGTTTGCACCAGAAAGTTTGATGGGGAAAAGTATATTTGATGAAAAACATAAAGAGAGAAATTATAGTAATTTGGTAAGCATTTAATTCTCTGGGCAGTTTCACACACCAGTTGTGATTTACTAATTGCCTATTTTTTTTAAGTTAAACTAGACTTGTCCTCCCAGATTAAGCTATTAATGTGATTTTAATCAACAGAGCTAGCTCCTCAGGTTTATAACTGATTAAAAGGTCAGTAAATTGTTGGACCATTTGAAGGCAAATCAGTACAATTTGTATAGAATCCCAAATGTAATGTCCACAATTTAATTTTAATTTATGCTTTCATTAAAAAGTCTTTTACTGTATATTTGAATTGTTATTAAAAAGAAAATACAGCTAAACTGTTTCCATAGCTTAGAAATGTATCATTGAACTAATTTGCTCACTTAGGGTTCAACTGTCATCAATGTATTAAGTTGATCCTTAATCCTACTTTATCTCTCTTTGAACATGTCCAGAGGGATTCTATAGAAGAGAACAAAAGGATGTAGTGAAAACAACTAAACCCTTTCTCTGCAATGAGAATGACATATAACTTGTTATTCATAGAAAAAACAATAATTAGAGTTACATTTATTTTGTACTAACAGTATGCCAATTGCTGTTGCAAGTACTTTTTAGGCATTAGCTCATAACACTGTAATGATAATCCTAACAATACTGGTAATATGACTTTCCCATTATGTTATTGAGATAAAGGGAGATTA
Source organism: Oryctolagus cuniculus (assembly GCF_051225735.1). Taxonomy (NCBI): domain Eukaryota; kingdom Metazoa; phylum Chordata; class Mammalia; order Lagomorpha; family Leporidae; genus Oryctolagus; species Oryctolagus cuniculus. The sequence goes on along the minus strand of NC_142874.1, from coordinate 102,750,438 downwards.
ACATAGCTATTCCTACATAATCTCCCAACTTCACTCAGCCACAGAAGATAAACACTTGTACTTAGTTCTTCCCATATTAACTGTTTCGATGGGATAGTTTTCCTGGATTTGTGTCTTTTCCATGCAACCTAGGCTTATCCATGTAACCTCCATTACCTTGCCAAGAAAAAGCCATATTCTCTCTTTGGGGCATTCTCTGGTTTCCTGGTAATTGTGATCCAGGGCATCTCATGCTATTTCTGCTACGTTGCCCCATTATAATATTACTGAAGACTTGTATTTGATTTTTATCAACTTCAAAGCAAGTGTGAAATACTTTTTAAAGATTTATTTATTTTATTTGAAAGTCAGAATTACAGAGAAGGGGAGGCAAAGCAGAGAGAAAGAGGTCTTCTTTTATCTGGTTCACTCCCCAAATGGCCACAATAGCCAGGGCTGGCCAAGGCCAAAACCAGGAGCCAGGAGTTCTTCTAGGTCTCCCACATGGCTGCAAAGATCAAGGACATGGCCATCTTCTGCTGCTTTCCCAGGTTCATTAGTAGGGAGATTTATTGATTTATTAATTGAAAGGCACAGTGACAGATAGGGAAGGGAGACAGATTCTCTACTCACTGGCTTACTCCCCAGATGCCCATGATAGCCAGGACTAAGCCAGGTCAAATCCAGCAACCAGGAACTCCATCTGGATCTTCCGCATGGATGTGGAACAGCCGGGATTCCAAGTGGCACCCATATGGGATGCTGGCACGGCAAGTGACGGTTTTACCTGCTGCACCACAGTGCCGGCCCCAAGTATCACATATTTCTAGTGAATAGTCCTAGATTTGTTGGTGCTTTGCAAATGGCTGCTAACTTTATTGTGGCTTTTTCCCCCATCACTAATTAGTGAAATTACTAATAGATTCAGTGTCTATTTCTCTAAGTAATCTGTTCATTTCTCTCCAATTTGTTATTAGTGCATCTCGCAGGTACTTGGAGTTAGCCTTTCTTTACTTCACAGTATTCTTAGAAAATGGAATAGCTGTGCTTAGCAGCAACATTCCTGTCTATAAACCTACAGGGAGTTTTTAAATGTCTCCTCCGTCTCTGGTCTGTATGGCATAACCTTCTGTCAGATCCTCATTTGACAGTGGTATGTATCACTCATATTTTATGTTTTATCTTCCTTCCCTAGTGAGAGATGGAAGAGGCTAGTTAGCATTGATTCTTTGGCCTAATATAAGTATTATGGAAAATTTCCAGACCTTTAGGTTGAGTTAATGCAGTCCTACATGAAACTTTTGATCGATATTCTTCCTTTATTATGAAAAAAAGAGGCAATTGTTTCACAGAAATAACATAGCTCCTGTTTAGTTCCACACGTTGAAAAATAAGTTTATTGTGTTCCTTCCTAAAGTTTTGTTTGCTTTTAATCAAATAGATATTTCAAGCAATAATTCTGAACATGCATTCTTTTGTTACTGCTCTCACAGGTACAATACAAAGAAACTAACAGAAAATTATAAAGGGGCCATTGTTGTGCACAGCTGCTTAAGCCATCCTGCATCCCATATCATCAGAGTGTCAGTTCAAGCCAGGCTACTTCACTTCCAAACTAGCTTCCTGCTAATGCACCTGGGAAAGCCATGGATGATGGCCCGGGTACCCCTGACATCCATGTGGAAGATCCAGATGGAGTTCCTGGTTCCTGGATTTGACCTGGCTTAGTCCTGGCTATCATGGCCATCTGGGGAGTAAGCCAGTGCGTAGAGAATCTGTCTCCCTTCCCTATCTGTCACTGTGCCTTTCAAGTAATAAATCAATAAATCTTTCAACAAAAAACTATAATGGTTAAAATAATGTATAACATGGGAAAAGAACATTGTATATTATTTATGAGAAACTATTTTTATATTTGGTAGGATGATACACTGGAGGACAATCAGGGAAAAAGAAAAGGTTCCTTGTACCAGTATACTTTCTGTATGCTTTTTTTTTTTTTTTTTTTTTTTTTTTTGACAGGCAGAGTGGATAGTGAGAGAGAGAGAGACAGAGAGAAAGGTCTTCCTTTGCCGTTGGTTCACCCTCCAATGGCTGCCATGGCTGGCGCGCTGAAGCCGGCGCACCATGCTGATCCGAAGGCAGGAGCCAGGTGCTTCTCCTGGTCTCCCATGGGGTGCAGGACCCAAGCACTCGGGCCATCCTCCACTGCCTTCCCGGGCCACAGCAGAGAGCTGGCCTGGAAGAGGGACAACTGGGAAAGAATCCGGCGCCCTGACCGGGACTAAAACCCAGTGTGCCAGCTCCGCCAGGTGGAGGATTAGCCTATTGAGCCGCGGCGCTGGCCAAGGCAAATAGACTTTCTAGTCGTTTACCTTTCTCCTGTACTTGGAGCTTACCAGATCAGTTCTTCATACAGATATAACACATCACAGTGAGTTATAATAATCCTACTGTGTAACAAAAACCACAATGAGTTACTTTCAACCTAGTGCATATTAGAATTCATTATCCAACCTTCCCTTTTTACCTTCTCTCCACTCTTCCAAACCTCTAGAAATCACTATATTAGGATTAAATATATATGTATATGTATATTTATATGTACATATATATTTATATATATTTATGTATATTTATATGTATATTTATATATACATATATATTTATATATATGTACATGTGTAAGTATATATGAATGTATATGTGTATGTGTGTAAGTATATGTGTGTGTATATACACACACATATACTTACACAGCGGCTGGCGCACTGTGCTGATTTGATGGAAGGAGCCAGGTGCTTCTCCAGGTCTCCCATGGGGTGCAGGGCCCAAGCACTTGGGCCATCCTCCACTGCACTCCCTGGCCACAGCAGAGAGCTGGCCTGGAAGAGGAGCAACCAGGACAGAATCTGGCGCCCCAACTGGGACTAGAACCCAGTGTGCCAGCGCCGCAAGGTGTGGAGGATTAGCCTAGTGAGCCGCGGCGCCGGCTCTGTATGCTTTTTAAATATTTTAATGTGTAAACTGATAAATGCTCATCCACTTGAAAAAGAACTGTCTGAAAATAAGAGACAGGGAGAAGTGTCAAATTTTAAATAATAACAAAAATCAGAAATTTAAGAGGGCAAATGGCCTGGAGAATGCCTAACAGCCACAGATAGCCCAGCTTTCTGCTGGCACAGGGAAGGACTGTGTGCTGCTGTGAAGTGTTCTCTGGTGCAGGTGCATGGGGGTGGTGAGGGGCAAGAGAGTGAGAGATGGGTCGCATCAGGAATATTGGCCAGGTATGTGACTTTATCACTCCCTGGGCCTGAGATTTGTTGAGTAGAACGTTTTTAAATTAAGCTAGAGTAGTTGAAGGTCAACATTCAGAAGGAAGCCCATTCCACTCCTTTCATTAGGAAAGGGATGGTGCTTTGTTTCTGTTATATGTGCTATTTCTCTGACTATCTTTGCCTTACCCTTTGCTAGCTTCTCAAGTAGTCATGCCAAGGACACTGATATCTCTTTCACTGGAAGAATAAATTGAGTACTAATTGACTGTGTCATTAAACCTGCATTTCCCCCTAAGTGTGATCTCAGGGTTGTTTTTTGTTTTGTTTTGCAAAGTAATTTTATGCTAAAAATGGTCACAAAGAATATAATGAAATGTAATCTGAGGAAAATATTTGTCATTATAAAGAGCTAAAAGCTCCGATTTATTTGAAAAAGCAGATATGGCTATTAAAATTGATCTTTAAGGAATGATTTTTCTCTAACTACCATGCATATTAGTTAATGCTTACTGGAAGGTGTTTTCTCGATATTAATTTGTGGTTTTATTATTTCTCTTTATGTCTCTGTGGAATAGTATTGATTCATTTGTGTTTGAGGCAGAAAAAGATTGGATGTGAAGCTGGACTAAGTATTTCATTTTTTTTAAGGTTTATTTTTTTGAAAGTCAGAGTTATACAGAGAGGGAAGGAGAGGCAGAGAGAGAGGTCATCCATCCGCTGGTTCACTCCCCAGATGGCCGCAACAGCTGGAGCTGAGCTGATCCGACGCCAGGAGCCAGAAGCTTCCTCTGGGTCTCCCACCGGGTGCAGAGGCCCAAGGACTTGGGCCTTCTTCTACTGCTTTCCCAGCCATAGTAGAGAGCTGGATCAGAAGTGGAGCAGCCAGGTCTTGCGAACCGGTGCCCATATGGGATGCAGGCACTACAGGTGGTGGCCTTACCCGCTACACCACAACGCCGGCCCCTCACTTTGTTCTTAAGGAATTCACAATCTGGATGTCTATAATTGTGTGTAGAGATTTGCACTGTGTGTGTGGTATGTGTACATACATAATACCAATCTTACTGGATAATAATAATCTTTTCCATGTTTTTCACCATATAAGATCATTATTGTGAATTACTGAATTTTTTAGTAATAATTGGCTATGTGTCACAAGTGTATAAATTTCTTTTTTTTTTTTTTTTGACAGCAGAGTGGACAGAGAGAGACAGAGAGAAAGGTCTTCCTTTTTGCTATTGGTTCACCCTCCAATGGCCACCGTGGCTGGCGCGCTGCTGCCGGTGCATCGCACTGATCCGAAACCAGGAGCCAGGTGCTTCTCCTGGTCTCCCATGGGGTGCAGGGCCCAAGCACTTGGGCCATCCTCCACTGCACTCCCTGGTCACAGCAGAGAGCTGGCCTGGAAGAGGGGCAACCGGGACAGAATCCGGCGCCCCGACCGGGACTAGAACCTGGTGTGCCGGCGCCGCAAGGCAGAGGATTAGCCTAGTGAGCCACAGTGCCGGCCTGTATAAATGTCTTTTTATGAAGCTCTGATTCTCTTGGAAGCTGAGAGCACAAAATTGTGCTTCCTGATTTCTTCTTTTTTTATAAAAAGGATATATTCGTGTATTTCATATTTTATTTGAAAGGCGGAGGAAGAGAGAGACAGATCTTCCATTTGATGATTCATTCCAAAACACCCATTAAGAGCCAGCACTGGGACAAGCCAAAGCTGGAAACTGGGAATTTAACCTGGATCTCCCATGCGAATGATGGGAACTCAGGTCATTGAGCCACCTTCGGTGTGCATTGTCAGGAATATGGATCGGAAGTAGAGTCACCAGGACTTGAACCTGTAACCAGGCACTATGATATGGGATGCAGGCATTTCAAGCAGTGACTTACCTCCTGCGCCACACATCCTCTCCATTTTTTTTTTCACCTTCTTTCTAATCCCTCACTATTTAAACTTTGGAATTAATGAAAAGGGGGAAAGAACTAAAGATGCTCTCTCTATCTATCTACACCCTTTGTTTCACTACTTGTCATTTACTAACCAGAAATGCTGAATTGCATGAGCACAATTCAGTCATCTTTGTGTTTCTCCCTGCCCCCTTACTGTAGTTACTCATTGACTTGTGCTCCTTTGTGATCTGAAAGATAAAATTGAGAGACTTTTTTCTCTTTAAATGTCGTGTTTTGTATTTCAGTAGAGTTGTTAGGTGACTCACATGGAAAATTGCAAATCCTGATAATATAAATCATTTTAATATTTATCAACTTTTTGTGGAATAGCTGTATATGCCAAGTACTCTTTTATACTCTAGATATAAAATAATAAAATGTAAAACATTCAAAAGTCTTGCATTCCTGCAGTTTAAAGTTGCAGAGAAACAATAAAGGAAGACTATGAAGAAAATAGCAGCAGGATAAGTGGAGGTTGTCCGTTTTGATTATGGGGTCAGTGACATCCTCTCCGAGGTGATGATATATAGCAGAGACTGAAATGAAATTTTTATTTAGGAACATATTTTTCTGGGGGAGGAGAGAGGGAGATACAAAGGGAGGCAGAAAGACAGGGAGAGAGATGGACAGTCGTTGATGTTCTCCAAGACCAGCAAAGATGTTAGTGTGGCCATGGTGAGGCAAGAGAGGTGAGTGTGGAATAGGATTGGTTCCAGACAAAACATAAAGCACTGTCATATAACCCATCGGGTATCACATTGCATTATGATAATGGTGTCATAGAATGCTGCCATCATTCAAACATGTTTAATTTGTCTAAGAAAATTATACTCCCAGCTCCATTTTGCAGACTTCTCCTAACCACTGTGGAAATAGGACAGGGGATTTAAGCAGCAATACACGCTCATGTTTGATCCACCTCATCTTCTATGTCTGGCCAGCTTGCTCCAGGTTCTTATAATCTTAGGCTTGCTCAGATCAAGAGAGACAAAAGTTTTGCAGGGAAAAGATTTCCTGCTAGATTCAGAACAAAGACTGGAGTGTGGAGGGATTGATTGGAGTACCAGTGTCGGATTTGGAACAAAGGTTGAGGGCGTTAGGCGCAAGTTCTTCTTTAGAGTAGTTTCCCCACTTGGAGCGCTTCCTCAAGAGTAGTAACCAGAGAACCTGGCTGTGATCTGGATGACGAGTTTCAATAGTAATGACCTTTATACCAATGTGGGTCACCTTCGATTGAAGGCTCACAAGGCCTAGCTGACTGCTATTTGTTATTTGGGTGTACCATTGTATTTATAGCAGTATTCATAAAATTTTCATAATTGGGCAAGATTTCAAAAATGTCCTTGCTCCTTCACTGAAGGAATGTTGAAGAAAATATTTATTCACAGCTACAGCATTTAGAAGTGTCTCATTTGTTATTTTTTGAAACTGCTTCCAAAAAGGATTCTTCGTGTAGTGTCTATAATCAAAGTAGCTTTACACCTGTTATATATTTAGTTTTTCATGAAAGGAATCATATAAATGCCAGTGTAAACTGTAGTGTAGGAGTTCAGAAGGGTGATTTGCTAGTACTAGACTTTGCAGAATGGAAAGCAGTGACGTGCTGCAGAGGTGCTGTTGAGTATTGAATTGAAATGTGTGCGAGTGAGTGAAGAATAGAGCAGAAACGCTACAAAGCTTCCCACATTTCAATGGGATTGCTTGTTGCTAGAGTTTACAAGTGTAGGCTGCTGGAAAAACTGCTTTGAAGTCACCAGAAATTTTACCTTTAGCTTGAGAATTACAGTGGAAGTTGTACGTCCTCCAAAAAAAATAAAAATAAAAACAAATGAAAAAAATGAAGCTACGGACAAAGGGAAATTGGAGTGCAAAAAAATCCTGATATTTTTCTAGCTCAACTTCTCATATATTGAAATGTTTTAATCAAGATATTTATATTTCTAAGAAGATGAACTATACATTAGCAGTATGCATGTTGACTTGTTGCACTTATCAAAATACATTTGATAAGTTTATTGAGCAATTATAACTGTTCCTGGCTCTGTGTTACTGTCAAGTGCTACACAAAATTAAAGTGTAGAGTTTTTCCTACTAGTAGTGCAAACAAGTTTGAGACATGAGAAAGAATGATTGTAATACAGATCATGCAGTTTGAATCTCTATTCCTGTATGGTATTTCAGATCTTCATTTACTTTTGTGGATAAATATTTTAAGTGGTTAAAATCTGTTTATTAGCATTAACACACTTTATTATTTTTAAATAGAATACGAGAAAATATGTAGCAGCCACAGCAATTGCTAGTTGATAAGCAGTCTTAAATTGAGATAGCAGAAGTATAATTCAACTTAGAGCAATTGGTCCAAACCTGTCTTACTGTATAGTTAGCTGTGTATCTCTCTCTCTCCCATAGTTTTTGTGTCACCTCAAATGGACAGGAATTTGCCTTACTGCTTGCCGATCTATGATGACTAGCACTCTGTTTTTTTTTCTCTTGTGGAGAGTCAATAGCTATATGGGAAAGAAAAGGAAGATAGGAACATATGAATGAAGAAAAAGAATGCACACACACATACTCACAGAGTATTTGCTAGTTTTTCTTTGTTATTTTATCTAATATAAAAACCCGCATGACTTGGTAGCAGGGTGTCAGATTTCTAATGTGAGGAAAGAAGAATCTGTTAAGCTAGTCAGAATTTTTTAAATAGCCTTGTTCCATAATACTGTAATTTTCTGTATTTTTATAAATAAAGTGAATATTTATTTCATTGGTATTTTAGTCTTAATCTGAATAAGGTGACACATATGCAAATGTAACACACTATGAGACAAGGACACTTACTGCTTGATTCCCCTACATCTATTTTCTCTTAAGTATTCCTGGTATCTCTTGATTTCAATGTGGATATCTATGGATATCATAGTACTAGGAGAAAAGTCCTTGATCCAGGCTAAGTCAATCATCCCATCTATTCTTTTGTCAAGGCTAATTGGCAAGGAGTTGACCTACAATCTACACTGGCCAAATTAGCGAATCTGGAAACTCATGCTTGAGTCTTGAAGTTAAAAAAAAATTTTTTGAGCAAAGGTTTCCCCATTGTCTCTCATGGTACTCTGAGTGGATGACTAAGGTAGGCTTTCTGTAGTTATCTTGGCTCCCAGCTGGAGACAAAGCCAGCACACAGAGCAGAGCTGAGTCAAGAGAAACACAAAAGAAGCTGAGCCAAGCCTTGATGGTATTGTGAAACTCTGGATCACATTGTGCCTGGAGCCTGCCATCCCTCTAGACTTTCCTTTATGTGAGCCAATAACTTACTGTTCAAGGTTGATTTAGGTTTTCTTATTTATTCCGTATTAAAAATCTCAACTGCACAATAGGTAATCAATAAATCACAGCTTCTTAACCTCTTAAATAGTTCATTTCTGCCTTGGAAAAAGGTCACATTCCTTCTGGCTTTTTATCTTCTTGTATGAAGGAACTGCAGTCTAGGAAAAATTATGTCAACTTTCAGTTTCAAAACTAAACCAGGCTACACGCTTTATAAAATGTAGTGTGTAAGGGGTTTGCCATGACGCTGCTGTTACCCTGAATATGTAAGAATCCCAGCCCTACTAGCTATGTGACCCAGAGCAACTTTTCATAACATCTGAACTTTCTTTCTCCCCAAAAGAGCATGACTTGCCTTCTTTACTTGCAAATTTGCTGAATAAGGTAATCCCTACAAAGCATTAAGACCTTGCCTAGCAGATAATGAATACTCAGTAACCATTAACTATTATTTCTGTTTGACTTTGGGAAGGAGTGATCTTAGTAGTTTATGTTAATCATAGATTAAAACAAGTAATTGAAGGAATTGTATGTTACTAGTAAGTCAATGCTTTTTTGAATTGATTTGAAACATTTTTTCTTGTACAATTAAAAGAGTGATACCGAGTAAAGGGTCATTTGAATTTTAAAGAAATATACAATTACTGGGGGATTTTTTTACAAAATAGGAAACATGAGCTACACAGATGGCTCAATGTCTAGACTTGAATGGTCATAAAAAGAAAAATGCCAGATATATATATGGAAATTATTTTAAAGATGCACTCTGATTCCAAGAATTGCTTTCTCTAATGCATGCCTTAGGCTGTGATTGATTGTGTAGTCGTCAGCCACCCGTTGGTGGTACATGGAAAGAAAATTGATCTTAACTGATTTTTTTTAAGGATAAAATACATGGATAGGTTGAAAAGTGACAAAAAGTGCAAAAAGAAAAATTGACTTGTAAACCCATTATTCTAAGATAAGTATTGCTAGTATTATAATGTATAGCACTCATTATCAAATACAAACACAGATATGCATGCATAAATACATTTGTGGCAGTACCTATATTGTACATGTGCACACACATTTGTCCCATGCGCATACCACATATGAGTAATTTGGAGTTCTAGATTCATTTGTGGTAAATTATTCTTAGTAGATACCAGAAAGGCACCCTAACCTTAACATGCTTAGAACTGTAATACTTTCCTGTTCCACTCTCCACTCATTGCTTCATCATGACTGTTTCCACGAGGCGCCACCATCTGACAATCACGAAAGCCAGACTCCTTTAGTAGCGCCTGGGTTTGTTTTAATTTCCAAGGCTGCAACCAACCTAACACTACTCCTATTCTACTTCTGAATGCCCAAGTCCACCCATTTCTCTCCATAATGCCCACCATTCTTATTTTGCTGCAATGGCTTCAAAAGTTGCACACCTGTGCCTCTACCCCTACTAATATGTTATCTTCAGAGAAAAATAAAATTAATTCTGTGTTCAGACTATGCTTAAAAACCCTTATGATACTATTTGCCTCCCCACAGGTCTTTAAACAAATGATACAATCTTGAACATAACTTAAAATCCTCAGATTATTAGACTTTTCCTCCTCGCCAGCCTCACCACACTGGCTTTGCTGTTACTCAAAGATGTCATGCTCCCTTTTCCTCTGGCCCATTGAACTTGATACTTCTTTTGCACAGATGACTCTTGCGACTTCACATCCCATCATGCCTCTTGGTTCTAATCAAATACCTTTTCCTCACTGAAGTTTTCTTGGTTTCCCAGCCTAGGTCACATCGATAGTCTTTCTGTGAACTATGCTTGTTCTTCACAGCATTTACTCCTATAGAAATTAAAACATGGTGATTGTGCAGTAATTTATATGTGTCCAATGTTATACTTTACAAGGTCAGTGGCTGTATCTTCTCTTGTATGCACAATCTCCCTATTAGGTAACGTGGACTTTGCTCACAAGACCATGTATAGTGTTTAGTACATTTATTGTATTTTGAACTCCACATAGTCTTTCCCAAAATAGTTTTAAAACACTGCTTGTTATTCTACTATAAACTGAGAAAGAAATTTATTTAACCCAGCCCCTATCATTGGACTTGTAAATTAGTTTTACTGTCTGCTCTTATAGGTGATGTAACAGTGTATTCAGGAACTCAGCTAATGGACAGTAACATAGGTTGGCTTTTCTAGAAGCAGAACCTGAGATAGTGAATCTTGCCTAAATAATTTATTGAGGAATGGTCACAAAAGAAACTGAGTGAAGACAACAGGAGAGGACAGAGGAAGAAGGCAGGCAAAGAAATGGTTCCAGGAGAAGGTTATCGTTAGCACATTCCCAAAGGAGTCTCTAGAGTGAAAATTGTAGAACAGTTGTTACACTCAGAAACAGGGCTCTTGAGCTGTTAGTAAACATTGACCTTTGGCCATGAACTGCCTCTCTGGCTATGGTGGGGGTGGGAGATGTGCACATGTGTGTTTGTGGTACTTGTGTAAGGTTTGTTATTAATAGAATCTAAATGAGGAGTACTTGGAGATAGAATTATAAAAATTACTTGGACCTAGGTAGTGAGACAACTTAAATTTCAAGCTGTTATATACATTGTTAAATGAAGAGTTTTCATTCAACAGATACCTTGCATATGTTTGATTCTGGGTTAATTGTAAACAACTTTAAATGTGTAAATTTAAAGATTTTTATGACAGTACCATGGTATGGTCCTTGCCTCTACGCTATTATAGGTTTTGTTAGCGTTGGTGACCACAAAATTGGGGTGACATTGCCCATTGTATTGAGAAGTTTATATCATGTGAACATACACACTTACCGACCCACATGTACATGCACCAATGCTGTCTTCCTCAGTTTGGAATGTATTAAATACATAACTCAATGAAGGATTGTCTAAAGCATTTATACCTAAGCATCTAAAATGTTGTATCTAGAAAATTCATAAAACATACTTTTTTGGTTTTAGTGCTATAAAAAGAATTAAAATATGTTTTTTAAAAGAAGTACCATGAAAAGCAGCACAATGAAAACCACATAAAGATTTTATGCACATGCAGGAAGTCTTGAGAGTCCATAAATGTTATTTAAAATCTTAAAAAAATCATGGTACACCATGATTCCTAAATCATAAATGTAATATTAATTCTCAAGTTAATTTTCCTCATTTGTAAAATGCTGTTGGACACCTCCTTACCTTATGGGAAATGTGACAATTGAAAAGTTAATGAATTAAAGTTTATGGAGGCTTTTTGAGCCTTTAGACAAAAGGTACAGTATAAATCCAAAATATTAATCTTTAAGTATGAAATGCTCTAATTACTTCCCATTTCCATAGAGACATTATTGGAGATTTATACCTTCCTCTGAAATACCCAGCACAATTGTTATATGAGACAGCATAATTTTAGGTGAACCATTATAATTCTGTAGTCACTACCATGTATCAAAAAGAATAGTTTAAGTATATGTGCTATGCTTAATATTTAGCATTTTAATATTTCCATTATTCATTTATTGATGTAACAAACATTAAGATGATTTGAAAAACTGATCCATTATGCTGTTTTATCTGTGTTGCTGCCAGAATATATTTGAGTCATAGGAATAAGGAGAAACTGGGAAGATTTTCAAAGAGATTGAAAAATGAACAGATATTGTGCTCAGTATATTGATTTTAACACTAGACCAGTTAGATATCTATTAATTATCCTATGGTAGCAAAGGAAGAGAATAGCCATTGTAGTAGTAGTATATTTATTTAATAGTGGTACCATACATTGACTTTATGTATTTACCAGACATTGAGCTGATCATATTTCCTATATTACCAAGGTCCTCACAATAGTCCATGAAATTGAGATTGAACTCCGGAATTTAAACATGAAGGAAGGAGGCAAAAAGTTGGTAATTTTAAGTAGCTTAAAATCACAGAGGCTTTAAACTCAGGCAATGTTATGTGTGAGCTTATTCTTTAACTCCGATTTTATAGCATTTCTCCAAAATGCTGCCTTTCCAATATTCTGCCTATTCACTTTTCTACATCCTGCTGAATCCAGACTGTACAAGATAACTTTAATAACAACATGAAAGTTAAGAAAGTTCTCAACGGCAGCAGAATTCTCCTTTGCCAAGGTTTCCTGCATGAGCTACTTGATGTGGCTTCTTTCCAAACCAGTAAGAATAAACGCTGAAATTACAGAAAGGAGAATCCAAGCTGTAAAAGCTCATTTTTTTAGGCTTATGTTGAGAACACAGAGCTAAGGACTTAGCATGTGTAAACTGAGTTTTATGGTAGTCACTTGTATTTCCTTAAGCTTTAGAAACAGAATTCTTCATATTCATTCTTTGCAAAGTAGACAAAAATTCCCTTGAAAAAAACTTAAAATGAACAATCGTAATTAATGCATTACTGAAAAAAGACAGTAAAATACGATATTCCTTATGAAAATCTGCAGAAATGATGCATCTGCTTTAGGAATGATACTTCCTTTCTCCGTGTTTTCCTTCTGGCTCACACCCTCCCCTACCTCTCATTAACATGCATATTCACCATTCATGTAAATCGGATTTCTGAAACAAAAAATGAGGTCGTCTTAGTCTAGCTCCTTCAAGTCTGTTCATCACATTTATCCACATGAATGTCCTAAAACAAATATGTACAGTATTATCTAGAGCACCCCAGGGGCATAATCACATCATCCAAACTCTTCTTTGTCTACAAATCTTTTCTTAATTTGGCACCTGCTTGAGTTCCACATTCTTCTCTTGGCACTGTCAGAGCGCTCACCCAAGAACTTTGACTTTCCTTGTGGAGGTTCTACCTGCTTGTTCACATTTTGATACCCTTAACTGCGCTATTTCCCTACCTGGGATCGTGTGTAATGAACACCCTGACAGCTGAAGATTCAACCCAAAGGGATATTTCTCTGAGAAGTGTTCTTGACGGAGAAAGTTTGTTGTCCCTTCTTGGATACTTGCATGGAAGCATACGTATCTCTACATATTGCATGACAGTTTTATTCAGTGTACTGCATTGCAATTACTTACTTACCATTACATTGTCAATCTCAGAAAGCCTGTGTCTGCTGCTTGTTCATCTTGTTTCCCTTGACTAGCATAGTGCAGAGTACTGTCCTGGAAGTTTAAATTGGAACTTGTTTTTTTCTGAGAGTTTTCCATTGAGGCCAAAAAGCAGAGAATAACATGTCAAATATTTCTACATTTCAGACTGTATATATGAACTTGCAAAGGGGGTTTTTCAAACAAGTTTCTGTACATATTTGTCATAAACGAGTAAGTCAGCAAGTTAACTTCTAATAAAATAATGATTCAGTGAAAGTTCATGTCCTTTTTCATTTCTTTCTTATATGTGGTTTATACCTCTGTTGGATTTACTGGGTAAAATAAGATTGGAAAAGCTCATCAGCCCACTTGGACTCTTCAGTTCCTAACTCTCATTTCTTGTGTCACTGCCACTTTATGTCACCATTGAAAGTGAGCCCCATATAGTGTAATGTGTTCTGTCTAGTGTGCTTTACTTGCTAGTTTGGATTCACACACAGGAAAAGATGGCATTTCACAGTTGATTTCCTAAGGCTTCCATTATTTTTCCTATTTATTTTCATATGCTGAACTATTTATATGAAAAATGATGCCACTGCTTCTACACTCGTCCAAAGCCTGTTCAGCATCCTGCTTCCCCAAGGCACCCATAACCTCTTTCCCACAGTTCTTGCTTTCAATGACCTTTGAGCTGTTGGGAGCTGCTAGGCTTCTGTTTGGAACCCATGAATTTGGGACAATTTACAGCTTAAATTCCATAGATGATGATAATGCTTAATATGAAAGTCTTCTGGGAAGGTTTAGTTTCTCATCCTTTTCTTTTAAGGAGAACCCTTATCTCTGTATAAGTTTCCCAACTTTGCGTGGGATCGACTTTTATATAGAAAAAAGATTTCTGGCAAAGACAGTCTTCTAGGGCTACCAAGAAGCCCAGTTACACCCTTGTGCCTAGACGACAGGTTCCTATCCAGCTGTGTTGGCAGAAGTGAGAGGGAAAGTGCTAAGGCATTGTAATTTTCTAGCTTTACCCAGAGATAGATGCCACTGAGAGCTTCTTTGTGAAAACATTTTTTTATACATTGCCCTAAAAATATGCATACATATTTTTAGGTAGTCTGATCCTTGATGTTTTAAAATTCTTAAAAATTGGCAATTGCTTCCCAAGAGATAAGGCCATTGATTGTTATACATTCTTTTCTTTGTAAGTTGTGTCCTGGAAATTAGTTGATTGCCTAGAGAAAATGGGGCAGGTTTTAGGACCTCCCCACAGTTGCCCAAAAGCATGGATGTTCAAGTTACTTATATAAGTAAAAACCCGATTTGAAAGTGAAGTGTTCTTTGTCCTCCAAACTCATAACTGAAAACATTTGGATGTACGTCTTTATTTGAGAATTGAGCAAATGGTGGCTGCCATTGTGTGGGGAGCAACTGAGACTACACTAAATTACTGGAACTAGGACTAATCCTATGCATCTCTTCTCCCACAATATGGCGCTGAGAGAGAGAGACCAAACAACCTCTACGCAGCTGCCTCATCAGTTTGATAAGCTGCAGGAGCTGATCCTTTTCCTGAATGGAGGAGAGCAGCGTGCTTGGCGTGTGGGCAGCAGAGCATGGATTGGTGGAAGAGGACTATAAAGGAGGAGAGAGACAACATGCACCAGGAACACCTGAGGAACACCTGAGGAACACCTGAGCAGCCCCCGAGAGAGCCGGCTGGCAGTGTGCCTCTCCTCCACGGAAGCGGGGAGAGCGGCGGGGGGGGGGGTGCCGCCCCTCCATGGAGGTGGAGGGGCCGGCAGCTAACCCGGGACGGCGTCTTCCTCTGCGAGTGAGGGAATGGCAGCTAACCCGGGAAGGGCCGAGTAGACAAAAGAACAGCGCAGGGTCTGGTGTCGTTCCTCCGCGAATGGAGGAGCGACACCATTGCATTGGTAAAGATAAAAGTGTAATTTGGTTGTGGTTGACAGATGAGAACCATGCACATCCTTACAACTATTATAAGCAGATAAACACTTGAGAATCAAGGTTGATCTGTTAAACTCTTATGGATAAAGGAATAGTAGGGGTCTTTTAAAAAATTGAAGTCTATGTAGCAACTTGAAGAATAGGAAAGTAGTCATTTTATCCTGTCACTTTTGTTTTGTTTTGTTTTTACCAAGCAATCAATAATTGTTGAGTATTTTGTTTAATAAGTATTTATTGTGTATATGCATAGGGGATTCAGAAATGAATAAAATAGAGTCACTACCCTAAGGGAGCTTACTCTTTATTGTGGAGACAAAAAATACAATAAAAATGTAAATGCACACACATATAATTATCAAGAGACTTGAACTTGTGAGGGAAGAACTTAGAATGTAAAATAAAATTTGAGTTAAGCAATGCATGTAAATATAAGAAAATAATTTAAAAGCCCAGGATAGCATAGATTTAAGTGGTACATAAGTTTAAAATGCAAGAATATGATTTCAGAGGGTGTGGTCATTGTATCTTGACAGGTTTATTGAAAGAAATAGGACTTGAGCTTGAGGAAGTCATATATTTCAGAGAGGTCATGATCTCATCAATGGCTCATTTGATTTAATACAGCATCTTGTGTTAGCACACTAGAAATTTCGGGTGGATTTACTCATAATCAATAAACATCAATAGTTGGGTCTTCTTGAAAGGAAATTCATTAACAAAATCAGATAAATCAACCTAAGGTTCAAGTGAAACTTCATTCACAGATTCCTTTTCAGTTTTGCTAGAAGGATCTTTCAGTAACATGATAAAATATATTGATTGTTACTGTCAAAAGCATACATATTTTTAGTAGTCTGATCCTTGATGTTTTAAAATTCTTAAAAATTGGCAATTGCTTCCCAAGAGTCTAATGCCATTCATTGTTATACATTCTTTTCTTTGTAAGTTGTATCCTGGAAATTAGTTGATTGCCTAGAGAAAATGGGGCAGGTTTTAGGACCTCCCCACAGATGCCCAAAAGCATGGATGTTCAAGTTACTTATATAAAATAATATAGTATCTGCATATAATGATATAGTATTTACATACATATGTAAATCCTTCTGCATACCTTAAGTTATCTCTAGATTGTGTATATCTTGTACAATATAAGTTAAATGCCAGTAGTTATACTGTTGCTCATTATTTCTTTGAAAGGTAGGTAGGGAGGAAGGGATGGAGGATAATGATTGATCTTCCATCTGCTGGTTCATTGCCCAAATGGTTGCAACATTTTAGGCTGGGCCAGGCCAAAGCTGGGAACCTGGAAACCTGGAAGCCATTCTGGGTGGCAGGGACACAAATACTTGAGCCATCACCTGCTGTCTCCAAGGATGCACATTGGCAGGAAACTAGAATCAGAGTGGAGCCAGGGCTTGAAGTTTGGCACTTCAATATGGCATGTGGACACCTTAACTACTGTGACAAATACCTGCTCTGATGTAATTTTTTTCAGCATTTTTTTTATTGTCAGTGAAGAAAATATGGAGGGCCAACTCTATACACATATACATGGAAGTGCATATAGCATACATTATAATCTTACAATCTCTATATAAAATATACAATATCATGTATATGAGATACATCTAACATGTATATGAGATGGATAGATGGATAGTCAGAGGTTGTTTTTAAAGAGTTCCAAAATGAAATCAGCCAGCTAGCTGATTTATATGACACTGCCTGCTTCTGTTTGAAATAAAAAACATGTTCTGTGCCCATTACATGCAGAGAAAAATATTTAGGGTTTGAAATTAATTGCAGACCATTGTGAAGATAATTATAAATTCTGAGCTAACCTTTTTGTTTGCTAGTGTTCTTACTTATATGGCATCATTATATTTCCCTTGAATACCTAACATTGTGTTTTAAATCACTGTCTTCTCAGTTTACTTATTATAGCAAAATATCTTCCTCCTTACCCACTTCGTGACTCAAAAAAAACCCAACATTGACTTTGCATATTAATCTGTGATTTGAGCAGGGCTGGATGGGACCGTTTTGTTTTTGCTCTGCTAGGTTTCAGCTGGGGCAGCTCACAGGATTCAGGCTAGAATCTTCTAAAAGTTTGCTTGTTGGTAGTAATTACTGGGACCAGCTGGAACCTCAATGGGACAGGGCCTGGAGTGCCTACTGGTGGCCTTTCCCTGTGGCTTCCTCACTTGCATCATTCTAAGTTTTTGGGATGAGTGCTCAGAAGACATTGACTATAAGGGAAGCTGCAGTCATACAGGCTCACTTCTGCTGCTTTCTGTTTATTATAACAAGTCATAAACGTTAGCCCCTTTTGAGATATGGGGAATTAGACACCACCTTTTGATGGTAAGAGGAGTTCAAACATATAGAAGAAACCATTACAGCTTTCCAAACCATAAAGTCAATTTTGACATTTCACAGAGAAAGATTTCTTTTTATCTTCAGTTAATTCCTATTATTCTCAATCAATTTCTATTTTCTGCTGACTTAAGAAAAGTCCAATACCTCTCTTTCACAAACATTTTTTTACTTTGAAAAAAAAAAATTACCTTGATGTCTCTTGTGAAGTAAAATAAGAAATTCTGAAAATGAAGCATATTCAGCCTTCTACTTTATTTTCTGGAAAAAAAAAAACTCAGTTTCAGCATATCTAATTATCAATCTTTATAGTATACCATGGGAACAGTACTAAATTGTAAGAACTACTGTTATTATTTATGAGAAATAGAGTAAATTTATATTTCCAAATGTGTGATGTAACCTACTGTGGAAATCAGAATTTGGGGCTAAAATCATAACATGGACAAAATGTAAGGCTAATTTGGAAGCATCTCTACTGATTGGGGAAACAGTTGCTCTCAGTGCAACCTTACCAGCTCTTATCTGTGTGAGCCAAGTCAACTCTTCTCAGCTATTTCCTTCCCTCTGTGAGAGCAGCAGTAGCAGCCTTTGCTTTTTTGATGTAAATTCTTCTGATGTCAATTCAATCAATTAGAGATCCACTTTCCATTGACTTGCCTGCTTTATCTTGTAAAGGGACACTAGCATGAGAAATAAAAAATGATATTCTCTTGTTACTAGTGAAACTTACAGCATTCTATTTAGTCATGATACAGTTTGAGCTCATTAACTTTACTGGGAAAAAATCAATATTTTGTAGGAAAAGTTTCAGTATTTGATAATCTTTTCTAATTCTGTTGTTGGTGTTATAGCAAATGGTATTTTAAAATTTCCTATTCTGTTACAGAATTCTTGGCATATTTAAAGAAATACCTTTTGTGTGTAAATATTTTCTTGCAGATCATCATTTAATTTGTTTTCATTGATTTTTTAAAAATGTTTATTAACTTATTTAAGTGATGAGAGAGAGAGAGAGCTCACTCTTATCTGGTTTACTCCCAAATGCCCACAAAGATCAAAGCTGGGCCAAGGCCAGAGCCAGGAGACAGGAACAGAATCCAGGTCTCCAGTGGAGCTGACAGGATTCTGGTGGCTTGAGCCATCACTGTGCCTCCCAGTGTCTGCACTACTAGGAAGTTGGAGTCAGGAGCCAGAGTCAGGATTTGATATAGGTACTCCTGTGTAGTACATGGACCTCTTAATTGACAGGCTAAGTCCTTGCCCTCCAAATTATTTTAGTTGCAATGGATATGTGTGTGTGTGTGTGTGTGTGTGTGTGTGTGTGTGTGTTTAGCATATCATCTATTGATTCTTCCGGGCTGAATACCTCTGTGTTTTTTTTTTTTTTTTTCCCAGACAACATTAACATTTTTGCATCCCAACTATGTGGGGAAAATTGCCTCTGCTAACACCTATCAGTCTACTTCTCCTCCATTCTGGAGGGCTGAGATACTAAGATTAGTTTCACTCATATTCAGTTTTAGGTTTCTGAGGAAGGATGGATTTGCCAAACTGGTATCAGGTTTTCTGAACCAGAGAATTGAGGAATGAGTTTGCCTTAAAGAAATTTGTGACTACACATAAGATTCAAATGATAGTACTGGTCAGTGTGGGAGGAGATGATCATTGCCTTAAAATGGAAGGTGTGCATAAGTTGTGTGTGTGTGTGAGTGTATGTGTGTGTCTAGATATGCTTCCACATTGTGGGATATGGTGTTCCTTGCATGCAGATGAGATAGACAATATATATCCACTTTGTGAGGTTTACATGTATGACTAAACAGTGTTTCTATGTTCATCCCGTTTGCTTCTCTGGTTATTTGTTCAAGAGCAGAAAGTATATTGAATAATGTTTGGTTTCAAGATCAAGCTTGTAAATAAAAGCTATACTTGTATTTACAATAGGCTGGCGGAGGTCTTACAAATTAATGCAGATCTTTATTTTATTTTGTTTTAAAGATTTATTCAGTTATTTGAAGGGCAGAGTATTGAGAGAGAAGGAGAGACAGAGACAGAGAGAGAGAGAGGGAGAGAAAGAAATCTTCCATCCGCTGGTTCACTCCTCAAATGGCTGCAATGACTGGGGCTCAACCAGGCTGAAGCCAGAAGCCAGGAACTACTTCCAGGTCTCCCATGTTGGTACAAGTGTCCAAGGATTTGAGCCATTTCCTGCTGCTTTTGCAAGCACATTGTCAAGGAGCCAGATTGGAAGTGGAGCAGCCAGGACTTGAACCAACATCTGTATGGGATGTCGGCATTGCAGGTGGTGGCTTAACTCTCCATGCCACAAGGCTGGCCCCAGGATCTTTATTTTAGGAGGAGGATTATATTCTGTATTTATCAACAATTCAGAATATTATGTTTTATAATAGCATTTAAATTTTGAAATGTGTATATTAGCATATGTGCTCAGAAATTTAAAAAGATTTTTTTTTCATATTTTCTTTGAAAGTCACAAATTCAGAGACAGAGAACTTCTATCTGCTGATTCATTCCTAAATAGCTAAGATGGGGGCAGGTGGAAGTCAGGAGCTTGGGACGTCATCTGGGTCTCACATGAGTGTGGTAGGGGCCCTATTACTTGGTCTATCATTTTCTGCCCCCGGGGAGTATGTTATCAGGAAGCACCAATTGAAGCAGAGCTGGGACTTTAACTCAGGTACTCTGATATGGGATTCAGGCATCACAAGCTGTGTCTTAACCTCTGTGCTTAATAGCTGATCCCCTGAAATCATTTTAGATGAAATGTTGATGTGATGACCTGTAGAATTACAAAGTTGAGGAAGAGTGGTTATAAGTAAGAGACTGAGTGTTATGAATGTCTCTGTATTTGAAATGATTATGAAAAGGAATAATTTGCCATATAAAAATAAATTAATGGTCTCTGAAAACAGCTACAGCTGTATAACATATCTGAAAGTCATTGATTTTAGTTCTTTTGAGCAAGAAGGTCTAGTTTTTTAAGTTGTTAAGTTGTAACATTACAGAAATTTATTTCTTCCATTTTCACAAAAAGCATATTTTGGTTCTCTATTTTCAAATTATTTTTATACATGATTACAGAGTTAGTTTTTATTTCAAATAAATCAAAGTGATATAATAACAGGTATTTAGTATTAGGGAAAACATTAGAACATAGGGCACCTGACCATTTGCTTAACTTTATTCAATTAAGTTATCAGTCTTTCAGGAGGAATCAAGGGGTAGTTCACACTGTTGTAACTAAGTTAGTGCTTTACATGTATTGACCTGGATACAAATAGAAGGAATAGGCCTACATGAACACGAAGAATGAGAATGGTAGTTCATTTATAGGTGTTATAATGTATATCAATTATCAAAGGGTATTGTAACAAAGTTTTAGAGATTGAGACATAGTTTGAGAGACATTACATTCAAATACACAGATTTCCCAGACATTAAATTAAGGCAAAGGTAACAACTAATTGTTTTTCAATGGAAATTATGGAAACAAAATAATTATAGTAGGAAGAAATTTAGTAGCATAGGTTACAAAGCATAGGTTGAAAATACTAATTACAATATTAATTATAGCTTTTGTAGGTTTTATTTGTTGGGTTTAGGAAAATACTTTGAAAATGTGTTGGTTGAACATTTGGAAGCTACGAATGGTAAAGTACTTTTCTTTGTTTTTTTTTTTTTTTTTTTTTGAATGTTCGGTATTAATTATAGATGGAGAGGGTTCACTGATGATCATCAGTGGCTGGGGCATTATACTTAAGTTCTTAATATAGGACTGTGTTTATCCTTCACTTTTCAAACTTGAAATCTAATGTTAATAAAAAGTAGATTCTAGAAAAAAAGTTTAAAATAATTTCAAAATGTGGACTGTGGAAAATTAATAAAATTATTATCTTTTTATAAGTTGTTAGGTAGTTTTAGTGAATTTCCAAGCAGAGGTGACTAAAAATAACTATCTAAAAGGTTGTCTGGGTGGGCTTTTATCCTCATATTCAAGTTCTATACCAGAGTGACTGGGTTCCATCCTCACCTCGGATTTCTAACTCCGGTTTCCTGAAAATGCCAACCCTCAGGGCAGCAACTGTTGACTAATTACTTGGGTCCCTCCCACGCATCTGGGAGACCCACATTGACTTTCAGGTTCCTGGCTTAAGCTTGGCCACAGTCTTTTGTGATTTTCTTTCTCTTAGAATTGTATTGTGTCTTGTCTCCATCCCCATGTGCCCAAAAGTCATTTTGTCATTAAAAAAAATGATTATTATATCTCTTTCTGTATCTTTCTCTATCTTTACATTTTTTTAAAGATTTATTTATTGTATTTGAAAGGCAGAGTTGCAGAGAGACAGAGAGACGGAGAGGTCTTTCATCCGCTGGTTGCTCCCCAAATGGCTGCAACTGCCAGAGCTGGGCAGATCAGAAGCCAGGAGCCAGGAGCTTCTTATGGGTCTCCCACGCAGGTGCAGGGGCACAAGAACTTGGGCTATCTACTGCTTTCCTAGGTCACAGCAGAGAGCTGGATTGGAAGTGGAGCAGCCAGAACTTGAATCGGTGCTGCTGGCACTGCAGACAATGGCTGTACCTGCTACATTACAGTTCTGGCCCCTCTCTGTCTTTACTTTTTTTTTTTTTTTTTTAAAGATTTATTTATTTATTTATTTATTTGAAGTCAGAGTTACACAGAGAGGAGAGGCAGAGAAAGAGATTTTCCATCTGCTGGTTCACTTCCCAGTTGGCCACAAGGGCTGGAGCTGTGCCGATCCAAAGCCAGGAGCCAGGAGCTTCTTCCTGGTCTCCCACGTGAGTGCCGGGGCCCAAGCACTTGGGCCATCTTCTGCTTTCCCACGGCATAGCAGAGAGCTGGATCCAAAGTGGAGCAACTGGGACTTGAATCAGTGCCCATATGGAACGCTGTCACTGCAGGCGGCAGCTTTACCCACTGCCCGCTTTACTTTAAATATTACATCTTTTTATTGGTCTTTATGAATATTTATTTCACGTACATAGCGGTCATCCATTTTTTTCATAAAAGTTTTCTTGGATTATAACTTCTAAAATTTTTATGGTCTGTTTCTTTTAGTCTATAAAATCACATAATATACACATATTCAATGTTGTTTGGTTATCTTTAACATTTATCCATTTATCTCAAATGCTTTTTTACATTTTCTTTTTGATGTTTAAAATTTGCCTTCCTATTCTGTGTTTCTTGGGGTGCTATGTGTTATATTTATTTGGTCTGAAGTTATTTCTACTTGAGCCTTCATTTAAGTTACTTTTATTGTGGAAAAGATGTATAAAAAAATCCAGTTTGAAGTGTAAAATTGGGTGACATTAAGTATATACAAAATGTTAAATAACCATCACCACTATTTATTGCCCAAACTTACCATCCGCCTAAACAGAAACTCAATACCTATTAAGCATTAACTTCCACAATCTGTCTTTCCTGCTCCTGGTGACCTCTAACTTCCTTTCTGTTTCTACTAGTTTGTCTACTATATATATTTCTTGTGAGTGGAATCATATAATATTTGAACTTTGTATTAACTTAATGTTTACAAAGTTCATTCAATTTATTGCGTGTGTAAGAATTTTCTTGGGAACTTTATAACCTTTTATGACTGAATATCCCACTGTGTGTATTTTTCACTTTGTTTATCCATTTGTTTGTTGACTAGCTCTTTGGCTTCTGTAAACAATGCTGCAATGAACACTGGTGTGCAACTATTTGTTTGCACCCTCTTTTAATTTATTTTGGATATGTACCTAGGAGTAGATTTTGAATCTTGGTAATTTTATTTTTAACATTTTGAGAAACCACCAAACTGTTTTCTTCAGCAGCTATACCATTTTGCTTTTTCACCAGCAAATACAAGGTTTCCGGTTTTTCCACATCTTCACCAACACTTTTTATTTTCATTTCATTATACAAATCCATGTAAATTTGAGGTAGTATCTCTTGGTGGTTTTCCACTCTTTTCCCTAATAAGTGATGGTGCAAAATATCTATTCATGTGTTTATTGGTCTTTTGTTATGTCTTATTTTTAAAAAAGTATTTATTAAAGAAGATGAGAATTTCACCAGGAAGTTAAAGTGTATTATATGCCTACTATATACCAACTATGTGATTTAGATTAAGGTAAACTTATTTATTATTAATTTTGCCCTAGGCTAGTCAGAATTAACAAACACCGCTTCAATGATTACCTAATATAATATAGTCAAAGTAGAACTGGGAAGTCATATGAGAAACATTTCTAGTTTTCTCACCACCCTTTTATTACTGCTAGGATTTTAGAAATTACTTATAAGGTTCCTCTGTGCAAAGTTGTTTCTCAAGCTTTGTCCTATATTATCCTTGGATCCTCCTTCAGTATCTTTCCATACTACCCATTATTAACACTTAAGAATCTACACAAATCCATCCTTTACTTTTGATGACCCACTCTGGGTATGGTAAGCTAGGCCTTCCCCCTCAAGCATCCTAGAACATGATGCTGTTTTATTTTAATATATTTATCACATGTTTATGGTCTGTCGTTGTTCCCCAGAATGCAAACTCCCTTAAATCAGAGATTTTTTTCAATCACAGCCACCGTTATGTGTCCAGTTTTTAAAAAGGCACATAGCTCAGAATGTATGTAGATATTTCTTTTCTCTATAGTGGAATAATATTTTACCTCTATTATTTTTGGCCCAATTCATATTTTACTTTCTTGTCACTGTCGACATTTGCAGGCAAAAAATACTACTTAAATAGCAAACTAGATTTTTGTTCTATGTTTTAGCAAGCTTTTGTATTTAAAGTATAGTCTTTGTGAAGTTAACATATAAAATGTTACTATAATTAGCCTTAGAGAGCAACTAAATTTAAAATTCCTTTTAAAATGACTTTCATAGTATGGAGAAAAAGAAATGGAATCAGGATATTTTGTGTTGAAAGAGCTAATGAGTCCATACATTGTTTATCTTGATCTTCTAATAAGTAAGCCCAAACTCCACCTTTGATAGGGATGTTTTTGTTATTGTTTTTAAGATTTATTTATTTATTTGAAAGAGTTACACAGAGAAGGAGAGAATGAGAGGTTTTCCATCCACTGGTTTACTCCCCAACTGGCTGCAACGGCCAGAGCTGCGCAGATCCAAAGCCAGGAGCCAGGCACTTCTTCCAGTCGCCCACATGAGTGCAGGGGCCCAAGGACTTGGGCCATCTTCTACTGCTTTCCCAGTCCATAGAAGAGAGCTGGATTAGAAGTGGAGCAGCTGGGACTCAAACTGGCACCCATATGTGATGCAGGCACTACAGCTGGCGGTTTTACACACTATGTACAGCACCGGCCTCAAATGTTTTTCTAAGAAAGTGTTTTCTTCCCATAATAATAGCAAATATAAAAAAAGTACTTGGAACAAAGTAACTCTGAGTTTCAATATTTCTATGTATTTCTAAAATATAAAGAAGTTTTCAGGTATGTAAATTATAACCATAACTGTAAATGTTGCATATGTTCTCTATGGTCTACTGAGATAATCCATGTGCTTACTGGACGCCACATATGTGACACAACCACAGTTATATTTTATGTGCTTAAGATTTTCCCATAAACTTCCTGTTCTGCCTTCCAGCCATCTCATAGCGATTTTGTCAATTATATGCAAGAAATTGATATCCAGCTGCAGATTATAGAGAGAAAAATCCATAGGTTATAATTTTCAAAAATTAAAATGCCAAGTAAAATTTCTTCATTTATAACGTTTTCAAATATAGATCTTATACTTGTCATAATATTTTCTTTCTCCCACTGAGGATGTTTCTTTGTATTAAATTAATTCAGTTTTTCACTTTCACTTTAATTGCCCTAAGATTTTCCACTTTAATTTGTTGTTCTAATATGTCAATTTTAAGTATTTGAAACAAGTGTTTTATTCTACTTTATACATATACTCATATTTGTGGTTTCCTTACAATTTTATGTAGACAGAAATCTGTCTTTGTCTATGTGCATATTTTTTAAAAATCACATTTTAAGGAGTATTTTCTTTTAATGATATATTACTAACATGTGCTCCCTATATGTTAAAATCATACATGCCTTAGGCTGGCGCCATGGCTCACTTGGCTAATCCTCCGCCTGCGGCACCGGCACCCTGGGTTCTAGTCCCTGTTGGGGCATCGGATTCTGTCCCGGTTGCTCCTCTTCCAGTCCATCTCTCTGCTGTGGCCTGGGAGGGCAGAGGAGGATGGCCCAAGTGCTTGGGCCCTGCACCCGCATGGGAGACCAGGGGGAAGCACCTGACTCCTGGCTTCGGATCGGAGCACCGGCCGTGATGATCATTAGGGGAGTGAACCAACGGAAGGAAGACCTTTCTCTCTGTCTCTCTCTCTCACACTGTCTAACTCTGCCTGGCAAAAAAATAAAAATAAAAAAATTTTAAAATTAATACATGCCTTCTGATTTACAATACTCTCCATCAAAATATGCATATTATATGATGTATATTTCTATGATAATAAGTCATGGTATATAGTATGTAATTTATGTGTGAAACATACACATTCAGAAATATCCCATATGTGTATATAAATGTACACATGTCTACACATGTGTAAACAAGAACCATCAGTCCTCTGTATCCATGGATTCTGTATTTATGGAGTCAAGCAGTTGGGCCTATGATGGCTTTGTCTGTACTGTAGAGCTACAGTTTTTTTTTCTTGTAATTTCCTGAATAATATAACAGCTTTTTATGTAACAATTTATATAGGCATTATAAGTAAAATCTAGGTGTTGTAAGTAATATAGAGATAATTATCTGGAGGATATACCTATGGTTAAATCCAAACATGATTTTTATATAATAGCTTGAGTGTCCATAGACTTTGTATCTGTGAGACGTTCTGGAGCCAATCCCCCATAGATACCATCCCCAGAGATGACTATAACATAAACACGTGTACGTTTACATACATGTATGAAATATATTATCTACTGTGGTTTGCCATGCCATTGTGCTTTTCATACTTCAGTGACATCGTTTCTATAGTAACTAATGCACTGGCAAAATCAAAGCTGAAAGTGTTGAAATTGTACAAAGAGCCAACCAAAGCACATGTTTAATAAATGATGAGCAGGTGGGAGTGTTTGTATAGGGTAATACATTTTGGAAGTGGCTAAAGCAAAAGGAAATCATTACAGTGTTACAAAATATGGTCCAGGCAAGGATAGAACACCATGTCTTTAACCAGCAAGTTACCGAATCATTATACTTGCAAGAATATGCATACTCCAATCCACAAAACCTTGTATGCTCTGCAATGAATCTATCTGTGTCATGTACAGTATAAAAGAGAATTAGGGCAGTGCTGTCAGGTTGAAATAAGACTTCAAACTTTAGATTAGGTGTCTGCATAAGAATTTTTTATTGAAAGATAGGCTTTTTTACAAAATTTTAAATGAAATATACCTAACAAAAATGTTAAGTGCCTAGAAAAAGCATTATTTTGTAGCTATTTTTTATTATTTTAATTCTGAACTTTTAACTCAATAAGAAAAGTTAAACAAGAATATTTATTATATTTATTTTTTAAAAAAGATTTTTTTATTTATTTGAAAGTGTTAAACAGAGAACGAAAAAGAGACAGAGAGAGAGAGAGGTCCTCCATCTGTTGGTTCACTCCCCAATTGGCCTCAATGGCTGGAGCTGCACTGATCCAAAGGCAGGAGCCAGGAGCTTCTCTGGGTCTCTTACATGGGTGCAGGGGCCCAAGGACTTGGGCCACCATCCTCTGCTTTGCTCGGCCATAGCAGAGAGCTGGATTGGAAATGGAGCAGCCAGGACTCGAACTGGCACCCATATGAGATGCTGGCACTACAGGCTGCGGCTACACCACGGCACCAGCCCCAAAACATGAATATTTAAAATCTTCATCTTTTGTCAAAATCCTATTCTGGCTTAGAACTGAAATAAGGCAATACCCAGATTTATGACAACAAGATGCATTTAATTAAACAGAAACAAAATAATTTTGAAATTTTGAAAATAATTTGAAAAATGCTGTCCTTAGCTTTCCCAGGTAGCTTATCTTTATGTCATTTGGCTTTCACCCTTCACTGGCAAGGTGGAAAAGGGGATATGCAGTTGTTTTTGTAACTGCCATTCAAACATATCATCTGGTTACAGTGATCATTGTATCAATGTTCATTAAATAAGTTGAATTTGCCCATTATATATTTTCCATTCTTTATTCCTAAATACATAATACAGGCGTTGTCTATATGGAGATACAAAATTGGGATTACAGTGGCTTTTTCCCCCATAACCTCCCTCCCGCCTGCAACCCTCCCATCTCCCGCTCCCTCTCCCATTTCATTCACAACAAAATTCATTTTCAATTATCTTTATATACAGGAGATCAATTTAGTATATACTAAGTAAAGAGTTCAACAGTTTGCACCCACTCAGAAACACAAAGTGAAAAATACTGTTTGAGTACTAGTTATACCGTTAATTGACATAGTACAACACATTAAGGACAGAGATCCTACATGGGGAGTAAGCGTACAGTGACTCCTGTTGTTGATTTAACAATTGACACTCTTGTTTATGGCATCAGTATTCACCCTAGGCTCTTGTCCTGAGTTGCCAAGGCTATGGAAGCCTTTTGAGCTTGCCAACTCTGCTCTTATTTAGACAAGGTCATACTCAAAGTGGAATTTCCCTCCTCCCTTCAGAGAAAGGTACCTCCTTCTTTGATGGCCCATTCTTTCTACTGGGATCTCACTCACAGAGATCTTTTCATTTAGGTTTTTTTTTTTTTTTTTTTTTTTTTTTTTTTTTGCCAGAGTGTCTTGGCTTTCCATGCCTGAAATACTCTCAAGGGCTTTTTAGCTGGATCCCTGTTAAATATAAGAGTGGGAATAAGAGAGGGAGGAGATGTACAGTTCAGAAACATGATGTTTTCCAGATTACTCCATTTTGTTGCAAATGACTGGACTTCATTTTTTTCACTGCTGTATAGTATTCTATAGAGTATATATCTCATAATTTCTTTATCTAGTCTACTGTTGATGGGCATTTAGGTTGATTCCAGGTCTTAGCTATTGTGAATTGAGCTGCAATAAACATTGAGGTGCAGACAGCTCTTTTATTTGCCAATTTAATTTCCTTTGGGTAAATTCCAAGGAGTGGAATGGCTGGGTTGAATGGTAGGATTATGTTCAAGTTTCTGAGGAATCTCCAAACTGACTTACTTAGTGGCTTAACCAGTTTGCATTCCCACCAACAGTGGATTAGTGTCCCTTTTTCCCCACATCCTTGCCAGCATCTGTTGTTGGTAGATTTCTGTATGTGAGCCATTCTAACCGGGGTGAGGTGAAACCTCATTGTGGTTTTGATTTGCATTTCCCTGATGACTAGTGATCCTGAACATTTTTTCATGGTTCTTTGTTTATATGCGGTGATATAAAACTTTGTAAAGATAAGCCAGAAGAAAACATGGTTATAAGTGATTACAGAACATAATTGAGAAGTTCCACAGAATTTTAGGCAGAGTATTGAACAATGGAATAATTTGCTATGATTGGTAAAAGTTCGGGTTGCTTCATTGTATAGTTAGCATTTCAGTTTCTATGTGCTGTAGGTGATTGAGAAAGTCCTTAAAGTCTAAGAAGGTATTTAATACACAGAACAGAAGAGCAGAGTAGAAGGAATAGCCACATTAAAAACAGAAAGGCTTAGTGTGTTCCAGGACTGAGAAACAGGCCATTGAGAATACTTGGAGCATAGAAACTTATCCAATAAAGGTAGATGTGTGGAAGACAGTGGGTGAATTAATACGCTTTTCCTTTACTAGTTTATTGGAGAGGAATAAGTGCAGTGCATTTCTGCTGATTTTACTGAATTGTACACATGTGATTGTATTGTGCTGTGAAGGGTTGACTGGTGTAAGGAGAGCATGAGTGAGCAGAAACTTGGGAGGGTTGGCAAAAACTCAGGTGTGTGTCTGTTGCAGTTCTGAGAGTGATGATCTCACTTGGGAAGAGAATAAAAAGGTCTCCCAAACTCTTGGGAATGCAAATATTGTATGAATTCTCCAAGGAAAAATAGAGAAGGAGAAATAGAAAGAACATTTTGATTGGGAAATCAAAGTAGGTATCAATAGTATTTAAGTGATTGACAAGCTAAATTAATTTTTCACATGGTATTGCTTGAATTTTACTAAGGATAACTTATTGCTGTGCAGATTTTATTACTCTGCTTTTCATTTATTACCAGTTCATTTATGTTGCATCAAACAAAATGGCAGCATATTTAATGATTTTAAAAACTCTCTAATATTTACAAAAATCATAAATGTTCTGCCTTAAATGGATATTTCTTGCTTTAAATACTTGTGTCCTTCACCTAACTGCAATTTCTTATTTTGATTTACAGAAGTAGCATATATTTGAATTCACAGAAAGCCTTACACAGCTGTTATTTTCCATATAGAAAAAAATGAATAAATTTCTTAAATTGTATATGTAAATATAGGCAAATTTTGTATAGTAGAGGGAAGCTGATTTCCTAACAGGTCAGCCTTAATTAACTACCAGATTTGTGAGTTTTGATATTTTCATTGTTTGCTTTCCAAGTTTGCTTTTCCAAGTGTTTTTTTTTTTTTTCTTTGTTTTATGGCCCTTCTTCCTTTCGTTCTTACCAAGGAGAATTGCTCCTAAAGACCTTCTGTTCTTTCCTTTACCAAATTGTACTACCATCTGGAGAGCAGTTGGGAAGGTTAAGACCTATATAGTACATCTAAAAGATTGAGAACTAACTATAAATTAATGGCACACAGGTGATTTTTGATTCAGGTATACCTAAGGTTAAATTCTCTCTCCATACTTATTAAATAACTTTGGGCAAGAAGTTACTTAAATTCTCTGAGCTAGGATGTTTTCGTGAGATAATTAGACTTAACTCACAGAGTTGGATGCCAGGACATAGGTGAGAAGTGTCTAGTGCATACCTGGAAGTTGGGGTCATTAATTGTGTTAATTGTATTCCTTCTTGCTTCCCTTTCAGAGATTTGTGAATTTCAATAAATCATAGCTTTATTGGAATGCATTTCTGTGCCTGAAAAATCAGACACTGCCGAGAGAGGCAGATTAGAGTGATGTTCATGGACAGGAAGGAAGCCTTTCTGTTGTCTCTGAAATGACATACCTGCTCTGCTTGCTTCGGAGGCTGGCCTGTGCTGTCTAGTTGCCAGCTCCCTCAATGGCTTTAAAGGCTTGCCAAAATATTTTCTCCTAGGCATTTCCCCTTAGGCTTCTAATTGCAAGTGACTTTTAAAATGTGTGGCCTTTGATATTGACTATTTCTGGAAAAAAATGTTTATAGAGGGATACCAGAGGCAGCAGTCTTGTGAATCGAAATCCCATCCTGAGCAAAGAATCCTCATCTATCTGAATTGTGTTGCTTTGTAAACTACCTTTAATAGTTTGGTTTGGGCAGCCTAATCTCCCTCTAGAGATAAGACAGAAATTCTATGAACACAGCAAGTATTTTAGGATGGAGATGGGGAAAAGAAGAAAGATTTAATTAAGCAGAGAGCCTCACCTGATTTTCCCTTACTGTTATTTATCAGCAATAAATTGCCTCTACATCTACACCAATGCAGTTTTGTAATTTTTATTCTGGCTCCAACTTCCCTCTTTAATCTCCAACTATTCCAACAAAGCTTGCTGTAGGTAAATATGTTCTACTTCTTCTTTCTCTCTTTATCCTTCTACTGGGATACTCCCCCACCCTCTGATGCTCTCATAAAATCATTTTCATCCTTCTAGGGCCAGCCAACGTGCCACCTTTACCCATTTATATA
Source organism: Oryctolagus cuniculus (assembly GCF_051225735.1). Classification (NCBI taxonomy): domain Eukaryota; kingdom Metazoa; phylum Chordata; class Mammalia; order Lagomorpha; family Leporidae; genus Oryctolagus; species Oryctolagus cuniculus. The sequence goes on along the minus strand of NC_142874.1, from coordinate 102,718,599 downwards.
TTCATAAGTTCAAATACAAACACAGACAGATAAACAAAGCAAAACCATTACTGAGGGCTGCATACCAGATGCCAGGCATAGGATAATAAATAAAACATAGCTCCTTTCCTGAAAAAGTTCATAGACTCATGGGAGCACCTGTACATGTATATACCAATTTATTGCTGTGAGAGAGAAATGTGATAACAGAGGTATTGACAACCACTCAGCACCTAAATTGGGAAGTCTCCATAAGAAGGGATGTTTGAATGGAGTCTTGAGAAATAACAAGATTATTAGAGAGTGGTAGGGATGTGGAGGGAGAGACAAAGACATGGAAGATCAGATTGAGTCCTGGGAACCATTAGATCTTTCAGAGCTTAAGTCTCAAGAAAAACCCTGCTGTAACAATTTTGACAGGAAGTGTTCTCTGCAGGGAACTTCTGTGCCTTTCTCCCCTTTTATGTCACTGGTAAGTTTTCATAGATGTAATATAGATATTTGGCTAGATTAGATGTTAGCGTTCCATTTTTAATTATCCTGATGAGTTGTAAATTTCTTGAGGATAAGCACTGGATCTTCCCAATTTTAAAACCCTTAAGAGACCCACAGGGACAAGTGTTTAGTGTTGTGCTTAGAATGTCTGCATCCCACATAGGAGTGCCTAGGTTCAAGTCATGGCACTGTTCTGATTCCAGCTGCCTGCTAATGAGCACTTGGGAAGGCAGATGGACTTGCTCAAGAAGTTGGGTCCCTATTACTTCGCGGGAGACACAGAATGAGTTCCCAGTTTTTGATTTCAGCATGATCCAGCCCTGGGTGCTGCAGGTATTTAAAGAATGAACCCACGATGCGAGCTCTCTCTCTCTGTGTCTTTCTTTATCTGTGTCCTTCTCTCTCTCTATTTCTCTCTACCTTAAAAATAAAACATTTTTTTAATTTATTTGACATGCAGAGTTATAGACAGAGGGAGAGAGACAGAGAGAAGTCTTCCTTCCATTGGTTCACTCTGCAAATGGCTGCTACGGCTGGCGCTGCACTGATCTGAAGCCAAGAGCCAGGTGCTTCTTCCTGGTCTCCCACGTGGGTGCAGGGGCCCAAGGACCTGGGCCATCCTCCACTGCCTTCCCGGGCCATAGCAGAGAGCTGGCCTGGAAGAGGGGCAACTGGGACTAGGACCCGGTGCCCATATGGGATGCTGGCACTGCAGGCAGAGGATTAACCAAGTGAGCCACGGTGCCGGCCCCTCAAATAATTTTTTTTTTAAATTTCAAACACCCATAACCAAATGTTAGAATTGTGTTTGTTTGTTTATTGTTTACAGTATATCAAAGACTGCTGATAAATGTGTGTCCATATTGCTTTAATCCCAACTTTAACCTATAAAATTAGGTACCATAATTCCTTCTATTCACAGTTAAATTAAGCAGCCTTTAATAGGATCAAATTACTTTCCCAAGAAGCAAATGTAGTACAAAAGATATGACTTCAAAGTCATAACTTAATAAAGACATTATTTTACCTTCAGAGAGAAGTCTTCTCTCATGGTGTTTGTTAAACTCCACATGGATATAGCAGTTCTAAAAAAAATAATGTTATACTCTAAGTGAGGAAAATGTATCAATGTATGATGGTATACACTATATATTTAGGAAATTTTCTGGAAAACATATAGGTAAGTGATCTGAGTGAAGCAATAAAATATATATTTAAAAGCGATTTTATGAACTTGTCTGTATCTGTTATATACTTTTTAGGATCTGGGTGTTTATATGCTAGAGATGCCGTTTGCTGTGGTCGTTTATAGGAAAGAAGGCTGCTATATTTAAGTGTACCTGGACAGTCACAGGGGAAGCAGGTGTGATGGGGGAAGGTTGGGAAAGCAACTGGAAAAGCCAGTGAGCATAAAGAAGTTTGTCAGGCTCTTGAAATTCTTTTTGGTCTGCAAATCCCTTTGTTGCCAGTGGCCTGGTTTTAGTGGGAGAGCCTCCGGAATTCATGATACTCGTGATCTGGGCGTTTGGCTCTCCTATGCACCAGTGAGTTGGCAACAGTAAGGTAGTGTAGAGAGCATCTGCCATTTCATGCAGTTCCCTCTATGTTAGGATCATCAGCTCAGTTAATTAGAGGAATGGCAGGGGTTAAAATGATAGCAAATGTGGCAAAATTATGTTATTGGTGCATAGTGCCCTGGAAATAGGACGAGAAGAGAAAAAAATCCAAGTCTCTCCTGTTCCCAATAAAACCCACATGAAAACATATGAGATGAGACATTTTGAAAGACAGATCGATGGAACAACATACTCACACTGGATTGTTGGCATGAATGATGTCGCCTTCACAGTAGTTATCATAGGAGACAATGCAATAATGCTGCTCTCGCTCACACTGTTTGGGCTTCTGTGTTGGCATTATCTTTGGATTCTGTGCGATGTACTTTGAATAATTCTCAACGGTGGCAAAACTTCAAACATAGAGTCAGTTTTGTTTTTGCCATTATAGAAATTACAGTGTGCCACATTTGGTGAATAAAGTGGGTGATCAAAGTGGAAAGTATCATTTCTTGCCAAAAACAAAGTGGATTACAAAATAATGGAACTTTTTTTCTAAATGTGGCTTATAAACAGTCTGGTTATTCCAAAGGAATAGTTCTAAACTTATTTTGAAATACTGTAGGATTTCTGTAGCGTGCATTTTCCAATTACTTAAGTGAATGTATTGATTATATTTTGTGTATTTAAATGTCCATTTCCTTTTAAATCTATAATCATACTAAATGTTTTACATTTTTGTTGACTGGCAATACATATATTTTAAAGCTTCTAATTTAGATAATTCTAAACTAAGCAAAACAAACCTGTCTCAAACTAAGAGGAACTATTTTTAGAAGAAACATTTTTTGAGACCTAAGACATTTTAATCCAAACTGTAAGAATTTTAAAAAGGTGCTTTTCACTCAGCAAGGAGGCAGGCTGGTATTTTCTGAATGTTCTTATGCTATTTTAATCATCAGTGTTTACTTCTCATTAGAGCTCTGTGTAATACATATTGTAATTTTGGTTTTTGGTAGACCACCCAAGTTTTCAGTCAGTATTCAAGTTTTTCTGTCTGCACCTCAGAACTTTTGTTTGAATCTGACAGATTACTTTTTATTTCTCTGCTCTAAAAAGAAGAAAAGGAGTAGGAGGAGAAAGAAGAGAAACTATGAGTGACAATTATTTTGAATGTTCAAGTTTTACCATCGATAACTAGATAGATTTTAGAGGGTATCCCTTCTAAAGGCTTAGCTCTCCAGGTCTGGCTGGTGCAGCAGCGGAAATTAACAGGATCTGGCAGTGAGCAGTGATAAAGAATGAAACCTCATTGCTCCCCCAGAGCTACTGAATGGGCAGTTGTATTTTGACAATGTCACCAAGTGACTGTTTTAAAGCAGTGTTCTTAAGCATATTTTTGACAGTCCTTTTAATCATATTCCAGTGTCTTCGTTTTTACATACTTTCGAATAGGATATTTCTTTAAGGATATGGTGTGTCTAAATAGGTAACAACGTATGTTGACAAGCACAGGAAGGGCTCCCTAGTATTTTAAGGAGCATGAAATTGATTACCTTCTAAGTTGCATATGAATAAATGAAACATAGTACAGTAGATGATAATAACCTAGTTGGTCTGGAATGATTTGTGGACTTTTGATATTTCCCAAGATAACCATGTAGGACATCATGAAAAAGTGGCTTATGAATAAGAGGGCTAATCTGAAAGAATGAGTAAGGTGTCTTTATGGATACTGTGGGTACACTCAGGAGCATACAGTCATTCTGCTTTGTGTGTGCATTCGAACATGGATTACAGAGACTTTGCCTGCGGAAACTCACAAATCATCATTCCACAGCTAAGAAATTGTTCATGATCTTTTATCTGGGAACAATGACTGTTTTTTCTATTTTTTAAAGATGTATTTATTTACTTGAAAGTCAGATTTATACAGAGAGAGAAGAGAGGCAGAGAAAGAGAGAGAGAGGACTTCCATCCACTGGTTCACTCCTCAATTGGCTGCAACAACCAGAGCTGAGTCAATCCCAAGCCAGGAGCCAGGAGCTTCTTTCAGGTCTCCCACATGGGTGCAGGGGCCCAAGGACCTGGGCCATCTTCTACTGCTTTCCCAGGCCATAGCAGAGAGCTGAATCTGAAGAGGAGCAGCTGGGACTCAAACCAGCGTTCATATGGGATGCCAGCACTGCAGGTGGTGGCTTTACCTGCTATGCCACAGCGCTGGTTCCTCTTTTCTATTCTTTCATGCACCCCTAAGAAAATTTATTGGTTCTATGATGGAACAAAGAAAAGCTATAAAGGTCCTTACTCTCATTCTTCTCTTATACATTGTATTAAAGCTGCAGTGAACCCTAATATTTTACTTAGACTGTTGGAAGATAAGGAAGACATTTCTTAGATGTTGTGACTTTAATTTCAACTCCCTGTTTTATGTTCTCCTCTCCCCAACATATAAGAATCCTACTTCTCCCCACATATTGACGCAATTAGTGCCAGTAGCCTGTGTTGTGGAATACTTAAAGGAGCAAAACAAAAGAGAAATAAGGAAATAACATTGTGTATTTACACACAAGCACATATACACTGAGGGTCTAGATTCAAGATTTTCTGTGTATTAACATGTTTAATGCTAACAATAAACCTGTAAGATAATCCATGATTTCATTGCCATTTTTACAGATGAATGATCCTAGTAACAGAAAAGATAAGTAACTTGTCTCAAGGTTCAACATTGCAGAATTGAACATGCAACCTTAACTGTTATTCAAGACCAGAGATTTGGCCTATTCAGGATTTTAGGGCTATACCTAACATTATGTCTGACACAAAGCTGACTCTTAATCACATGTATATACACATATACTTTTATCTAATTTATTTCCTATCAAATTTATTTATGTAGAATCATAAAATCTAATACAAAATAGGGCTACTAAATAACAAAAAAATGAGTGTTATGGTAGGTCAGGAAGAGTAGAGTTTATGATAAACTGGAATTAAGAGAAAAAATGAATTGTGAAGGAGAAATAGTGTGATATTTAAAGGGGAGCTCATTGTTGGCCATGTATCCATGGTTAAAAGTCCTTCATGTTGGTGTTTCCTATGTGTGTGGCAAAAATAGAGAATAGATCTCTGGATATTAAAAGAGGAAAGAGCAGGGACCCAAAAATGAAGAGGAAAACTTTATTTCTGTCCTGTAGTTTCTTCAGTAGACCATATCTACTCCCATGTCTATCAAGTTTTTCTATTTTGTCCTAAATATGCATCAGCCAAGTGAGTAAGAAGTCTGGAAACTGCTCAAAAACATGACATATAAAATATGTTTTTCAGCTGATGCTCAAGTCTGTATTAAACTGAATGATGACTTTATTTTCAGCTTCATCTTTTCATGAACTTTTTAAGAGCTGTGCAGGTGCGTTTTTGCAGAACACATAATCAACATGAAGCATATGGGAGAAAGGAAACACTTGTGCAATGTTGCTGGGAATGTAAGTTACTATGGCCATTATGGAGTTTCCTTAAAAGACTAAAAATAGAACTCTACTATATGATCAAGCAATCTCACTTCTGGGAATACATCCAAAGTATTTGAAATCAATATGCCAAAGAGATCTGTACTCCCATATTTACTGCAGTACTATTCATAATAGCCAAGATAAGGAATCAACTGAATTGCCCGTCATCGGATGACTAAATAAAGTGTGTTGTATATACACACAATATAATAATGCAATCCTGTCATTTGGGACAACAAGAATACTTCTTGAGGACATTATGTTCAGTGAAATAAACCAGGCATGGAAAGACAAAGACCGCATGATCTTATTTATATGTGGAATCTAAAAAAAGATGAACTGATAGAAGTGCAGAGTACAGCGGTTATCAATGGCTGGGGTCAGAGGATGAGGAGTAAGCAAATGGAGAATTTCTGGGTCAAAGGGTACACAATATCAGGTGGATGGGAAGCATATGTTTTGAGATCTTTTGTTCAGCAGGGTGACTTTAATCAGTGGTTATTGTATGTTTCAAAACAATTAAAAGAATAAATTTTAAATGTATCATTACAAAAATGTTAAGTGAGGTGATAGACATCCTAATCTGGCTGATTTAAATTATTTCATATTGTATACATAAATCAAAACATCACTTTGTTCTCCGTAAATGTAATATAATTATGATTTGTCACTTAATGTGATATGAATAAAAAAGAAATTTGCAATATAAAATACTGCTTAAAAGGGTTGATTCTGGAGTCAGCTGGATTTGAATTATGGTCATGTCGGTAACAGTATCATTTCACTATAATTAAATCACCTAATCTTCCAATGTTTCCTTCTCTGAACAATGAGAATAATAAAATAATCCTTTTTCTACTGAAAAGGATTGCTTTAAAAATCAAATGTAAAACACTTTACTCCATTAAGTTCATAACAAATGTTAGCTATTGTTATATATTATTAATGCAGACTTCCCTTGTCTTTTGCTTTTATAGATATCATGACTTCATCGTAGTATCTCCTTCCAGAACTTTATTACCATATCAAGAAATAGTTTTTTCCCTTACAATTGAGAAAACTCTCAGAAATGTTCAATAATATCCATGTGGTCAAGCAGTGAGTGAAGTACCAATCGCACACATCTAAATCCACTGTGCTTTCCACTTTCTCATTATCCATGCCTTAGCTCAACGTCCTAGGAGTAGATATAATGGCATAATGGAATGGATTTCTAATTTCTTGAATTCCTTTACTTTCTGAAACATTTTTGGTAAGCTGAAAAAAAGATCATGTAAGCCTTAGTTTTTTACTGACATAATAGGCATAATAATAGTACATACTTAAAAAAAACTGTGAGGAATAAATGAATAAATGATAAAGGGCCTGGTACAGTGCTTGCCATATATTAAGTCTGCAAAAATTGAACTACTATTATAATCTATAACTTTGGGAATTGGTAGTTGATAAAAATGCTGTTATTGTTAAAAATGTTTTGACTTTGCCATTTAGCATTATAATACAATACTTTATATATAGTCCTCATAAGAAATCTAAGCATTCAGTTGGTTATTTTATATTCAATTTATATTCTTCAGATAGCTAATATAATGGGGAATGACTTCTGTAGTTGTGTAAAAATTATTTTTTTTTCAAATGAAGACATTTCATCACTGAGGACAACCTGGAAAACACATTATGATCTGAAAATAATTTCAGGGTTAGAATTCAAGCACATTTTCTTTCATCAGTAAGAGGATGAGCAAGTTATATGATTCTAAAATGATTCAATAGAATAAGAATAATCTGTTCAATAAATGGTGCTAGGAAGCTGTATTTCCACATGCAGAAGAATGAAATGTAACCTTTGTCTTCTACTATAATGAAGTCAAATGGATAAAAGACGTAAAGGCAAGACCAGAAAGTATAAAGTTTGAAGATGAGAACCTAAGGAAGAAGAACCTGGACACTGACATTGACACTTTTTTTTTTTGCACATTACATTAAAAACTCAGACTACAAAAACAAAAATTAATAAATAAGACTATCAGACTAAATGAGCATATCAGACTAAAACACTTCTCACAGGGAAGAAAATTATCAAGAAAATGACAGCCTATAAACAGAGGAAAAATATTTGCAAACAGTATATCTAATGATGTCTTTTATAGCAAGATACTATGTAAGATCCTCAGTTGGATTCAGTTATGATGTCTTTCTAGTTCTTTAATCTGGACCTATTCTGGAGTCTTTCCTTGTATTCATGGTATTGACATACTGCTAGTTACTTTACAGAATGTTCCTTGGTCATTAGGACAGGTTACTCAGAGTTGGCACTCTGTGACTAACTTATTACTTTTCAAACTTCTATCCATTAATTTCAGGTTCCTCTAACGATTTTTACCTGAATTGGATAAGGTTAAGGTATTTTCCAAATAATAATTTTCTAATCTCATCCTTCATATTTTGATTCTTAGTTGTCTTAACTTGGTAATGGGAGACAGAACAAAGATAAAATAATTTGCCTGCACAGCAATAAAATTAGAAAATGCTTAGAACCAGAAAGCAACCAGTGGACTGAGATTGAGAATGGTTGGTTGGTGACAACTGATAGAGTACTCGGTGAAGTGATTAATAGTAAGCAAGAGATTAAGAATCCAAAGTTCTAAGCATGTGAAGAATAAGCGCAATGACTAAAGTCCAAGCAAAGAGAAAGGAAATTTTACTCTGTGGCAAATACCTTGAAATATGTAAGGAAATTATTAGTGAACACCCATCAGGAAACACAGAATGTGGTTGAAGGGAAATACATGGTTCTGATAACTTGGGTTATATAAGGTATTATGAAGGCTTAGTATCTCCCTCTAAGTGCATCTAGAAGTCATGTAAGTAAGCACATGAATGACATAAAAGATTTCAAAGTTTTTCTTTTTTAGTAGCAAAAAGGTAAGAAGCAGATAAAATGAGAAATCTTTCTGCTTCTTGGCCTATTTTATAGCACCATTATTGAAGCTAATATTATCTCTCATTGGACTGCCATTGGTGCCTGAGTTGACTCCTTTCAAACTTCTTTATCCTGCTCTATGCTTCCAAATGACATGGTGCCTACTGACTGGGAGTGGCAGTTGAAATGTGGAGATGGAGAGGGCTATATGATCAGTTGTTGTGAGTTCGGAGTTGAGTTCGGCTGTCTAGAGGGAAGTATTCTAGCAGCCTAGAAGCAGGGAAGAGGGATTAGGAAGACTCAGGAGTAGAAAGGGTTTGAACGTGAGGAAAGATGGGTTCTTGGGTTACTTTGGATTGAATCAGGCTTATGGACCTGAGCATCTGAAATATTCCAGATGCACAGAGACGCATTTCTGCTGGTTGCCATGTAGCAAAGCCTGCTGGAAGGAGTTGTGATGGAGGCACTAGACAGAAAATTTAACAATTATTGACATGGGTTTGAAAGTTGAGCTTGACAGGGTTGGGAGATAGGGAGTGAATCAGGGGAGGTGTTGGGGAGACTTTCTATTTATTTGTTTGTTTGTTTATTTATTTATTTATTTTGACAGAGTTAGAGAGGTCTTCCTTTTTGCGTTGGTTCATCCCCCAAGTGGCCGCTGCGGCCAGCATGCTGCGGCTGGCGCGTTGTGCCGATCAGAAGCCAGGAGCCAGGTGCTTCCTCCTGGTCTCCCATGCGGGCTCAGGGCCCAAGCACTTGGGCCATCCTCCACTGCACTCGCGGGCCACAGCAGAGAGCTGGCCTGGAAGAGGGGCAACCGGGACAGAATCTGGTGCCCCAACCGGGACTAGAACCAGGGGTGCTGGCGCTGCAGGCGGAGGATTAGCCTAGTGAGCCGCAGCGCCAGTGGGGAGACTTATGACTGACACTTGCCAAATCTTATGGACCTTGATCTTTTTAAATAAAAAGAATTTTCATTGATGACAAGCTGTGCTGTCTCATTCTGTAATGCTGGCACTTACTGGTCCAACAACACAAACAGTCTACTTAAAGTTTTAATAAATTCACTGTATTGTGAATTATATTATTCACTTTTATTTATTACTTGCCTATAGCTTAGTCTTATATTCAGTGTGGATTAATGTCTTTAAGTTCTTCGATTTATGAAAATCCTAAACTCATATGGAGAGTTTATAATCTAATTATAGACCTTGGAGAGGCAATGCGGAAGAGATTATTACATTTGGTTGGGGGTTGTATTAGATGACTTCTAAGGACCTGTCCCGCTCAGACTCTATGATTTAATGAATATGGTATTATTTTCTATCAAAGAGTGAGCCAGGAAAGTATAAAGTGTTAAATGTAACCTAAAGGAAAGTTCAAGGACTTTAATAAAGATGTGTATAATGTGAACAATTCTTAAGCTTTTGATCATTCAGTAGAACTAACACTTACAAAGGTACAGATTTATAGTGGCTTTAAAGGCATATTTCAATTGAATGAATAAATTATAAAAAAGAAAATAATCTTATTAAGTTACATGATTGCAAAAGACAATGTCAGATTCTAATTTCTTTCCTAATTTTACATCACCTGATTAAGTTAAACATAAAATTGCCCAAAAATTGTGACCAAATTAGCATTTTTACCAACTTTACTAACTGAAATAGTGAAACAGTGATATACCTATTAAAGTAAGTGATGAAAAATAAACATATGGCATTTTTTGGGTGCAAAGTTATCTCTTCAGTTCCAAGTACTAATAATAAATTTTCCATTATTATAACAAATTTTCTTCCCCTAATAAATGACTAATGGCCTTGATATTTCAAATTAGGCTGCAACTGTGAAAAGAGACACAGAGAGGTGATCTCATAAGCCATCCAATAGTTATAATTAAATAAATATTATAAGCCTGTTCTTAAATATAAGTTTTCAGCATGTTTCAGTCAGGTGTGCCAAAGGACATCTGCTTGTTTACAAGGCTGTCTTAATTACATGTAACGCTGCAGACTAAACCAGGTACCTGTAACATGCCTAAGCTCAGGGTCACATTCAGAAAAATTTTTACGTCTCAGTACCAACATATTTCAGGATCTATTTAGCTAATATGCTGCAGAAATTAATTTATGCAGAGCATATGGTCTAACAAATGTTAAATGCAATTTCAGATGTTGGAGTATGTTTACAATCCTGGAAAGTTGTAAGTTCTTTCAGCGAATCCCGTGGAGAAAATAATTTAACAATTTTACTTCAAAAGTAAGGGAAATATTCTCAATATAAGGCAGGGTAAACATTGTTTCCCTATTCCAACAAAAGAAACTTGTCCCTTTCAAAATATTTACCAATACAAGAAATCTTGATCATAAATGATAATATGAAACATGTTAGCAGATTCTTTTTAGAGATTGGCTGTCATATATATATATATATATATACACACACACACATACATATATATATATATATTCAAACTTCAAAAATAAGCATGTGTTGAGTCATTTAACAAGTGTATATAAAAGTAAATCTGCTAATTTTCAAAACATTTATTTGTGAGGCAAAGAGACACAGAGAGCTTCCATTCCCTGGTTCACTCCCCAAATGCCTCCAATAGCTGGGGACTGAATCCAGGAGCCAGGAAATACAAACCTGATCCATATGGCCCACGTGGTGGCAGGAACTCAATTACTTGAGTCATCACCGCTGCATTAGCAGGAAACTCGAGTCAGGAGCTGGAGCAGGTATGGCAATATGGGATGCAGGCATATCCGCTGGTATACAGTGCTAGGCCAGACGCCGACCCCAGGTTTGCTATTTGTATGTAAACAAGTACTTTGTATATATAGCAAAGAAGAGATTAGTTATCTAAATTAGTTTACTAAGAGATTAGTTAATAGACACTGATACTATCCTCATATAGTTGATGGCTCCAGAACACTTCAATTTATACTTCAGGGTATTTTATTCATTGAATAATGCCAAAATATACGCCTGCCTTCCTCATGGTCACAAGGTAGCTTTGTCTGATAGTAGTGCTCTGTGAAATTATTTATGTTTAATAAGGGGTACCGTGATCCAGCTGTGAGTGTCTGCCCAGCTTCTGTCACTGCCAAAGCCTAGCTGATGCTGCAGGGGCTGCAGCCAGCTGTTGGGGGGCAGCTTGCCTTTTCTCCCATGAGATTGCATACACTTGGAACTGTGTGTTTCCTGACAGTGTAATTTCATGTGTGATAGGATTGTTTTCCAGCTATCCATCTTGCTTCCATATCTCATTAGTTCCTGTCCCCATCTGTAGTTTGTAAACTCCACAGAGACCATAGCCCCCTTTTCTTTTTTTGAAGAGCCACATCTATCCTAATTCCTGGTACCACTCTTTGATACCGAGTAATAACTAATATTTATCAAAGTTTCACTATATGCCGGTTATGATTCTGAGGATGTTACATCATTAACCCCCTAATGTGCACAGAAACACTCAGAGGTGAGTACAGCCTACTAATATCTCCGTTTTATAAACAAGGGAATTGAAGGATAGAGAACTTAGGCAGCAGGCCAAGTTCACACAGGTAGTGAATGACAGATCCAGACTGCTAAAGATGACGTTTGACTAAAACTTCCCTGCCTCTTCATTGCTGTCGTATGTTCAATACATATATATGTTGACTACGTGATAAATGAATGAATAGGAATAATTTGGTTATTGTGAATATTTTCATGAAAACCGATGACTTTTGACACTGGGTGTGAACCAGGGATGAAAGTGACAGAAATATTATTGTGAGGTTCTATGAAAACATTTTCAGTAAGATCTCTTGGAGGGGATGGGGTAAGGGGCCTAGAATAGGCCAAATTCTGAATGTACGTAAATAAAGTGTTAAATGTAAAACAGAAGTAAGTGTGATGCACACAGCAGGCTTAGAAATGTGTTTACAAATCTGAAGAGGCAGATACCATGACAGGTGTTAATGTATCACATCTAAGATCCACGTGGAAGGAACAGCCTCCTGCAAGAGAATAAATGCGTAGGCAAGAACATGTACGGGAGCACAGCAGTGGTGGATGGGAGGAATAGGCAGCCATGACAGTGCATAGTGCATCTTGACAGCCTTAATTGTGTTTCAGGAGCATGAACCCCAAGAGCCCATTTTTCCTTTAACATTTTAACCAAATCTGTGATATCACAGACCATAAAGGATGTTATTCAAATCAACCTTAAGTATGATTGAATGTTATGTCAGAGTTCTGATGCTTAGAATCTGTCAGAGGAGCAGAGATTCTTGTCCATGAAACCAACAGAATTTCAAGGAGGTGCCTAAACTTTTGAACTGACTTGCTAATGCTACAAAAAAAGGGTGCATAATCCTCTTGAAACTCCTATAGTTTGTGTGTTGCTGTTAGTCATTGCTCCTTGTGATTATGTATTCCTAGGTTGACTTAGCGTGTAATTGTGGTGTCTGCTGCAAAAACAAGATCCAGCTATTATTCATTTTCATTTTGTTAAGAGAAAAAAAAAAGGTTGCTGATAATGCCATGCCACATTTGATGTCTCTCTCCATATATTTTTCCTTAAATATTGACAGAAATAAGATGAGTCAGAGCAAGCAGTCACCCTTTATACCAGAAGAGGAATCATACTGGACATTTTTCATTCTACATCACTCATTCAGCTCTATCTTGCGGAGGCTGAGGATATCATGAAGTAATACGTGTTCAGTTCTTGGCCTGCTTCTCATCCTCTCATCTTTCGCACAGTGTACATAATGAGATGGGCTGGACATTGTTTGCAATCTAACAAGATGAGGAAGTTGCACAGTGAGTTTAGATAAAGTGATAAATATGCAATTAAATGAATGATCCTGTTATGAAAGAAGTGCAAAATAAATGTAGGCACGTTTTTGTTATGCTGATAGATTTTATTAAGTTTCTTATTGACATTTGTTAAAAACAAGAATCTGAGGGGTTGACATTTGGCCTTGCTGTTAGGATGCCAGTCCTATTCTAGCACCTGAGTACTCCACTCCCCATTCTGATTTGCTCTTAATGTGCACCCTGGGAGGCCACAGGTGGTAGTTTACTGGCCGAGTCTCTGGGGCCTACACAGGAAACCTGGATTGAGTTCCTGGATCTCTGCTTTGGGCTGGCCCAGCCCTGATCATTGCAGGAGTCAGGCCTTCCAGGGGTAAGCAGAGAGATGGGAGCTCTGTCTGTTTCTATCTCTTTGCCTCTCAAACAAACAAAACAAAAATTATAAAAATAGAGTTTAGGTTTAAAAAAATTAAACAAGAATCTGTAATGTAAATTGAGTTCTGAATGGGTGTTTCCTGGCACATGTAGCATGTTTCACAAAAAGTTTTTAATTCACTTATTTATTTGTAAATAAGCAGTATTAGATTTTTCCTTTATAAAAATGCTAGAATTTATGAGGCCAGAGTGCTATTAGGACATTTGCCATTCTATGGGTCTGCTGTGTATCTCACTTCCCATGTTGGGTCATTCTCTCCCTTTTTGATTCTATCAGCTAGTATTTGCAGACACTATTCTTGTTTATGTGATCCCTTTGGTTCTTAGTCCTATCATTACGATCAATTGTGAACAGAAATAGATCATTGGGACTAGTGAGATGGCATTGGTACATGCCACCTCGATGGGATTGAATTCGAATCCCCTGGTATGTTTCTAACTCTACCGTTTGAGGTAAGTCAGCTTGAGCATGTCCTGAATTGCACATCTCTTCCCTCTCTTATTCCCACTCTTACATTTAACAGCGATCACTTTTCAGTTAAGTTTCAGCACTTAAGAAGAATTGTGTATTGATTACAGTATTCAACCAAAAGTATTAAGCCTCATAATCAGCCCTTAAGGCATGCGGATCCGGCTGAAATGCCCATGAGAGTATTTCAGGCGTGGAAAGCCAAGACACTCTGAGGGGGGAAAAAACCTAAATGAAAGATCTCCACTAGTGAGATCCCAGTGGAAAGAATGGGTCATCAAAGAAGGAGGTACCTTTCTCTGAAGGGAGGAGAGAATTTCCACTTTGACCATGGCCTTGTCTAAAAATGATCAGAGTCAGTGAACTCAGGGGGCTTCCATAGCCTTGGCAGCTCATGACAAGAGCCTAGGGTGATTACTGAGGCCATAAACAAAAGTGTCAATTTGTTAAGTCAACAACAGGAGTCACTGTGCACTTACTCCTCATGGAGGATCTTTGTCCTTAGTGTGCTGTACATTGAGATTTAATGCTATAACTAGAACTCAAACAGTATTTTTCCCTTTATGTTTCTGTGTGGGAGCCAACTGTTGAAATCTTTACTTAATGTATGCTAAACTGATCTTCTGTATATAAAGAGAATTGAAAATGAATCTTGATGTGAATGGAAGGGGAGAGGGAGTGGATAAGGGGAGGGTTGCGGGTGGGAGGGATGTTATGGGGGGGAAGCCATTGTAATCCATAAGCTGTACTTTGGAAATTTATATTCATTAAATAAAAGTTAAAAAACAAAAAAAAAATGCTAGAATTTGTGGGAAATTTGTCTTTTTTTTAAAGAGTCATTTTTTATTTGTTTGAAAGACAGAGTTACAGAGAGAGGTAGAGACAGAGAGAGAGGTCTTCCATCCACTGGTTCACTCCCCAGATAGCTGCAACTGCTGGAGCTGCGCCGATCTGAAGCCAGGAGCCAGGAGCTTCTTCCGGGTCTCCCACATGGGTCCAGGGGCCCAAGCACTTGAGCCATCTTCTACTGCTTTCCCAGGGCATAGCAGAGAACTGGATCGGAAGAGGAGCAGCCGGGACTAGAACCGGTGCCCATATGGTATGCCAGCGTTTCAGGCCAGGGCTATAACCCTCTGCGCCACAGCACTGGCCCCGGGAAATTTGTTTTAAATGCTATGTATTGTATACATATCAAATATAATAAAATATAAAAATATACACACACACACTCAATACCAGTAACATAATGTAGAACTCAGATGCTGATGTTCATCTGGTTTCGTTCATTATATATTTCAGAAAGTTATTTATATATGAATAGAAGTATATAGTCTGGGTAGCAATACATAATATCACCTAATGGGGTTTTAGAATTCTGAATCTTATAAACAGTTGATTGAAAAAGCCATTTAACCTAAACCCTGTAATGAAAACAGTAGACAAAAGATTATGAGAAGCTAAAATGGAGACCCCTTGGGTACTCAAGATTTTTCCCTAGTCTTCGATATTTGAAATAGCTATAAATATATGACTAAAAGGAGGGTTTCTGTTTTAGTCACATCTACGTATATATATTACATGCCAAACTTAGCTCATTCCTTTTATTTTTCTGATAAGACACTTGTTCCTAATAATTACTGTGGAATAGTAATATAAATTAGGTTGTGTATTTGCTCAAGACTTGGCCTTTTAGAGGTCTTCACTGGTAAATGCTTCCAATAGTTGGTGCTCTGCTTCCCTTGAGAAATACACCCATGGCTGTGATCGCAGAGGTGGCAGCTGTCTTTCTAGCATCTGTTGCTGCCTTGTCTGTGTTCTCTTGCTGCTGGAGTCCTCTTGGGTGCAGTTAGCTGCCCTTTGTCTGCTGGCTTGGAGAGAAATGTTTTCAATTCTTTGTGACAGTTACTTCCTCCTTGGATGCGGCTCAAACAAAGTTTAATTCTTTTGCACAAGGATGGCATTTCCTCTATAAGATCATTTAACATCCCCTCAGCTTTATTATTCTTCACACAAGTATAACTCACAAGGAATATACATTTTTCTAAAAGAATCCTTTGATTAGTTTGGATTTCTTTCAAGTGAGTATATTTTCTCAACATAGCCTGATGATTGAAAATGGTTAACCACTGAAAATAGTCTAGTGTTTGATTTTTCCCACTCTTTAAGCTGTGATATATTTTTGTGAGAGGGAATTAAAAGAAAATGTTAACTTCTATATTCATTTAAAGAAATTGTTATAATTGTTTTTAGTGAAACTTGAATCATTTTTAGTAGCAGCAAATAACTGATAAAGACATCAATAGAGTCACTTTAACTTTCTCCACAAAATTAAATAGTACTTAACACAATCACCATCATAGACTTTCTCATTTTATAAAATTTAGCTATGTTAATACAATCACTACCAAAGACATCCTTGTCAACATTAGAGACAAATCCACACTTTATTGGACATGAGATACAGAGAGTATTAGGCATAGAGCTAAAAAACTAGAACCTTCTCATAGCTCTTCTGCTATCTTGTGACGTTAGATCATCTGCTTAACCATTTTAATTTATATTTTCCTCAAATGTAAAACAAATAGGTTGATTTATTATGAAAAAAATCTGTGCATATTATAGAGTCCTAAGTTAAACCATATTTTAAATGCACTAAGATGGATATATATTTTTTTTTTCTAAAGGGCTCACATATTTATTACTGAACCAGCCCACTGGTCACAGCCCTAATCAAACATGTCCAGCTGTCCAGATGATGGTGACATTTTCAGCTTGATGTGGTGATAGTGACATTGAGACAGAAGAAATGAGCACGCCATTCAAGTGCAATTCCTTATAGACCCAGTTTGGTTCTTCTCCAATGTCTCCTCTTGGAGTTATACCTGATTTTATTACCAGTTTTCATCCGAATCCATTGCGGAATGGGGCGGTTTTGTTTTTGTTTTTTGGCCAGGAACCTCTTGATTCTGAAGGTCTTGTGAGAAGACATGGCGAGGAAGAGTCAGGAACACCCACCATGATGGCGGAGGAAAGGAGAAAAAGCAAGATGGATATATTTTTAAAGTTATTATTTATTTGAGGAGCAGAGAGGAAGGGACAGGAAAGGGGAGGCAGGAGAGAGAGGGAGGGACAGAGAAAGGCCTAGGGAGCACTCCCATCTGTAGATACTCTTCCCAAATAGCTGCATGACCAGAATGGGGCTGATGGAAGCTCTGAGCCCGAAATTCAGTCCAGGTATCCCATGTAGGTGGTTGTAACCCAACCACTTAAGTTTTCACCATTGCCTCCATGTTCTGCATTAGTGGGAAGTGTGTGTCAGCAGCCAGATCTAAGTGTTGAACCCAGGCACTCCCCCTATGGGACAGGAGCATCTTAGCTGCTAGGTCACATGGCTACCCCTAAGCAGATAGCTTCTTAAGGGTCCATATTAAAATAAATATGTAAGGATGGAAATTATTTTGGATTATGTGTAATGACTAATTTTTACCCAACCCTTCAACATATGTGGTTATTAGAATTTCGTAGTACTATTTTGAGATCCATAGTGTTTATATATCTAAAGGTACTTAATACCTATATATTAGGTGACATAATTTTAGAGTTGGAAGTGACTCAACATATTATTAAAATGCTTTTCCTTTACATTTTCATTTACAAAAACGAGGCCTAGAGAAGTTATATGACTTGCCAAAGGTAATGTATTTAATAAGGAAAACTGAACATTTAAGAAGAGTTTAAGCAATTATCCTAGCCCCGTAGGTCAAATTAAATTTTATCAAAAGATCAGACATATGAAACTCTTAAGCACTGATTCTAGCTACACGTAGAGATTTATTTTAATACTTGAGCACTGTGTGTGTGGTTATAATTTGAAGGACTGACAACACATTTGTGTATACGTGAAAAAAATACTGATTTTGTGCTGGTATTGCCATTTGAGCATTTTAAAATGAAAGTGTCTCCCCGACATAATGAAAACTAAGACATAATTTAGGTGTTACTTTTCATATTATGTTGACTTAAAATTATTTCCAAATAGCTAATGTTTATATTTACTCTACTTATTAACTCAATATATTTGCAATCTGTCTTTATAAGAACTCTTCCTTACATTAATAAGCACATGTCTTCTAATCTTAGTTACAAAAGCATATCCTTTTTCCAGCAAACACCGTGTTTTTTCTATTTTGCCTCCATTTACCTAAAACTTTAAAATTTTAAAAAAATTATGCTTTTCATGTAATTTAGTTTAACAATTAAGTTTCAGTGTTCCTAGCTTTCTAAGGGAAATTACTGCAGGACTTACACTATGATATTTAGGCTAGAATTACATATTTCCACTTGTTTTTGTAAATAAATATTTGGTACCAGAATGAAAAAGCATGCAGAATATCAAGTAAATTTAATTTTCAAATCAAATAGTTCAACATGAATTTATATCATTACTGGTAGGGTTATTTATATGATTATAATATACTTGAATATCATTTTTGATCTGATGCTTTCTCTTAATCCACAGTTCTCTCCATGCCTCTTGGATCTTGATCAAGTATATGAGGAGTCTAAGATGATCCTAGTAGCTGTTGGGATGTTTTTATTGGTAGAAGTTGGACGTTGTGTAATTTTGCTAAGTATATGTAGATACAGAGAGGGTATACTTCCTCTTTGATCCTAATAATTATGGAAAATAAGGAAAATTTTATGTTTTTTTAAAGATTTTGTCCATAAATGTTAAATATTAGTATTTACTAAAGAGGTAAGTTTTGAAAAAGAAATATCATATGCAATTTAAATTTCAATGATTGTCTTGTATTAATGGAGAGAGATCACTGAATTGTTCAGTATGCACTATAATTTATTATTTTGTAAGAACACAAAACTATGATCATAGCAGAATACCATCATTATCAGCTCTGAAAAAAATACAAGATTTCGTACACAATACCTTAGTGAAGATACATTATTTTGTTAATGCATCTGGCCTCCTGTGATGCCAGTTTCTGCCATTTTTACCATTGAATACTGATCATCCCTTCTGGGGAAGAATTTAAAGAGGACTAGTGCTTATTTTGAAAATCTTACAGGCATTTAATATAATTTTATGTGTTCAGTGACTGTAATTATCGCAGATCTCAAATTGTCTCTTATGCCATATGTTACATACAAATGCAGAGGTGCCAGTTTGCACAAACAGTAATCTTATTTGCTTTGGGAAAGAAAACATTGTGGTAAGCAAACTTATCAAATAGGTTAAACATGATCTAATTATGTGAAGCAGGTTAATCTAGAGTTTGGGAATTCATTGGTGAATAAAAAAAAAAAAAAAAAAAAAAGAAAGAAAGAAAGGCTTGTTTGTTTGAAAGAGCCACAGAGAGAGAGGGAGACAGAGAGGGATCTGTCATTTGTTGGTTTATTCCCCAAATGCCCACAACATCCGGGGCTGGGCCAGACTGAAGCCAGGAACTCTATCCCTGTCTTCCATGTGCATGGTAGAGGCCCAAGTATTTAGGCTCTTACCCTCTGCATTTCCAGGTGCGTTAGCAGGAAGATAATTCAAAAGCCAAGTATCCAAGGCTTCAATCAGTTCTCCCATATGGGATACTGGCATTACAAGTGTCGGCTTAACCTACTGGGCTTGCAAAATGCTGGCATAGTTTTCAATTTTTAATGTGCTATAAAGTGTCCCTGATTTATTGACATTAGCAAAGAAGGGCTAGCAATGATGTTTGAAATGCATTTTACTTTTTTTTTTAACTTTTTTTTTTTGGTATTGCTTAGCCTTTTGTTTTAGACATGATAGGTCCCTGTAAGTGTGTGGTGTTGTGCTTTCTAAGTAACCACATCAAGGAAAGATTATACAGATTAAGAGGAAGGGTTCATCTTTTTCAAACATAACGTTTCTATTCTAAATGAAAAAAAAAAGATCCTTTGCTCTTTTAGCTTATTTATTCAAGAGGAAATTGTTTACCAGTTCCACAAAGTGGTAAGTTCTATAGCTTTTTTGAGCCTTGGATTCTTATCTGTGGAATTTGTAATAAAGGCCTTTTGTGAAGATTGTTAATAGATATTCATAGTCCTGAATTTCTTTCCTTCCCCAACTCTGTCTTTGGATATTTGATTTTCTCTGCATCTCTGAACCATTTTCTTACATATTTGAAGTATTTTATTTGTTAAGCAGAGAGAAGGAGGGAGGGGGGAGGGAGGGAGGAAGGGAAAGAGAGAGAGAGAGAGACACTAATAAAACAATAGCACAACAGACACAGAAAAGACAGCTCTCATTTATTTGTTCACTACCCAGATGTCCACAAAGGCTGGGAAAGGGGTGGCCTAACCGATTCAAGTGTCCCATGTGGGTGGCAAAACCCAAGTACTAGAGCCATGACTGCTGCCTCCCAGGCGCTGCATTAGTAGGAAGTTGCAGGTAGGCACCAAAGCCAGGTCCTCAAGTGAGGAAGGAGGGCAATGCAATTGCTGAACTAAATGCCTTGCCCTTAAGTATGATTTGTTGGCTTAGGTCGCATGTCAATTTAGCAGCTGTCTTAAGTTTTAGGGACAAATATATATATAAGTATATATATATATCCTTCTAGATTAATAAATAGTAGCTCTTACTACAAATCCTCTTGTTTTGTTTTTCAGAATGTAAAGGTTGTTATGTGAAGCAAAATAAGGAGTCATATGATATAGTTACTTGTGGTTCATGACAGCGTTCACTCTTTAGGGCATAATTGTGTCCTCACAAAATCAGCTTTCACAGTTAGCACTGTGATCGATTAAATGATGTGATGCAAATGTTAGATATAAAATTAAACTATTCCAATCCACAAACCCTCAGTGCTAAATTATATTCGTAGTAGCACAATAGATTTGATGGTCATTGATTTTTCTTAAATCTATTAATTATTTGAAAGTCAGGGTTACAAAGAGAAAGATCTATCTTCCATCCTCTGGTTTATTTCCCACATGGCCACAGTGGCTGGAGCTGGGCCAGGCTGAACCCAGGAGCCAGGAGCTTCTTCTTGGTCTCTCATGTGGATGGCAGGGGTCCAAACACTTGGGCCAACCTCCCCTGTTTTCCTGGGCCATTTGCAGGGAGCTGGATTGGAAGTGAAACAGCTGGGACAGAACCAGCATCCACATGGATGTTGGTCTTGCAGGAGACAGCTTTACCTGCTGTGCAACAACGCTGGCTCCGATGTTCATTAATGTTTAACAAGAAAGCCCCTTTTTCCGCCAGTATTATTTTCCTGCATTATTAGTCTGTTTCTCCAATGTGTCACAAGCATAAGACCTTTGAGATTTAGTAGATGATGATAGGCACTATTTTAAGTGCTTTTAATGTGTAAGGTCATTTCATATTTGTGATAACCTAATGGGATTGGTAACTAGTATCTCCATATATAGATCAGAAAACTGAGGTACCAATAAATTAATAAACTCGCTCAAGGTTACTGAATGGCTGAACCAAGGTTTGAAGATAGCAATGTGGTGCCAGACTCTAAATGCTTAATTCATATTCTATATCACTTTTATCACTTCCATTATACTTTAAGCTCATATGTGGAAACAAATGGGCTGCCCTTATACTTTTGCTGGTTTTTTTTTCTAATAGTTTTAATGCATTATCCCTGAATGATGAGTTTTTGTAAAATTATTTTTTAAAGATGTATTTATTTGAATGACAGAGAGAGACGAGAGACAAGAGACAGAGACAGGTCTACCGTTAATTCACTCCCAAATGGCCACCACGGCCTGAATTGGACTGATCTGAAGCCAGGAAACAAGAGCTTCTTCCAGGTCTCTGTGGGTACAGAGGCCCAAGCACTTGGGCCATCTTGCACAGCTCTCTCAGCAGCATTAGCAGGGAACTGGATTGGAAGTGGAGCAGCCGGAACTCCAACTGGCACCCATGTGGGATGCCTGTGCTGCAGGTATAAGCTATACCTGTTATACCACAGGGCTGGCTCTGTTTTTCTGATTCCATGAGAATAGATGGGCAAATAGGTGATACTGATGGTCTAGTCTTTGGCATATAAGAGAAATGTTTTTTAATACATTGACAATAATCTAGAAGTCACTAAGTCTCCATCATGCTAAGGTCACTTTGTTAATTCTGTATTCACATCAAATAATTCATTTGAATAACACATTTTTTTCTACTGTAACACAGAAGATTATTTTAATGCACATTTTATATAAAGCTATCATTTAATTCCATTTTCCACAAGCTTTTTTTTTTTAAGATTTTATGTATTTGAGAGGCAGAGTTACAGATAGAGAGAGGGAGACACAGAGAGAAGGGTCTTCCATCCGCTGGTTCACTCCCCAAATGGCTGTAGCAGCTGGAGCTGTGCTGATCCGAAGTAGGAGCCAGGAGCTTCTTCTGGGTCTCCAACTTATGTGTAGGGTCCTAAGGACTTGGGCCATCTTCTGCTTTCCCAGGCCATAGCAGAGAGCTGGATTGGAAGTGGAGCAGCTGGGACTCGAACCAGCACCCATAAGGGATGCCGTCACCACAGGCTGAGGCTTAGCCTACTGCCCCACAGCACTGGCCCTTTTAATGTACTCTTTTCAGGGAAGTAATGACACCATAAAAAAAAGTGCTGAGGAACTTAATTATATTGTGTGAAAATTTGGTGGATGATATCAATGAATTGTTTCTGAAATCTGAATTGAACTCTGGCTCATTTGTCAGATAATGTAAAGCTTCATTCTCTCTCATGCATGTGGTCTTAAATCTGCCCTGTGGTTTTAATTTTGTCAGTGGCTATTTAGCATCTCACTGAATTTCTTTTTCTTTCTTTCTTTCTTTTTTTTTTTTTTTTTGACAGGCAGAGTTAGACAGTGAGTGAGAGAGAGAGAGAAAGAGAGAAAGGTCTTCCTTCCGTTGGTTCACCCCCAAATGGCCGCTACAGCCGGCACACTGCGCCAATCCAAAGCCAGGAGCCAGGTGCTTCTCCTGGTCTCCCATGGGGTGCAGGGCCCAAGCACTTGGGCCATCCTCCACTGCACTCCCGGGCCACAGCAGAGAGTTGGACTGGAAGAGGAGCGACCAAGACAGAATACGGCACCCTGACAGGGACTAGAACCCGGTGTGCTGGCGCCGCAGGTGGAGGATTAGCTTAGTGAGCCATGGCACCGGCCATGAATTTCATTCTTATACCATCAGAGGAAATAATAAAGACAATAAAGGTCAGGTGTCTATTGACTAGGAATTTATTATTTTTTCCAGTATCCTATGGTTTTTTCCTACCAAGTTGAATAGAATTACAAAAATGGATTTATGGCTCCATGTAATTTCTGTGTGTCATGAGCATTCCATTAGTATTAAAAAATGTAGTAGATGTCTCCACATCATAGAGTTTTGAATATATTTATAGCTACACTGAGATTGAAGTGATATTAAAGATGTGCAATTCAGTATGCTTTTTTTTGCTCTGTTAAGTGAGTGTATGTTCTGGGTATGAGAAAATTCCATGTCTTTAAGAAGAGCTAAAAAAAAAATAGAGCTATATCCATGGCAACAGCATAGCACCCGGACAAAAGGGAGCCAGGGTGTAGTGTCTCCATAGCTGCATGGCAACAGCACAGTCCAGCAGAAGGGGAAAGAAAGTTGTCAATCAATACTGTGGTGGGTTTTTTTTTTTAATGGATTATAGTGAGCTATCAATGGGCTTGTTTATGTCTTTGTTGCATTTTTCTGTCTCACATCATATTTGTGATTCTAATTTAAAAGAATAGTTGAAAACATTTAGGGGCATGGTATATTATTAGTAAATTTCCACTGAAAGTTTCTGTCAACACAGGTCTGTGGGGGCTGGCGCTGGGGTGTAGTGGGTAAAGCTGCCGCCTGCAGTGCTTGCATCCCCTATGGGTGCTGGTTCGAGTCCCAGTGCTCCACTTCCGATCCAGCTCCCTGCTATGCCCTGGGAAAGCAGTAGAAGATGGCCCAGGTCCTTGGGCCCCTGCACCCATGTGGGAGACCTGGAAGAAGCTCCTGGCTCCTGGCTTTGGATTGACTCAGCTTTGGCTGTTGCAGCCAATTGGGAGTGAACTTGTGGATTAAAGACCTCTCTCTCTCTCTGCCTCTCCTCTCTCTGTGTAACTCTGAGTTTTAAATAAATTAATCGATCTTAAAAGAAAATACAGCTGTGTGATGCTGGAAACTGAAAGGATATTATCAGAACATAAAATAGCCTGTATCATTTATTAGTTGCATACATTTGGAGGGATTGAAATATATCTGCTAAAATGAGCTGACTTTTATATTTACAAAGACATACCCTTATTTTATAATTATTTTTATGTTTCTAATATAATGCAAGTGTGTATATTTAATTTATTTGAAAGGGAGAGAGAGTATGTGTGTGTCACACAGAGGGACAGAAAGGGGTTGCTTATCTGCTGGTTCACTCCCCAGATGCCCACAACAGCTCAAACTGGAGACCAGTACCCGATCCATGTCTGCCACATGGGTGACAGGGATCCAAGTACCTGAACTATCACTGCTACCTCCCAGAGTGGGAGTTAGCAAGAAGTTGGCTGGAGAGCAGAGCCAGGGCTTGAGCCCTGGCACTTCCATGGGGTAGTTGTGTTTTAGCCATTGCTCTGAATGCCTGCAGCTATGGAATTGTATATATGCATGGATGGATATTTATAAAATATATGACATAAAATATCACTGCTGCACATTTCTTCTGCATTTCCTTCATATATTTTGGACATTGTAGAAGATAGATATAAGCATTGTTAGTGTTACAGAAAATCATAATAAATATTAACCTTTATTTTTTATATTATTTACTTTCATCTACTTGCAAGAATGACAAAGAGACATGGAGAAATCTTCCATCTGGGGTGTTTATTCCTCAAACACCTGCAACAACGAGGCCTGGGCCAGGCAGAAGCAAGGAGCCCAAAACTCCATCCAGGTCTCCTCCCTCCTTTGGGCAGAGACCCAAAGCATTTGAGCCATCATGTGCTATCTCCGAGGGTGCGTTAACAGGAAGCTGGATTGGAAGCAGAGTAGCTGAGGCTCAAACCAACGCTGTACTACAGGATGCTGGCACCTGAAGTGGGGTTAACCTGCTGTGCCACAACACTTTGCCCATCCATTAAAATTTCTCAAAATGGTATATTGTTCTTTGTTTCTAAGCATCCCAAGTCCTTCACAAACCTAATCATTAAGCACCCTATCTAAGCTCTCAATCATAAGAAAGAAGTTGAATTACACAAATGAGATGGACATCTGGTCTAACCATTCAGATGTTAGATTGAGGAGATTGTATCCCAGTAGGAGTAGCTGGGTTTGAGTCCTGGCTCCTCTCTGAGTTCTAGTTTCCTGTTGGTGCACACGGATGGAGGCAGCAGGAGATGGCACAAGTCGTTGGTTCCCCACTACCCACATGGGAAACCTGGGTTGTTTTTCTGGCTGCAGGATTTGGCCTAGTAACCTGGGATGTGGCCAGCATTTGGAGATTGAACCTGAGGCAAGAGCTCTTTCTGTTTCTGTATCCTTGCCTCTCAAATAAAAATTTAAAAAAATACACAATTGAGCCTGCTTCTTTCCTGCCACTAACATGGGAAATGACCCAACCCGAAGGCCTTGGAATTTATAGCAAGGGGTGATATATAGAAAGGCCTTTTAAAATATAAGGCTATTATTTTTCATAATACATGAATAATAAGGCCTGTTTTCAGACCCTTTTTATGGTGCCGATCTTCGAGTATTTGCTCTGTGTATTTTATTTTTTATTTTTTACTCTTCCTCTTCTATCTTTGCTGCTTCTTCTGCCTTTTCTCCTCTACCTCTGCCTCTCCTAAGGATAATCAACTTGCTTACCTGAATTGTTTGAAGCCTCAGTATACAGTGAGTGGACATGTAGAATGAAACTGTTTACTATCAGTTATCTGTCTGGATACAGCATTATATGAATACCTTAAGTCTATTCATTTGTTGCTATTCATGAAATGTATTATCTACTCTTTTCTTCCTATTATAATATAATCTCTGGTATTAATGGTATCTAAGAAAGTACAGTGGTCTCTAAGTTTTTTCTTTATTTTAGTTGTTGAACCCTTTCTTTAATGGAGGTATCTTAAACCTTAAAAAAACAAAAAAAAAAAGAAGAAAGATATTCTGGATGTAATGAAAATGTTCTGTTAGGCCAGCACCTCAATAGGCTAATCCTCCACCTGTGGCTCTGGCACACCGGGTTCTAGTCCTGGTCGGGGCACCGGATTCTGTCCCAGTTGCCCCTCTTCCAGTCCAGCTCTCTGCTGTGGCCCGGGAGTGCAGTGGAGGATGGCCCAAGTGCTTGGGCCCTGCACCCACATGGGAGACCAGGAGAAGCACCTGGCTCCTGGCTTTGGATCAGCGTGATGCACTGGCCGCAGTGCGCTGGCCGCGGCGGCCATTGGAGGGTGAACCAACAGCAAAGGAAGACCTTTCTCTCTCTCTCTCTCTCTCTCACTCACTGTCTAACTCTGCCTGTCAAAGAAAATGTTCTGTGAAGTGGCTATTCTCAGCTAGGTTGTAATGGTATCCAGACTGTTGCAGATCTTTTTATGGTTCTTTAGGTTCATTAACTTATTTAAAAGGCATAATCAGAGGGAGACCTACTGCACCACACTGCTAGCCCATCTTTGTTTCTTTTGTTTACTGTCAGTGCATAGTAAAGAGTCCAAGACAAACTAGGCTCCCTATTCTCTCAGGGACCCTGAATTTCTATCTCTATTGTCATACATAGTGCAATAACAGTGGGCAGGAAGGTACCAGTTAATACTCATGTGGGTGTTTATATTTCTGTATATGAGATACACAAGTATTTGAGAGCCACAGAATAATTGAACTAGTGCATTAGTAAAATTCCTGGCAGACAGGAAAATACTTCAAGGTACCTGGTGTCTAGATAGCTGTCATTCTGTGAAACAGTGGAAAATAATTGCATTTTTAAGTTTCATTGCCTGTTGAGATTCCTGATTCATTCTAGGCATTCCAGGAATGGCCATGGGGGGTTAGTCCCAAGGGCAATATTTAGGGAGCACAAGGAGCATGAGGACGCACATGTTTAAGCCATGCTTTAATAGAAGGTAGTCTTTTATCTTTTAAAAAAGATTTATTTAGGCCGGTGCCGCGGCTCAATAGGCTAATCTTCCCCCTAGTGGCGCTGGCACACTGGGTTCTAGTCCTGGTCGCGGCTCTGGATTCTGTCCTGGTTGCCCCTCTTCCAGGCCAGCTCTCTGCTGTGGCCAGGGAGTGCAGTGGAGGATGGCCCAAGTCCTTGGGCCCTGCACCCCATGGGAGACCAGGAGAAGCACCTGGCTTCTGCCTTCGGATCAGTGCGGTGTGCCGGCCGCAGCGCGCCGGCCGTGGCTGCCAATTGGAGGGTGAACCAATGGCAAAGGAAGACCTTTCTCTCTGTCTCTCTCACTGTCCACTGCCTGTCAAAAAAAAATAATCTTTTTTATTTGAAATGCAAAGCTACGTGGGGCGGGGGGAGATACAGAAAGAGCTCTTCCATCCACTAGTTCACTCCTCAAGTGGCTGCAATGGCCAGAGGTGGGCGGGGCTGAAGCCAAGAGCCTAGAACTTCATTTGGGTCTCCTATGTGGGTGGCAAGGGACTAAGTGTTGGCCCATCTTTTGCTGCTTACTCAGGCACCTTAGCATGGTTTTGGAAAGGAAATGGAGCAGCCCAGACTGGAACCGGTGCTCTGGTACAGGATGTTGACATTATAAGTGGCTGCTTAATCTACTGTGCCATGGTACCAGTCCCCAGAGAATTCTTTAGCTATAATTCAACCTTTTTGCCTACTTCTTTCCAAGATCATGTGACTGAATATATATTTGAGTATTAAAAAATATTTGAAAGGTAGTGCAGAGTGACAGAGAGAGACAAAGAGATCTTTTATACTGGTTTACTCCCCAAATTCCTGTCACAGCTAGGGCTGGACCAAGAAGAAGCCAGGAACCTGAAATTCAATCCGGGTGTTGTACATGAGTGGCAGGGACCCAAGTTCTTGGCCAACATCTGCTGCTTCCCAGTGTGTGCATTAGCAAGAAACTGGATTGGAAGGGGAGGAGCTTGGACTCAAACCAGGCACTCCACTATGGAATGTAGGAATCTTAACCTCTGAGTCAAACATCCTCTCATGAATAGTTTTTATGAATTTTCAGTGTTTATTAATATTTTCTGCCATGTTGTTACTTTGAAAAATATTTATAGATGTAGTCAATTTTTCTAGTAGAGATATATTTTTGGTAATATACACTAACACCTGGAATTGTAAACAATGGAGAAATGTTTACAGTCTCAGGGAAGGAAATAAAACCACTATCTTTCTACAACCCTACTAATATTAAAAAAAAAATCTAGAGTCTACACTTGAAGTTCCTGAAAGAAGAATGACATATGTAACATATAACACCTTGCTGCACAGTATTTCAATTGTGTTCTATAAGCAAAACTAATGCCATTGTTAAAAAAAATGTAACCATTTGATAGTTTTTAGAGGCTCTTGGTGGTTTTTATAAATTTGTTTAAGAATAAATAGAATAAACAAAAATAGTTGAAAATATAGTTCCACTTTTTATGTATGCTTTGTTTTCAGTTATGGAAGACTTTAGGATACCTGGAGTTAAATATGGAAACACAATATTTAATTTGTGTCAGGAAGGAATATTAATATGAAATATATAGGTAATTTACCCTTGAAATGAGGCCCTAGATAGATAAAATATGCCCTTTGTGAAATGTCATCCACTCGCCACAGATAATGAAGAGCTTATTTTGGATCTGACAATTAAAATACAGTTTTCTGTGGTGATATTTTGTATGATATTCTGCTCAATGACACATTCCAGGTGAGACTCTGCCGTGAGATAGCATTGTATTCAGAATGGCTACATCTGCATCTTTCTGTTGACTATTTTTAAAGTGTTTGAACTTCATCAGGATGCACATCTGTCATTGTACTTCTTATTCATGATTCTCTTCAGACCTGAGCTAGATTTTTTATCAGAAATACATACTAGATATTGACATTCAGTGTAGTGCTGCTGAGATATTGTTAGTATGATCATCACTGTGATGTGCATCATGTTTTCTGCAGTCTATTCCTTCAGAAAACCTAGAGCTACAGTAACAATTTATATAATATATAAAAGTATATTTATATATTATATATATAATATATATAAGTATGTTTACACTATCAACACACTCCTTTTCCTTTTATGGAAAAGGAATGGCAGAGATATATTATTAATATAAATAAATATTAATTTTAGTACATAGCTGTGAACTTAGAACATTGCCCAGTAGAAAAAGAAAAATGGGGGAAAAATCAGGTAGTAGCACACAGATAATAAGAAGCAACAGATATTTAGATATGGTTAAATTATGCCATGGTTAATTATTAGAACTTTCACATAGTAATAATGGTGAATCAAGTCTGTACTATTCTAACATGCTGAATATGAGAAACATGTTAAAGATTGTTCACAATATATGAATATGATATATGAAAGCATACTGCTGTTTTCATAATCCTTACTAAATATGAATTCATACAAAGTGTTATGACTAAATTTCTAGAGTCCAGGGAAGAAAAGCAGACAATGTTATCAAAGATTAAAAAAACTTAGTAGCTTCAGCTGTATCCTAAATATTTCTTATATTTAAAAATTTGATGAAAAATGATTCATGCTACACTTGTTATTCATTTGGTATTAATCGTTAGGTGAAGTGGACTAAGAGTATCTACATTTACTCTATTTCTAAATGCTATAAACAATGTGCTTTTATATGTTATCCCTCTTAGTATTTCTTTTTTGTTTGTTCTACTTAATACTTTTGGTTGAGTACTGTAATCAATACACAATTATTCGTAAGTGCTGAAACTTAACTGAAAAGTGATCGCTGTTAAATATAAGAGTGGGAATAAGAGACGGAAGAGATGTGCAATTCAGGACATGCTCAAGCTGACTTACCTCAAACGGTAGAGTTGGAAACATACCAGAGGATTCCAATTCAATCCCATCAAAGTGGCATGTACCAATGCCATCTCACTAGTCCCAGTGATCAACTTCTGTTCACAATTGATCATAACGATAGGACTAAAAACCAAAAGTATCATATAAACAAGAATAGTGTCTGCAAATGCTAGCTGATAGAATCAAAAAGGGAGAGAATGATCCAACATGGGAAGTGAGATACACAGCAGACCCATAGAATGCCAGATGTCCTAAACAGCACTCTGGCCTCAGAATCAGCCCTTAAGGCATGTGGATCTGGCTGAAAAGCCCATGAGAGTATTTCAGGCATGGAAAGCCAAGACACTCTGGGGAAAAAAACAAAACAAAACAAAAAAAAACAAACCCTAAATGAAAGATCTCTGCGAGTGAGATCCCAGTGGAAAGAACGGGTCATCAAAGGAGGTACCTTTCTCTGAAGGGAGGAGAGAACTTCCACTTTGACCATGGCCTTGTCTAAATATGATCAGAGTCAGTGAACTCAGGGGGCTTCCATAGCCTTGGCAGCTCATGACAAGAGCCTAGGGTGATTACTGAGGCCATAAACAAGAGTGTCAATTTGTTAAGTCAACAACAGGAGTCACTGTGCACTCCTCATGTAGGATCTTTGTCCTTAGTGTGCTGTACATTGAGACTTAATGCTATAACTAGTACTGAAACAGTATTTTTCACTTTCTGTTTCTGTGTGGGAGCAAACTGTTGAAATCTTTACTTAATGTATGCTAAACTGATCTTCTGTATATAAAGAGAAATGAAAATGAATCTTGATGTGAATGGAAGGGGAGAGGGAGTGCAAAAGGGGAGGGTTGCGGGTGGGAGGGACGTTATAGGGGGGAAGCCATTGTAATCCATAAGCTGTACTTTGGAAATTTATATTCATTAAATAAAAGTTAAAAAAAATCCAACAGGTTTAGAGAGTTTGGTTGTCAAGAAGCTGTTTAAATAGTTAATAGAACTATCTGTTGGCTTAATCAGGTTTTAGTATAATAATATAAGCCAGGTACCCATTTAGATAGTCAAAAATATTGTGTTTGTCATTGTTCTAAGAACATTTGGGCTGTAGTCATAAAGATGTAATTTGAGGTTGGGGAATAATACCTAGAAAAATCAAAAAGTGCTAGATTCTGATTTTTCCCTTCTTCCTTATATGTCCAAATTATTTTATGTACTTCTTCATCTTGTACAGCACATGTTATGAAAACTGAAATTGTACATAAAAGAAGAGCAGGAAGCTGTTTGGGAAATGAGGAGCAGTGTGAAATATATTTGTGTGGACCCTCATCTCGCCTACCAGCTCGTCCCTAATTTGTAGCAGAGAGGAATATTGCTTTCACCCTTCCTGGATTACTAGAGCATTTGACCAGGAGAGAGGGGAGAGGAAGGTGTTTTGTGGTAGCTGTGCCCAGGGGAAGAAACATGAGTATGGGTGTATGTGATGGAGACAAAGGGAGAGGAGGCATAAGTGGTTCCTGGAAGGCTACCGCTGGTGGATACTATCTTACTGATGAAGAGGTACTTATTGGAACCAGGAGATGATAAATTATCTATTTTAAGGACTTCTCAGTGAAGAAAGAGCCCTTCTTGGATCTTCTGGTAGATGGTTTTAAGGCTTTTCTGTGAATAAAATTACCCTCTTCTAATTTGAAGTTTCAAATTTCCTCTTCCTTTGTCAATCGAATTGACTAAAGTTTAAACATGTAAAGAATAAAAAATCTTTGGGTTTCATATTTATTTATTCCTTTCTAAGTCAGGCTGGATTGCAGAATCAGGTTCATTACAAAATGAAAGCAAATAAAAAAGGAAATAATACAGAACAACTTCCAGCTTTTCATTTGATTTAAAAAAAAAATATTGTTGATATTGGACGTGATACCAAATGGTGCTCCAAAAGATTGTTTGCCCGTCTTTGGCCAGAGAGTTCCAAAAGAAATTAGTTTTGTTCCAAGTCATTTTTCTGAGGGCAATTGTTGATATTGCTGTCAGGAAAAAGGAAAAAAAAATATATTATATGGGTGGAAAAGTTTTAGTTTTTTTAGGTCTGTGGCTGTTTTGAAAATCAGAAGACAGACTTGAATTCTCTGAATGAACTGTGTATTCAGAATATTTTGGATGTAGTTCAGGATTTTCTTGACATCTCAGTGGCATTCTCGGTGGTCAGCGTAGCATTCCTGGCTTGTTCTCCTTTGTACCACCACCTCACTTACCTTGCCTCCCCCTTTCACACCCTCTCACGGTTGGTTTTTATGTAGGTCAATGCAATCCATCCTTCTGAGTCTGAACAATCATGTCACAGGCTGGATAGATTTAGCTTTTTCTTTCTTTTTTAAAGATTTATTTATTTAATTGAAAGGAAGAGATACAGAGAGGCAGAGGCAGAGAGAGAGAGGTCTTCCATTCGTTGGTTCACTTCCCAAATGGCCACAACAGCCGGAGCTGGTTCTGATCTGAAGCCAGGAGCCAGGAGCTTCCTCTGGGTCTCCCACATGGTGCAGAGGCCCATGGACTTGGGCTATTAGCTGCTTTCCCAGGCCACAGCAGAGAGCTGGATCAGAAGTAGAGCAGTTGGGACTCAAACCAGCGCCCATATGGGATGCCGGCATTGCAGGTGGTGGCTTTACCTGCTAGGCCACAGCGCTGGCCCCTAGATTTAGCTTTAACCACCCCAGCTCCTTGGCTCTCAGTTCATATTGCTGGGATCCTGCATCACTCTGAGTCTCAATCCTGCTAGGCAATCCTAACATATGCTACTACCACAATGAACACTGAATAATGAGAACTTACTGCTCCCTGGGGGAAACTCATTTCACACACAGTTTTATTCAACTCCTGGTTTTTTGTCTCTTACAATTAGGTGTGTGAAAGAGAAGCCTTGACCCTTTCCTCCCAGATCAAAGTTGAGTCTCTGTTACTTTTGTTGCTAAAATAACATTATATGATGCCAATGACTATTATGAATATAAATTGGGAAATGTTACTAAGTACTCAAGAATAGAGGTCTTGTGTTCAATGAAGTATGGGGAATGTTGCATACGATATCTCTATTTGGGGATTTGCAAGGAATCTTAGTATATATGAGTGGGCTTTGAAATTTTCATGGAAAATGTATATTATCCTTTTTTTAAAATTCATTTTATTTATTTGAAAGAGTTACATAAAGTGGTAGAGCCAGAGAGAGAGAGAGAGAGAGAGGTCTTCCATCCATCCACTGATTCACTCCCCAGATGGTCGCAATGGCCAGAGATAAGCTGATCCAAAACCAGGAGCCAAGAGCTTCTTCCCGGTCTCCCATGTCGGTGCAGGGGCCCAAGGACTTGGGCCATCTTCTACTGCTTTCCCAGGCCATAGCAAAGAAGTGGATTGGAAGTAGAGAAGCCAGGATTCGAACTGGTGCCCATATGTGGTGCCAGTGGTGCAGACTGGGGCTTTAACCCACTGTACCACAGCACTGGCCCCTGCATTATCCTTTATTTCCCATGAGCTACTCTAAATAGCCTCAGAGTAATGGAAACTGACACATAACTCTGCTTAACCCAAAATTTAAAAAAAAAAATTACATTCTATGCTAAGCCTTTAATGCAAGACTTGCCTGTAAAAGTAACTTCCATAATACTATATTATGGCCTCTAGTATTGGAGATCCTTATATTGAAATTATGGTTTGTTAAAAGTGGCCATGTAGTAGATATTACTAAACCCCTCATCCATAGAGGTGTGGCAAAGGGACAGTATGGGATTTGGAAAATTTAAAACTTTACAAAATGTTTTCCTGAAGTGATTTTTTTTTATCTGAGAAATTCAGTGACTGCTATAATTCTTATGTCTTATTTTTTGAAAAATGATTCATTTATTTATTTGAAAGAGTTACAGAGAGAGATGGACAGACAGGGAGATCTTTGAAATGCTGATTTACTCCCCAGAGGACCACAACTGCTAGGGCTGAGCCAGGCCAAACCCAGGAGCTAGGAGCTTCATCCCCATCGCCCACATGCATGCGAGGGCCCAAGCACTTGACTCTTCTTCTACTCCTTTTCCCAGAACATTAGCAGAGAGCTGGATGCGAAGTAGAGCAGCTAGGACATGTGCTAGCACATATATGGGATGCTGGCAGCACAGTCTGCAGCTTTACCTGCTACACCACAATGCCAGCCACATTCTCATGGCATTTGCAAAGCACGTATGACCATCTTCTCTGAAAATAGAATTGTTTGAGAGCTAATAATTGAAACTTGGCTGTCTTCAGCTTCACAGTACAAGGACACATTTTAATATCGAGTAGAGTCTACTTCCATTTAGTATTATTATGAATTGCATGATAGTTTCTCAAGTAGGTGCTACAATTTTTATGGCTGGAATTTCCCTCAAACATACCCTAAGGGAAAGTTATAGAGTTAATGTGTATGAATTTCAATAAGTCATTTGTATAGGTCTCTTTGAGTGTCCCTGTTGGCAGGATGGAAAAACATTGACTAGTGATATGGATTCAGGCAGGATTATAACTTATTGAAATATCATACTCAAATAACCCTGAATCATGTATTGGTATTAATTGGAAGGCACAGTTGTAGTGAGTAGTCATAGGACTGCACCCTTGAAATGAGACTTACTCTAAAGTTTCATTATTATTGTGGATATAAACATTGGAAGCAATCTTTTCAAAATTGCAAGTGCTGTGAATCTGGAAGAAATATTAAATGTGTTGAGTATATTGACATTTAAAATAGAAATTCCAGGAAACTGGCAAACATTTGAAGACTACGTGAAGTATATAAAGCTGATTTTAACAGCCTCAGTGTACAAGTTCTTTTTTCCCCCATCTAGCATCAATGAAAATGAAAGAGCAGAGTTATAGGAGAGGATGAAATTGACTTAACTCTAGTACTGATGTTTAGTTAGACACTGAACTCAGTGTGGAAGAGAAGAAGATACCAACACTACTTGAGTGTGCACACCTTGGGTCAGAGATATGCATGTACTCTGTTAGCAACAACAAACCAACGGGATAGAACTTACTATATAGATCCATACTGAAGGGAGGGAGCATTTGGCCTTACAGCTAAAATCCATGGAGCCTACATCTTAGTACTTGAGTTCAGTTTCTGGCTGTGGCTCCTGACTGCAGTTTCCTGATAATTCAGAAATGATTAGGTTCCTGCACCTATCTGGGAGACCTGGACTGTGTTCTTAGTTCCTGGAATTGGCTCAGGGCTCAGCCCCAGCCATCGTGAACATTTGTTGAGTCACTCAACAAATGGATGGGAGCTGTTTTTCTCCCTGTCTCTTTGCTTCAAAAACAAATAAGTAAAACATTTAAAAATATACTAATACAGAGCATTTGTTGAAAGAAGATAAATAAGCTGCCTCAGGTCATTTGCCAATTAAGTGTCAGAACTCATCTTTATTCTAAAGTAGATCGAGTAGAATTTACCTTGTTATTTTTAGAACATAGAACTACAGGATTAAGGAGGAATGTGAAGGATGACTTTGCCTTAGTCCAGTCACAACTGGGACTCGTGTTTAGTTCTGACCCTGGTTACAGAGAAACATTAATAGAATGTATCAAACCTAGAGAATTTTCTGTCATGAACTTTGAAAGAAGTTTGAATTTGTGTATTTTAAATGTTAAATTTCCCGTGAGAGGTGGTAGGTGACTTAACATAGTTGAAGGGCTACTCCCTAAAAGAAAGAAAAGCATTATTTTTCCTCCAGAAGGGAAAAATGAGGATCAATGCTGAGAAGTTAGGGAGTTGCAGGTGATACTCAACATAAGAAAACACTTGTATATGTTTCTGCTTTACTTTTTATCCTACCCCCTTATTATCTTATGGTGTAATCTATATTTTCATCTTAGATATTTTCTATTTTTCCCATTAGAATACAAAGTTGTATAGGGTCAGGTTGTGCACCCGTTTAATTATGACTTTCTCTGCTTTAAGAATCTACCTAGAATGAAATAGGTTGCACAATCTTTGCTGAAAGAATGGAATCCAATAAAAAAATTTGATTTGATTTTCATCCTAGAAAAATAATATTTTCCTTACTAGGAAATACAATTTTCCTTATTATTAGTCAAGTAAATTTCATATAATTTATGAATTCCTTAAGATTCATATAAAGTCAAGGGAGCACAGAATTTTTGAAAAGTTATTTTAGGAACAGTGGCCCATATTGGCTGAATAATCCACCACCCTCTGTGTAGAATGTACTTTGGGATATTTTATTCAATATGATGTTACAAATAGTCATCAAACTCTTTCATAGAGCTGTGACCTCTCTAGTTAAGTTTGGTACTTGGTCGCTATGTGAACTTCAACAATGTATGCAACTTCATGGACTTCTAATTCTTCCACTGAAAATATCAGCTCATGACATTATTTTGAGGATTAAACCTTCACGCATGTAAAACGATCCCTGTTGTCTTGGACACAAAGTGAATATAAATATTAAATAATATTACTAGTGTCAGTAAATAATATTATTGCTCTTATTGCTGCTTAATACTCATGCTAGTTATATTGAAAATAATGAAGATTGAGGTATATGCCAAAGATCATTTAATATTTAGCAGTACTTGCAGGGTCTCTCAACAACCCAAAAAACATCATAGTAATTCTTTTTTTAGATAGAAAATCAAAATATCAGAATGTCAGATAAGAAGGGGATCATATGTACTTTTTGTAGATAAAGAATTTGTCCTCGAGGACAATGGCCCTGCACCCATTTTGATCCTCTCACTAAGGCGGTCTTTTTTAGGTGCCACCTCCCCTCTGAGCTTTCCCTTGTTTCTCTGGAAGAATTGAGGCGTAAGACCAAGTTGAGTAGCCACAGGCAGCTTGGCTATAAAAAACTAGCACACTCAATCCCATAACAGTGTTTTCCTGACTTTTGTAAGTAGAAGTCCCACACTGGTAACTGCTGCTAAAATTGATTCTAAAAGAGACTTTTTCAAAACTGACCCTCCCTCAGGCTGTGACACGCCTGTCATGGTGTCTTTGTCTTCCCTCTGTTTTTGAAAAGCTCTGCAGTTTTTGTGTTTGAAGCTTTAGTTTGCTTGATGAAAACATATCACTGACAACTGCTTGTAGTACTCAATATGAATGTAGTCATAGATTTACATTGATTGTCCTAAGGCACACTTGAATAATTTTGTCTCAGACTGTATCATCTTTTTACAAATTTTGCTGTTTGAAAATCAAATATATTGCTATCCACCATTGAAGACAAAACCATACACATAACACTTTAATTCAGTATACCTCAGTATGCATTTGAAAAAGAGATATTCTCTTCTCTTCCATAACTGCAGTAGTTATCAAGAATAGAAAGCTAATACTAACATAATACTACTATCTCAATTATAAGCATTGTTCAAGCATTGTCATTTGTCACAGAAATGCCCATTATAGCTTAAGAACATAAAAAAACTATCCATTTTTGAAAATCTTTTTCCTGAATATTCCCCTGTGACTGCCTTTACCTGCTTTGCTGAAAATGGTATATTTTTGGTCATATTTACTTTGAACATAACATCAGTTTTATTCATGTACATTAATTGTCTTTCCCTCTCATTTATTTATACTATGTAAATATATTTATGTAGTATATGTATTTATATATATTTATGTATTTATATATATAAACATATATACTATATAAATATATATTTATACTATAGAGTCTGATAATGTAACCTTACAAGATATTTTTCATGGAATAGATATCCCTGTAAATTTATATTTCCTATCTAAAAATAGACAAGTATGCTAAAAACAAATAAAACAAAATACAGGTAACTCTAATGTGAAGTTAAAATGTAGATAGAAGGATCATGTGCTATGTGATCTTTATAGTTTTTTCTCTCTTACTTATTTCTTTATTTTTATTTGAAAGACAGATGCCCAGGAACTGGTTGTTCAATTTAGGTTTTCCACATGGGACTAGGGCCACATTTATCTGAAGCATTACCAGCTGCATCCCATGGTGTGCATTTGTGTGAAGGTAGAATGGAAAGTGGAGCTGGGACTTGAGCCCAGGTACTCGGGACCCAGGCCTCACAAACGTCAGCTTTATCACTGCACCAAATGCATACCCCATTTTGTAATCTTAGTTGTTGATTATTAATTTAAACTGTGGGTCCAGCACTGTGGCGTGACAGGGTGAACCTCTCCTGCAGAGCCGGCATCTCAAGTTCAGGACCTGCCTGTTCCATTTTAGGTCCACCACCCTGCTAATGAGCTTGGGAAAGCAAACAGAAGATGGTCCAAGTCCTTGTGCCTCTGTCACCTATGTGGGAACCCAGATGGAGTTCCAAACTCCTGACTATAGCATCACCTAGCCAGAGCATTGCAGCCCTTTGGAGAGTGAACCAGTGGATGAATGATTTCTCTCTCTCTCTCTCTCTCTCTCTCTCTCTCTGTTTCTCTCCTTTCTTCTCCTCCTCTTTCTCCATCCATCTTGCTCTCTTATCTATAACTCTGCCTTTCAAATAAATAAATCTTAAAAAAATAATAATTTGAACTGTGATGTTAAATTAGGCTTCAATAATAGGTATTTTTAAATGAATTTGATAATAAACTATGAAGTTTATCCTTTAAAACATGTGTTTACATAAATTAAAAACGAATACTCTTGGATTATAAGAAGTAGTAATTATATTCAAAATACCTATTAAAATCTAAAAATGAAAAAAATTACATGTGTAAAACTAGATCTTAATTTACCTTCAGTAATTACTTTTTTGCAAGTGTATTTTTAAGGAACTTATGATAGTCTTAATAGTTCTCCAAATCATGTTTTCAAGGATGTTTGGTTTATTGCTTTTTATTGATGAAAATGTTTCCTTGCCTACATTTTTAACATTGCTGAATTTCAATTGATAAACATCAACAACCCATTAAAAGTTCTGTCATTATGCATCTGCATAAGTTAGCTCTTTTGATTGATTGATGGTTCTATTTACTCAGTGCTGGGACAAGCCAGTAATGTCTTAGTTCCTAATCCTGTTAATGCCAGCTGCACAAATCTCCTTTCAGGCCCCATTGGCTTGCAGTGCTGCAGGATATAATTATATCCACGTTTGCACTAGCACTCAGTTAAAGAATAACATAGAAGTCTCAACAGAGGTACTATTTTCCAGAAAAATTTTTAAATCATGATGCAAGCTATAGCTGTTTTGAGAACTGAAAATTGTAAACAGGTTTCTGATTTTAAATGTTACTTACCAAATTATAAATTAAATTTTGATACTAAAACTGTCTAATATAGTTAGGACAGATGAACAGCTAAAGTATATAAGCTGCCAGACCACAGAAAACTTATGTAGAATAGGTTTGTAGATTCCTTTCTGGTAATCAATGATACATTTGTTTCGTTCTTGGACATTGCAGTAATTTAAGAGGGTAAAAATGGAGGGTTGCTGCCCCTACTTAATAGACAAATATCAAAAGCAATGGCCTAGTCAAATGCAGTAGGAAAGATTAAAAGGGAGTTAGACTCTAGATATTAAAAATGTTTGCCACTTTGCTTTATTAAAAAATTTAGATTTTAATATCTGTGTTATAAACAATATGCTTGTTATTGTAACATGGAGGCTTTAAGTAGTGTTTGATTCCTTACCTAATACTGTCTTAATAAAGTTTTGTATAAATGTCTTAAAAGAAAATCTTCTTGTATATGACTGAAGTGGTCCTTTTTCCATTCATTTATTATTTGCAGCTGTTGTCTATTCCCACTAGGGCCTTTTGCTTCTCACTTGTTAGATTTGGTGAAGTATTAAGCCTTTTTACTATATTGTAAATTTAAAATAAAAGCTGCTATAATAAAAAAAAAGAATTGTTGACCAGAAATTTTCTGAGTAAACATGATAAGAATGCAATCATCTAGATATTCATTCTTTTGGAATTTTTATGATAAAGTCAAGTGATCTGATTAAAGTCCTTCCCAGTTGGATGTGTTGTATCAAATTAGTGTTGATTATTTGAATAAGATTGTCCCTTTGATGGATAGTATCACATACTGATTAGTGGTTAACACTTGGTTCTTTTCTGAAAAATAACTCGAATCTGTTTGCTTTAGTTACCATATTTGCAAGCATTAAGGAACTATGGAATAAAGCTGATTTGTTTGTATGAGCTTAGTTAGTGGGTAAACAGAAATGCCATCGATAATTTATCTACTAGGTTTCATGTAACACCTCAATGCCTCATTTTTCAGCTTAATTTTTTAAAAAGACATTTTATTTATTTGAAAGTCAAAGTTACAGAGAGAAAGGGAGAGAAACAGGGAGAGAGATTTTCCATCCAATAGTTCACTCTCCAGATGGCCTTAATGGCCAGGACGGGGCCAACCAGAATCCAGGAGAAAGGATCTTCTTCTGGGTCTGCCAGATAAATGGCAGGGACCCAAGCACTTGGGTCATCTTCAGTTGCTTTTTCCAGGCTGTTAGCAGAGAGCTTGGATGGGGAGCAGAGCAGCCAGGATCGGAACTGGCTCCTGTGTTGGATGCCGGAGTTGGAGGCAGTGGCTCTACCTACTGTGTCACAATGCTGGCCCCTCAACTTTTATTTTTAATTAAGTGAAGATTACCAGCATGTTATTTGTACTTGTAGTAATGTTCATAGCATCTTCAATTTCAATTTTTATAACATTATAATTTCTCAGTTATTTTCTCAATTATTTTCAATCACTGCAGTCTATACCTGATTTTAATCAAAAAGCTAAGTGATTATTTTCACTGATTATGTATGGGAATATTTCCTGATGGTTCACAGGGTATCATAATCTCAGCGAAGTATCAACTGCTCAGTATAGGGTTGATTACAGCCAAGAACTAATATCATCCATTACGTACAGATTCTAGCAGACTATTCACAGAAGCTAAACTTTTTATTGATTGGTGAAACTTCCTAAGCTGATTTGGCTGGTTTGGCATCTGTAGTTCACTGATTACAATACGCATAAAGCTCCCTACTGATATCTTACCAGGAAGAATATAAACACTTTGGACTTAGGCTGAAAAATTAAAATGATTAATAAATGAAGCCTGGTTAAATACACACTTTCAAATATTCCAAGTGACATTTTTTATTATTAAAATTTATTCAGTTTCTCTGAAGTCTAACTTGAAGCAATTATTACTGTTTTCTATCCATATGTGCATTCTCAATAAACATTTATTTTGACTTGAAATAATTACTATTTGCAATACCTATTTGAAATAAATTTGTTTCTATAAATTAGAGTGCTCCTTTCTACATAAGTTCCTTTTAATAGCCATGTTATTATATAAACTTTTTTTCTTAACTTTGCTGTTATGTTTTAGTCTAATACTTTAGATTTCTTCTCAATAGTTTACTTTTCAGTTTTTCCTTCTTAAAGGTTAGTGATAATAAAAACAAGTTATATACCATTCTGTTAATGATATATTTTGACAGGATACACAAAATCACTAATATATTCAAATAAGAGTAATTTTAAGTTATAAATTAAATAAACAATGCCCCATGGTAATAATTTCTTAAAAACATTTTACATAGAATTTAATATTTGTTTTACATAAGCATTCAAAAATTGGCTCAAGTGCCTACATATTTTGTTGATACATTCTCTATTAAGGGAGATAATTTTTAACCAAAAACAATAGAATTAGAATAAAGGTTATAGAGAAGTAAGGAGCAGGGAACTGGTATGATCTCAGCCCTAT
Source organism: Oryctolagus cuniculus (assembly GCF_051225735.1). Taxonomy (NCBI): domain Eukaryota; kingdom Metazoa; phylum Chordata; class Mammalia; order Lagomorpha; family Leporidae; genus Oryctolagus; species Oryctolagus cuniculus. Next base: position 102,676,689 of record NC_142874.1, on the reverse strand, counting down.
TACATGCCATAAACTAGTAGGAAAGACAGGCATTGGATCAGTAATTCAGCCATTTGGTCAGTATTCTGAAGAAATGCAGACATATAATAATATTTTTATAGATATTTTTAAAAGTTTCAGGGGTAGTCATTGTGGCCCAACAGGTTAAACAGCTTCTTAGGACAACTGTGCCCATATAGATTGTCTGGGATGGGGTCTCTTATCAAATTCTCATCCAGCTTCCTGCTAATTCACATCCTGGGGTGGGGTGGGGTGGTAAGAGATGATAGCTCAGTAAGCTGGCTCCCTGCCACCCGTGTCAGGGAGCATGGGGTGAGGTGTCTGGCTCTTAGCTTCAGCTTGGGCCAACCCCATTCATTGCGGGCATTCAGAGAAAGAACCAGCTGATGAAATTTATCTCCCTTTCTCCTCTCTCCTCCCTCCTCTCTCCTCCCTCCTCCTGTTTTTTTCCTCTCCACCTCCCTTCCTCCTCTTCTCACCTCTCTTCCCCCCTCTCTCTCTCCTCTCCCTGATTTTCAAATAAAGAAAAATGAATAAGTAAACTTAAAAATATATAAAATACAGACTCTACTGTTCTGGCAAAAATCTTTCATGTAATATCCATTTTAATATGTTGACAAACCAAGAAACTTAAAACTAGTAGCAACGATTTCTGTAAGAGCTGGAAAATATAGAGTAAGCAGAACCAATGTTCAAATCCAGAGCTTCTAACTCAAAATATATTCTTGCCAGCAGCAAGCTGACTTGCTCTTATTTATTCTATGTATTTATTGGCACTAGAAATGTGTCATGTAAGTAGGACAGCATAATATCTACAAGATACTGAATACAGTTGTAATGGCATGGGTAATATTTACTGTGCACATATTATGGATCTTAGTTTAAACATATTATTTCAATTCCTTGCAAAAAGCTGAACATTTTAATTTAGGTGGGATTAATTCACATTTTTCAGATAATAACATTGGAGGTTAAAACTAATACACATTCATTTATGTTTTCAAACTCAAACCTGACAGTGAAGGCCAAACTCTTTCTTATCTTTAAATATTTTTACTTAGAGATGTCTAATTTATAAATATAAAATATGATTAGTAATATGTGATAGCTTACTTTTTGAAACATATAATAATGTAATATGTTACTATGTTTCTTACTGTGGACATGCAGTATTTTAAGAGATGGAAAACTTTTGTGAAACAGACCTCTAATATAAAATAATGATAGATTATTTCCATATGCTGATTGAACATACATCTAAAATATAATATGAACAAAGCAAGATATAGAACAGTGTATATCTTTTATAATCTTTTGCAAAATATGGAGTATAAGGTAATCTGTATTTGTATGGATAAAAACTCTGTAATACTTAAGTAACTATAATAGTCATTCATCATTCTTGGGATAGATATAAAAATTGGGCTGATGAGGATGAAGACTAGAAATTCATAATTGCATAACTATGCATTGTTCGTGTTTTCTGAATTTCAACTATATTTAAAAATTATTTTTAATTGTGAGACAGAGATAGAGAGCTTCCATCTACTTGTTCACTATCCAAATGCCTGTACTAGTTGGAGCTGGGCCATGCTGAAGCGTGGAGCCTGAGACTCACCTCTGATCTCTTACATGAGTGACAGGGCTCCAAGAACCTGAGCTGCTTTTTCAGGAGCACATTTATGGGAAGCTAACATTGGGAATGGAGGTGGGACTCAAGCTCAGGCACGCTGATATGGAATGTGTTTGTCCTAAGTGGCATTTTAACTGCCCACCCCTGGAAGGCAACCATATTACTTAGAAGGGGAATTAAAAGAGACACACTCTACTTAATTGAAATACAGTAGGATAGAGCTGCCTTGCACCTTTAAAAGTGATAACTATGTGCATATGGTGAAAGAACAGATGTTCTCATGAAGTCCATTAGACTAAAACTTCTTAAACTGATTCTCTGTTCATTTTCATTTTGGGTATTTGCAACTAGAGTTTCCTCTGGTTCAGTCATAGACCCTACTACTGTTCCTCCATTTTACGTGTGCTATCCCATTTTACCTTCATGAGAAGACAGAGAGCAATAAACTTGCAGAGATCAGAAAGGATGCTTGGGGTTTGTCATTGAGAACTCTGTGATTTGACTCAAGTTTCTACATTCTGTGGTGGTACAGTTCTTGTACAGTAACCCTGAGGACAGGTTGCTCTCTTCAGAATTGTGAAATGAGTCAACTTCACGTTTGTGCTCCCTCAGTTGCTGTGCCCATGTTGGACTCCTAATTCCAGATCCCTCAAGCTGATCCCAGCCCTCCCTGTCCCAACCCTTATTGTAACCTTTCAATTTCACTAACAGCTATTAAGCCTTTTATCCCATGAACGTTCTGTCTGTTGTCTTTTCACCCTGCAGTCATTAAAAAAAGATGATTATGTGGTCAATTCCAATACGTGGGGTTAAAAATGAAATTGTATTTTCTTTTTTTTTTCTTTGACAGGGAGAGTTAGACAGTGAGAGAGAGAGAGAGAGAGAGAGAGAGAAAGGTCTTCCTTCCGTTGGTTCACCCCCAAAATGGCCGCTATGGCCGCTGGCCGGTGCACTGTGCCGATCAGAAGCCAGGAGCCAGGTGCTTCCTCCTGGTCTCCCATGTGGGTGCAGGGCCCAAGGACATGGGCCATCCTTCACTGCCTTTCCGGGCCACAGCAGAGAGCTGGACTGGAAGAGGAGGAACCAGGACAGAATCCGGCACCCCAACTAGGACTAGAAACGGGGTGCCAGCGCCGCTGGCAGAGGATTAGCCAAGTGAGCCGCGGCACCGGCCTGAAATTGTATTTTCATTCTCTGACAAAAAATATTGTTTCTGCTAATTCAGGTGAGCTGTTTATAAAAATACAATAATGATGTATTTATAATTATGTATTTTATAATATAGCTTCATAAGATGGATTAAAAGCAGCCTATTACATAATGTGTGTGTTGGGATATATATGTGTGAATGCATGTGTTTGCATGTGTGTGTAATTATATAATTTTCAATTAGGCTAAGCATATTATTTCATTGTGATTAGAATTTCAGAGATGAGAAGATTTTAAAGTCTCCATTATTTGTAGTAGTGGAAACTGAAACTCAGAAGGAATAAATGTGTAGTTACAGGTATAGTTATGCTAAGTATTGTAGCTGGAACTTGTCTAATTTACATTTCAATGACAGATTTAAATAAGATATTCTTCACACCATAAAAATTACTCTTAAAGTGTACAGTCCAGTGGATTTCCACATAGTCACATAGATGTGCAAAAATCATAGTTATCTAATTTTGGAAACATTTTTATTGCTGCAAAAAGAAAACCCATACCCTTAGCTGTCACTTGCCTTTGATTCCTACCTCCAGTTCCTGTAAATCATAATCTATTTTTTGTGTTTCTATGGATTTGTCTATTCTGCATATTTAATATAAGTATGATCATGGAATATGTGACTTTTTGACAGGCTTCTTCAATCAAATATATTGAACATTTATTCATATTGAACATGGTTTAATAATTTATTACATTTTATTGCCAAGGAATAGTCCATTGAATGGACATACCACATATTTTTTAACTCATTTATCAGATGATGAACATTTTGGGTATTTATTCTTTGGGGCTATCATGAATTACACTCTGAATATTTGCATGCAAGTTTTTGTGTGGCTTTATTTTTTCAGTTCTCTTCAGTTAAACGTAGGAGTAGGATTGCTGGATACTGTAATAACTTTATGTTTAACATTTGAGGAACTGTCAAATTGTTTTCCAAAATGACTACATCATTTTATATTTCCACCAATAATGTAAGAAGTTTCCACTTTCTCCATATCCCCACTAATATGTCATATTGTTGACCCTTTTCAAAATAGTAACCGTCCTTGTACATGTGACATGGTCTCCCATTGAAGTTTTGATTTCTCAAGTCTCGTCATGTTGAGCATCCTTTCAGGTACTCCACTGAGTACTTTATCTTCCTTGAAGAAGTCTATTGAAGGGCTTTGCTTATGTTTATATATTATTATTTGTCTTTTTATTAATAAATTGTAGGAGTTCTTTATGTATTATTAATACAAGTAAATATCTTATTTTTTAATTATAAAAAGGGAATAAATTTATGTATTTCATATATACAGTTTTGAGAACATAAAGGTACTTCACACCCTGCCCTCCCTAATCTTTCTTTTCTAATTTTTCTTTTAATTTTTACAAAGACATACTTTCAATTTACTTTATAATCACAAGTTTAGCCCTCCACTAAATAAAAAAGTCAACAAGTAGTAAGTAGAAAAACCACTGTTCCTCAAGAGTATAGTCAAGGACTATAAACAATAATCATATCTCAAAATGTTAGTTTTACTCATGCATTGTATTTTTGTACTCTGTATGTTAGTTACCACAAATCAGGCAAGCATATAATATTTGTCTTTTGGGGATTGACTTTTATTCCACTTTGTGAACTGTCTATTCAATCTCTTGATGATATCCTTGTTGCAAAAATTTTTTAATTTTGATGTTCAATTTACCTATTTTCATTTTGCCACTCTGCTTGTCTGTTCATAGCCAAGAAGTCATTTGCCTTACCAAGGTCAAAAGTCAAACCCTTGTATTGTCTTCTAGCTCATTTATATTTTTAAAACTCTAAAAGTTAGCTGTATTGAGACAGAATTCATATATCACATATTTCACCTATTTAAAGTATATAATAATAAGGCCAGCGCCGCGGCTCACTAGGCTAATCCTCTGCCTTGTGGCGCTGGCACACTGCGTTCTAGTCCCGGTTGGGGCGCCGGGTTCTGTCCCGGTTGCCCCTCTTCCAGGCCAGCTCTCTGCTGCGGCCTGGGAGTGCAGTGAAGGATGGTCCAAGTGCTTGGGCCCTGCACCCCATGGGAGACCAGGATAAGTACCTGGCTCCTGCCATCGGATCAGCACAGTGTGCCGGCCGCAGCATACCGGCTGGGGCGGCCATTGGAGGGTGAACCAACGGCAAAGGAAGACCTTTCTCTCTGTCTCTCTCTCTCACTGTCCACTCTGCCTATCAAAAAAAAAAAAAAAAGTATATAATAATAAATAGTAAATGCAATCACAAACAATTTTATCTTAGATAGAAACCTTATACTCTTTAGCTATTGTCTTTCACTCCTGTACCCCTTGCCATGCAAGCAGCCATTAATTTACTTTCTCAGAGTTCCCGGTTACAGACATTTATGTGCATGGAATTATATAATAGGCAGACTTTGGTTATGGACTTTGACTATGTTTCAGAGACATAACCATGTTCTAGCATGGAACAATATTTTTTGAACGTTAGTAACATTCCATTTCATATCTGTATCACATTTGCTTATTCATTTGCAAGTTGGTAGACATTTGGGTATGCTCCATTATACTGCTGTAAACATTTATGTACAAGATTTTATGTGCATTTCTATTGTCATCGCTTAACTATGAGGAAAATCACTTGGTTGCTAAGGATATTTAATAATTTGAAGGACTTCCAGAGTGTTTTCCAGAGTCAACATCATTTTCCAGTCCCACCAGCATTGTATAGGGGTTCCAGTTTTGCCATGTCCTTGTCAACACTTGTTATTGTCTGACTCTCATAATTCCAGTGAGTAGTTAAGTAATAACTTTTTGTAGTTTAGATTTGTATTTTCCTGAGGACCAGTTTTGCTAAGCATTCTTTCTTGTGCTTATTGAGCATTTGCATATATTCCATGGAGAGATGTTTATTCAAATCCTTTGTTCATTTATTAATTGGGCTGTCTTTTTGAATGGTAATAGTTCTTTGTATATTCTGGACACAAGCACCTTATCAGATTTGTGATTTGTAAATAATTTCTGTCATTCTGCGGATCCTTTATGCTGTATTGGTGTTTTTGAAGTGCTAAGTTTTTAATTTGATGGTTAGTCTGTTGGTAGATGATGCCTTTTAATGTATTTTTATTTTTTTAAATCTACCTGGGAAACACACACACAGGGTAGATAGAGACAGAGAGAGAAAGCAGGAGAGAAGGAGAGGGGGAGAGAGGGAGAGAACATGTAAATGAAATGCTAGATCTCATCCAGTCATTTATTCCCCAAATGCCTGCAGTTGTGAGGGCAGGACCCCAGAGCCAGAAACTCAGTCTCCCATGTGGGTGGCAAGAACACAATTACTTGAGCCACCACTGCTGCTTCCCAGTGTTTTCACTGGTGGAGAAACTAGAATCAGGAGACAGAAGCAGTAATCGAACCCAGGTACTCTGATGTAAGGGGTTTTACTGCCAGGCCAGACACCACTCTGGGTCATACTTCACATGCCATAACTAAGACTTTTTAACCCCAAGTTATAAGGGTTATTTTTCTTTTTTTTTCTTTTTCTTTTTCTTTTTTTTTTTTTTTTCCTGACAGGCAGAGTTAGACAGTGAGAGAGAGACAGAGAGAAAGGTCTTCCTTCTGCTGGTTCACCCCCCAAAATGGCTGCTACGGCTGGTGCTGTGCTGATCCGAAGCCAGGAGCCAGGTACTTATCCTGGTCTCCCATGAGGGTGCAGGGGCCCAAGCACTTGGGCCATCCTCCACTGCCCTCCGGGGCCACAGCAGAGAGCTAGATTGGAAGAGGAGCAACCAGGACAGAATCCGGCGCCCTGACAGGGACTAGAACCCGGAGTGCCGGCACCGCAGGTGGAGGATTAGCCTATTGAGCTGTGACGCCGGCTGGGTTATTTTTCTTTTATGCTGCAAGTTTTGTGATGTATTATATTTATATCTGTAACCCATTTTAAATTCATTTGTCCATAAGCCAAGAAGCTTAGGTGGAAGTGCATTGTTGGGTATATGGCTATCCGATTGTTTTAGAGTCATTTGTTGAAAAGACTGTCTATCCATTTGTCCACTGGTTTGTCTTTGCAGATTTGTCAAAAATCATTTGTTATTTATTTAAGTCTGTAGACTGCCTTCCATATATCTGTGTGTGTGTCATGAATACCACACTGCCTTACTTATTGTGGCTTTATATTGTCCTAAATTTTAGTAGCATGAGTTTTTCCAGTTTTTCTTTTCAAAATTGTTCTGGCTTTTAGTTTCTCTACCTTTCCATGTAAAATTTACAATCAGCTAGTCTAAGGGTTGCCACTTGATACAGCAGTTAAGATACTCTGACCCTGGCCCTGGTTCTTCTAGGCATTTAAGTAGTAAACCAGCAGACAGGAGTTCCCCATCTGCCTGCCTGTCTCTTTCTCTCAACGCTTTGCCTTTCAAATAAAGTGCTGTTGCTGCTACTGCCAGGACTACAATCTGAGTCTTAGCCTGCAGTTAGCATAGTGACTGAGATCAAGTAGATCAAGGTCAGAATATAATCTGGTTTGAAGAATGGCTACAAACTTCCCAATAATTGGACTTTGGACTATTTATTTTCTTCATGCCACCTCCTGCATGAAGAACAAATAATAAACAAGTTAGTACATTTAAAGTGCTTAAAACTAAGCCTGGCACATTACTAATGCTCACAAAATGTTAGGTGTATTTTTTCTTACAATTTATTACAGATGATCTCTGCTCACATGGAACTGATGATCTATTAGAAGAGATAGATATTGGGCTAATGACCATATATGTAATGATGTACTTGCAAGTTTTGGTAAGTACGATACTGAAAACCAAACAATTAAATAAAAAATAGAAGTGATTAAGTAGTTCAGGATATTGAAGTATTTCTGTTCTGTGCTATAGATGTAAAGCCTTTTAATGTAATGTTCTGGATGCTTATAGATTAATTCATGTGTTGTTTCCACATAACAATATGGGTATAAGGAGAAACATTTTGATTAGAATGAAACTGTCCTGATGCTCAGGTAAAAAAAAGTAGGTTAACACCTATATTCGGAAATTCTTTTAAAAAAGCAGCATAAAAGCATTTCATGAGATCAGATTTCCATTAAATTCAATATCACCCCCACAAATTCTTTTTGGACATAGATGAGGTATAATCATAAATCTAATAAGAGTAATAAATAATTGTAAGATAATAAAAAGTCCATTTGCAAATGTAAATTTCAGGTCTTTTGTGTTGGAAGTGCTTAGAAGTCAAATAAGTCACCATCATTCTGTGTTACTGTCGCACACCTAGTTATGTAAGCTTATTGATGAGATTTGAAAGAATGCACACAGCACTAGAATAGCCTAGAACAGAAGACCTGAGAACATTGTGTGCAAATGAATGGGGACTTTGTGCCTCAGGAAGGGGCTAGAGCTTTTCTCCCTCAAGAGTATGAGGTTTGCCTAATTTCCTCATTCCAACCAAATATCGCTGCCTTTAGACATTCTCTTTCAGAAACAAGTAAGGACCATGTGAGTCTATCTTATTTATTTTTCATGTAAATTATTGAGTAATATAGATTAGCATCAGTAAAATTTCCATATCATAAGTAACATTGTTAAATTATTCTTGTTATAAAATTAGTATTTTCTGTATTTTTTTTTAAATTGTTTTCTCCAAATACACAATCAAGTGCAAGGTGATCTGGTATTAATCCTAGCAGTAGGAACTTGCTGGCTGGGAGGGTCTCTGGTTTTTTGGAATGAAGTGACATCAGTAGAGAGGGCTAAAGCTGGGAAGAGCTGTCACTGGAGAGAAGTTGTGTGGGGTTCTTGTCTTCCCACAAGAAAGAATTCCAGCGTGAGACAGAGAGCAAAGTAGCAAGGTTTTATTGGGGACAGGGCATCTGTCAGAACGGAAGGGACAGAGAGAGCGCCCAGCCACTCAGACTGCGGGAAAACGAGGTTACATGGTTAAATGGGGGGAATACAGCTGGCAGGCTAGGCTGGTGGCTCAGCAGAGAGCTGAGAGAGCAGAGAGTGCAGTTTTTGTCTGGACTCCTGGTTTTTAAGGGAATCTTCTCGCCTGCTCTCTTTACTCTCCTCCCCTTCTCCTCCAGGACAAAGGGTTTGCTGAGTGTAAATTAGGAAATTCCTCCCCAGGTTGACCACTCAGTATTATCAGACTTGGTGTGTGTGGGGGGTGCATCCTGGTGCCAGACCTAGGGTGCCTGCCTCTGAGGAAGGAGATAAAGTTTTATTGTTCCGTGTCATCAGGCCAGGTAACCTGTTTGGTGCTGAGGAGAGAGCTTCCCCATATGGGAAGGGCTGGGACCACCTGGAGGGTTATCAGGGTCTGGGCAGCATTTGAAGTGTAGATGCTGGGCTGCTTCCAAAGTGGGATTCTGTAGATGCCAGTTTCCTCAGGCCCCTCTCTCACACACAGAGGCTACTTACTAGAGCCACAAATGCCTCCATAATTTATCTAGTTTCTTTATCCCCAGGTCTGGACACAAACCTTTTAGAAGTGACAGTAGGGATGGGAAGGAAAGGAGTATCCCAGGGAATTTGACTAGTAACCCTTAGAAGAAATTTGTATTTGTTCATATATACTTGAAAGCCTAATAGGCTAGTGAGGCAGAAGCTCAGGACACAGTTCTATTTAAACATACAAATGGAGAATATTAACAATTCATTTCAAAGACAGATGGAAGTTTTTCCAAATAAGTCCTGAGTTTCTATTCCTGCTGTATATTTAGAGGGAATCATTCTCTTTTCCTGACCCTTCTCTAACCCCACCTCCACTATACAAATGTAGGAATTTACCTGCCCTTGGATTAAAAATTGTATGAATATCAGACACCAGCAGTACATTGGCCAAGTTTTGGCTAGGAAGAAAAAAAAAAAGGCTTTGATATTAATGACTAGGATATTTCTGTATCTCAGAAAATTATTTGTAAAACACTAAAGTTTAGATTCTGATGTGACACCTTCACCTTCTCTATCCCAACATTCTTATGAAAGGTAAATAAGTAATCTGTTCATGAGATCTCTCTCTCTCTCACCTCCTTATTCCTTATCACTTACATAGTCTGACATACTTTACTTTCTGCTATGCTCTGTGGCCTTAACCTTGAGAAATAAGAAGAAGATCAGAAAAAATATTGCAAGATAGTGATGAGTACAAGGAATGCATTAGTTCAGGTTTTCAATTAAAGTTTGCTTGGGGAGTCTATAAGGCTGTGTGGTCCATTGCTTGTGCAGATAGACTGCCTCTTAAAGCACTGATCTAGTGTAGCTACAAATAGCGCTATGTGTTGTTAAAATTTTAGGACCTAGTTGAAGAGAGGTGCATGTAGCTTGAGGAGTGGAGGATTCAGTGGTATTTTAATCTCCCCCACCCCCTTGGATTTTTAATTATGGATATACCACTGCTAAAGTAGGAGGGCAATCAATTTTTCTGAAAGGATCAGGGTTTGTACTCTTTTGTTTATGTCTGTTTTGTTTTTTTGTTTTCTCTTTTTTAACTTCTTTGAACATTACTTTTTAATAAACATGTCCAGTGTTTTAAATAATGATTTTTCCCCCAAAGAAAATTTATTTGCATTTCATAAGTACAACTTTAGGAACATAGTGATTCTTTCCGCCCTCCCACCCACATTGCTACCTCTCTTCCTCCTCCCTCTCCCATTCCCAGTCCTATTCTCTACTAAGATCTATTTTCAATAAACTTTATACACAGAAGACCAACTCTATACTAAGTAAAGAGTTCAACAATTTTCACAAACAAAACAAGACAAAAAACTTTTCTTCAACAGTTGAGATAGGGGATGTTCAAAGTCATTGCATCTTGAAATTAATTTCACTTCTTTTTTCTTAGAAACTTAATTAACTTTAAAGAAGCAGCCAAGAATGATACATCCTGTGTGAGCACTTAGACATAGTTAAATACAGCTCTTTTAGTACAGAGGTCCTGCAAGGGAAGTTAGGGCACAGTGACTCCTTTGTTAATTTAACAATTAACACTCTTAGGTATGACGTCAGTGATCACTTGAGGCTCTTGACATGAGCTGCCTAGGCTGTGGAACCCTTTTGAATCCACAAACTCCGTCAGTATTTTGACAAGGCCAAAAGCAAAGTGGAAGTTCTCTCCTCCCTTCAGAGAAAAGTATCTCCTTCTTTGATGGCCACTTCTTTCCACTGGGGTCTCACCCACAGGGGTCCTTCATATAGGACATGTTTTTGCCACAGTGTCTTGGCTTTCCATGCCTGAAATGCTCTCGTGGGCTTTTCAGCCAGACAAGAACACCTTAAGGGCTGATTCCAAGGTCAGAGTACTATGTAAAGTGATTGATTGTCATTCTGTAAATAAAGATATTTACTTATTTATTTAAAAAGCAGAGGTTCATGGAGCCAGTGCTCTGGTGTAGCAGGTCAAGCCACTGCCTGCAGTGGCAGCATCCCATATAGATGCTGTTTTGAGTCCTGGCTGCTACACTTCTGAATCAGCTCTCTGCTATGGGCAGGGGAAGCAGTACAAGATGGCCCAAGTGCTTGGGCCCCTGCACCCACGTGGGAGACCTGGAAGAAGCTCCTGGCTCCTGACTTCGGATTGGTGTAGCTCCGGCCATTGCAGCCAACTGGGGAGTGAACCACTGTGGCCAATGGGGAGTGAACCAGCAGATGGAAGACCTCTCTCTCTCTCTCTCTCTCTCTCTCTCTCTCTCTTTCAAATAAATAAATAAATCTTTTTTTTAAAGCAGAGTTTCAAGAAGAGAGGGAGAGATATAGAAATCTTCTATCTACTGTGTCATTCCCTAAATGGCTGCAATGGCCAGGGTGAGGCAGGCCAAAAATAAGAGCCAGGAACTCCATCTTGGTCTCCCATTGGGTGGCCCGCAGCCATTCACTTCAACCATCTTCCACTGCTTTCCTGGAGGCATTCACAGGGAGATGGATTGGCAGTGGAGCAGCCAAGACTCAAATCACTGCTCATGTGGGATGCCAGTATCACAGGTTGTGGCTTAATCCACCATACCACCTCAACTTTTTACATAATTAATCTTTCTGTACTGGCTTTGTAATAAAACGTATGCAGTCTTACATTCACATATTCTATTTTGCTAACCATATTTTTGTGTTACTTTAATTTCCTCTCTAATGTTCAACAGTAGAGTGTTTATTTTCATATATGCCATATTTTTATTTGTCTGGTACTTTATTCTCATGTGTAATCTTCCATGTTTTAAGTGTAATTTTTCAAAACTTTTAATAGCCTTTTAATTTTTTGTCTTGGTAACTTTTGTGATTTAATGCATCATAGTTACCTTTATTCCATTTTCTTTTATTGTGATTTTTATCTATTTTACCTACCAGTATCGGTATCTTTTAAATTGATAATGTCTCTTATAAAAATAAAATCGGGGTTTTATTTGTCTTCCTTTTGATTTTATTTTTCCTTATATCATCTCTTAAACCTTTAGTATTTGAAGTTTTTCTCTTTAATGCCTCTTACGTTTTCACTCATGATGTTGTTCATGATTATTATACCAAAGGTAGTAGTGAGTTCTACAAGAGGCCTGAGCGGAAAACCTTCTTCACATTGTGGCCACAGATTGACCCATCCAGGTCCATTTACCTACATTTTCCCATTCTTTTAAGGAAAAATGTTCAGAAACCACCTGTGAGTTGAGGCATGAAGATCAACTCAAGAGAGCTATAATATATCCTATGTGGATAACATACTTTATTTATTGGTATTTATTGCTTTCTGATGCAATATATCCCTTCATTTAGAATTAATGTTCCTGATATGTAGTTATTATTGTTCATACATTTTAAAGTCATCATTTCAGAGATTATTTATCAAAATTTGAACTACAGAGCATTCAGCATCTTGGATTTTTTTAAGATTTATTTTTTTATTTAAGATAGATTTATTTGAAAGGCAGGGTTACAGAGAGCCAATGGGCAGAGGCAGAAAGAAAGAAGGAGAGGCCTTCCATCTGCTGGTTTGCTCCCCAGATGGTCCATAACGACTGGAGCTGTGCCGATCTGAAGTCCGGAGCCAGGAGCTTCTTCTAGGTCTCCCACGTGGGTGTGGGGTCCCAAGCACTTCTACTGTTTCCCAGGAAATAGCAGATAGCTGGTTTTGAAGTGGAGCATCCAAGACTTGAACTGGCACCCATATGGGATACTAATACTGCAGGTGGCAGCTTTACCTGCTGCACCATAGCACCAGCCCCAGCATCTTGGATTTTTAACAGATGTAAGTGGTGGTATTGGAAAGCATGCGATAAGGAAACATGGAGTCAAATCCATGTAATGAACATATTCTATGTATTTCTATGATTTAAAGAAATGAAGTTAATACAGTAATTTATTTAAGTGACTGTGAAACTCCTTCCTGCAGATTTGGGTTTAACATCTCTGCATGGATTCTGGGAAGAGGAAAGACAGGTACAGTCAGTGTAGTTAGGATTTGTTTAAGGGAACATGAGCAGATCACAATCCATATGGTCCTTTTCCGTGTTCATTTTGTAGATTCTGTCACTTTGTGGCTCCTTCACTGGCTTTTCTCTGCCATCAGCACTTTTTTTTTGTTAAAAAAAACCAGTTTATTTATTTATTTGAGAGGTAGAGTTACAGACAATGAGAGGGAGAGACAGAGAGAAAGGTCTTCCTTCCGTCGGTTCACCCCCTGATGGCCGCAACCGCTGGAGCTGCTCCGATCTGAAGCCAGGAGCCAGGTGCTTCTTCCTGGTCTCCCACGTAGGTGCAGGGGCCCAAGGACTTGGGCCATCTTCTACTGCTTTCCTAGACCATAGCAGAGAGCTGGATCAGAAGAGGAGCAGCCAGGACTAGAACCGGCACCCATATGGATGCTGGAGCAGCAGGAGGAGGATTAACCTACTGTGCCACAGAGCTGGCCCCATCAGCACTTTTAATAAGTAACAAGCCAGATGTATATATCATATAAATATGCTCTGAGTATAGACTCTAGTTCCTAAGACTCCTCCATTTCATTTTATGAGAAAGGATAAAATGTTATGTTGAACCTGGATGTACTACTTTAGCCTATTTCCATGTAATACCTATTGTGGTCACACACTTCCCAGTGCCATTAGACTTTGTGGGGAGAAACCTAACATGACTTTCTTCGAAGCATCTTTTATCTGCCAATGAACACTCTTCCCCTTCTTTGTGTAACAGGGTGAACTCGACTTCCATTTGAACATATATTGTCACTGGGCTTATTGCTTTGCAAGAGATATTTAGTGTTATACCAACCTTGTTGACTTTAAAACTATTCACCTGTCAACACAGATCACTATCCTTGTTAAGGTCTGTTCTTTGAAATCATTGTATTTCAATACCTAAAAGAAGCTCAATTGAAAGAAGCAGTTCACCCACCCATGAACAATCACTGAACATGCATTTTGTGTGCAGTAAATCCCCAGATACTGTTATAGGCACTGGTGACCTAAAACTGAACAAGCAAACAACACCGTAAGTTTCACAAAGCTGACATTGTACTAGAGACACAATTTTTATATAGAAATAATATGGCTAGATGGTTAAGACCATAGCTAATGTCTTCTCAGAACAGATTCTAGCATTTCGTGAGTGTGTATCTATTATCTGAAGTTTTACTTGGATTCAAATACCACCCCAAGCATTATTTTAGATGTGTGATTTGGGTGCCTATTATATCATTCACAAGATGCATATGATAAAACGAGTTTTAACAATCTGAGACTTGCTTCGGGATTCAGAAATACTGAACCTGTAGAGTATGTAGCAGGTCTGCAGGAGTATCCCATAACTTTTGCCCAGAAACATATCAGTGGTCACACTCACTGGAGTAAAAGAAGGCTGTGTATAGCCTCACCTCAGGTTAGGTCACTATCATCCAGAATGTCTTTCGACTCAATCTTGTGAAGAAGAAGCTGCTGTTTTGTTGTTGTTTGTTGTTGTTGTTGTTGTTTTGCCATGTTTTGTGGTTTCAAAGTCATGGCTGAGAGTTTATGGATCTGTAGCAACTACTTCTCAGGATTGGTTTGGGGGATGAAGAAGATAATTTATGTCTTCTCAGCACAGATCCTGGCATGTGGTGGAGGCTATCTATTATTAAGATCAAATTGGTCCGCTGGTTTCTTTAGAAAGAAAAGTAATTCTTATTGACTCAATCATTTCAGCAGAAAATCATATACATGACTTCCTTTCCTTTGACACCACACTTCAGCTCAAATTATCTTTACAAAAGCTACAGGAAAAGGATTTTTCTCTGGAAATATTATGAAACAGAGGCTTATGAAACTTGCTGCATTATTTACTTTGCATCGACATTCATATTATAGATTATGTGGCTGTCTTTCATTGACTGCTAGAAAACTGAGAAAAATAGAGCTGCATCACTGAAGTAATAAGATTTCCCCAGGTAAAACTGTATATATATATATATATATATATATATATATATATATATATATATATATGACCTTATTCTTAGTATTCTCTTTCATTTCTTCCAGAGTCCCTCCTTGTCTCGATTTTTAATAGGTTCAACTTTTAAATTTTTCACCTGTTACATTGCAAGTATTTTTGTATTCTAAGTCTCACTGTAGTAAGATGTTTTATGTACAATGAATGAATTCAAACAGTATATATGGAAACATGTTTGTGTGGCCTGTATTAATTGCCTTTGTTTTCACCTTCAGATGTTCAGAGACTAATCCAATATCTGTCATCTATTTATAGAAGCTTTTATTTTTTATTTTAAAAAGATTTATTTACTTGAAAGGCAGAGTGACAGGGAGAGAGGAAGAGAGAGAAAGAGGTCTTTCCTCTGCTGGTATATGACCCAAATTGTCCCAATGCTCAGGGCTGGGAAGGCTGGAGTCAAGAAACTGGAACTCTGTCTGGGTCTCCCTCATGGGTGGAAGGGACCTAAGTGCTTGGGCTATCTTCCATGCCTTTCCCAGGCCCTTTAGTAGGGAGTTGGATTGAAAGTGGAGCACCTGTGGGGTGGGCACTTTGGCAATATGGGTATGGATGCAGTGCCGGCATCCCATATGGGTGCCGGTTCGAGTCCTGGCTGCTCCACTTCCAAACCAGCATTCTGCTGTTGCCTGGGAAAACAGTAGAAGATGGCACAAGTCCTTGGATTCTGCACCATAGGAGATCCAGAAGAAGCTTCTGGCTCCTACCTTCAAGTTGTCTCAGCTCTGGCCTTTGTGGCCTTTTGGGGAGTGAATACTGATGGAAGACTTCTCTCTCTCTCCCTGCCTCTGAACAAGCACTTGTGTGGGATGCTGGCATTCTAGCTGGTGACTTAACCTGCTATGCCATAATGATGACCTTAATTTCTATTTTCATTATAGATATATAATAAGCTTTTTTTTTTCCTGTGCGTGTTATGTGAACCATTATTTATACTCTGATTTGTATCAGGAAGTAAGTTACAAGTTGTATAGCTAAATATTGAAATAAAAACTATTTCTAAATTGTAGATGAAACTATGTGCTAAGTGGCTTCTTGCCTATTTAGAAAGAATATTTCTATTATCATAAAATTACATTGTATCCTTACAATATAAACTGCAGCATTCTTAGTAGTATCATTTTGGAATTTCCTAATCCTATAAATAAAGGAGCAAAGGGAAGAAAGAGGACAGCGTGAACATTGTGACCAAGATAATGTTTTATAAAATGCTGATCTGCAGTTTTTATATTTCTATTTATTCTTTCACCTCAAAGATTTTCATCTATCATGGAAAAGCATTGTGAATTTGGAAATAAATTATTGTGTATGCATCAACCCTATTTCATTCTTCCCTCATTTATTGGGAAATCATAAGAGTCACAACTCTCCCTTTCTACCATTTCAGTGAGCATTGTTATTAGCCCCTCTGTAGACCCTATTGTACTGTAGGAGGCAGGCACGCTGAATTGTTGACAGGTCCTCAAACCCACCCTGGCATTTCAGACTTTCATCTCTTTGTACTAGTGTTCCCTTTGCCTATATTTAACGTCCTCCTTGCCTTTGCTCATGAAAACAAATGCTGTGTGACCTTTACAACCCACACCAGATGTCATGACCGAAAATTTTTCTCCACTGTCCCAAGGAACAGTCCTTTGTGCTAGTTCTCATGTTCTTTATTTCTCCTTGTGTTACTATACCCACATGTTCATGTGCTGACTGCATTGCATTTTTCTAAGTTTCAATGAGTTTCTTGAGAAGGAGGCATGTGGTTCTTTCATCTCTGTAGACTTAATGAGCTTAACTATATATTTGTTGATTATGAATGAGTTCAAAACAAGTGGGATTGATATTAAATAATAGATGTTTGGCAAAGAATGATCAAGTCAATAAATGGACTTAGATGCTGTTGATGATCTGAGTGATTAAAGAAGTGAAGGAAGTTAAGAAAGAATAGTGGAAGTTTAGATTTAGATCTTAGGTTTGTGGTGCCAATGTACTATCCACCTCACTAATGAGAAATGGTCCATAGGAGAAAAATTAGACATAGGTATAAATAAAAAATGAACAAAAGGTGGCTAACTTGATAAATAACAACAAGAACTATAGCTACAAGAACTGTGTCTTTAGGAATACTACTATTTAAGGAGTTTCCATATAGAGTGGTTGTGAAGGATTCCTACAGGAAGGGACGAGAAATGCAGGAGGATGTTGATGGTGTTAGTAATAACAGTTTTATTGCAACAATGTGTAGAAGCTTCAATTTTAGTGTTTTGAAGGATAAAGATATTTAGGATAAAAAAGAGGTGATGCTTACATGTGATGTTGAGGAACATACTAGACTGTGCTATAAGAGGCTGTGGGAAATTGAAAGTGTTTTTCAATGGAGAAGCAACTTAATGTTTTAGATAAAAAGATAATGGAATAAGGTTATAATAAAAATAAAAATGTAAATTGAGAGTATTTAATAAAGTGGTAATAATAAGCCATTTGATAAGTAATTTTTCCCTGAGACCAGTGCTATCAAGTGATAAAGGCTTGGCATCGTGGAGAAGTGAATTTTTAGACTGCAGAGCACTGTTCATTTGAGAAAGCTGCTGAATCTTGTGCCTGTTTTCCCCATGAAGCATAATGCAATGTTACTATCTGAGAAGATAGCAGGTGGGAAGATAAGGCTTTCACAAAATGATAGAAGTTAAGAACAACTCCTCTCAAGAGTTAGAGGAAGAAGGTGAGTAGAGATGTATAGAAGAATTGTCAGATAGCCCTGAAAATAAAAAAAATGAGGAGGGGGATTTTGACTAAATGGGTTACAAACTTGTAAAGCTTTTGTAATTATCTCTAGTGGTCTTCAGTACCTTGCTTTTAGAAGCAAGGGGAATGCACGGGTATTATAATGCAAGTTTGGAGTATTTCAGACTAAATTATACATACATAAAACCCAAGAAATAATAAGCAAGATGTTTAACAAATTCAGGTAATAATCAAAGGGATGAAAATCTAGGTTGTATTTAGGGTTGAGATACAAAGCTAGAGATGGTTGATGCTGTTTCTCATATAGCTGACAGCTAAGGACAGTTACAAGCTATCCTAGAAGCTGTCACAAAGGCAAACTTTGTGTGTAGTTACTTAGAAATTAGTTTCTCCTTGGAATTGCATTGATATTGCAAGGGTTCATCTTTATTATAAATTTTATAATATGGCACAGATATGCTTCATGGAAATTATGTTTATTATTAGAATATTAACCTACCATTAATTTTCACTGCTAGTCATTTATAGGGTTAGGTCCAATATATATTTGTATAGTGGTAAACCTCACTAGATGCAACATTTTACAAGGAAATGTAAACTGGTATTTTAAATCTTATGGGCCTGTATTATCAGTAGTTGTTTTAAAATAAAGAAGAAAAGCTTTATCGAAAAATTTAGAACAATCATTATAATGACTGTTTATATGGTCAGTAATAGAAATCATGAGAAAATATATTCTGACAATTAAAATACAACATTTTAGTTACTTGGTAATTCAAATTTCAAGCACCCTTGTAGGCAGCAGGTGATGGCTCAAGTAGTTGGGTCCCTGCCACTGTTGTGAGAGACCTAAGTGGAGATCTTGACTATTGGCTTTGTCCTGGGACCCAGGTATTGTAGTCCTTTGGAGAGTAAACCAGTAATGGGCAATCCCTTTCTCTCTCTGCCTATAAAATAAATGAAATGAATTAATTAAAATAAAAAACTCTGTTGCATGAAAGTCATCCAACAGGAAAATTGACTCCCTTCAGATAAATCTACAGATAGCAAACCCATTCTTGACAATTCTCTGATGTATTTTTAAACCAAATATAAACTTTATTGGTTTGCTTCATTGATGAGTATGCTGTACCCATTTGGGAATGATTGCTATAAACATATAAATGATAAGATTTAACACCTAGTATGACAACATTATCTGCACAGAAGCCCTGTAAAAAAGCATGAAATCAAAGAGTTCAATAGCAGTATTTTGATTATCTCATCTAAGCTCCAACCCAATATAGGAGCCTATTTCTGAAGACCAGTTATTAACATTTTTTTAAACTTTGCTAATAAAGAAGAAGGCATGTACTTGTAAGATAAATTATATTCTCATGTTGTTGGATGCAATGGTCCTTTTTCACATTTGATTTTCCTTCTACTAATTTCAAACTCTAGTTGTGTTCTTCACACAATACACAGAAATATAAATCAATTACTAATTTCAAATCACAGAAGTTTAAAAAAAAGCATGATCCCTCTGGGTTGCTACACTGAACCTGGCCTGAGAAAGGTGAATAAGAACAGCTCTTGTTTTCCTCTAGTCTTATCCCTCACTCTTTCATTTTTTTTTAACTTTTATTTAATGAATATAAATTTCCAAAGTACAGCTTATGGATTACAATGGCTTCCCCCCCATAACGTCCCTCCTGTGGGGAGCAACCCGGACTAGACTGAGTTACTGGAATTAAGACTTATTCTATGCATCTGCTCTCCCACAATATGGCACTGGGAGGAGGCAACAGCTTCTACCCAGCTGCCTCTCACCAACTTGACAAGCTGCAAGACCTGCTCCTGATTGGAGGAGAGCAGCGTACTCGGCATGTGGGCAGCCGAGTTAGGATTGGCGGAGGAGGACTATAAAGGAGGAGAGAGACGGCATGCATCAGGAACATCTAAGGGGAACATCTGTGCAGCCCCCGAGAGAGCCGGCCGGCGGTGTGCCGCTCCCCCGCGGAAGTGGGGAATGTGGCAGGGGGAACCGCCCTTCCACGGAGGTGGAAGGACCAGCAGCCAACCCGGGAAGGACCAGCAGCAAACCTGGGGAGGGCCGAGCAGATGAAAGAACAGCTCAGGGTCCTGTGTCGTTCCTCCACGAAGAGGGGGAGCGACATAATGGTGCCGTGACTCGGATATGAAGCCTAGGCAGGGTTTAGTGTCTTTCCTCCATGAAGAGGGGGAGCGACACCTCCCACCCACAACCCTCCCCTTTCCCACTCCCTCTCCCCTTCCATTCACATCAAGATTCATTTTCGATTCTCTTTATATACAGAAGATCAGTTTAGCATACATTAAGTAAAGATTTCAACAGTTTGCTCCCACACAGAAACATAAAGTGAAAAATAATAGATGATTTTTTAAATGATGATGAAATCAGATCAGACCTATTGTCATCTTTAATCCCAGTGAGAGTCAAGTTGGGAATTGATAATTTCTTCTTCTTCTTCTTTTTTTTTTTTTTTTACAGAAGATCAGTTTAGTATACATTAAGTAAAGCTTTCAACAGTTTGCACCCCCATAGAAACACAAAGTGAAATATACTGTTTGAGTACTCGTTATAGCATTAAGCCTCAATGTACAGCACATTAAGGACAGAGATCCTACATGAGGAGTAAGTGCACAGTGACTCCTGTTGTTGACTTTACAAATTGACACTCTTGTGCATGGCCTCAGTAATCTCCCATGCTCCAGTCATGAGTTTCCAAGGCTATGGAAGCCCCTTGAGTTCTCCGACTCTTATCTTGTTTAGACAACGTCATAGTCAAAGTGGAGGTTCTCTCCTCCCTTCAGAGAAAGGTACCTTGTTCTTTCCACTGGCATCTCACACTCACAGAGATCTTTCATTTAGTTTTTTTTTTTTTTTTTTTTTTTTTTTTTTTTTTTTGCCAGCCTCACTCTTTCATATGGCTGTTTCCCATATGTATGCAAATCCTGTCTGCCCACCCCTGAGACCATTATCTTTGATTAATTTTATTTATATTTACTAACCATAATTATGTGAATCATGACTCATAATATTGAGTTCTATTTATTTAAATTTTGAAAACTTATTTAGGAGATCATTGTATTAAATGAAATGAGCCAAACATTGAAGGACAAATATCACATGATCTCAGTCATATGTAGAGTCTAAAAAAATTAGGAGATGACATGGAAGGTAAAAATATAATAATGATTACCAGAGGCTGAGGAAGGAAGAAGGGAGAGAGATGGGGAAATTGATAGGAACTAGGTTGTAGCTAGATACAGGTAGGAATTTCTGGGGTTTGTTGTACAATAGGGTCACAATGGATAATATTAATTTACCGTATATTTATCTATTAAAAAACTGCAAGATTGGATTTTAGTTGAAATATACAGAAAGAGAGAGGGAGAGAGAGAGAAAATCTTCCTTCTGCTGGTTTACTTCTCAAATATCTGGTACAGCTAATGTTGGGCCAGGCTGTAGGCAGGAGCCTGGAACTCCTTCTAGGTCTCCAAAGTGGATCTCAGGGATGCAAGTACTTGAGCTATTACCGCCTGCGTACCAGAGTGTGCATTAGAGAAAAGCTGGTTTGGAAGCAAGGTTTCCAGGATTCAAATCAGGCACTCCAATGTGGGGTGCAAGTACCCCACAAGGCATCTTAATTGATGTGCCAATGGCCCACTCCTTTTAAATGCTACCTATATCTAGGGTCAGTTCAAATTATTTTATGTTAATTAATTTAATAAGTGTCTAATGAGTACCTTCTACATCTTTGATACTTTAATATAATAGAAGAAAAGATATAGGAATTCACTCATAAAATAGTGGGAGGAGTGGAGGAAATGAAAGTGTAAAGGAGAATTCCAAGATCTGGAAACATTCACCAGTCAACCACCCAAAGCCATGATTTCTAGATACTTGGTGGGCCTAAGTTTGCTATTAATACAAGTAAGACTAATAGTTTGGAAAAGAATTGAATACAGAAGAAAAGAGTGAGGAAAATCTGGAGTTTGCTGGGCACCTCTGTGTCATTCACTGTGTCTGATGCCAAATCGTGTTCAGGAAGCTGTAACTACTGCTTTACTTCCATCTGATGTATGTTTCCCTTTTGTTCAACTCTAGTCCAGTGCTAGAAAGGAAAGAGAAATCTGGGAAGTGTAATTTATAGTTTAAATACGTTGACAGTAGAACAAACGTGTATGGTACTTCTCTGGACTCTTGAATTCAGTGGAGGATGACAGTACGTTATTGGTTTCTTAGAGATTATATTCTACTTGTTTAAAGTTTTCTTTCTTTCTTTCTTTCTTTCTTTCTTTCTTTCTTTCTTTCTTTCTTTCTTTCCTTTCTTTCCTTTCTTTCCTTTCTTTCCTTTCTTTCCTTTCTTTCTTACAGGCAGAGTGGACAGTGAGAGAGAGAGACAGAGAGAAAGGTCTTCCTTTGCTGTTGGTTCACCCTCCAATGGCCGCCGCGGTGGTGCGCTACGGTGGGACTAGAACCTGGTGTGCCGGCACCGCAGGCGGAGGATTAGCCGCGGCGCTGTGGCTCAATAGACTAATCCTCCGCCTTGCGGCGCCAGCACACCGGGTTCTAGTCCTGGTCGGGGCACTGGATTCTGTCCCAGTTGCCCCTCTTCCAGGCCAGCTCTCTGCTGTGGCCCGGGAGTGCAGTGGAAGATGGCCCAGGTGCTTGGGCCCTGCACCCCATGGGAGACCAGGAGAAGCACCTGGCTCCTGGCTTCAGATCAGTGTGGTGTGCCAGCCGCAGTGGCCATTGGAGGGTGAACCAACGGCAAAGGAAGACCTTTCTCTCTGTCTCTCTCTCTCACTGTCCACTCTGCCTGTTACAAATAATAATAATAATAAAAAAGATTATATTCTAGTGGTAGAGTCAGAAAGTAATGAGTAAGTGTTTTATGTAATGTTAAGCAGTAGAGTGGAGAAAGTAATAGAGAATGACATGTTGGAGCAGCATGAGGTGTGGTTGGAAGTTTCATTTTTTTTGAACAGGTGAATGGGAGACAACTATGTAAGGAGGTGCAAATAAGCCTGTAGAAGTTCAGTGATTGAAACTGACACAACTAGCCAGGGCAAGATCAATACAGGCAGAGGGTATGCGGCAAATGGGAACAATCCTTGCAAGTGCTTGGAAGAGCCAGGCATTGTGGTTCCAGTGGAGTGAGATGGAGGGTTTTAAGATCAAAGGTTAGATACCTTGCCAAGGACTATTTTGTGGAGAACATTATAGTTATGACATGATTTTTGACATTGTATGAAAAAGTCTTCTATAAGATTTTAAATAACAGCTGAAAAATTGTCAACTTTATATATTGAAAAAGGAAAAAAACAAAAACAACAAATGTGGCATCTGTGCAGAGAGCAGACCTTAGTGAACCAATGCTAGCTACAATAAGCAACAGAGGCTGTTGCTACAGTCTACACAAGAAGATATGTTAGGTCAAACAGTGCATGTAGCTGCATAGTGGGAAGAAATCCCCATATCCTGAGACCATTTACTAGGTTAGAGCTGGATAACAGAATTTGCTGATATGCTGTTGATTGTTGTAGAAGACGATGGAGTTAAAGAGGATTGCTCAGTTTCTTGAGCAACTTAATGATGTTTTGTGGTATTTCCAGAGCTGGGGGAGAATGAAGCACAGACCTGTTTGGGAGAGACGTTATTATCTGTTAGAAGTTGGAGTAGCGACTTCAGGAATTACCCAGAGGGGAACGAAGCTCAGGGTACAGGGGACCTCAAGGCTAGCATTTCTATGGTTATGTGCATCCACATTGTATTTACAGGCATCATACTGGAAAGGACCCACGGGGAAGATGATGTGGGGTTTAAAAGGGGAAGAGGTGTGATAGTCTGGTGGGGACGATCATGTAGAGTTTAGAAAGAGAGGAGGTTTTATATTCTGGTGGCATATGCTTAAACCCTTTGTGCATAATTTTATGTATATTCTGTTTTCCTTTATGAAAAATGTGAGGTCATTTTCAATAATATATTCAACACTCTAGAATGCAATATAAGAGATATTGGATGCAGTAGAGAACCATGGTAGTTAAATAGTAAATTCTCTCTAAATATGTCTGTTTAGCTTTCAGAAATAACAGTAATCAAAAACAACAATAACAAAAGTCAACTATTGGGGTGGGGATTTGGCACCGTCGTTAGGCCGTCACTTCTGACACCATATCAAGTATTGGTGTGCCAGGGTTCCCCTCCCAATTCCAGACTCCTGCTAATGCACACCCATGGTTCAGATGTATTAGATAGGGACTTGATATGAATGAACTACAGGTTTGTCCTTGGTAATCAAAACAAATGGAGCTACACAACTGCTCTAAAATATTTAAGAAGACTCTGGGGCTTCCATTGTATTTGAAGTAGTATTAAAGCCATTTTATTGCAATTATTCTTGATATCATCTGGCATGGCAGGTGGTATTGGGCTTCTTGTGACAGTCCATTACAGAAACAAAATTCCATATAATCATTCTTCAGGGGGCCAAGCGGTTGGATAGAAATCCAAGATTCTCTAACAGTCTTGATCCAGGATATACTACATTCATTTCAGGAAGTCCTCCATAACATTCTCTCAACCAGGAGTTGATAATGATTGGATAAGAAAGACTTTAAGTTATTCTTCTCTGCAAAAGACCTGTTACAGTTTCTGAGTCTATGTGTCTGTGAGATAAATATGAGACCACATGTTCTATTTTTTTTTAAGATTTATATGTATTATATAATTACAGTAAAAGAGGAAGAGACAGAGAGAGTGAGTTCTTTCATCCACTGGTTCACTCCTCAGATGGCTGCAGTGGTTGGAGCTATGCTGATCTGAAGCCAGGAACCAGGAGCTTCTTCAGGTTTCCTATGTGGGTGCAGGGGCCCAATCATTTGTGCCATCTTCCAGTGCTTTCCTAGGCCATTGGCAGGGAGCTGGATCAGAATTGGAGAAGCGGCCGGCACCACGGCTCACTAGGCTAATCCTCCGCCTGTGGCGCTGGTACCCCAGGTTCTGGTCCCAGTTGGGGCACTGGATTCTGTCCCAGTTGCTCCTCTTCCTGTCCAGCTCTCTGCTGTGGCCTGGGAAGGCAGTGGAGGATGGCCCAAGTGCTTGGGCCCTGCACCCCATGGGAGACCAGGAGGGAGCATCTGGCTCCTGGCTTTGGATCGGCGCAGTGCGCCGGCCGTGGCGTCCATTTGGGGGGTGAACCAATGGAAGGAAGACCTTTCTTTCTGTCTCTCTCTCACTGTCTAACTCTGCCTGTCAAAAAAAAAAAAAAAAAAAAAAAAAAGTGGAGAAGCAAGGACTCAATCAGAGCCCATTTGGGATGAAGGCGCTGCAGGCTGAGGCTTAAACCTACTTTGTCTTGGTGCTTCTCTATTTTTTGTATCCCATGTGCTGTTGTATTGAAAACCAAACCATACTCCAAATGCCCTGTGATCCTCTTGTGACAGCAGTGTGGCCAACTATTTGGGATGAAGAAAATTTCCTTTTTCATTAAGTTCCAAACTTTTGGCAGTGAGAGACTATTTGGTAGTTCAAAAATATTCCTGATAGTGAAAAGTGGTACACTGAAAATAATTTCCTATGAACCGTGACAAAAATCCCCAACAAAAATTTAGCAGTAGGGAATGCTTATAACATGCTTTTAAAAAGACTAAATTGAAAGAACAGTCACAAATATTACTTAACAAATATGGGAAAGAAACATCTCAATTCCAGTGTGGGAGTCAATTTAGCCAACTTGTTTCCTCACATTCTATGGGGGTAATAATGTTTTTTTTAAATGAGGCAAAATTCAAGAACACATTTCTAGCTTCTTATGATATTTCAACAAAAACATTTCTATTCATATAGCAGTTTGAATGACAGAAACGACTATCATTTATACTCCAGTAAGTAAAGAGAGCTTGTACAGAGGAGAGCCAAGAACGATTATTAAGTGTTTACTAGGAGTGAAATCATTTAATGAATGAAAATAAAATGTAATTCCCATGACTATCTAAATTATATTTTAATTGGTAAAATTAAGTTTTAAATTGTTACTAAACATTTTAGTGAGGCAGTTAAATTTTCAGTTGTGCTGAATTCAGCAGAATCTCCGAGGTTGTTACAAGATTAATTTTCTTGGTGATCAAGCAAAAAAAGTACCTTAAATAGTTTTAATATGATTTTCTGTTGAAAACAAGATGATTTTTTCCACATGTGTATGATTATTAAGTAGATGACAGCAAATTCAACCAAGAAAATCCATTTTTGAAGTGTGCGAAAGGGTGACTGGTTTAGATATGGCAATTAATCACTATATTATTTATAGTCTAGGAGTCTCTCATACTACATTAATCAGGGATAACTTCTGCTTAATTAACAAGACTGCCAAAAAATGTCAAACATGAGCACAAAAACACAATTATGTGCAAAAAATGTATTAGCTAGGGACTGCTAATCACAAAATCAAATTTTAACTTGCATTGAAAGTGTTCATGTCTTTGAACTTTTATGTTTTCACTTAATATTTCATGAATTAATGATTTCTTCCTCAAGTTGCTAGAGTAGTTTTTAAGATACATAGTAGAAAAATAATAAAGTAATCAATAATAGGTAGTGCTTTGATTTTGACGGAGCTTCCTTTGGTGTGTTTCTGTAGCTTCCCTGTATAGGCAGCTGTCTGCTGTCCCACATGGATCAAGAAAGCATGACTGAAGTGCCAATGTAGACTGGAGTTAATACAGTTTAATTCCTAGATTTTTCATTTCCCAGTAGTGTGATTTCAGACAAATGAATCAACCTCTCTGTACTTTTGTTACAGAATTTACAAAGGGGTCTAAAAATGACATTTCACTTATGGCTTAGGAGAATTACATTAATACGTTTGAATTGTTGTACAATCTCTACTCAGCGAATAGCAGCTATTATTTTAATTTGTATTATCATGGTCCCACAAGTTATCCTCTATCTTCTGAAATTGTCTGCAGTTCTGTCCTCTTTAACTCAGATAGGAAAACTTAGTCTCACTCACTTGCTTTCTGTTTAGCATAACATTCCTATGTATGTTCAAAACTAATGTCAGATTTTATAAAATTAATACTAAAGATGAGACGTCGGAGCAATCACTAACAGTCGGCATTGAGACACTTAACTAACACAAAGATCCATGTCTTACGTGTGCAGAGATTATATGACAGTGTGGTATATGAGATTATGTGACAGCAAAACTGTGTTAGTGTCAAGACAGGGGTTTTTGGCAAATGTTGTCTGAACTCACTTGGTTTATATAATTTCTCTAATATCTTAGGAACTCAGTTCAAAATATAGCTAATTGATAAATTTGAATTCAGTTTTTATGTGAATTTCCTTTTATTAGTTTAATATCAGTGACTTTTTAAATTCTACTTTGGCTCAAAATATCACATGCATGCTCCAAATAACACATTTCATTGATATAGTTAGTTGTCATTTCTCTAAAAGCAATTCTGTCTTTGTTAGTGTCTTCCAAATTAGAAGGCTCTTTTACAGTATTTAAACTATATTATTGGCTGGCACTGTGGCTAACTAGGCTAATCCTCCGCCTGCGGCGCTGGCACACCGGGTTCTAGTCCCGTTTGGGGCTCCGGATTCTGTCCTGGTTGCCCCTCTTTCAGTCCAGCTCTCTGCTGTGGCCTGGGAGTGCAGTGGAATATGGCCCAAGTGCTTGGACCCCTGCACCCACGTGGGAGACACAGAAGCTCTTGGCTCCTGGCTTTGGATCAATGCGGCACGCTGGCCAGCTGTGGCGACCATTTTTGGGTTAAACCAAGGGAAGGAAGATCTTTCTGTCTCTCTCTCACTGTCTAACTCTGCCTGTCAAAAAACAAAAACAAAAACAAAAAACAAAACAAAACAAAAAAACACAATTATATCATATTGGTCGATTGAGTTTTCCACAAAATATCACAAATATTTTTTGAATAGTGAATGCAGAAATGAAGCATAGGAAGAAACAGCTCTGTGACTTTGCAAAGGAGAGCCTGCATACATAGATCTGCTGAATCGTAGACTAATTTACTACCCATTTTACTGAAAGAAAGTGTTCTGGTTGTTAAATGCTCTGTTTCAGAGTATATGATTTGTGAAGATAAATTGAGAAAATCCATTTGGATGAATGGTAGTTGGGTGATGGAAAATCCAATTTCTAAAAAACTGTAAATAAAGACAGTATAATAAGTAAATTTTTGAAATGTTAATAAGTAGAGCATTTTGTCAAAATCAAAAATATAAGAAATAGAGCAAACCGACCAAATTATCTTGTTTTCCTTTCATTATTGTGTTTAATTAAATGAATATAATGAACCCAACACACTAAAAGGGTTTATTGTAAATAATTTAGTTTTCAGATTTTCTTATCTTAATAGATGCAAATTTTTGTGTGTTTTCTATTCTAACTAAAAAATGGAAAATATTTTCAAGACTTATCAAAAATCAGGCTATTACTAGGAAATCTATGTGCTTTGTGCTTCCTTGGAGATTAGGATTGTTTGTTTTAAATATTTGATGAATGCCAATAAAAAAGAATAGCTTTGAAGTGTTATTTTGAATGACATTTTTCAAGTTTCTAAATGACTTATTTCACATTGTAAGAAATTAATCTTTAATTCTTATCATCTTGTTTTCTTTATTCTAAATTCTAATGCTTTCTTTTATATTCCTGTTAATTAAAGTTTGTTTCTGAATTTTTAGCAAGACAAGCAAAGGAGCATAGTATAATCAATGTATTTTTCATTTGGACAAACAATACATTCCCTTAAATAGTTTGCTCATGATATTAGAAAATATAATAATTTAATTTTTATTGTAAATTTTTCCTTTGTATATTATGTTACCTTATTTTTAAAAGTAACGTATGAGTAAATAGGTGACATATGATTTATTATACTTTAGAGATGAACAATATGAATGTCAGAAATAATGTCAAATTAAACCCCACACTTCCTGGTTTTTAATGTTACTTTTGCTATGTTCTTTCTATGATGGTTAAAATAATATTTAAATTTATATCACTACTTGATTTATATCCTTCCTTATAAAATGACTGACAAGTAATTTAATGAAGATCAAAAGAGCATAGAAATCAAGAAAATAAGAATGGATCCAAAAATGGAATCCACAGGATGCCTGTATTTCATATCATATTCTTCTTTGGATGGTTCATGGATTTAACCAGTAGGTTTCTGGAGGATAAATTAAGAGAAGTCTAGTATATTGGTGCTTATAAGTTTAAAACAGATAATTATTCTTTGAGGTGGGAAATTATTCTCAGTAGAAATATCAGAGTGGAAATTTTCCATGTGGAGTGACTGTCACAGTGTATGATATGATAAAATTATTATGAGACATCTTTCCAAGAGTTGAATTTCATGGACTATTTCCAGTATAACCTCTAATTTCATCATAGAAAAATATTATTCAGCAAAAGCAATTTTATGGGAATTTGTAGAACAAAATAGTTATTGACTGATTATAGAATGAAAGGGAGGCAATGATTGTTTGGACCAATGAATCTGGGAATACTTGGAACTTTGGGTAGTGATCTTATTCCTCAAGCAAGCTTTTGTTGCTGCTTCTTAGCCATTAAACGCAAGGTAACAGTATATTCAGCATTACACTGTGAATTTTATGCTAATAATGAATTTTAATATCTATGGCTTAAGGGACAATTGGAATGAGGTCAATAGGTATAAAATATGAGTATTTCAGCAAAAATTTAGAGAGTAGAAAGGGCAAACTTTTAATGTAAAGACAGAATAACTCCACTTTGGCCAACAAAGTAAGTAAAAAACAGCTAGGGTCATTTGAAATTATTTTTCACATATAGCAACTTTAGGTTTCAATAAATTTAATATATTTGAAAAAGGTAAATTAAACATCTCCATTTAAGGATCTAAGGATGGAATTAATATTTTATGCATATAAATAGAGAGAGGTTTCTTTGCCATGAACCATGTTTTCTATTAAATATTTTAGAAACAACTAATATAAAAGTTTAGCACTTGCAAATCAATATAGTACTTAAAAGATTAAATATTTCAAAGTGGGAAAGTATTTTCTGTGTTGATCACATGGGAATGAAATCCAACACCTTTAAATATTAGCTTTCTTCCTGTAATCGTGGAATGACTGAATGTGAAGAGAAATACACATGTACTTGGGCCGGCGCCGCGGCTCACTAGGCTAATCCTCCGCCTTGCGTCGCCCGCACACCGGGTTCTAGTCCCGGTCGGGGTGCTGGATTCTGTCCCTGTTGCCCCTCTTCCAGGCCAGCTCTCTGCTGTGGCCCAGGAGTGCAGTGGAGGATGGCCCAGGTGCTTGGGCCCTGCACTCGCCTGGGAGACCAGGAGAAGCACCTGGCTCCTGGCTTTGGATCAGCACGGTGGGCCAGCCGCAGTGGCCATTGGGGGGTGAACCAACGGAAAAGGAAGACCTTTCTCTCTGTCTCTCTCTCTCATTGTCCACTCTGCCTGTCAAAAATAAATAAATAAATAAATAAAATAAAAAAGAAGTATACATGTCCAACATTAGTAGTTTTGTATGGTAGAGTAGTCTTCTGTGTTGTCTACACAGGATCCTATGCCTCTAGAGTTGCTATCTCTGCTAAGGCCTGTGCAGTTGACACCCCGCCTCCAGCTCCCCTGGGAGCTTACTGCTATCCCTTGGCCACTGAGTCACTTTCATGTTTTCATTTTGACAGAGTTGAAGAGATACATTGGATTTTTACACATTTCCTTATTGGGAGTGCAAATTGA
Organism: Oryctolagus cuniculus; assembly: GCF_051225735.1. Classification (NCBI taxonomy): domain Eukaryota; kingdom Metazoa; phylum Chordata; class Mammalia; order Lagomorpha; family Leporidae; genus Oryctolagus; species Oryctolagus cuniculus. Next base: position 102,645,849 of record NC_142874.1, on the reverse strand, counting down.
TTCATCCTGTGTGAAGCTTTGTGATCAAAGGAGTTCTTTACAGAAAAGAATAAGATACTACTATCAAAAAGTAAAGAATTAAAACTAGCTGATGGGCAGCTGTGAAGAAGACAGATTTGGCAGTGGATTACAGCTGTCAGGAGAGCTCATGAGTCTAGAACAGAGCAGGAAATAGTTCCCTTCTACTTCTTTTCAGTCACCCCATACTTCATAAGAGACCTGTGATACACTGGACCCTGTCTACAGCAGAATAAACCTGAGAGTGAATTGTAACACATGAAGGCTTGCCCAAGCTGGTAGTATATTTGGTGGGGAGAAGGAAAGCTTTTGTTTTTTTCCAATCCTGGCAGAGCGCTCATGACAAAGATGCTGTAAGTTTTACATGCTGTTACAAAGAGAACTAGGGTTCATGAATGAAGTTGTAAAGAGTTGCTAACTCACTGTGTGGAAGAACATTCCATGATTGATTCTAGAATTGACTGCCTCAAAAAGCATCAGTGGAGGTACCTGGGCATTTGATACACCTGTTCTGGATGTTTGCATAGAAAGGACGTATCAGACAAGTCTAATTTAGTAGGTTCTTTTCATCCCTGAGTTTCCTTTCAGTGTGATTGTGGGGAGCAGCTCGGACTAGACTGTTACTGGAATTAAGACTTATTCTATGCATCTGCTCTCCCACAATATGGCGCTGGGAGAGAAGTAAACAGCTTCCGCACAGCTGCCTCCAGTTCAACCAATTAACTGTAGGACTTGCTCCTGATTGGAGGAGAGCAGCGTACTCGGCGTGTGGGCAGCCGAGTTAGGATTGGCGGAGGAGGACTATAAAGGAGGAGAGAGACGGCATGCACCAGGAACATCTATGGGGAACATCTAGCTGAAGGAACACCCGTGCAGCCCCCGAGAAAGCCGGCCGGCGGTGTGCCGCTCCCCTGCGGAAGTGGGGAATGCGGCCAGGGGGAACTGCCCTTCCACGGAGGTGGAAGGGATAGTAGCCAACCCGGGAAGAACCAGCAGCAAACCCGGGGAGGGCCGAGCAGACGAAAGAACAGCGCAGGGTCCTGTGTCGTTCCTCCACGAAGAGGGGGAGCGACAGTGATGATACCGACATTGGCTGTATCTGACATTGATTTGTATAGTTTTAAGAAACCTAGGATTCAGTGTGCCATATGGGAAGATACTAATACCCATATGGATCTTCACAGGAAAGTTTTGCTCACTTGGGAGGATTTGAAACTAACTCCTGTGTCTTTGTAGTGAAAGGCACATTAATAGTGGACTTTCCTTGCTGTGGAAGTGTAGCATAAGTCACACACATTCTATTAAAATCACAGATATTTGATGATGACTATCTTTTGGAAGATAAATAATGCCACTGTGTATAGGTAACCATCAATTTATGAAATTGCTTTTCTTTGGTATGTGGGCAACAAACACATAAATATATAAGAAAACACTGAGTTGACCTGATCTAAAATTGAGGGAAGCATATATCAATGCATTTCAATAATTTTTTCAGCATACTGAAGATGTAACAATAAAAAAGTAACATTTCCATTTTCATGATGAAATTCTAATCAAAGTGATACTACTTTAATTTTAAGATGTCACCGCTATTCAACCTTTCCAAGCTTTCTTTTGTTTCATTATATTTTTGCAGTTGTTTAACTGACATCAGTACCTTTGGCTATTTCTAACATCAAAGTGTTCAAATAGTCTAAAAAATTTCAATCTACTGGAAGATTAACAAGGATATTATAGGCATTTAAACTGATTATGAGCTCACTTTGTAGATGCATGTGTGTATATGTATATGTCGGTACATTTAGTGTTGTATGTGTATTTATATATATATAAATCTATGTAAATATTTCTTAACTTTTTTTTTTCAGATTAGTTTTGAATTTACAAAAAAAAGTGAAGTAGTATTACGAAGGTGTATATACCCCTCACCCCATTTCCCCTTTAAACATCTTATATTAGTATTTTTGTTAAATTAGTGAACCACACCCAGATCCCCTTAATTTTTGAATCCAAAACTCATTTATGCCTCCCAGTCTCTAGTAGTCAACAGTCAGCATTCTGTGTTCAGACAGAGCTCTGTTCTCTTTTCCCTTTCCCTCTCCCTTTCTTTCTCCCCCCTTTCCTGGTTCCCTCCCTCCCTCTCTCTCTGTGCTTGCTTGCTCACTCTCTCTCAATCTCTCTCTCTCCCTCCCTTCTTCCCTCCCTCCTCCTCCTCCTCTTTTTCTTTCTTGCCTTTGTTTATATCTCCCATTTTAGCTCCCACATATACTGGAGAACACGTGGTATTTGCCATTCTGTGTCTGGCTCCTTTAACTCACATGATGTCCTCCAGTTCCATTCTTTTTGCTGCATATAACAGGATTTCATTCTTTTCTTTCTTTTTATAGTTGAATAATATTCAATCACACACACACACACACACACACACATATATAAAACATACACACACACCACCTTTTCTTTCATCCAATGAAGGGAACACTGGTTGATTAATTTGGTGATTCTGATTAGTCCTGCTGTGAACATGACAGAACAGGTGTCTCTGAGACAATGATTTCATGTCTTTTGAGTGTATGCCCAATAATGGCATTTCTGGATCATATGGCAGTTTCATACCTAGGTCTTTTAGAAACCTTCATACTGTTTTCTACTGCGGCTGCACTAAGTTGCATTCCTACCTGTGGGGAGCAACTGAGACTAGACTAAGTTACTGGAATTAAGACTTATTCTATGCATCTGCTCTCCCACAATATGGCGCTGAGAGGGAGCAAACAACCTCTACGCAGCTGCCTCACCAGTTTGACTGATAAGCTGCAGGAGCTGATCCTGCTCCTGATTGGAGGAGAGCAGCGTGCTCGGCGTGTGGGCAGCAGAGCATGGATCGGTGGAAGAGGACTATAAAGGAGGAGAGAGACAACATGCACCAGGAACACCTGAGGAACACCTGAGGAACATCTGAGCAACCCCTGAGAGAGCCGGCCGGCGGTGTGCCGCTCCTCCGTGGAAGCAGGGAAAGCGGCGGGGGGGTGCCGCCCCTCCGCGGAGGCGGCGGGGTGGGGGGGGGGTGCGGCAGCTAACCCAGGATGGCATCGTTCCTCCGTGAGTGAGGGAACGGCAGCTAACCCGGGAAGGGGCCTGGCAAAGAGAACAGCGCAGAGTCCAGTGTCGTTCCTCCGCGAATGGGGGAGCGACACCCACCGACAGTGTATAAGAGTTCTCCTTTTTCCACATTTGTCTTTTTTGACAATAACCATTCTGATGTGATATCTCATTGTGGTTTTGATGTGCATTTCCCTGATGGCTAGTGATATTGATCCCCCTCACGTTTGTTGACCATTTTTATTTCTTCTCCCCCTCCTTCTCCTCCCATTCCTGTGCCTACTCCTCCTTCTTCTCCTTTTTATCCCCCAACCTGTACAATAGGCACTTTATTATTAAATGGGACATGGGCAGAAGGGTGTGCAGATAGGGCAGGGGGTTGGGGGTGCAGGGCTTGCAGTAAACCATGTACATAGGAGACCCCAGGTGGGGAATCCTCCCTTTCTGGGGTCTTAGGACTACTGATAACCAAAATTGTGAAATGGGTGACATTAGGGGTGAAGAGCCCAGGATACAGACTGTAAAGGGAGATCTGGTTTGCCCACTTCCCCTGCCCAGACCAGAACGGGATGCCCCAACCGACTCACTCCCTCCCCTCCTTCCTTACCGGGAGACAAGTCCTGCCAGGCACACACAGTCCCACCTCAACCACTCCAGCATAAAGGGGACAAAACAAGGCACTCCTCGAGGGTCCCTTTCCAAAGTGGAGAAAGGTAAGGTAAAACCAAACAGACCTTTGACTGCATGTCCAAGTTTAAAAATATCATCAGTTATCATCATAAAGACTTCCAGCACCCCCTGCAACTAACTGCTCAGCTTGGAGAAGGGGTCCTGTCCTGGCAGGAGCCAGGAGGAGCAACTGGGAGAATATGGAGGCTGTTTACAGCTGCAGCCCCTCCCTCGGATACAAACATTGACCTTCTTTTTGTCCTGGTCAGAAGAAGTGGACAGTGGATCAGAACATCTCATACCCCAGACAGAAAGCCTGAACCCCGCCAGGGAGGGCAGCACTGACTCACTGGGCTGTCTCGGGGGTGCTGGCATGAAAAATCCCATTGGAATAAGGAGGCGATATCCCACATCCCCCATACTCCTGGTCACTGGATTACGGGAAGGAGGCATGACAAGTCCAGTGGACTAGGGGACCTGGCCCAGCTTCAGAGACCCGGGGAGAAGAAGAAGGGCAGGGCCTTTAGAATTCCATGTTTCTTGTTGGTTTTGTTCAGAAATTCTTTAGATTGGAAGACCTGAAGTAAGGCCTCTCAGCAGAGCCATGGTTCCTCTCCAGGTCCTCCACTGCAGAGACAGGACTCAGCGCAGGTGGCCTGAGGGGAGCCCACAGGCCCTTTTGGAAACTGTCTTCTGGGATCTTTTACCCAGCTCTTAACTGCTTTGGTTGATCTTTGTTTAGTTTTTTGACTTGCTGATATATTCTGGTTATTAATCTTTTCTTACATAAGGAGCTTGCAACTATTCTCCCATTCTGTTCAATCTACTAATTGTTTCCTTTGCTGTGCAAAAGATCCTGGATTTTATGTAATCCAATTGTCTGTTTTTTTCTTTTTGTTGCTTGTGGTTTTGGGGGTCTTATCCCAGAAATTGTTGCCAACACCAGTGTCTTGAAGTGTTTTCTCTACATTTATTCTTGCAAATTCAGTTTTTGGACTTACATTTTGATATTTGATCCATCGTAAATTGATTTTGTATATGCTTGGCAGGTAGGAACCTAATTAGATTTTTCTACATATACATGCCCAACTTTGCCAGCACCATTTCTTTAGAATACTGTCCTTTCCCCCACATAGCCCGATACAAAATCAATATACCAAAAAATGGCAACTTTATATGCCAGCAATGATCTAATTGAAAGGATATCCTGTTCACAATAGCTACCACCCGTGACACTGCATCCAATATGAATTTGTGTCCCAGCTGCTCCATTTCTTTCTTTTTTTTTTTTTTTTTGTGACAGGCAGAGTGGACAGTGAGAGAGAGAGAGACAGAGAAAGGTCTTCCTTTTGCCGCTGGTTCACCCTCCAATGGCCGCCGCGGCCGGCGTGCTGCGGCCGGCGCACCGCGCTGATCCGATGGCAGGAGCCAGGAGCCAGGTGCTTTTCCTGGTCTCCCATGGGGTGCAGGGCCCAAGCACCTGGACCATCCTCCACTGCACTCCCTGGCCACAGCAGAGAGCTGGCCTGGAAGAGGTGCAACCGGGACAGAATCCGGCGCCCCGACCGGGACTAGAACCCAGTGTGCCGGCGCCGCTAGGCGGAGGATTAGCCTAGTGAGCCGCGGCACCGGCCTCCATTTCTGTTCTAGCTCCCTGTTAATGGCCTGGGAAAAGTAGTGGAAGATGGCCCAAGTGCTTGGGCCCCTGCAAACCATATGGGAAAACCTGGCTGAAGCTCCTGGCTCCGGGCTTCAGCCTGCCCCAGCTCAGGCTGTTGTGGCCATCAGAGTAGTGAACCAGCAGATAATGAGAGAGACAGAGCTGTTCTGTCTCTGTAACTCTGACTTTCAAATAAACCAATATATGAAAAAAAAATGAAAACTGTAAAACTTTGATGAAAGAAATCATCAAGGACACAAACAAATGGAAACATACAAATCTTCCATGATTACAGCTTGGAAGAATTTATTTAATTAAAATATCTGATCTGAAGCCAGGAGCTAGGGGCTTCTTCTGGGTTTCTCATGTGGGTACAGCAGCAAGCACTTAGGCCATCTTCCACTGCTTTCCCAGGCATTAAGCAGAGAGAGCTGGATTTGAAGAGAGCAGCTGGGACAGGAGCCAGCTTCCATACGGAATACCGGTGCCACAGGTGGAGGCTTAGCCTATACGCCACAGTGCCAGCCCCAAGCCTTATACCTTTTATAGAGAAATTTTACACAAAATGTAGAGGCTTTATATTCAAGATCTGTAAAACTTTCGGTACAGTGAGGTTTTATGATATTGGCAGTTACTTATACTTTCACTGCTAAATGCTTTGGAAAAAAAAGTTGCAATATTTCAAGAGAAATGCTTAATGTTCATTAATGTTTTAATGGCTCTAGAATTGAAAGCCCTCATTTTGCTGATATTTGATTATTTATATTTCCTTTTCTGCTTATCTTCAAAATTTCACTAAGAAAATCAATGTGGAATGCATTAGTAAAACATTAAAACAAACTTAATAACCTCTTCTTTCACCTTTTTGTCTATTATAGCTACATGCCAAGACGTGGAAATTGAGGCTCCATTAAATTGGATTTTTAGGCTCAAGGCAAACCACTACTTTTACACTAAGACATAAGGAAAACAAAAAAGCTTAGAAGATTTATTGCATATTAAAGTTACTTGTGTTGGGGCTGGCGCTGTGGCATAGCGGGTAAAGCCAGCGCTTGCAGTGCCGGCATCCCATATGGATGTTGGTTCAAGTCCTGGCTGCTCCACTTCCCATCCAGCTCTCTGGTGTGGCCTGTGAAAGCAGTAGAAAATGGCCCAGGTCCTTGGGCCCTGGCACCCACGTGGGAGACCTGAAAAAAGCTCCTGGCTCCTGGCTTTAGATCGGCACAGCTCCAATCATTGCGGCCAGTTAGGGAGTGAAGCAGTAGATGGAAGACTCTGCCTCTCTGTAACTCTACCTTTAAAAAAATATATATCTTAAAAAATAAGGTTATATGTGCAATAGTATTAATTTCAGGGCCTTGCAGCCTTTTTTGAACTTTCCATATTAGTATCAGTTTTTCTTGAAACAAATCCATATGCTTTTTTTGAAATTAATTTTTCTAATTTGATTTATTACACTCTATTTGTTCTATATAACAACATTTCAATTGTTGCCTAACTTATTTACAGGATATTCATGGCTTTTAACTTTTATATGTTCTTTTGTTAGTACTTGTGTCAGAAATAACACAAAAGTTTGTGGCAATAAATATCATGAAGGCATTATCATGGTTGTTGATTTTTAATTTTCATTTAAAAGTCTGGATATAATTAACAAAATTTGGCATCATGAAATCAACTTGTAAGCATGTGTGTTTCTATGGTGAGACTGCTGTGTCGCATGTGTGACTTACCCTTACTTAAAAAAAAAAAAATCACAGGGACAGAGGGCATGACTTGATGGATTTGTCATAGTAAGTAAGCAGGCTACTTGGAACTATGGAGTCTAAATACAGATGCTGTGGTCATCACATTATTTCAGGCCTTTTTGTGCTCCCTTGCTGCTTGGACATTGCCTTATTCCTCAATATTAATTTTGTGGTTAATTGTTTTTATTTTAGAGTATGTATTTCGTGAGCCATCTACAGTTTCTTTGAACAGTGCATTCTAGTGTTGCATAATTTTCATAAATCAAATAATCTAATGTTTGTGTGGTAGTGTACATTCTGTGTGCTCCCGTGTTTTTTCCATAGGCTAAAAGTGATCCTGTTGTTTATCTCAGCTCTGCGTATGACATCTCTTTAGCCAATGTCTTGATTTACCTGCAAAAAAATCTCAGCAGTACTAAGGCAGTTGTGCTTTTTAAAAAAACTGTTTATGTGTCTATTTGTTTATTTTCATTTTTATTGCAAAGGAGATAGACAAAGACAGATCTTACATCTCCTGGTTAGTACCCCAAATGCCTGCATCAGCTGCGGGGGTGGGGGGAGAGGCAGAAGTGAGGAGGACAGAAGTCCATCTGGATCTTTCAAATGAGTCACAGGGACCCCAGTACTAAAACTACCACCTGCTACTTCCCAGGGTGTGCCTTGACAGGAAGTTGAAATCAGAAGCAGTGTCAGAACACAAACACAGACACTCATTTAAGGATTGTAAGCATAGAAAGTAGCTTCTTAATGGCTGTGCCAAAAGCCCACGCCAGGAGCAAATCTTGAGATATATGAAGTAGGACTCTTTTAACAATGATTCTATTGTACATATCCATGTAATATCCAATGGGACAATACAAATATGTGACAAAATGTTTCTCTAACTTACTGCCAGTACTTTTAGATTTATAACACTGTTTCCTCTCAAACATAGGCTGTATGTATACTATGAAAGTGAATGAAAAATGGGGGACTTTTACCTTGTTTTTCTTTTTAAACATCTCTGTAGAAGACTTTGCTACAACATAATAAATGTTGAATACCAGAATATATCCTAAAAACTCGATACATTTGAACAGTTCATTTATTTAAGTTTATTCGCCCTCCCCTTTTTGTTAGAGGATTGATACATTTGGGGTATATGGTTTTTGGTATTTAACAAGCAGGTAAATATTCTCTCAAAAAAGTGTGGACAACTTTTACAGACAAATCTGTAAAAATGATTGGTTTTACAAAACACAGGCTATGTGAGATATGCCATGTTTGTTTATTTGTTTATGAGAGGGCTGTGTTTATTAGGCTGCCACAGGAAACATGTGTCTGGAGCAGAGCCTGATCACTCATCCAGTACAAATATTTAGTATTCATACGAGGATTATTATGTGCCCAATACTTAGATCTCTAAGCTCATTTGGATTTCTCAAGAGACCTACCTACATATGAGCTGATACTATTTTTCAATGTATCAGTGAATAAACTGAGGCCAGCAGGTAGCAGACGGGTAATCTGAATCCCAGCCCATCTGGTCCTAGAATGTAGGTTCTTACCCATAGTGTTATGCTGCCAGTCAGTTGAGTGGAGATAGGACAGCTGTAAAAATTCTTCACTTTATCTTTCAGTTACCATAGCAGCACATAAAAGTGGAGGAAGGCTCTGTTGTAAGCCTCAAGGCTCTTGCTTGAGTTTTATCTTATTTGATTGAAATCTTAATCAACCTTAAAGATATTAAGGGAGCCATTATCATACTTGCAAGTTACATGGAAGTGAGAGTGATAGAAGCGCCACTCTGAGTCATAGATTTTGGGTCCAAAAGGAGCAATGCAATACTCCAACAATAAATGCAGCCAGAATAAACCTAAAGTAAACTATGAAACAAGTACAGCTTAGAAGACAGATGAACTAGGAAAAATCCAGGTGACAAAATCTTGAGGATTGTACTAGTTCTACTGTGGAATGGGTCCCCAAAACGCCAGTTAATTCTTGGGAAGGCTGCATTAATATGTTGTACTTGATTTATTGACCACTCTTACTTTGGAAAGGGTATAATTATACATTTCCCAATTCACATCTTAGTTGTGCTTTTAATAATTTCTCAGGTTTTAATGTCATTTATATAAATTTTAAAACTTATTTGTAATTTAATTAGTTATGAAAATTGAGTTAAAAGGCTGACAGATTTGCTTTAAATCGCATGTTCTTTTCTTTCTCTGTTGTGCCCTTAAATTGAGACTGACAGCTTTAGTGGAGTCTGATTGTGAGCGAATTGTCTCTTTCTCTTCAAGGTGTGAATACTTCAGACAGGGAAGAGAGCAGAAAGTTCTTGGTGTATCTTTTATTAGCAGTTGCTTTCATTGTTCTTTTTCTTTCAGATTCATTGATTTCTGTGAGACTATCTCGGGGGTTTCCTGAGTGAATTTTTGGGGGGACCCACCGCAGACTTAGTTCTCTGATATCCAAGCAAGTCCCTTCCGGAGTGAATGCTTAGGTGTTCTCTATGTAGCCATTGTTTTTGAAGTCTCTTTACTTATTATTGAGTGGTTGTAGCTCAACTATATTTTGTGTATTTATTTGACTCATGGGAAACTTATGTTTAAGAGCTCCTAAGCCTTCAACTGCTCCACAGCCACCACTTGCAGGGATTGACAAACTACTTAGGTAAAATACAGAAAATATCAGGTTTTGCATTAATGGTTAGGGCTGAGGTCATTAAGTGGTACCTGGCAATTTTTGAAACAATACAGATGCGTAGATTTGCTCCTTCTCCAACCCTTTTTAAAATATATTCAGCAGATCTATAAAACCTGAGAATTTCTTTTGGAAAAAGAAAACACATCCTCATCTAGTTTAGCTAAAGTTGGGAAACACTAGATTAGAATATTTTAGTTACAATCCTCAAATTCCATATGTTATGCAACTTGCTTAAAATCAAGCCCTGCTGAGGTGGCTATCACGGTGTAGTTGGTTAAACTGCCACTGGTGATGCACACATCCCATATCAGAGTACTGGTTCAATCCCAGCATCACTATTTTTTTTTTTTTTTTTTGACAGGCAGAGTGGACAGTGAGAGAGAGAGACAGAGAGAAAGGTCTTCCTTTGCCGTTGGTTCACCCTCCAATGGCCTCCGCGGCCGGCGCGCTGCGGCCGGCGCACTGCGCTGATCCGATGGCAGGAGCCAGGTACTTATCCTGGTCTTCCATGAGGTGCAGGGCCCAAGTACTTGGGCCATCCTCCACTGCACTCCCTGGCCACAGCAGAGACCAGCATTACTATTAGTAATGCAGCTTTGTGCTAATGCATCTTGGGAGGTGGCAGGGGTGACTCCAGTGTTTGGGTGCCTGCCACTCAGATGCTGTTGGAGTTCTGAGCTCCTGGCTTCAATGTTGCCCAGCCGTGGCTTCGTGGCATTTGTGGTGTGAACCAGTGGATGGAAGATCTCCCTGTCATTCTGTTTCTCTGTGTGTTGTTCTGACTTTCAAGTAGAAAAAAAAAAAATAGATAAATAACCACTAAAACATAAAAGCCCTCTGTAATTGGATATTATATTTAATATAAAGGCAACTATAAATGACAAATGATGGCTAGTAATGCATCAAGTTTGCAAAAATGACTGCATGAAATATATTCCAGTTTGTATTTATGTGGTAATATGTTGCCTGCCTCAAAAGCTCCAAAATAGATTTGTGATAATATGATTTGCTTCTGCTAGTGAAAGGAACTAATCAAATGAAAATGACGGGTTTAGACCCCTTAGAGGAAAAAAAGAAACTGGGATTATCTTCAGAAATGGCTCTGGTAACACCTCCCAAGGCGAACTGTTGGCAGCCCAGCTAAGGGCAGATTGTGTGCATCTGTGTGAGTGAAAAATCAGCTGAAGGGTGTCAAGTGCTCTTCTGAGTCACGCTACAGTCCCTTTATATTTATTTCCCAAATCAAGTACTAGTAGTTGCTATTTCCACCAGCCCACACAATCCTATTATTTGCCCATCTTTCCTTTATAAATAGCTTGCTCTCATAGCACTTCATGTCTTATCTTAGTCCAAGTGGGCTACTATAACTAAACCTCATACGCCAGATAGGTTTAGAACCAGTGGAAATCTCTCCCAGGTCTGGAGGCTGGGAAGGCCAAGATCCTGTGAGGTCAGATGGGTGTGTGATGAGGGCATGCCTTTTAAATAAAGGCACTAATCTCATTTGAGAAAGCTCTATACCCATGACATAATCACATCCTAGTACCATTATCTTAAGGGTCTGGATTTACGATAGGAAGTAGATGGGTGGAGCAAAGCATATTCAGAGCATAGCACTTCTGTTGACACTGTTTAAACAATAAGGCATTTCTTAAATTTGGAACTTCATGGAGAAGTAAACGCATGAACTGACTAGTCCAAAGATGTGGTTGGGTGCAGCCCCTCTTTAGAACAGCAATATTGATTTTAATTTTGAGTAAATTAATTGATTTAAAAAATATGTGCTTTACTATTTCCCTGACAGATTACAGGAAAATGGTACATTAGTAATTGATCTAGTATGAAACCAGCATCTAAAATATTGGTTTACATTGACTCAAGAGACTTTTAATTATGAAAATCTTCTAAAATAAGAAAAATATTAAAATTGGGTACATATAAAATTTTGTAAGGTATATTTCGGTGAAAAACTGTGTAAATGTATGTAAATATTTTTATTAACACATTTAAACTAAGACCAGTAAACATTGTAAATGAAATAATAAAGTCACTTTCAATCTCATTACTCAGTCACAATCACTGCCAACATGCTGGATCCTTAGTTCCCAGCATTATATTTATTTGTAAAGATTATTTCAGGGATATTGCTCAAATAACATATTATTCCTTTCTAGCAATTGACATTTTATTATAAACATTTCCTCATTGTTATCTATACCTTTTGAACACAATTCAAATGTATTGTGAAATATTTTATTAGATACATGATTTAGTTAGATATTTGTCCCATAAGTATCCATTATATATGGGTTGCTCTTGGGTTTTACTATCATATGAGACTGTTTAGGTTTTAGGATATTTTAGATATTTCCATAGGTTAGATTACCAGAAGTGGGTTATTAGATTATAGAAGTTTGATCATTTTAAGTTTCATAATGGAAATTACTTATATAATTTACAGTGCTGCCAGCAAGGTAAACAGTTCACAAACTCTTTAGTTTTACTGCTCATGCTTCTTAGTCTTATAAAATGATGTTTTATCATTTCCTAGATCTATGAAAAATACAAATCATTGGATTACCAGAGATTACTGAGTTGAAAAAATTTTATCTCCACTAATAGATACGTATAAATCCATTGGCGTTTCTTAGGTAAACAGTTTCTTTAAATGAGTTTTTTCATAATAGGAACCTTAGTTTTTTGAGTGATCATTTTTACATGTTCTTCATAAAATGATAACCCTTTGTATTTCATAACTGAAAGATTGCTATTCTTATTTTTGCTGATGAACTATGCTCATTTTTATTTGTAACAGCTTTTATTTGTTATAAATAACAGGTCAGATTTCCTCATCGTTCAGGACAGCCAGCAGTCTCTGGAAGCTTCATTAACTCTTTCCTGTTATGATATTTCATTTTATGAGCTACAGCTTCAGAGCTCCAAAGGTTATTGCCAGCAGTGTTCAGTGAGGAAAGCTGGCTCCTTTCGAGAAAGCACCTTTATCAAAGCAGTTGGATCAAAGCCGGCTTTGGCTCTCAGAGAAAGTAATTAGATTAAAAGAAAATTAGTATCTTGGCTCACAGTAAGAGCATGTAAAACATAATTTATCTTGATTCAGAGTTTTTAACCTTCCATCATTGTGTATCAAATATGTCACATATGAAAAAAAAATTTCTGCTTTGTTTGTAACTTTGCCATATTTGGCCGCAGTTCCTTAGAAGCAAAAATTAAGGTCTCTTCATCTTGGAAACTAGTTTCAGAGTTCTTAAAGCAAACAAAAGAAAACAAAAGCAGAAACAAAACAAAAAGGCCTGGGCTGGGGTGGGGATGGAGGTGGGGGTGGGGATGGCTGAATTGCCTACCTACCTGGGTTTCAGCCTGACTCTGCTTCTGGTTCCAGCTTCTTGGGAGGCCGTGAGGATGGCTAAAGCAGCTCCATCCCTGCCACCCACATAGGAGACCCAAAATGAGTTTCAAGCTCCTGGCTTCTTGCTGGTCCAGTCCTGACTATTGCTGGCATTTCAGGAGTTAACCATAGATGGATGCACATGCTTTCTCTCACTGCCTCTTCCTCTCCCTTTCTTTCTCTTTCCCACTCTACCCCTCTCTGTCTCTCTTCACTTCAAACATACAAGATAACATTTTTTTAAGTTACAGATATTCTCTACTTTGATATTCTGCTGTGCCTATCTGGGTGCTTGAGATGGACTTTATGATTGTAGAATGAATGGTTTTCCTGCAGGAGAATATGAGAAGTCATTAAGTATGTCCTCATAATACCTTTAGGACTGCCAAAACTTGCTTAGGAGTTGAAAAAGAAATAGAAAGAAAATGATACGACCTCAAAGTAACAGAAAAACACAACTCAATGAGCAGTGAAAATCAATGAAGTCAAAAATTGTCCATTTTCACCTCGTTCATTTTCGGGGACAGACCTGTTTTACTGCATTGATTTTCAGTGTTCATTGCATTGTCTGCTCCGCTTCTTTGGCCTGCTAAGTTCTCAGTCTTTTTAGCTTTACTTTCATGTGTTATTTTAAACTGTGGCTGTTTTGAGGCAAGCTTTAATGGCAGTTTTAGCTCTATGAGACTATTTTGCTTACTTGATATTTCTGCTTAGATGGTATCATTACTTTTCAATACTTTTAAAATAATGCTTATCTAAATAACTTCTTTTAAATATATATTTTCTTTATTTTGATCTATCAGATTTTTGTACAAAGAAAATGTTTCTATAAAATTGAAAGTGAGGCAGTTAACTGTTCATATGAAAGGTATATTTATTAGTGTGACCACACATAAAAAATAGCAGTTTGTGGTTAGCACCTATATATAAAAATCCCTATTGCAATTTCCAAAGACTATGATTCATACAGGTTCAACACAGGGCATTCTGTAGTTACAAGTTCAGAGAGATGGAGAACTGGGAAGGCTGAGCTGACCTTGAAGCTGGCAAAGAAAGTATAGTGAAGGGTTCCTGAAATAGCTCACACAGGTGGAGAGTATGTGTTTGAAGCAGACTTATAAATTCTGAGTAGAACATGAAAGCAGGCATATGTAAACATTGTCATAAAATGTTATTTGGGTTCATTGTGGGTTTAGGAAAGAGTTACCTAAAGGTTTGAAAGCAGAGAAAGGATGAGGTCAATATTTTAAGATGCAATTGGGTAAAAAAGATTTATTTTTCTGATAAGCACTTACACTTTTGAGTGTATACATCATTTATAATACATAGCCACATACATGAGATAAGATTGTGTTAAGATACAGTCACTTCCCTATTTTTGATGGATGGACTCAGGGTAGAAATGATAAATTATTTTAAAACATATAAGTTCCGAAATTTATTATAGTGTAGGAGGGAAATTCTATAAGCTTTATGAAGAGAAGACATTCGTTTCACAAAATATATGAATGAATGCGTCATATTAGATTCTGACACTGGTTTCAGGCTTCAATTATGACTTGTTGAGAATTTGAAACATTCTAGGCTGAGAAATCATGGAATTAATTCATGGAAGTGAGAGTAGAGGAAGGGTTGTTCACAGAATAATTTTTCAAGATGTATTTATTTGAAAATCAGAGTTACACAGAGAAAGAAGAGAGGCAGAGAATGCGAGAGAGAGAGAGAGAGAGAGAGAGAGAGAGAGGTCTTCTATCTGCTGGTTCACTCCCCAGATGGCTGCAGTGGCTGGAGCTGCACCAGTCTGAAGCCAGGAACCAGGAGCTTTCTCTGGGTCTTCAAATGCAGGTGCAGGGGCCCAAGGTCTTGGGCCATCCTTCAGTCCTTTCCCAGGCCATAGCAGAGAGCTGGATTGGAAGTGGAGCAGCCAGGACTTGAACTGGCGTCCATATGGGATGCTGGCACAGCACTGGCCCCTCACAGAGTAATCTTGTTTGACACAAACATCGGGATAGCCTAAGATATACTTTTAAATTGAGCCTGGAAAATTAGAAGGCCCACAAGATGCGTCAGAGGTGTTTGGACTTTGTTACAGCTGGAGATAAAGCACCGAGGAAAATGCAGGCTTGTATTATTTTGTGATTCTGTCTTCTCAGCTGTAATCCAGACTCTCCTCTGAATGTGAGATGTTTGCTGTCAATGGTGAATCTCTACATGTTCATTCGTTCATTAGTAAATTTGTCATCCAGTTTACTAGCTTTTGGATCTTTGAAAAGCTAAGGACACATATCAGTAGAAAACATGGATATGTTTGTCTCATGGAAAGAATAACGGTGAAAAACTACCTTTATTTCCTTGTCTACATAACATAGATGCTGTGAAAGTCAAAGTTTAATAAAAAGGCACCATGACTATATTTATAGCACAATTAAAAATGCTCTAACAAGCAGAATCATTGTCTTTGTATCATGTTTGGTTAGGAAAGTTAACCAGAACAAATTAACCTCTATCTTTCCAGGTTGTTCATTCAAGTTGTTATTAGATGTTCTGTGTTATTTTAAGCGGGGAAATGAGAATAATACATTTTAGTGCTATACATATAAGTATTATGAAGAAAATATAAATGGAAGTACTTAATCATCTCAGGTTTTGTGAATTATCACCTGTCTTCATGAGTAGATTGCAAAACTGTGTAAGCATAGACATTCATCTATTAGTCTATTTCTATTGGTCTGCCTCATCTTTCTAAAGATTTATTTATTTGAAAGGCAGAGTTATAGAGAGGCAGAGAGACAGAACAAGAGATTTTCCATCCACTGGATCACCGACCCCAATAACTGCAAGAACCAAGGCTGGACCAGGGCGAAGGCAGGAACCAGAAGCTTTTTCCACATCTGTTGTGTGGGTGGCAGGGGTCCAAGGACTTGGGCCATCTTTTGCTGCTTTCCCAGGTGTATTAACAGGGAGCTAGATCTGAAGTGGTACAGCCAGGACTCGAACCGGCACCCACATAGGATGTTAGCACTATAGTTGGTGGCTTAACCTGCTGCCCCACAGCGTTGGCTCTCATCACAATTTTGCAATTTACATACATACACACACACACACACACAAACACACATTAGATCAAGTCTTTTGCAAAACAAATGCCATGTCAGAATTAGTCATGCTAGAATTTTATTAGAGAAGAAAAAGAGTGAACCAAAGAAGACAAGAGAGCCATCAGACAGAAATTCAGGAAATGGCAGGAGAAAATTGACAAAATCTAAGATTGACAGAATCTAAGATGCAGTACAATGCTTAGAAAATTCTGGTTAAGCCACCAGGGAGTCCACAGTTACCTGTCAGATGAGTCCTTCAATTTCAGAAAAGTACCTGCTTCAATACTCCAGCCCTGCTCTCCCATTAGATGAGAAAATTAAGTGTGGAATGCATGGTCTCAGCAAGGATGAACATTTGTGCTATAGTTAAGATGTTGTTTGGGACACCCAAATCTCATATTGAAGTGCCTGGGCTCAAGGCCAGTCTCTGCTCACAATTCTAGCTTCCTGCTCATATTTACCTGGGAAGGCAGTGGGTGATGGCTCAAGTACTTGGGTCGGTTCCACCCATGTGGGAGACCTGGATAGATTCTTGGCTCCTGGCTTTGACCTGGTTAAGCCCCGGCTTTTGTGGACATGTGAGGAGTGAACTGGTGAATGATAGAACTTTATCTGTGTCTCAAATAAAAAAAATTAATAAATGCAATTAAAATTTACAAAAGAAGGAATGTGATGATGGATTCTAATACAAAACAATTGGAGCTGCATGTCAATTATGGTCCCTGGGGCAGAAAATACCACAGGTGTGTTTCATGGACACCACAGGATAAACACAAACACACACAATGTGTGTATCTATATGCTCATATACGAATATATAAAAAAATTAAATGTATTTTATTGTACTTGAGCTGTTGCTAGCTTTAAATTATCCATTAGGTTACTGTCATGAATGTCATTATTGAAGATATGATCTTTATTTCTCACACTCATGTGCTAAAAATTCAACATATTGCACTTCTTACATTAGAGGATCTAAAGAAACAGTAACTTTACTCAAGTGTGTGTATTGCTTCAAAAAGTTAACTGGTTTTTGCAGAATATCTTTAGCATCAGAAATGAAATTTCACAACTTGTCTCTTAATTTCCTTTCAAATTTGGATATTTTTCTATTACACATACAAAATATTTAAGCTATATATAGGACACTTCTGCATAAGCTATAACTTAGGAAAGTTAAATTAAACTGCCCTTAGAAAAATTAAGAACACTGACTGTTTCCTGCTTAATGAAATCAAAATAATGATTATGACTCAAAGACAATATTTTAAATTAAGTATCATTGCATATATATGTGCAGTAACCCACAGTATGCTCACCTTAGCCAGAGACAGAACGTAAGTAAATTTCTCAGTAATGCCTTCTAGTGTTCAAGGAAAAAACAGTGTCGTATTACTACAGTACATAAGCATATAAATGCTGTGATGTTTTTGGAGAAATATTAATGCTTACTGTCATAGTATTTATGATATGAAAGCGTAGATAAATCATGAGAACTTTTTTTACTACTTTAAAATAATGACAAAATAACATTTACACATTTTTTTCCACTTTGTGGCCACCTGGCTCCCTAATTTTATTATTCCTTCTTTGATCAAGAAGAAATATAAAGAGGATTACCCAGGTAGTTGAACTTGGACATTAAGCAAAAGTATTAAAACGTTTTAACTTTAAGAACCTTATGGGGCCAGTGCTGTGGTATATGGGGTAAAGCTGCTGCCTGCATTGCTGGCAACCCATTTGGGCGCTGGTTTGAGTCCCGGCTGCTCCACTTTCAATCCAGCTCTCTGCTCTGGCCTGGAAAAGCAGTAGAAGATGGTCCAAGTGCTTGGGATCCTGCACCCACATGGGAGACCAGGAAGAAGCTCCTGGCTTCAGATCAGCCCAGCTCCGGCAGTTGCTGCCATTTGGGGAGTGTAGCAGTACATGGAAGACCTTTCTCTGTCTCTGCTTCTCTGTAACTCTGCCTTACAAAAAAATAAAAAATATTTTTTTTAAAAAAAGAACTTTATAGTTTTAGCGATAAAGCAAAGCAAACTATAACTTAGATTCCTATGGCACAGAGAATGATCATATCACATCAGCACCTTACAACATATCTGGATCACTTGCCAGTTGTTGACCTATTTTTATATTGCCGCACAACCCAGAAATTGAACTAGAGTATAATTTAAAAAAATCCTTTCTAAAAGATTGATTTTAAATGCCATTTCTTTCTAATTGGCTGAGATTCTTACTATGCTTCAAGCCATCAAGGTTTTATGGCTTCATGATTAAGGAATGAGAATCATGACTTCTTTTTTATGATACTATTTTAAATATCTAGTAATTAAAACAATTTTAAATGAAATTATTTCTCAATTATTCTCTGCAGAACAATCAGAAAAAAACCTGCTAGAGCTCATCACTTTGAAGGACACTGCGATTTATGTGAAATTTAAAATCTAATGTTATTTTTATCATCTGGAGTTATATTTTAATTCATTTCTTGAATCAGAATTCATTGAGGCTTGTGGGAAAAATACAACTCATGAGCTATGAGTAAGTGCTAGGTGAACAATAGAGAGAATTCCCTGCTCTTGTGAAACTTACATTCCAGTGTTCTTCTTATATTCTTGGAAAACATCTTTTCTATTACTCTTACCTGTCTCACAGTCCACCATAGAGTTAGTTATTTAATTGCAACTTGCAAGAATTTAGGAAGGAGAAATATAACACCAAGAGAGCATTTAATCTAGAGTAAGTGTTGGACTGGGAAAGATGTCCTCCAGGGAGTGGTAATGGAGCAGAAATCCGAGGAACGAGGAAATGCCTCGTAGGAAGAGCGTGGAGGAAGTGTTCCAGTGGGTGAGCAGAGGGACACGCACAAAGCCCTGAGAACGGAGGGGCAGGTGCTCCAGGAAGTGGGGACCCTGGATTCTTGTTAGGGCTTTACATCAGGGATGTGAAGTGAGGTAGGCACATGGGAGGCGGTCTCGAAGTGGGACCTCCTCTAACCCATTATGAGTCAACTTCAGGTGAATTTTGTTATGGTTGAAGGCTTAATAAACTTTAGCTAACAGTGTGATACCAGCGTGTAGCAGTGAATCCCATGACCTTGTTGCCTGTGATCACACTGATTATGTCACAGAGAGTTTTTTTTTTTTTTTAACAAAAGATAAATTGTTACATTTTAACTGGTGTATTAAAAATAAGTTCTAGGGGCCGGCGCTGTGGCACCCTGGCCTGAAGTGCTGGCATCCCATATGGGCACTGGTTCTAGTCCCAGTTGCTCCTCTTCCAATCCAGCTCTCTGCTATGGCCTGGGAAAGCAGTAGAAGATGGCCCAAGTCCTTGGGCCCTTGCACCCTGTGGGAAACCTGGAAGAAGCTCCTGGCTCCTGGCTTCGGATTGGCACAGCGCTGGCTGTTGTGGCCATCTGGGGAGTGAACCATTGGATGGCAGACCTCTCTCTCTCTCTGCCTCTCCTCTCTCGGTGTAACTCTGACTTTCAAATAAATAAATCTTTGGAAAAAAATGTTATAAATGAACAGCTTTGTAAAGATTGTTATCTTTTGCTTAGTCTTTAGTCGTTTCTATCTTTTGATTTTTGTTTGAAAATGGCTTCATCAGTTGGTGCATGACAAGTCAAATAAATAAATAAATATTTTTTTTTTTTAAAGAAGCTTTTAGTTTTAGTGGTAAAGCAAAGCAAACCATAACAGATTCCTATGGCTTAGATTCCTAACTTTCTTCCAAGTTTGTAAGTTCTTAAATCATATTGCAAAGAAAAGTTATAAAGTTATATCTAAAGTGTTAACAATATTTCTCAATGGGAACAATAAAATGAACTTTTTTGGCAACTCTCCCAGAAAAAAGCACCCCTCCAGCTTTTTAACAAGTGAGAATGGTGAAATTACAATAATCTAAAATAAACTCACATTAGAAGTTTATGTGAAATATACACTGTATATTGGGAACCACATTTTCTTCCATTATTACCTTTAGGATTTTGTGACAGTAAAAATGCGTTGAGAAATTTGGTGTTAACATCCAATTCTGCATTGGGAAAATCTTGAGTGGCCTTATATAACAGTTAAAATCTTATTTTAAAAGTAATACCTGATAACTAACAGAGTAATAGAGTTTGGTGATTAGATTTTTCTCGTCTTTCTACTGAATGAATCTTACAGCATAAGTGTCTATGGAATACATCCAGGAATAGAGAGATTGCAGAACACAGTGGAAGGGTTGGCATCGTGGCTCACTTGGCTAATCCTCTGCCTGAGGTACCGGAATCCTGTATGGGCATCGGGTTCTAGTCCCAGCTGCTCCTCTTCTAGTCCAGCTCTCTGCTGTGGCCCGGGAGGGCAGTGGAGGATGGCCCTGCACCCAAGTGGGAGACCAGGAGGAGGCACCTGGCACCTGGCTTCGGATTGGCGTAGTTCCGGCTGTAGCGGCCATTTTGGGGGTGAACTAACAGAAAGAAGACCTTTCTCTCTGTTTCTCTCTCTCACTGTCTGTAACTCTACCTCTCAAATAAATAAATAAAATCTTAAAAAAAAACTCAGTGGAAAAATTTTAAAAACCTCATTGTCAGCCCATGTAGTGTAAAGGAAAAGATACATGTGAAGTATGGCTCTAAAATCAAAAGATCTAATCCGTGGTCACTTCTGGAGTCCATATTATGTGTTCACAGGTACACCTTATGTGTGGAATAACAAGCAATATGGAAATTATAGCAATATATAAATAAATAAATTTCCATTTTTGTTACCTCTTTTCTGACTTGTTATAATGACCTCTTAACTAGTCATCTTATTTCTTTTACTCATATCTCCTTCTTCTTAATTAAACTATACACATATACATTACTCAATTTTTTAGTAAACATGCAAGGTATGTGCCTCACATCCTTCAATAACTCTCCCCTATCTGAACCTCTATATCTGGGCTTATTGTGCACACTTCTGACAACTGGCATGAATCTCCTATTATAGTCTTCCTATGAACATATTGCGTGTGTGTGTGTGTGTGTGTGTGTGTGTATATGTATGTATGTTCAGGATTGATAGGTATCTTAAACTGAGTTTTTTTTTTTCCCAAGAAATGTAGCATTTGACTAAAATAATGCATAAGAACAAAGCAAGCAAAGAGAAAATATAAAAGTATATTCAACATTTAATTGAGATGAGCCTCTATCAGTCTATATACAGGAGTTTGTGTTGAACATTTGCATCTTTCCCTTTAAAGAAATACATCTACCAAAAACTTCCATTAAACTGAAACTAAAAATGATGTCTACCATTGTAATTTTTTTTTGCAACTAATTTCAGCCCTAGAATGAATGAGGCTATTATTCGGTATGAGGTTGTGACATAAAGGGGAGTGATGAAATCAGTCATGAACTGTGCAGTTAGAATAGCCTGAAGGATTTTTCTTTCAACACAATTGGTACATTTGAGTTATGCTAAGAAGTCCTCCTCACTGAAACATGGTCATACCCTTTCATTATAGTATGAGAATGAAATGTTTTGTACCTTTCATTTTTTTCATTACTTACTCACAATTTTCACCATGGGAATCAGAAGCAAAAGTTTGCAGAATCCTCAACCTGTATAATATGCCTGCTTAACAGAGTGAGACTGATTCAGATGATCCTAGTTCTGGGCCTGGATAAGCCACTGGGTTAAATCTCTAACCTTGGCCAATTCATGTAAGTCTATTGTACCTGAAACACCTCCTCTGAAAACTTTAGGGATTTTAGTCTTCAACAGTAGTGTTTAACCTAAGAAGCTCTTAGGATCCTAGTGATACTTATCACTTAGGAGTAGCATAGCAAGAAAGAGAGGCTCCTTGAACCCTCCACTGACATTTCTAAGATTTGTTTGTCTTTGGTTATAATTGGGTATTAAAATCCCCCTTACAGTAAGTTTTACGACAAAAATTTAAAAGTGTATGATGGAGTCATTTCTACATTTCATTTATCAATAATCTATGATTTCAGATTATGTTTTGGAACCTTTATTTAAGTAACATTAATTTTAAAGTAGATGCCTGAAGGAAAGTTATCTTTGAAAATATGTTCTATTCATTAATATCTTACTTAACACAAAACATTTTAAAGGACTGTGAAAAACAGCTAAAGCTATCATTCAAAGCCCAAAGGTTGTAAAAAGTAAATAGAACATTATAACACAGCAGAAAATGGCAAATGTTTATAATTATTATAAGTAATTTAATAATATAACTACATATGTAAAAATCAAAGTGATACATCCTGTAAGGCATGGACACTGTCAAATGCCATGTATATAATGTAGATTGGAATAACTTCTTGGTATAGAGTCAAATGGTAATTTTAAATCCATCCATGAAAACAGTTCACTTTTGGGCAACTTTACAATGAAAAAAAAAAAAAAACATTGCTGAATGAAAAATTGAAACATAAAAGTTTTGTTGTGCTGCTTTCCAGAATCTTAGGTTTGGATTGATTACCTATATCAATTAATATATTCCCTTTTCCCCTTTATTATTTTTTCTTAGGACTTAAAATCTTATTCTCCTAAAAATGTATGCATATAGAAATTGTACACTCTAGATTTCTTTTATGTTGCTGTTGAAGTGTGGATTTGCTGATGATGGTTAATTTTTCTCTATCAACTTGACAAGGTCAATATACTCAGATATTTGGTAAAGTTATTTTATGTTTTTCTGTGAAGGTATTTGCTTGGATGAAATTAACATTTATCAATTGATTTTTGAATGAAGCAAATAACCCTCCATAATGTAGGTGGGTCTCATCCAACTAATGGAATGCTTTCATAAATGAAGACAGACATCTATGAGAGAAGAAGGAATTCTTCCAGCAGGCTGGCTTTAGACTTGAAATGCAACTCTTCCCTGGGACCTAATTTGTAAATTTTGAATTTGTCAAGTCTCCACAATCTCAAGAACTCCTCCATAAAATAAATCTCATTCTCCCACTTCTCTTGTAGATAGAAGATAGATTTGTTTTTCTTTCTAGGGAGAACTCTAATATGTACTTAAGGCCAATAAGGTGCTGACCATTTTATGGTAATTTGAATAAAACATTTTAGTCCAAAACAGATAATTCACTCAGTATACATGTGATTTCTTAGAATGATGTTGATGTTGAAAAGGCAATGCACTATGATAAAGACAATGAACTGAGGCAAGAAACAGTAGTCTGAACATATTCCAGTTAAAAACTTATTATTTCTATTTTATGAGGGAAGTCAGTGAACAGTGTTTCAGTTCTAAGGAAAACTATCCATCCTCCCTTCCTCTTTCCTGAACTTCCTGGAGATAGTGTTGAATTTCTGTATCAAAGTTCCAGATATGCTTAATGAGTTATCAGATAATATGCATCATCTGCTGAGGACTTGATTTATCATTTAGGACTTAGCACTTAGGTGGGCTTGAATAGATTTGCTTCCTCAGTAAGATTTTCATCTAAGTAGGGACATCTAATCCAACTCTCTGGCTTTTGAAGCTATACCACTAATTACTCTGTAGATTTTGTGTTATGTATTCCAAGACTGAAATATTTTGTGTTGTTGCAATCTCTCTGCAATACAATGCTCTGTATTTGGAAAATTATAGTATATTTAAAAATATTGTATAATTTACATCACTCTAAAACATATTACTTTAATTTATAGACCTATACTTATTAGCTTTAGGGCTCTTGACCAGGGATTTTAAAACACAAAGCAAACAGGATTTATTTTCTCTTGGTAAAGGTCAATACATAGCATTATACAATTACAACTCAGAATTCTCACATCACTAAAATAGAAGTGTGTTTGTGGCTGATGTCAAAGATTGCAATTGCCTACCAGTTACAGTCTGGCAAGGTGCAAGCTTAACCTTTAATTGTGCTATACCTAAGCAGGATTCCTGATTGCTACTAGGGATGGATGGAAGGAGATAGTCAACTTCATTTCATTCTGCCATTGCTTAAAAATATGAGACATTAGCAAGAATATCTTATGGCTGTTGATTTTTTTAAATGACCATTCACAGAAAAAAAATACATTTTGTTATGAGACTAAGACCAGTGTTTTCAATTTGTGCTGAAGTTTCCCATTCAAAAAATTTTTTTTTGTTCTTGTTTTCTCACAACTCAAGCAGAATTGCTTAAGGATAAGGTAATTAATTAGATATTTATAGAGATTATTTCCTATAGTTCATAATTTAAGGAATTTCTTGTCCAGAATGTATACCTTAACTAGTTATGTTTGTAATGAATTCATTACATTATCTTGCTTAAAAATGTGAGAAGTAAATGTTTCACATTAGGGCACCACAAATCAATCTCAGTGTATCACTGAGGTCTTAAAAGCAAACAATAATAAAATCAAGGGGATCTGTTAAGGCTTCCCAAATAAATTTTGATGTCTGACAAAGCTCTGATTTCTATTGTGGACAATAAAACTGGAAGAAATACGTGTATTTTATTATGAATGACAGAATTCGGTTCAAATTTGGGTAGATGTAAATTTCTATTTCCATGGAAGTATTTCCAGAGAAGTAAATATATATCATTGTAAAATAAGCTAATGTTTTACCAAGATAATTTCATATCTCTTAATATGTCTATCAATTTTTCAAGACTATTATGACATGGTTCTCCATTGCATGATTTTTTTTATGCTGAAGATCAAACAATTGTCCTAAAATTTACTAACTAGTTGTTGTAAAGTCTTCATTAAAAACTGATATGTTTTTTAGTTTTTTAGTTCTGTTTCTGAAACTATTGTCAACTTGGAATTTGTAAAGTATTCTCTAAAATATGCTTAGACATTTTTCCAGAGACTCTTGCCAGTAAAATTATATGTATGTATCTACTATTGATTATAAGCCCACGTTCCTAGGAGGAGCCTTCATTCTCAGTATTCATGCATATGTGCACACACAGCTCTATTCCTGCTGAGTCTATGTATTCAGAATGAATCTTACCATTAAAAATTATTTTTCTGAAAACTTTGAACCACAGCATATTTGTTGGCGTAATTTATCTTAGTTAGAGCCCATTTTTCATCATTCAGGTATATTCTGGAAAATTATACAGCAAAAAACACTCGGATCCACCAATCTCTCCAACAGCTTTAACCATAGCGAATCTCAGCTCTCAGATCAACAGAGGATCAAGAGATTCAGACTAATCTGTGTATTCAAACTGGAGGTATCAAATCCAGTTCAACAAAATTGTCAACGGGTTTACAAGATAAGTAGTGGATAAGAAGTATTCACTTCTGTACTGATAATTCTTGTCTTATGTCTGATCTCTCACAGGTTTATTTTGTCTAAAATACCTTATTTTTAAAAGTTGTGAATATTGAAATTTTAGCCCCTTAAAGCTACTAACTTTGAGGAGGTTTTAAATCCCATTGTTTGTGTTTCTTATGTAGTAGTAAGTGGGATAACAGAAGTTAGAGTCATTGATATCAAAGACTCTGCTGTTACCAGCCTCCATGTTAGAATCTTTTTTTTCTCTCCTTGACTTCTTTTTCTTTTCTTTTCTTTTTTTTTTTTTTTTTGTTATAACTAAATTGCTCCTTTCCCTAACTTCGCCTCCACTGAAATGGCTCTCTTTTCCTTTCCTGTTAATGGAATAAACCATATCCAGACAGTCAATCCCACCTCATCTCAAACATAAAATATTCTTTCCTAACACATAAAATCTTCCACACTTTTCCAGAATTCCTTTTTGTACTATCGTCTGTCATGGGCAGTCCTGAATAAGTTAAGAATCAAGGGTGTCACAGCAAAACCAAGGCAGTGAGAAAGATAGTGGAAATAGCATGGCTCTGGTGGAAACTTCTTTCATGTTGCCCTTTTCATTAGTAACAATTCGCCAGTACAATCGCCTATGAGGTTTTTTTTTTCTTTTTTTTTTTTTTACTACCTTTTCCCTGACCTAACTCCAAAATCAAATAAAGGCTTCAAACATTCTCAGTTCAGTTAAGAGAAATACCATTTTCTTTAAAGTTAGACATAAGGCTGTATCTTTCCACACCAGAAGAGTTTTAAGTAGGTATATTAACTTTCTCCTCTACCATTTCAGTGTAGTCTAGATGAATTAGGACAAAATATTTAATTTTTTTTCTTCTGACCGTAAGACCATATAATGTCTGCTAATACTGCAGATAAGTTATAGGGATTTCAAAACACTGAAAGAAAAAAAAGGGGAAAGAAAAGAATTTCAGCACTGCTCAAAGAATATATCATTTCTGTTCAACACTATTATATAGTGTCAGGTTATAGGGCATCAAAGATGATCAAGACAAGCTCTGGATTTCACCCTGCTTCCAGTCCAGTAGGGGAACAAGAAAAGTAGGGACATAACATTAAAGGAAGTAATTTATTTAAAAACAGAAGGATGTATAAAATATAACACTTGTGCAAAAGAATGTCTGATTTCTACAGCATACTAAGGGAAGAGCTTGATCTAAGTAAAATTGTCTGGGCAGAGTTTTGAAAAGAAAACTAAGAACATCTTGCAAGAATATCTTGCAGGTGATTAAGAAAATTTCAGGCAGAGAGACGATATACAAACCCAAGAAGTTGTCATTCTATTAATACTCATAATTTAACTCATTACAGACTATTTGGATAGCAATTACATATATGGTAAAACAGGAAAATAGCAGGTTTCTGGTATAAGAAATCATTTCACTTGATTGCTTTGCTTTATTTGTTTTTTTTTTTAATTGATGTTATGGAACTCTTTAAAATAATTTCCACAGAGTTATAATTCACAATTATATACCAGCATCTACCAAACTGGTATGATTTTGTATGATGTTGATACTTTACTTGTAATTTTATCAAAACCTTCATTGAGAAAGAGCTTATATTTCTTTATCCTTCCTTTTAAAAATATTCTCGTAAATATTTCTTTGCAGCTCATAAATTATCATTCACTTATTTATTTGGTAAAGTCAGTTTGACATGTCCTTCTGCTTTTACACGGCATTAAATTATGTTCCAATAGATTGAATAATGCAATTGTGAGATTTATCTCCATTTAATTTTCTATCCATTTCCACTAATGGAAAACTAATCTAACATATTTGCATCAATTTTAATTTTTGAGTATGTAAATAAACAGAATTGCAAGTTTCATTCATTTTTATCTATTGGGTAATAAATAGACAAAGCACAGACAAATGCTATTTAGATGGGGTTTGAGATTCTGACAAGACATGTTTATATTATTATTATCATTTAGATTTACTCTGCTGTTACTATGCAGAGTTTTTGCAGGAGTTAAAACTACTTCTGTTTATTGTGTAATTAGTATGTTCTTTCCCCCCTCTTGCAATTGTTTTTCAGATTTCTACTTTGATCTTTGCTTTCTATTATTTTTCTCCCCTTCTTCATTCTCTGTGTCCTGTTAGAAGTGATCATGGAAAGATGGAATTGAAAGCATGAGTTCATATTGGTGTATACTTTTTTTTTAAAAAAAATGCATGCCTGATTTTTTCATAATATGAAATTTTCATATTTATGAAAAACAACTTTGCCACAAAATAAACTGATACTGTTAATCATTTTCCATGAAATTTTGAACTCTCCTTATTTTTCCTGTTAGGCTGTGTATGTTTTATAATTCATTCTCCACTGTACCTTTGGACTATTTATTAATGTGGTCCTTTTACTTTCAAACAGTATTGGTGTGGCTTGCTTAGCTAGAATATGTAAAAATGCTGTGCTTGTAAATGAGTGTATTAATATACCCCCTCAGTGGAACACATAGAGGGCTAATAACAGGAGAACAGCTTATTTTATATTGGGAGAGACTTTAGAAAGTTTATGGAAATGCATATTTTGTTTATTTTTTATTTTTATTTTTTGACAGGCAGAGTGGACAGTGAGAGAGAGAAACAGGGAGAAAGGTCTTCCATTACCGTTGGTTCATCCTCCAATGGCCGCTGCGGCAAGCGCACTGCGGCCGGCAGAAATGCATGTTTTGAAAAAACTACTCAAGGAGTTCAGACATTTTCACACCAAAATAATTAATTCCGTTTCTGTGAACTTTTTGAAGTGCTCACATAACTGGGAAGTAATTATTACTTTATTCTTTTAATTGACCATATAGAGATACACTCTTACCAATGATGTGTCCTCATACTGATTTAATAATGAGATTACTATTAAGGGACAATTGATCATTATGATTGATATGGATATATTCCTATTTAATCTTTAAGCAAAAAAGTTATCTTTGAAAAATATATATCATAAAGTGTTTTAGTTTTTATATTATAGTTATTTAAAGCATTTAATTTCCACAAGTGGAAATAACTATTAGGTATGAATTATTGCCTTTTTTATCATGTTGAATATAACTACATGTAAAATTGTTGAAAAACAGCTGGATCATGTAAAATGTGTAAATATATTTATAAACACATGTTATAATTTTAGGAGGCTTAAATTATTTTTTTTAACATATGGTACTTCACTATTAAGATGCTTCACTAAATTTTCCATTCAGAAAATTGCAATCTAAACTCAAAGACTGAAATGCTATGTAAAATTATGTAAAGAAAAAGCACTGCCAGTTGAGACCTTTTATCACTGCTTTAAATTTCACTCTAACAAGTATATAAACCAGAATATATTAGAAGAATTCCTTTCTAGTTTTCTTAGTTCTTCTTCTAAAATGCAGCAGAAGTGGGGTATATGTGTTGCTGTCTCAGAGAAGGCCAGAAGGGATTGGGAAATATTTAACCAAGGACAGAGAGCATCTCTGGTTTTAATTTTCTTTGTTCAAATTAATGTGTTAGAACTTGAACAAACAGTAAAATTTAACAATTACGTATCTACTTTATGATGAAACATTAATGCATTGATGGATGAGAGCCCAGCCATAAAATTTGAAATTAATATAATGAGGGTATAGAGAAAGTTAAAATTAGGCTTAAAACTGACTCTAAATTTTTATGTTGAATAAATGATATATTAGAAGCTCTGTATGTATAGCATGATTTAGAAATAAGTGATGTGGAATGATCATATTAAAGCTGCATTAGTGATGTGGAATGTAAATGTGTTTGTTAGGATATGAAAACCTGAACCAAAGAAAGTCTAGATTATCAATTATATCTAAGAGAGGTTGTCGTGAATCCTGAGCCGGTCACTTTTAATCCGTACAAAGAGGGAGAAGTTAATTCTCCCACCAAGCAGGAATGCAAATATTTATCTAAAACATGGTATGAGGTTTGGAGGCATGAATTAAAATATTGTTATTTAACACTTACTGAGTGTTTAATAATGTAATGGTTATCCTATAAAGAGCTTTACAATATTTTCTATTATGATCCTTCAGTAATCTCCCTGAATATGTAATATAACTAGCTGAGTTTTTCAGATAAGAAAATTGAGACTTAGAGAAATTGAATAATTTTTCAAGGTCATCATGCTACTACAAAGTGCTCAAACTAGGACAGGATCCTAGCTTAACAAAGCCTCCACTTCCTCTTTTCCATTATAATGTTTGTTAGCTGGTGCAATTATTTCAAATTACTTTCCAGTGTTATCCTTCCTTTGGAACCAAGATATCACATACAGCTTTGCCTATTACTGTGTAATAGGAGGTAAATATGAAAACAAATAAAAAAAACTTTAATTATGGATCTTTGTACAGAGGGAATGGTCTATTCCCTCCATTATTCTACTCATGAAGAATTTTAGCCAAAGCTACATAGATGTGATGTGTAGGTGCTAAGGTGCAAAAAAGTTAAGAGGCATGCACTTAGTGAACAGAAGCCATTAGAATGTTTTAGGCTGCATAATAAATGACTACATGCCTGTTTTAAAAAGACGACCCAGATGTGAATGCCATAGAGGAATTTGATTGGGAACTGGGAAACTGATGAACAGGCTGTTGCAGTGGTCAGAGTGAGGGCAGATGGAAGCCAGGGGAGAAGCAGTTCAGAAATGAGAGGCGATGAGAGGACGGGATGCTGGTGTATGTAGCAATCATGGCCTAAACACATTTCTGACTGAAAGCAAATCTGCTCAATTTATGTCTTCATTTCCAAATAAGTTGGAAATACTGTTTTCATTGTTTTTGATTATTTGATTCCTATAAGTGAAGATATTGCCTGATACACTTGAGAAAATTGATGTTCCAAAAGTCTTTGATTTGGGGGGGGCGTTGTGGCAAAGCAGGTTATGCCAGTGCTTATGATACCAGCATCCCATAGCAGAGTGTGTGTTTGAGTTTCAGCTGTGCTCTGCTTCCTATCCAGCTTCCAGCTAATTCCCCTGGGAAGGCAGCAGCCAGTGGTGCCAGGTACTTACTGCTGATGAGGGAGATGAGGATAAAATTCCTGGCTACAATCTTTGGCCTGATTCAGCCCTGCCTATTACAGCCATTTTGGAAATAACCCATGGGTGGAAGATGTCTCTCCCCTGTCTCTTCCTCTCTAATCCTCTGCCTTTCAAATAAGTAAATAAAACTTTTTTTTTACAAAAAATAAAACCAAAAACTTTGATTACAATTAATGTCTTTTAGTCCATCAGTAATACTCATCAGTGAAACTTTATTATTGATTATATTTTTTTCTCTAGTTTCAAGTGATTCTTCTCTTAAATAACTGGAGGATTGACAGATTTCTCTTTAAAAGATGAAATCCACTTACTCTGTTGGAGCAATCTTATGAGAAGGAAGGTCAAAGTAATTGGTAATACATCAGGAGAGTCATAGAAAAAATAAAAGTAGAATTTTATTTCAGTAATGTCAAAGGAATTTTTCATCCCCTTATGATAGAGGCTTTTTTTTAATCCATCTAAGGATAAAAAATTGTCTGGCATCCTCAGCAAATTTTATAACAACTTATTAAAAGAATAAAGTCTTTCCCAAACTGAAATGCAATAGAAACAGAAAAAATAAAAGGTCTCTAAGCAAAAACTGACTAAAATCTTACAGAATTATGTCTATATTCTGAGTAATTTGCAGGGATCTGGCACTTCAAGTATTTCACAGTTGAGTGAAATTTACTTGTAATGCATGTCAGGTATGAGGCATAGTATATAGACATTATTCTACCTGGCATAGTAAGCCATCATGAGATGTATAATTTTTCCCATTTTATAGACTTAAAGTGAATACTCTCAATCTCTAGAGGTTATTTAATACAGTGACCATAACTGCTTTTAAAGAATTTTGAGCAATATACACTTTAATTTAATACCCTCCTAATACAACTTAAGGGGATTGTGTAGTGTGTTGTAATGTTGGGTTCAAATCCTGACAATTAGTAGTACGTACAGTGATAAAGTCAAACCAGTCAGGGAAAGAGCCCATATTTTCTGGAGCACATGAGAACTTTACTTCTTGTTGATGTAAGGGGGCAACATAAGGTCAAACAACACAGTGGGAAAGCTGAGGGAATGGCACGTTAAATGTGGGTTAGTTTCTAAAAACAAACAAAAAAAATAAGTGAGATTAACTTTAATAAGTAATGACTTTGAACAGCCCTTGTCTCCACAGTTGAGGAACAGTTTTGTTGTTGTTGTTTTTGTTTTCTTCATGCAAATTGTTGAGTTGGTCTTTTGTGTACAAAGTTAATTGAAAATGGATCTTAGTGGGGAATGGGACTGGGGATGGGAGAGGGAGGAGAAGGGGTGGGAGAGCCGGTATGGTGAGAAGAATCACTATATTCCTAAAGTTGTACTTGTAGAATGAATCAAGTTTGTGTTCTTAAATAAAAAGATTTTTTGGGGAAAAATGAAAATATTAAAAAAATAAAAAATTATCTAAATATAAAAAAGTGGGTGGTTTAAATATGAGTCTGTGCTTTGGTATCAGGTAAAGATCGTGTAATTATTGTCTATATGTAAAGCACTTGAGCATATTAAAGTCCTTTCTATCAAAAAAGCTTCAAATATAATATTCCAAAATATTCTATGATTCTAACAAGATTGAGGAGCACTAATCTTGTACAACACTTTCTCTGTATTATAATGTAAGCTAAAGGTTTGAGCAATTAAGCTTTTCATTGAGCCAGTCATTAAAAAGCAGAGCTAGAAACCAAATATCTTCACCTTTTTTTCCTTATTTTCTTTCATATCATGTTGGCTGATATAAGGACAGTGGGGAAATTCTTGTTGTTTAACTCTATGTAACTGTTAAGAAGTTTATAAACGTAGTTAATGACCAATTTAAATAAGCAACATAATTAACACATGCATTTAACAGATGTATTTCAGTATAATTGGCATCCCATAAACTATACATATTTTAATCGCACAATTTCATAAACATTGATGTATATAAATAAAAAATACAAAGTAATGATAATTCTTACCAGATTCTTTTTTCTCTCTTTATAATTCCTCCTTCCCATACTCCCTTATTGCCGCTCTAGTCCCAGACATACATAGATTTTCCTGTCTCTATTTTAGTTTGCACTTTATAGAGACTTACATAAATAGAATCAAATATGTTTATATATGTTATAATAATATGTTTGAATTTTGGCCTTGTTTTTTATTTATTTACTTCATTTATTTGAGAGAGAGAGAGAGAGAAAGAGAAGAAGAGAGACAAACAAAGGAGAGTGCCCCCATTTTCTACTTCATTTCCCGTGTGCCCAGGAGCGGGCAGGGGTGCGTGTGTACTCATTTGATGTCTCCTACATGGGTGATAGGGAGCCAATTATATGGTTCATCACCTGCTGCCTCCTAGGATACACCTAAGCTGCAAGCTGGAATCAGGAAGAGCCAGGACTCAAACCCAACACCTCCAAAATGGGATGCAAGTATCCCAAGTAACATCTCAGCAGACGTGCCAAATGCCTGCTACAGTAGTTCTTAGCTGTTAATTGTTGAGTTGTTTTCTATTACATGGCTCTGCTATGATTTATTTTTCTATTCATACATTCATAGATATTTATCTTGTTTCTAGTTTTTGGATATTACAAATGAAGGGCATGAATGTTCGTATTCAAAACTTGATATGGATATTGGCTTTTGTAAACAGGAGTGGAATGGTTGGTTTCTTTATTCGGAGTATGTTTTAACATTATAAGAAAGTGCCAAGTCGTTTTCCAGGTTAGTTACACTATTTTACTATTCAGCTGGAAAGATATGAGTTTGATTTGTTCTATATTTTTCCCAAAGCCTGGCATGGCCAATTATTTTATTTTTAGACATTTTAATGGTTACATAAGAATGTCTTATTATGGCTTCAATTTGCATTTCCTTAATGAAATTGAGCATCCTCTCATGTTTTTGTCTTGCGTATGTTTTCATTGTTGAACTGTCTTCAACGTTTTGCTTGTTTTAAAATGGGATTGTATTCTTATTGTTGAGTTTTGAGCATATCTTTTAGTCTGAAAATATACCAGTCATGCAATATATAATCTGCAGAAATCTTCTCTCCAGATCATGGTTTATCTTCACAATGTCTTTGCAAAATCAGAAAATTTAATTTTGATGAATTTCATTTAAATTTTTGTCTTTGGGGCAGACATTTGGCAGAGTGAAATGCCTGGGTTTGAGTCTCAACCTCACTCCCAGTTCCACTTTCCTGGTGATGCACAGTCTGGAAGACAGCAGGCTCAATAAATTGGGTCCTAGCCACTGATTAGGGAGATCTTAATTGAGTTTTGAGCTCCATTTAGAGCTGATCTTTTAAACGGCATGATATGTGTATAATAACATTCTTCTGCATGTGGAATTGAGTTTTCCCAACACATGTTCTTTGCATGCTTGTTAAAAATTAGTTGACTGTCAATGTGTGGATTTGTTTCTGGACTATTCCATTGGTCTACAAATCTAATTTTATTGCTGTATTGTGTTTTTTAGTGACTACATCTCATGGTACTCATATTTTGAAGCCAGTTATATGATGCCTCCAGTTTTTGGTATTGTTCAAGATTTCTGTGATTATTCTGGATCTTTTCTGGTTCCATATTAGTTTAGGATTGTTTTTCCATTTCTGTGAAACAAAATCATTGGAATTTTGATAAGGATTTTATTGAATTTGTTTTTTTTAATTATTTTTTTAATAAGAGGAGCAACTGGGACAGAATCTGGTGCCCCAACAAGGACTAGAACCTGGTGTGCTAGCGCCGCAGGCGGAGGATTAGCCTAGTGAGCCATGGTGCCGGCCAGAATTTTATTGAATTTGTAAAGTATTTTGTGTACTAGAAACAGTTGAGCAACATTAATGCTTTAGTGAATAAAGAATATCTTTCAATTTATTCATATTTGATTTCTCTCATCAATAGTATATAATGTTTAGTGTGCAGCTTTTTTACCTCCTTGGTTTAATTAATTTCTAAGTTTTATTTTTTGTAGCTAATCCAAATGGAAATTTTGTCTTCAAATTTTTGTCAGATATTTTGTTGGTGGTGTCTAATATTAATACTTAAGGAATCCCAAGTTTTTTTCATTAAACATAAAGTAGCATTATAAATGTCTTATAAATATTTTCTGTTTTAATCATCACAGCAACCCAATGTAGTAGATTCTTACACCATCTCTAGAGGAATAAACTGGCACTTACAGGATATAAAACCTGTTTAAGATGATACAGCTATTAAGATTTTATGATATCTTGAAATAAAACTGTTACATATTCTTTTAAGATTTTATTTATTGATTTGCGAGGTAGAGTAACAGACAGTGAATGGGAGAGACAGAGAGAAAGGTCTTCATTCCATTGGCTCAATCCCCAAATGGCCACAAGGGCCAGAGCTATGCCCATCCGAAGCCAGGAGCCAGGTGCTTCTTCCTGATCTCTCATGTGGGTGCGGGGGTCCAAGAAGTTGGCCCATCTTCTACTGCTTTCCCAGGCCATAGCAGAGAGCTGGATTGGAAGAGGAGCAGCCAGGCGCCGCAGGCAGAGGATTAACCTATTGTGCCACAGCGCTGGTCCCATGTTATGTATTCTTTTTTTTAATTTTTATTTATTTTTTTGACAGGCAGAGTGGACAGTGAGAGAGAGAGACAGAGAGAAAGGTCTTCCTTTTGCTGTTGGTTCACCCTCCAATGGCCGCCACGCCCAGTGCGCTGCGGCCGGCACACTGCGCTGATCCAATGGCAGGAGCCAGGTGCTTCTCCTAGTCTCCCATGGGGTGCAGGGCCCAAGTACTTGGGCCATCCTCCACTCCACTCCCGGGCCACAGCAGAGAGCTGGCCTGGAAGAGGGGCAACCAGGACAGAATCCGGCGCCCCAACCAGGACTAGAACCTGGTGTGCTGGCGCCGCAAGGCGGAGGATTAGCCTAGTGAGCCGTGGCACCGGCTTATGTATTCTTAATACTATGCTGTGTTATTTAGTTAATCTTTTTTGCTTGCTAAAAGGATTAGTTCAGAAAAGGTTTTATTAATAACAAATTAAAATTTACATATAAGGGTAGTTTAAAAAGTTAGTGCAAAATGGAATAAAAATACTAGTTTGTGTTTGTTTAAAAAATTTTGAAATCCATATGGAAAATGGATTATGGAAAAACTCTATATGAATTCAAAATTTTTACTGCTCAGAAAATTTACCTTTTAATTTCATTTACCATGAACTTTTCCAAATTCCCTCATATATCTTAAATTATATTTGCTGCCATTTATTAAATCAAAAATTTATACCTTTCTACAAACCTGGTCTAAAGTCACAGACATTATGTATCTCAAATACTGATTTTACTCACTATCAAGACATGTATCAAAATATGAATATTAAAAGTATGATATATAATGATGGAATTTTAAAAACATATCAGTGAGGTTCATTTAACAATGAAAGTAGTGTTTATACATCTCCAAATTACAAGACTAATAAAAGATGAAACAGTATACTTTTTGGAATGCTTGAGGATTCCGAACAGACTGAATAGAAGCTGATCATTTGGCCGGCGCCGCGGCTCACTAGGCTAATCCTCCGCCTAGCGGCGCCGGCACACCGGGTTCTAGTCCTGGTCGGGGCGCCGGATTCTGTCCCGGTTGCCCCTCTTCCAGGCCAGCTCTCTGCTGTGGCCAGGGAGTGCAGTGGAGGATGGCCCAGGTGCTTGGGCCCTGCACCCCATGGGAGACCAGGAAAAGCACCTGGCTCCTGGCTCCTGCCATCGGATCAGCGCGGTGCACCAGCCACGGCGGCCATTGGAGGGTGAACCAATGGCAAAGGAAGACCTTTCTCTCTGTCTCTCTCTCTCACTGTCCACTCTGCCAGTCAAAAAAAAAAAAAAAAAAAAAAAAGAAGCTGATCATTTGGAGCTGTCACATTGCAGGGACAGAAGCCCTTGCAAAAACAGGCATGACTAAACTCTTTGATTATCTCCTTGAATGTGTGTGTGTTCAGTATTATTACATGTATAAAGATTGATTTATTGCCTTATGTGTATTATGTTTATTATTGTTAGATATAAAAAGATGTACTTAAATCTTTCAGGCATGAAAGAATATTTTTATCATAATCAGTAGCTCAGCCACTGGAAAAGCTCTGGCACAATTTTTTTTAAACTATAATTGCTTTGCTAATGTTCCACTTACCATTCCATATGCAAAGATACTTAAGGTCTCAGAGGTTAACCTCTTCTTAGGATCACTGCCAAGAGAGTTACAATCTCAATTTAAAATGAAGTCATTGAGTTTAGACTAAGTGGACAGACATAACTTTGAAGTTTATAGATACAGTTCCCAGTGACCCAGTTTTGGCATATTGCTGTCATGGTTCACTCTAGGTTTTCCAAATACTGCTTCTGTGCTTACTGAGCCAGAGACAGTATGCTTGATTGTGTCAGTTTACACTTCAGTACCTTTAATATGTGAAACCATGCAGCCTACTCACCGTTTATCACTGTAGCCCTCTAGGGCAGATGAACACCAACACTCAAATCTATTTTGGGTGTTTCTGAAGTGTCATAAATACCTTGTACTATATGTACATTTAAAACTATGTACTATTTTAAGGATATATATAAAATTGTGTTTCTGAATTAGACATTAATATGGAAATATATGATACATGTACTTCTCATGAAATGTGTTCTTGGTATAAGACTTGCGTATTTTATAGGGTAGCATCTTGAGGTGGCATTGTGGTACAGTGGCTTCATTGCTGTGCCGTGTCTTAAGCAACTGCTTGCAGTGCCCATATCCCAAATCAGAGTGTGGTTCAAGTTCTGGCTGCTCTGCTTTCAATCCAGCTTCTTTCTAATGTACCTGGGAGGGCAGCAGTACTTCAGCTTCTGGTATCCATGTGAAAGAACCATGTGGAGTTCCTGGCTCCAGCCTAGCCCAGGCCTGTCTGTTGTGGCCATTTCATTGCAATCAGCTGATGGAAGATCTTCCTCTCCGTTCCCCTATCCATGTCTTTCTCCTAATTCTGTCTTCCCTCTTCCTCTCCCTGTAAAATTAATCTGAATATTTTTTTAAGGATTTATTTATTTATTTGAAAGAGGTAGAGAGAGATAAGTCTTCCATCTACTGGTTCACTACCCAAATGGCTGCAACAGCCAGAGCTGAGCTGATCCAAAGCCAGGAGCCAGGAGCTTCTTTTGGGTCTCCTATGTGGGTGCTGGTTCCTAAGGACGTGGGCCATCTTCCACTGCATTCTCAGGCACATTAGCAGAGAACTGGATCATCAGTGGAGCAGCCAGACCTTGGAACCCATGCCCATATGGGATGCCAGCAATGTAGGTGGCAGCTTTACTCACAATTCCACAGTACTAGCTCCCCCGAGTAACATTTTTTAAAAGTTAATTTCATCACGTCTAATATCATATCAAGTTTTCTGTATTACTGCAATTATAGTATCTTTAATTTTCTTTAGCACCAAATTCTTATTTATACAGGTCCATATTCCCTATAGTGTCTCCTTTCTTTGCTTTCCTACCTAAGTTTAATATATAGCTAAAATTTAAAATGTGCAGTGGGCATTTGACCTAGTGGTTAAAATGCCTGCAACCCTGTATAACAGTGTGTTGTGTGTTGGTTCAATTCCTGGGTGAGGCTTTGGTTCCCAAATTTGGTTCCCAGTTCTGTATCTCAGGGCCTGACAGTGAAGACCCTCAGACATAGCAGGTGATGGTTTAAGTAGTTGAGTCCCAGCCACCCAGATGGGAGACCTGGCTTGAGTTCCTGATTCCCAGCTTCTGCCAAAAGTCTTGACTGTTACATGCTTTGGGGGAGTAAACCTGCTGAAGCTCCCATCTGTCTCTTTCTGTCTGAACATCTTGGATACACACACACACACACACACACATATATATACACATACATACTTACATACATATATACATATAATGTAAATTACTTTGGAGTGTAGTGCCATGAAAGCTTTTATGAATGTTTGGAAGTAGTGATTTTACTGTCCAGCAAGTGAATATTTATACTTATTACTGTAAAGCCATTGTTCGCTTGATTTCCACAAAATTGCATTTACTAATAGACTAAAGTTTCTTAATAAATCAGTAACACATTTTAGCAATAAGACATACTCAACTTGTCTTTAAATCATGTTAGAGGGGCTGATGTTGTGGCGTAATGGGTGAAACCTCTGCTTGCTATACTGGCATCCCATTCGGGTGCCAATTTGTGTCTTGGCTGCTCCACTTCTGATCCAGCTCCCTGCCAGTGCACCTGGGAGGGCAGCAGAATGTGACTTAAGTCTTTGTACCCTACACCCATGTGTGAGACCCAGAAGAAGCTCTTGAATCCTGGCTACAACCTGGCCCAGTCCTGGCCATTGTGGCCTTTCGGGGAGTGAACTAGCAAATGGAAGATCTCTCTCTCTCTCTCTGTTTCTCCCTCTCTCTCTGTAACTCTGCCTTTAAAATAGATCTTAAAAAATCACGCTACAAAGGTCGTCATGCACTTTCCTTATATGTTTTCTCTAATACCATGCAGCTACATGTTCATATTTATTTCAGAATTCCTTTACATGATCAAATTTCACACATTTCTTTGATGGTCATTGAAAACAGGCTCTTAAATTCAAAAAGGGAAAATATGAGGTGGTTTTGATTAGCACACTATGATCATCCATCTATGACATTCTCTTTTCTTTAAGATTTATTTTTTATTAATTTGAAAGGCAGAGTTACAGAGAAAGATAGAGAGAAGGATAAACAGAGAGAGATCTTCTATCTCCTGGTTTACTTTCCGAATGGCCGCAATGATTGGGCCTGCGCCTATCCAAAGCCAGGAGCCAGGAGCTTCTGGGTTTCCCACGTAGGTGCAGGGCCCCAAGTACTCGGGCCATCTTCCGCTGCTTTCCCAGGCACATTTTCAGGGAGCTGGATTGGAAGTGGAGCAGCCGGGATTCGAACTGGCACCCTTATGAGATGCTTGCATTGCCAGGTGGCGGCTTAACCCATTATGACACAATGCTGACCCCTAAGTTGTTCTTAGTAGAGGGCTTACCTGGGATGCATATTTATTATAGCCATTTTACACTTTTTCCCCCATGTGATTTTCCATCTTAACTCTGGAGACATTTTCCTATTTCTGTTGCTCACTACCAATATTATGTTCCATATTTGTAATCAGTCTTCTATCAACATTTCCGTTGGTGAAATATTTGCTAATGCAGATAATTTTGGATGGGGTAGTCACAGCAATATTTTGTAGGGTTAGAATTCTAATCTTCAAAGCCCAAAGGTGAATCCTCTTAAGATTATCAAAGATTTACCAGTTTCACTGTTGAGCTGACTTGCTTCAAAATGCAGTTATTTTTCTGAGAATATTCCATTGTCAAAATACATTACAGAGTAAATAGGTAGAAAAGAAAACAAAATCTAGACATTTGTGACTTGATATTTATCTAACAGTACAGTGATTTCAAAGGAGGTATAATGGAGGGAAACATTACACTGGTATATAATTATGATCCTGATTAATGGATGTATTTAATGTTGCTTCTTTGTTAGCTAAGAAAAGCATTTTGTGCTAATTAAGAAGTTGGAGGCGGGGGAGAGGGGTGTGTGGCATTGTGGCATACCAGATTAAGCTGCCGGCTGTGACACGAGCAGTTCATATGAGCGCTGGTTCCTGTCCTGGCCACTCCACTTCAGATGCAGCTCCCTGCCTGGAAAGCAGTGGAAGATGGCCCAAGTGCTTGGGCCTCTGCAACAACTTGAGAGATCCAAATGAAGATCCGAGTTCCTGGCTTCTGCCTGGCCCATTCCCAGCCATTGTGGCCATCTGGGGAGTGAACCAGGGTATGGAAGATCTCTCTGTATCTCCCCTTTACTCTGACATTCAAATACATAAGTAAATCTTTTTTTTTTTTTTTTTTTTGACAGGCAGAGTGGACAGTGAGAGAGAGAGAGAGAAAGGTCTTCCTTTGCCGTTG
The DNA here is from genome assembly GCF_051225735.1 of Oryctolagus cuniculus. Taxonomy (NCBI): domain Eukaryota; kingdom Metazoa; phylum Chordata; class Mammalia; order Lagomorpha; family Leporidae; genus Oryctolagus; species Oryctolagus cuniculus. The sequence continues at coordinate 102,605,145 of NC_142874.1, read as the reverse complement.
GTTCACCCTCCAATGGCCGCCGCGGCCGGCGCGGTGCGGCCGGCGCACCGCGCTGATCCGATGGCAGGAGCCAGGAGCCAGGTGCTTTTCCTGGTCTCCCATGGGGTGCAGGGCCCAAGCACCTGGGCCATCCTCCACTGCACTCCCTGGCCACAGCAGAGGGCTGGCCTGGAAGAGGGGCAACCGGGACAGAATCCGGCGCCCCGACCGGGACTAGAACCCGGTGTGCCGGCGCCGCTAGGCGGAGGATTAGCCTAGTGAGCCGCGGCGCCGGCCAGTAAATCTTTTTTTTTTAAAGAAGCAGTTAGGAGATACTCTATAGTCCAAGTGTAATTAATAATGAAATTTGATTATTTGACCAACTCTAATGGTACAATATTTGAGTTAACCAAAGAAAAAAATTAAAAACATTTTTTTTTATTTACTTGACGGGCAGAGTTATAGACAGTGAGAGAGAGAGAGAGAGAGAGAGAAAGAGAGAAAGGCCTTCCCACTGAGGGTTCACTCCCCAAATGGCTCTGCGCCGATCCAAAGCCAGGAGACAGGTGCTTCTTCCTGGTCTCCCATGTGGGTGCAGGAGTCCAAGCACTTGGGCCATCCTCCACTGCCCTCCTGGGCCACATCAAGGAGCAGGACTTGAAGAGGAGCAACTGGGATCAGAACCCACGCCCATATGGGATGCTGGCGCAGCAGGCATAGGATTAACCAAGTGAACCATGGTGCCGGCCCATTTTGTTTTATTTTTAAAAGTATTAGTCAGTCAACAAATATAAAATGACTATTCACAGTATCCAAGATGGTTTTTAAATGAACACATAACCACTATAAAAGACATCCAGTGATGTTCCTTATTTTATGTTTGGAAAACAAGCACAGATGAATTCATTAACTTTTTCTAAATTCATGAGAGTAAGCAGATTAAGAGTATATGCTCTTCTTTCAAGAGGAGAACTCTTTAGACTTCCAATTTCAGTTGTAGACTTAGGACATAGAGTTCTGATCAGTAGGAAAAATGTGCTGAAAGATATCTTTCCAAGGAATCGATTTAGAGAGGAGAGGCTACAGAGGGCCTAGGTTGGCTGGAAGTGTGGTAGAAGAGACAACACCTTATCCAGACCATGAAGACAATGGGGAGGCAACAAAGAAGCATATTTTATTGTGCTGAGTTTATACAGTATTCAAATAAATATATATTCTAATAAAATATTTTATAAATTTAATTATAAGGGTAATCAATAGGAATTGATTATACTTGAAGCATTATAATTCACAGACTAAATTTTTTCCATTTGCTGTTGTATTTTGGGACATAATTCTCTCTTGTGATTAATTTTTCTTTTGAGTTTTACCAGAAGCAAATGATAATAATTCCTGTCAAAAAAAAATCCAGGTATTTTCTAACTTCCACTAAAATGTAGAGTTAATATTTACCACTAAAGAAAAGAGTAATCTGGATTTTTTTACTCATAAATTGAAATGGAAATTGAATAGGTAGGATTCTTATATAACTTACTTTTCTTGTTTGAAATGAAGGTCATTGAAATGTTCATTAATCAGGTTTTAACTTTTCTAAGTTTGTGTGACATGAGTTAATGGTTCTCTTGAGTTAACGCACATTGAAAGATTAAAAACCATTCTACATTCTCTGCTTGGGTAAGGAAAATTGTTATTAACTGAATTAATGCCATCATTGAGAATCCCAGGAAAATTGAAAGTACTCTTTATAGCCATTGAGCCCGTGTTAGTTTCCTGAAGTTGCCACGTCAAATTACCACAAATTTGGTGGCTTAAATAATTGAAATGGAATTCCTCTCTGTTCTTGAGGCTAGAACTCCAAACTCCAAATTTTTTTTCTATAATGTTTGTTTATTAATTTTCATCTACTTGAAAGGCAGAGAAACAGAGGGAAAGATGGGAGAGAGAAAAAAAAAGGGGGGGGGAGGGAGAGGTAGGGAAATAGGATGAGAGAGACAGATCATTTGTCTATTGGTTCTCTCCTCCAGTGCCTGAACAGCCACTGCTCTTCCAGATAGTCTGGAGCTCCACCTGGGTCACTTATGTGAGTGGTTGTAGCCCAAGCACTTGAGCCATCCTGTTCTCTCTAGATGCATTAGCAAGAATCTTGGTCAGAAGCAGAGGCATTAGGACTTGAACCTTGATATTGGATGTGGTCATCCCAAGTGGCAGCTGAACCCGTGTACCACAACACTACCTCCAAACTCTGGCTTTGGCAGGGCTGTGCTTCCTGTGGTGGATGTTCTTGGGCACAATTCTTTGCCTCTTCTTGTTTCTGTTGGCTAAGCTGGCATTCCTTGACTTGTGTTTCTGAACTCTGGTTCTGTGTTCACATTGCCTCTTTCTCTTCTATTTATTTCAAATCTCTCTTTGCCTTTATGTATTTGTCATTCGATAGAGGGCCCATTTGATAGTCATGGATGGTACTCTCATCTCTCTCGTGATCCTTATCCAGATTATATCTACAAGGATTCTATTCTAAGTAGGGTAACATTCGCAGCCTACAGAAGTATACATTTGGGGGCACGGTTTATGGAAATAACAGATATAAGCATCTTGTAATTATTCTGGGCTTTGTATTCATCAAATGGAATAAAAAATGAATGAACATGAATCATAATACTGTTTAAATTATTCTCTTATTCTTGCATCATTGACCCAACTTGGAAAAAATTGTTGATTTGGTCAGAGGCAAATAAGAGTATGAGGGAATTATATGAAGTTTGTGGAATTTGGAATTAAGTGATTTTTTTGGTACAAAAATTTTTTGAAAGCCATGTGTTATTCTTTTTTTTGCTGAATTTTAGTTAATATTCATGAGTTTTTATTATTATTAAGGTTTATTTCATTTGAAAGGTAGAGAGAGAGAGAGAGAGGAAGAGAGAGCGAGAGAGAGAGAGAGATCTTTCATCTGCTAGTTTACTCCTCAGATGGCTGGGGCTGCACCAGGCCAAAGCCCAGGCCAGGAACTTCTTCCAGGTCTCCTATGCGGGGTGTCCTCTAATGATTTCCTAGGCACTTTAGCAGGGAGCTGGATCAGAAGTGGAACAGCCGGGATTAAAAGTGGCATCCATATGGCATGCTGATATTATAGGTAGTGGCTTTACCTGGTAAGCTATAGTTCCAGCTCCTATTAATTTTATTAATATGTCACACATTTACACACTTATGGGGCACAATGCATTATTTCAATACATTATTACAGCACATGCTGATGAAATAAGGCAATTGGCTTCTTCGCCACCCCACCCTTCCTGTATGTTTGGAGCCTAGAAGTTCTCTCCTTCAGTTCTTTATACATTGTATAAAATATCACTGTGAATGATAGCCACCTCACTGTGCTGTGGAACATTAGGGCCTATTAGTTCTATTTAACTCTGTTTTGTTTCCTTTTTCCCAGCCTCCCTCTCTCCTTGCTACCCCACCCTTACCAGACTCTACTAATCACTGTTCTAATTTCAGATCTACTTTTTCTTAACTTCCACATATGAGAGAGGACATATGGCATATGTCTGGCTTATTTCATTTGAAACAGTCATCTCCAGTTCCATCCATTTTGATGAAATGTCAGGTTTTTATTCTGTTTAATGGAAGAATAATATTTCATCGGGTGTACATAAGTTTTTCCTTAATCCATTCATTCATCAGTGGACCCTCCTGTTGATTGCGTGTCTTGGCTATTGTGAATAGTGCTGCAGGCATCTCATTGAGAGGCTGATTTCATTTCCTTCAGATACATACCCAGGAGCTGTGTAGCTGAGTCACATGGTAGATCTCTTTTTAATTTTGAGGGAACATCCAGACTTTTCTCCATGATGGCTATACCACTGTGCATTTCCACTGACAGTGTATAGATTCCCTTCGCTCCACATGATCACCAGCATTTGTTATTTTTTGTCTATTGGCAATGACCATTCATTTTTTTTTTTTTTTGACAGAGTGGACAGTGAGAGACAGAGAGAAAGGTCTTCCCTTGCTGTTGGTTCAACCTCTAATGGCCGCCGTGGCTGGTGTGCTGCGGCCGGCGCACCGCGCTGAACCGATGGCAGGAGCCAGGTACTTCTCCTGGTCTCCCATGGGGTGCAGAGCCCAAGCACTTGGGCCATCCTCCACTGCACTCCCGGGCCACAGCAGAGAGCTAGCCTGGAAGGGGGGCAACCGGGACAGAATCCGGCGCCCCGACCGGGACTAGAACCCGGTGTGCTGGAGCCGCAGGGCGGAGGATTAGCCTAGTGAGCCGCAGCGCCAGCCAGCAATGACCATTCTAAGTGGAGTGAGATGATATCTCATTGTGATTTTTATTTGCATTTCCCTGCTGGCAAGCAATGTTGATTATTTTAAAATACATTTGTCGGCTATTTGTGTTTCTTATTCAGAGAAATGTCTCTTTGGACTATTTGGCTATTTCTTCACTAGATTGTGTTGTTGTCATTGTTGAAGTTTTTGAGTTCCTTATATGTTCTTGATATGAGCCCATTCTCAGGTGAATAGTTTGTAAACGTTTTCTCCTGTTCTGTCAGTTGTCTCGTCATTCTGTTGTTTGGGTCCTCCAGTGTGCAAGAAGACACCACGTTTTCCATAATTTCATTTGTATATAGTTTTCCTCAGTATGTGACTTTTTTTGGAGCTTTGTCAAAAATATACTGCCAGTTCCAAATCTACCTCACCTGTTTCTTTTTTTTTTTGGGGGGGGGATTTTTGTTCATTTATTTGACAGAATTACAGAAAGAGAGGAAGAGACACAGGTCTAGGTCTTATATTTAAAATAGTCTTTGATTCGCAAACAAAATTAATTTTTTGAAAGGCAGATATACACAGAGAAAGAGACAAAGAGATCTTCTATACGCCGATTCACTCCTCAAATACCTGTAAAACCAATGCCGGGTCAGGCTGAACACAGAATCCTGGAACTCATTCAGGGTCTCCCGTGTAGGTGGTAGGAACCAAAGTACTGTATCATCAGCTACTGCCTCTCAGACTGTGCCTTAGCACCAAAATATGAGCCCTAAGCATTCTGAAGACCCCTTGTATGATTCGATTCCATTCAATTAGCTATTCTAGATGGCACAAAAGTTTTCCATTGAAAATATCCATTCTTTAGGACGAATGAGAAATTCAGATCAGAACAATACATTTTTATTTGTTTCATCTCGTTATTTCATCTTGTCAGATAATATTCCAGGGCATACTATTTTCCAATTCTTTTTGGGGGGGATTTTTGTTTATTTATCTGACAGAGTTACAGAAAGACAGGAAGAGACAGAGAAGTCTTCCATCCACTGGTACATTCCCCAAGTGGCCGCAGTGGACAGGCTGGGCTGATCTGAAGTCAGGAGCCAGAAGCCAGGAGCTTCTTCTGGGTCTCCCACACAGGTGAAGAGTTCCAAGCACTTGGGCCATTTTCCACTGCTCTCCCAGGCTCATTAACAGGGAGCTGGACTAGCAGAGGAGCATCTGGGACTCGAGCAGGTGCCCATTATGGGATGCTGGAGCCACAGGCAGAAGGTTAACCTATTACAGCAACTGCTGGTCCAGAATGTTTTCCAATTCTTACTTATCAGGGACCTGCCTATGAATAAGAGGATCTGTAGATGCCTACAGTATTTGCTGATTACTTGCCTTTTTACATCAAATACTCACTTAAATAATGTATTATTTCACAACTTTAGGTGTTTAGTATATGTTGTTAATATTATGTCCCAAATTCTATGTGATTCCTTCTGAAATTTATTTTTTCGGTTTTAATTGGAACATCTTTGATATCTATCTATCTATTTATATATATATATATATATATCAGAAAAATATTCTGCAATATGGAGTCATATCAGTGTATAGAATTCTTGAAGGAATACACTAAGCAAATCTATATACACCTGCTGCTTCACTGACAGAAGAGTCCAAGCATACAAATTGTCAGGGAATTCTGGTTCCTTAAAAGGTTCCAGTTGAAAATTTTGAGTCAGTTTTCCTCTTTACAAGTGATGTACTTATGCCTTATTGGTTTATTTTCTCAAGACAGAGTCAATATTTATGTTAGGGAAGGCACAGAGGCTCTCCTTTCTGGATAAGTATTACTGTGCTGAAGCTTTGGGAAATCCCTGGGCCCAGGGTACCAACCACAGAATGCAGGGAGCAATCAGATCTCTGAATGAAGTTACAAGCTGGGGTCAGGATCTGGAGAATAGGGTCTGGAGTAAGCAGATGTGAGAAGTGTGCATCTGTTTGCCAAGCTAAAGTCAATATAATGAAAGTTGTGTTGAGGAGGTTTAAGAGATATCTTTCTGGCAACTGGAAAAAAAAAATCAAAGTACCATTTGGGATATTAAGTATTAGCTTGCCCCTACTAATGTTCCCTGTCACACCTGACAGTGTTCCATGTTGAATATATTTGAAGAACTCTAAGAAATGGTTAAGTTGCATGTGAGAATGAATATTGGTGAAATTTCTGTTAAACCTCTGATTTGCTACTTGAAAGATTAAATGATGGCAATGACACAGCAAGATTCTCTCTATATGAACTAACTCAAACCTGATTACTCCCAAACTTTGTTTTCATTCACAGTTGTAATAGAAGGTAAATAAAAAGGAAAAAAAAAGAAAATTTAAAATTGGTAGAAAACATTTTAATTGACATTGTTATAGGAAACGCCATACAATATAGTATAATAATTCTATATAATTATAATAATTTATATTATAATACAATAATATTATTTATTAATTATAAATACATATAAATTATATTGTATTATAATATATTATAATAATATAATAAAACAATAATTACAATTATAGTAATTGTAACATATTTGTTAGTTTTTAAAAAATATTTATTTATTTGGAAATTAGAGTTACAGAGAGTCAGAGAGAGGGAGAGGGGTCTTCCATTTGCTGGTTCATTCCCCAAATGGCCGCAAGGCCAGAGCTGGGCTCATCTGAAGCCAGGAGCTTAGAGCTTCTTCAGGGTCTCCCATGAGGTAGCAGGGGCTCAAGGGATTGGGCCATCTTCCACTGCTTTCCCAGGTACATTAGCAGGGAGTTGGATCAGCAGCTGAGCAGTTAGGAATCAAGCTGGTGCCCCTGTGGGATGCCAGCACTGCAGGTGGTGGCTTTACCTGCTACACCAAAGTATCGGCCCCGTTAGGTTTTAATATGTGCCAAATATTACTTTAAATCTTTTGTCCATTTCCCCCTCCTATTATCCTTGATCTGAATCCCATATATACTACCTATAAACTATAATTTGAGGGATTTAAGCCAAGCTGTCTCACCTTGTCATACCATATGTTGCTCATTTGTAAACTCAGATTTGTGACATTATTCACTTCAGAAGGTTATTGTTAGAATTACCTGGCAAACTGCATATAGCGGTCTAATCATGATGTTCTCCTTGCATTTGGGAAATGATTCACTGAAAAGTATTTTGGAGATGCTTTAAACAAGTCATCCTTTATTACTAACTTTATTACTACTGTTATTACTCCTGTTATTTTGATGTTATTAATAACTTGTGGAAAAACTGTGCAGGGTGCATGGACAAGGAGAGAGATAGGAAGTAAGGGAACCACTTTAGAAATAATTTTAGTAGTGGAAAAAGAGATGAAGAAGGCTTGACCTGAAGGATGACAGTGAGAAGGGAATATTGGAATCGGTGGGACTGTTCGTTTTTTTATCATTTTATTTATAGTGTTTTATTATTTATGTTAGTATACTTCTAGATGAGATAAATTCATAAGTCAGGACAGTGAAAAAGAGAGTAAAATGTTTGCATGAGTATTTGTAATGAGGGGCCAGCATTGTGGTGCAGCAGGTTAAACTGACACCTGAGGCACCTTCATTCCATAGGAGCACTGGTTTTAGTTTCATTGGTTCTGCACTTCCACTCCAATCCCCTGCTAATGTGCCTGGGAAAGCAGCTAAAGATGAACCAAGTGCTGGGCTTCTGCACTCACATGTGAAACCCAGATGGAGTTCCAGGTTCCTGGCTCCTGCCTGGCTCAGTCTGTCTCTCCCTTCCCATCCTGTCTCTTCATTCCCTCTCCTTCTCCCCTTTTCTCCCTCTCTCACTGTAATTATGCCTTTCTCCTCCTCTCTCCCCTTCTCTCTTCCTCTCTCACAGTAATTCTGTCTTTCAAACCAACTTTTAAGTGTATTTGTAATGAAAATCATGATGTGTTCTTGATTTTTAAAAACTTTTTATTTATTTTCATTTTTATTTAAAAGGCAGACAGAGATCAACAGAGGAAGATCTTCCATCTGCTAGTTTACTTTCCATATGCCTGTAACAACCAAAACTGGATATTTCATCCTGGACCCCAGGTGGGCGGCAGGAACCCAAATACTAGAGCCACCATTTGCTACCTCCTAGGATGTTCATTATCAGGAAGCTGGATCTGAAATGCAGGAAACAGGCATTCTGTTAAGGGGTGTGGATGCCCCAACTGGCAAATTAAACTTCAGCACCACATGCATTCCTCTGTGTTGCAGAATTTTGAGTGTCAAACTTTGAGTACTTGTCAGTGTATCATCTGCACTGTGCTCATTTTGTATGTTTGTATGTTTGACCCATGTAAACTTGCATAAATAGCTTTATAAAGTTTTCTGGGTCTGGGACTAAGATTTAGAAATGAGTGTAGTGAAAGCTAATGATGCAGATATAGGGTAGGTAATGATGATGGATGTCAAATCAACCAAGAAGGCTATGCTAATGGAATCACATTAACAACCAAGCAGGATTGATCGGCCCCTGGTGTGTGTGTGTGTGTGTGTGTGTGTGTGTCTGTGTCTGTGTGTGTGTATATATATATAATTTTTGACTTTCAATACATCAATTTATTCTATAATATAATTATATTATTCTTATAATGGAAAGCCTAATCCTAAAAATTCTTTATATTTTAATCATTTAAAAACTAAGTATTTTCTGTGGGCAGAATCAAATCACCCCTTTTGTCTTATTGCAAACACTTAGTACAAAAATGCAGTGAATGTTATATCATACCTTTGAGGATAAAGTACAAAAAAAGAAAAATAAAGGGTTCATATCTCATACGCCTCCTATTTCATATAAATTGCATTTCTTATATTTTTCCTTTGATCCATTCCCTGTCACAGAAGGAATTATAATAGCACTTGCGGCTTTAAAATAACATTATTTCAATTTGACACAAAAATAAGATTAATATTGCTTCTTTAGTTTTACATTCTACTCTCAAAAATCATATAAACTCTGTTATAAATTTCTCTCACTCTCTCATGCACCTGCACCTACACCCCACAGATACACACAGACACTCACACTCCCATGAGAATGTTAATATAAAAGGACAACAAGGGTAACCATCATTGACACAAAAGGAAAATGACAATATGAGTTCACTTAGTCCATGATTGAAAATAATATAGCACTGTTTTTGATTGCAATCAAAACCACAAAGGGAAAAAGAAGGTAAAGAAAAAATTATGGAGTGGAATAACTTAACTTCTATGATCTATTAACTCTTTAGTTAGAAAGCAAATCTCACTTGAGAGTAGTCTAAGACATAGATAGTGTGATGTAATTATCTTAAGAACAAGATAGAGTAACTGCAGAAATATTCATGTTCAAGTATACTTGTATATATTTGATTTTTACCAAATAAGGTTGTAAGAGAATTGTAACTGCCTATATTCCTATGGTCTAATAAATTCTTTTATTAAAATTTATTTGACAGAATTATACAGTGAGAGGGAGAGACAGAGAGAAAGGTCTTCCTTCCATTGGTTCACCCTCAAAATGGCCACTATGGGCGGAGCTACACCTCTCTGAAGCCAGGAGCCAGGTGCCTCCTCCTGGTCTCCCATGTGGGTGCAGAGGCCCAAGCACTTGGGCCATCCTTCACTGCCTTCCCTGGCCACAGCAGGGAGCTGGACTGGAAGAGAAGCAACCAGGACTAGAACCCTGTACTCATATGGGATGCCGGCACTGCAGGTAGAGGTTTAACCAAGTGAGCCACGGCGCCAGCCCTAATAAATTTTTTTAAAATGTGGTAAAATTATATCACATGATAGGGTAGGCATTGTGATGCAGCTGATTAAACCATTTCTTGCAATATCTACCTCCCCCATATTGGAGTGCACCTCAAGTCCTGGCTACTCAGATTCTGATCCAGCTCCCTGCTAATGTACCTGGGAAGTAATAGATAATGGCTCAAGTACTTGTATCTCTGCCACTCAAATGAGTCTCGGATGGAGTTCCTGGCTCCTGGCTTCGGCCTTTCCCAGCCCTGGCTTTTGTGGTCATTTAGAAGTAAAACAGCTAATGGAACATATTCCCTCTCTCTCTTCCAAATATATAAAATGCCTTATGTATAATACATATATATCATGAGATTTACATTTTGAACACATTTTTAAATGTATGGTACAGTCTATTTACTGTATATATCACAGTGCTATATGGGGTACATCTAGAATTTTTATTCATTTTCATGGCCTAAATTTTATACATACTTACAGATACTCCATATTTCCCCACCTCTCAGCCCCAGCAACCACTTTTTAATTTTTGTTTTGATGAATTTGGCTACTTTAGATACTTCTCATAAATAGAATCATTTTTTTTTACTGTGATTGGATTACTGCACTTAACAAAAGGTTCCTTAGTTTCATGCATGTTATAGCCCATGATGGAATTTTCTTCATTATTCTGGTTGAATAACATTCCATTGTACGTAAGTATCATTTTTTTTTTAATTCACTAATCTGTCCATGGAAATTTAGGTGGCTTTTATCTCTTAGTTATTTTGAATAATGCTGTACTGAACATAGCAGCACAATTATCAAAATTATGATTTCAGTTCTTTTGAATAGATAGTCAGAGGTAGAGTTATAATATCATACATATAATATTTTTAAAGATGCATTTATATATTTGTTTTTTAAGTTTTATTTAATAAGTATAAATTTCCTTCCACTGAATGGTAGAAAAGCAAATAACACAAACAGTGGACAAATGGCTTGAATGGACATTTCTCCAAAGAAGGCATGCAGTTGCCAACAGCAATATGAAAAGATGCCCAACACTGATAATAGATTTTTAATCTTAGGTGTTGATGCAATGAGGAATGGATTTAGAGTATGATCATAAAAGAAACATTTAATTATTGTTAGATTTTTGTGTCCTTTTTATCTAAATTATCACATTTGCTGATATAAATATGTTTATTATCTATATTTCTTACCCTTTTAAATATGTGTGTGATCTGGAATGATATATTTTCTTTTATTTCTTACACCTGTGATTTATATATCCTCATTCTGTATGTTCCATCCAAGTAGGGGCATATCATTTTTGCTGATCTTTCCAAATAGCTAGTTCACTTCATTGATTTTTAATGTTATTTCTCTGATTTCTTTCTTATTTTATTTGTTTCCTTCATTTAAACAAAAGATGTATTTTGGGTCTAATTTGTTAGAGCTGTTTTCTTCTAGTTTCTTAAGATGGCAGTTAGATAATTTATTATGAATTTCAGCTTGTAACCTGACTTACTTTACAATAACCTTTAACATTCTAATAATTTTTATTTATCTTTGTCCATTTACCTTTTGATCTATACCTTGTGTTGAAAACATGTTTATTAAAGCAGGGCTGACATTGAAGGCTTTCAGTATTTGTCTAAATATAACTTAATTTTACACTGGAATGAAAATGATTATCTTTCAGTAATTTCAAAATATTTAAGATACTGCATTTTTGTGTTGTAAGTTTCTGGTAAGAAGCATGCTCTGTAATCTTGTTCCTCTGTATACGCTATCCTACTCTCACCTATCTTCCATCCTGTGTTTCACAAAGCTTTTGTTTGTACTTCATTTCAGCAGTTTTACGGTATTTTTCTGGATGTTTCTATTTTTTTAATTTTAATTTTGTTCATTTTTCTCCAAATACTAGTGTTGTCTATGTTCTTAGTTTTGGTGTGTTTAAATCATGATTTTCATTGATTTCGTAAATTTCTTGATCATTATTATGCAAATATTTCTTTCAATTATTGCTTTTCTCCTCTGTGACCAAAATTTCATATGGGGTGTATCCTTTCATTTTGTCCTATAGCTCTTGAATGTTCTGATTTACTTAACTGTTTTTCTCTTCTCTGTTTCAGTCTGGGTAACATTTTTTGGTTAAGCTTATTTGTTTATTTGAAAGACAGAATTACACAGAGAGGGAAGGAGATACAGATTTTTCTATTTGCTGGTTTACTCCCCTGATGGCCAGAACAGCAGAGGCCACATGCCCAAACTCTATCCAGGTCTCACAAGTGGGTAGCAGGTGCCCATGTACTTGGGCCATCATGTGCTGTTTTCACAGGCCCATTAGGGAACTCGATCTGAACTGGATCAGCCAGGACTCTAACTGGCGTTCTGGAGTGGGATGCTGGCATCACCAATGGCAGCCTCATCAACTCTGCCACAATGCCAGTCTTTGAATAACATTTTTTTGACTTAGCTTCATTTTCACTGCTTCAGCTGTATTCTGTTGATGAGTTTATTGGTGAAATATTTTATTTCTTATATAATTAATCTTGTATGTATTTATTTCCTATACTATATTTCATATAAATGTAGAATGTAATATAATCTGATACGCATTCTTATCAAAGGTTTGGTTAATTTCTTACATTTCAACTTGGGATATGAAAAGTTGCAACAGAAGAGAGGTCAAAACCACCAATAAACAAAAACTGAATAATATTTTTAAAAATGTAACTTTTTCAAGCCAATCAAAGAGGAGAAATCACAAGGCAGACACATAAACCAGCCCACCTAGTATGCCAATCTGAAATAGTGTAGGGAACCACTCTAGAGGGAAGGTAGCAGTCACTCACGGTGAGGGGAGTTAGCTGCTCCTGAGGGACCATCGTGAAGCGCTGATTTCTTCTGTAAAGTCTGAGTTGAAGCAAACTCTGTGAATTACTAGGAGATCGGAAACAAACTCATTCGTGGGATTAAGCAGACACCCCATGTCCAGGGCAAAATTATAAGCAAAACCCTCCTGCTCTCGGGAAGTATTCAAAGCCTTATTAATTCTTTGTAAGGGTAAAAGAAAATTCCTTCTGCCCTTATAACGAGGTGAGAAATCATTCTGGGCTCAGAACTCTGTACTGTGTGCAAACGTGGGTGTGATAACCTTGGGAAAGGTCAGCAAACTCTTCCATTCAAGACTGCTCGGGGATAGAGGGCCAATTTTGGCTTCTGTGAGGAACAGAAATACTAAGAATCCCATGTTAGAAGACTGCAGAACCTGTCTGCCTGTCTTTGACAGAGACAACTACAGAGGGAAGTTTACATTGAACTCTGGTCAATAACTTTCATCTTTTAAAAACTGAGATTTATTTTACTTAAAATATTAGCAGATGGTTATTTTTATTTGATTTAATTGAAAAATACCCATATGGCAAATGTTATTTAGTACATTAAAACATACCAAAATCTCAATAGTAACTATGCTAAATGCATACTCAGATACACAATAGCTTATTAAGGTTTCAGAATTGTTGGATCATTGTGGTAGCACGGAGTATTCCATGGAACAACAAAAATGAGAAATAAAACCATATTATTTTAAAAATGGAGCTGACTTTGATTAAATACTGGTAAAATGATAATTTTAATTTCTTCTTCATTGAAAGCAAGTGATTTTTGTGAGCGTAAAATATGAATGTTTTAATGTTAAATTTATTAAACATTTCATATGATATTTGTCCCTTTGGGACTGGCTTAATTCACTCAGCATGATGTGTTCCAGATTCCCCTCCATTTTGTTGCAAATGACCGGATTTCATTGCTTTTACTGCTGTATAGTATTCTATAGAGTACTTGTCCCATAATTTCTTTATCCAGTCTACTGTTGATGAGCATTTGGGTTGATTCCAGGTCTTAGCTATTGTGAATTTAGCTGCAATAAACATTAAGGTGCAGACAGCCTTTTTGTTTGCCAATTTAATTTCCTCTGGGTAAATTCCAAGGAGTGGGATGGCTGGGTTGAATGGTAGGGTTATATTCAGGTTTCTGAGGAATCTTCAGACTGACTTGCATAGTGGCTTTACCAGTTTGCATTCCCACCAACAGTGGGGTAGTGTCCCTTTTCCCCCACATCCTTGCCAGCATCTGTTGTTGGTAGATTTCTCTATGTGAGCCATTCTAACCGGGGTGAGGTAAAACCTCATTGTGGTTTTGATTTGCATTTCCCTGATTGCTAGTGATCTTGAGCATTTTTTCATGTGTCTGTTGGCCATTTAGATTTCCTCTTTTGAAAAATGTCTTTTGAGGTCCTTGGCCCATCTCTTAAGTGGGTTGTTTGTTTTGATGTTGTGGAATTTCTTGATCTCTTTGTAGATTCTGATTATTAACCCTTTATCAGTTGCATAGTTTGCAAATACTTTTTCCCATTCTGTTGGTTGCCTCTTCACTTTCCTGACTGTTTCTTTTGCAGTACAGAAACTTCTCAATTTGATGCAATTGCAAATGTTAACTTTGGCTTTGACTGCCTGTGCTTCTGGGGTATTTTCCAAGAAGTCTTTGCTGGTACCTGTATCTTGAAGGGTTTCTCCAATGTTCTCTAGTAACTTGATGGGGTCAGGTCGTAGATTCAGGTCTTTAATCCATGTTGAGTGGATTTTTGTGTAAAGTGAAAGGTAGGGGTCTTGCTTCCTGCTTCTGCACGTGGAAATCCAATTTTCCCAGCACCATTTATTGAATAGACTGTCCTTACTCCAGGGATTGGTTTTGGATCCTTGATCAAATATGAGTTGGGTGTAGATGTTTGGATTGATTTCTGGTGTTTCTATTCTGTTCCATTGGTCTGTCTATCTGTTTCTGTACCAGTACCATGCTGTTTTGATAACAATTACCCTGTAGTATGTCCTGAAATCTGGTATTGTGATGCCTCCGGCTTTGTTTTTGTTGTTCAAGATTGCTTTAGCTATTCGAGGTCTCCTGTGTCTTCATGTGAATTTCAGCATCATTTTTTCCAGATCTGAGAAGAATGTCTGCGGTATTTTGATTGGTATCACATTGAATCTATAAATTGCTTTTGGGAGAAGGACATTCTGATGATATTGATTTTTCTAATCCATGAGCATGGAAGATTTTTCCATTTCAAAATTGCAGAAGTCTTAGGAGCTTCTTTTGCATATAGAGGAGAGTTCCAAGCAATACACCTGAAAGAATAATTCCTTGGATTTAGTTCCAGAGTTACTTTTTTATAGGTAACTTACTTGATTGGTTATTAGGAAGGAGGAATTCCTTCTTGGGGCCCAGAATTCTGCTACTCATGTTTCATAGTTACAGGATGTATCATTAATGCTTTGGACTCTATGTTCTCTTTCCATTTAAATTGAGGAGATGGCAAATATATGGAAATATATTCTGCCTGTTTGTAACTCCATCTTATTCAAAGTTAAAATATGTATTTAGATGGTGTGGGTTGGTGAAGATGGCATATGATCAGAATTAATTAGAAATACATACACAGGAATTAGATAAGAAGAACAAGTTATAGGTATTTCCATTGATGGTTTGTGAAAAATGAAATTCCAGTTTTCATATGTGCTTATAATTTGTGTTCATTTTATGAACCATTACACAGTATTTGGACCTGATCAGTTTAGTATATTTACCAAAAGTCTTTATTAGTCTACATAAAAAATGGACAAATACTTTATGGAGGTAGATAGGATACTGAGGCCAATATGTTTGCAAGACAACTTAGATTTTGGGTTATTTTATATTGGTTTATTGTATCTATCTCCATTGGAGACTAATACTATATAATGTTAAAAATAGCATGGAAAATTACTGTAGCACATTTATTACCATAGGAAAAATGAAAGGCTAATCCTGAATTCCTAGCACATTTCTATCAGCAAGAGGATGATAGGGAAATTTCATAGAAAGTGGTCCACTCCAAATTCCTAAAAGAAGTATATGGGGACCATAATGCCATTTTTATCCTCTGTAAACTATCAGTTAATTTTTAAAAATCCAGAAAGAATCTATCCAGAATATCAATGACTGGTGCCTGCATTGCATGATTAACGATAAGTGCCCATATGAGAAATGAATCTATAAATGGAGACAGAAGTACCACATACTATCTAAAAATTTAAAAAAAAAAAAACCTATACTATATGGAATGAGAAAAATAACCTCAACACAAATTACTTAGCTGGTACTGTCCTTTTGCTGTTTATCTTTTTCAAAAATCATTATTTTTTCTTTTTTCCCTGTTAATGGGCAACTTACAGACATTTTCTAGGTCTTGGACTGAGCAAATATTTGTGGGATCATAATTACTGAAAACAGTTAAACAACTGCCTGACACATTCATTTGTAAATTTTTTAAAAAAATATTTATTTATTTATTTATTTGAAAGATTGACAGGGAGAGAGAGAGAGAGAAGAGATCCTCTATCTATTGGTTCTTTTCCCAAATAGCCATAATGGCAGGGGCTGGGCCAGGCTGAAGCCAGGAGCCTGGAGCTTTTCAGGGTCTCCCACGTGGGTTCAGGGGCCCAAGGACTTGGGCCATCTTCCACTGCTTTCCCAGGTGCAGTAGCAGGGAGCTGGATCAGAAGTGGAGCATCTGGGACAAGGACCAGTGCCCATATGAGATGCCCACACTGGCTTAACCTGCTGTGCCACAGTGCTTGCCCCATTTGTAAACTTTTAGAAGTGACTTTTTAAATGGAAGGAATACAGCATGCCTACACATGTATCTTACATTAGAAAGTCTTGGAGAGAGGGCCCTTAGAAAATTGGATCATTGCTTCATTCTCATAGCTTCTAAGAGCTTAAAGTTTCCTTGTGTTTAGTGATATATTTATGTTCAGGTACAACTATATGCTCTGCATTCCTAACAAGAAGCTTCTTGTGTGCTTTTTTGATTGTCATCAGTTTAGCTTAGTTCTTTATCGTATAAAACTTGGTGACAGAAGCAAACTAAGGACCGATCTCTATGTTACTGGCATTGTTTTATTTCATTCTTTCTCTTGCTGTTTGGAATTATTGATGCAATGAGTTATGCTATTTATTAGATTATTATTTGTCATATATTGCACATTTGTCTTCTGTGGGCCATGCAGCTAGGTAGAATTTCATCTCTTTTATTTTGTTTTCAAGATTTACTTATATATTTATAAGAGTTACAGAGAAGGAGATACAAAGAGAGAAAGATCTTCCATCTGCTAGTTCATTCCTCTGATGGCTGGAACATCCAAGGATGGCCCAGGCCAGAGCCAGGAGTTTCATCTGGGTCCCATGTGGGTAGCAGAGACCCAAGCACTTGAACCACCCCTGGCTAGCCCCAATTTTTCTTTTCTTATTTCATGCTCTCCTATTCATCCATTTTCTTTTCCTTTATATTACCTCCCAAATGAGATTAATTTTGGGAGACACTGTCTTGGCTATGTTTACATGTGTAATGTTAACTGACATAAATATTCCATTTTTTAAAATCTTTGCCTATAAATGGAAACCTGATCCTTTTATTGTGTCTATCTGTGCCTATGAATGCATGTGCACATGATGTCATGGAGAGCAGAACAACTTATTTTCAACGTGCTACAATTTCAATATGGATAAGTGAAGATGATTGATTATTCTATGATTTCTTCAGTATATGATAAAAGTAGTACTGTCTCAGACTATACAAAGCACTGTTTAAAGTTACACATTAAGAGCAATATCAAGATCATTTTAAACCATGTTAATGATACTTTTTCTTAGTTAGCCATTGTACACTTTCCTGAATTTTGCATAGGATGCAAAGGTGAATGAAAACATTTTTATGAGGGTGGGCTTTCCCTGATGTTAACCTAATGGTATACGTGTGAATTATAATCATTCACAAGCTTCTTTACTTACAATATTATTTTATTTTTATCTATCCTGACTTGTGTATATTCGCAAGGATCAGGTGAATTTTATGAAAAAGATCTATCTATGACTAATCTTACAGAGGTTTTGCATATAAAAAGGAACTTTATTAAACTTGTTGGTTTGCAGTAAGTATACTCTGGAAAGACTCAAATGAACTGTCAGGAGCAATTCTCTTTCTTGAAATCACTGAAATTAGATGGTTCTCTTATAGTAAAGTAGTCTTAAGAATATAATCCTTCTTACTGGTGTGTGGTTGTAAAAAGTAGCTCCAAGGCCCAGTGTTGTGGCACAGTGGATTTGGCTGCTGTCTGTGATGTTGGTACCCCATAGCAAAATGCAGGTTGAGTCTGGCTGCTCTGTTTCCTATCCAGCTCTCTGCTAATGTGCCTGGGAAGGCAGTGGAAGATGGCTTGGGAACCTGAACTCCTGCTACCCACACGGAAGACCTGGAAAATGTTCCTGGCTCCCAGCTTTGGCCTGACCTAGCTACAGCTGTTACAAGCTGTTTGGGGGAGTGAACCATGTGATAAAAGATCTGTTTTTCTTTCTGTCTACCTTTCTCTCAATCACTCTACCTTTCAAGTAAATTAATCTTAAAAAAAAAAAAAAAGAAAATGTGGGTAAAATAGCTGACCAAATGAAGTTTATATAGATGTGCAAATATCGATGAGACTTATTCTCAAATAAGGCAATTACATGTATCATTGATGGCTTTAAGCGTGCTTTATTTCCTAGTAATTATTCACCATCCCAGTATTCAGTTAGAACATGCTTTCAGATACTCTTGGAAAACTGGAACACAATTTTATGTAAGAGTGTCTGTCTAGTTTCAGGCCATTTGTGTATGTGATCTGAGGCGCAGATCAGATAATCCATATTTCTCTGGTGACTAAGTAAGCACCTTTTTCTAAACCTGGAGTGTGTAACTCAAAGGCTCCTAAGAACCAATAAGTTCTTAAAAGATACCTGACATAATATGCAGGAAAGAGTTGTATCTGAAATCCCCTGACATGAATATTATTGTTAAGAATGTATACGGAATTACCTGAACAGCTGCATAAACAATGTTTGGGGCCAAAGTGAATATATTTTCAGCTTTGATGTCACTGTTTCTCCAGGAAAAAAAAAATGGTTTGTATCCTAATAACTACTCTAAAAGAAGGCATCTTGTAAATGTTCTAAGTCTCTCAGGAAAGACTGTAGTTTCTACAAATTCAACAGTTTTTAACATACAAGATGTAAGGGTACTTCTGAGATTTTGCAGAAAAATAGAGTTAAAAGATAACGTTTATTGAGGCTGGAGTTTTGGTGTAGTGAGTTATACCGCTGCTTGCACAGTAGCATCCCCTATCAGAGTGCTACTTTTAGTCCTGATTGCACTGTTTCTGAACCAGCTTTCTGTTAATACACCTGGGAGGAAAGTCAAGTATGGCCGAGGACTTGGGTGGCCCCCATCCATGTGGAAGATCACGATGGAGTTTCTTACCCATGGTTTTGGCCTGGCCTGACCCTGGCTGACGTGGTCATTTGGGGAATGAACTAGCAGATGGAAGACTGATCTCTCTTTCTCTCTACTCTCTGACTCTGTCTCTGTCTCTCTGTATGTGTGTGTGTATCTTGTCTTCGCTCTCTCTGTGTTGCCCTGGCTTTCAAATAAATAAATCTTAAAAAAAAAAAGACAAGTTTATTTTGGTGCAAATAAGAGACACATCACAGATGCTCACAACAACCAAGGCCACACCAATGCATAAGCCATGAGCCCTGAACTCAGCCAAGGTCTTGCACCTGGGCGACACAAGTCCTTGAGCCATTTCCTGCTTCCTCCCAGGATACACATCAGTAGGAGTTGGGGAGGGGAACTGAATGTAAACCCAGGTACTCAAATATATGTTATGGGTGTCCCAAGCAGCATTTTAAACATGATACCAAATGCCAACCCTTAATTTCTTTTTATTTAATTTATTTTTATTAAGGCAGGCTTACAAAGAGAGAGAGTGAGAAGAGAGAGAGAGAAATAGAGCTGTCTTCCACTGGTTCACTCCTCCAATGTCTGTACCAACCAGACTGGTCCAAGCTAAATATGGGAGCTGGAAACTCAATCCAGGTCTCCCATATGAGTGGCACAGACTCAACTGCACGAGCCATTATCTGCTGCCCCCCAGCACCTGCATTATCAGGACGCTGGAATGAGGAGCTGAGCTTGGAATCAGTTCAAGGTTCCACCGTGTAGATTGCAGACAGCCCAAGCAGTGTTTAACCTCCAGGTCAAATGCCTGCCCCTAAACTGTGTATTGTAACAGTAATTTTGAATTGCTTTTATGCATTTCATTTTTACTATATCAAGAATATTTCTTTTTTCTTTTCTTTTTTTTTTTTTGACAGGCAGAGTGGACAGTGAGAGAGAGAGAGACAGAGAGAAAGGTCTTCGTTTGCCATTGGTTCACCCTCCAATGGCCGCTGCGGCCAGCACGCTGCAGCCGGCGCACTGCACTGATCCGATGGCAGGAGCCAGGTGCTTCTCCTGGTCTCCCATGGGGTGCAGGGCCCAAGCACTTGGGCCATCTTCCACTGCACTCCCGGGCCACAGCAGAGAGCTGGCCTGGAAGAGGGGCAACCGGGACAGAAACCTGGGCCCCGACCGGGACTAGAACCTGGTGTGCCGGTGCCGCAAGGCGGAGGATCAGCCTAGTGAGCCGCGGCACCGGCCAAGAATATTTCTAACTGTATTAGAAAATTGTGATGTGCTTAATAGATATTTCAAATATAAAGAGCATTTTTATTAAAATTCTTTATCTGCAGTGCTAATTATTTGATTAGATGAAAATACTGTAGTATTTTCATAATAAATTTTGTATATTTGAGATGAAGCCCAAGAAAATTCAAAAGGAAAAAAAAAGTAACAAATATCCAAGTGCTTTCACAAATACAGAAAGTGTGAAGAATAAAAAAAAAAAAAAAAAAACTTGAGTGGTAGCAGAGCAATGAGAGCATTCACGTGGAATCTATTTCATTTTAGAATGTGTCTCTAGTCAAGCAAATCCAGAATTCTTCCCTTGAGAGAGTGTCTAGATGAAAGAAATTGCTTTTTTACTTCAGTTTCTTAAACCACAAAAAATATTTGGCATGCATTTCAAACTCTGCGTGCCATGTGCCTTCCCAGTAAGTTTATTCTAATTCTGAACATCTGGCTATGGGTCCTTGGGAAGAAAATCCTCCTTAGAATGTATATTAGTTACTGTGATGGGATATTCTACATGTATAATGACAACATATCTTCCCAGTCATGTAATGAAGAAATAAGGTAGGGGAATCTCTCAAGTATAAATAGATGGAATGTAAGATTTTTAAGGTGACTGAGGGGTTTGTGGGAAGAGGATAATTGTACATTGCAATCAAAGCAGTTAAGATTGAAGTAGTCATACATCTTAGATATAAAATTGGAATGTTGCAAACTATAGAGAAATAAGAGAATGGATTGAAAGTAGGGACAACTGAGTGAGATCAAGGTGCCACTCACTGAATCTGAATGAAAAATTGCTCAGACTCCCCTCTCATTTAACATGGCTATTTGCTGAGAATTCACAAAACATAGTAAGTATGCAGATGGCCATTATCTGAATTGCAAATTTTCTAATAGGTGGATACATTATGGGGAGGAAGGGATATTGTGTGAATCCACTGTTTTGCTTCTCTGGTAAGGTAGGGGAGGAATTTAGATAGTACTCAGATCCATGACTCAAGAACACCTAGACTTCCTAACAATTGATTGCGACTATGGATCCTCATGTTGGCTATATGAATTATATAGATGTTATAAAGATGTTATAGAGATGTTAAAATAAAGGTGTATGAAGTTTTTATTTCTTCAAGGCCATTTGAGAAAACACTATACTAATCCTTTAGCAAAAATAAATCTGCCGGCTCATTTTCAAGACACCTGTAAGGGCCAGGACTGTGTCATACTGAGCCAGGAGCTACCAACCAGGTCTCCCATGCATGTGATAGGAACCCAATACTTGAGTCTTCACGATTGCCAGCCATGGTCTGCATTAATAGGAAGCTGGAAGCTGGCGCCGTGGCTCACTAGGCTAATCCTCCACCTAGTGGCGCCGGCACACCGGGTTCTAGTCCCGGTCGGGGCGCTGGATTCTGTCCCGGTTGCCCGTCTTCTAGGCCAGCTCTCTGCTGTGGCCAGGGAGTGCAGTGGAGGATGGCCCAAGTGCTTGGGCCCTGCACCCCATGGGAGACCAGGAGAAGTACCTGGCTTCTGCCATGGGATCAACGTGGTGCACCGGACGCAGCGCGCCAGCCGCAGCGGCCATTGGAGGGTGAACCAATGGCAAAGGAAGACCTTTCTCTCTGTCTGTCTCTCTCACTGTCCACTCTGCCTGTCCAAAAAAAAAAAAAAAGGAAGCTGGAGCCAGAATAACAGCCAGATATTAAACCCAGGCCCTGTTATGTGGGATGCAGTTATTTTAACTAGCATCTTAACCATGAGGCCAAACACCCACCCCTAAATTATATATTTTTTCAGATATCTGAAATTTAAAAATAAGCAACCTTCTGGATTAATATAAAATATTTGAAAATGAACCTCTGCAAAAATTGTGCATTGTCTTTCTCAAAGGTTGATGTTGATCATAATTTCAAAATTACATATTTTGAAATTTTGCAAATGCTCCTTTAACATATTTCTGTTGTGTTGACATCAGGAGTCACTACTTCTGGTGGATCTTGAATCTCTTACTGATTATCCCCACCTTTGAAGCTTTCAATCTACTGGAATCTGAAAAATAAAGTTCTGAGAACTGGTATAAATGAACAGTAAGGAAGCTCTGAGTGAGTACTTAATGGACTTTGCCTTAAGCAAACTTTCTCCATGTATCTAACTTCAGGTAAAAGTTGAAAAATCATTGCTGAGACTGTCAAGGAAATTCAAGTGCTAGATTGAAAAAGAAGTTTAAGTTCAGGTTGCTACTGCTATTCTTTCCAGAGCCCATTTTTATAGTCTTCCTGATTCCCATATATTTCATTGGTGTTAGATTTAGAATGTCTGCTTCATAGAGTAAGTGACTAAAATGAAGAATGATAAAATCATTTGACATTTAAACAGGTTCATATTGAGAGTGAAAGAGAATTCTGTTGATAAGTACATTATGACAACAGATATGAAGTAAGATGCTGTGACTAACCTGATGATATGGAGTTATCTCGTAAGTGTGCAGGCATGTTTAAATATGCTCTAGGCATCGTTTCTTCTGACTGGATTGAAACTGCTTTTTATGCAGTCATGTTTACAAATTATAATTGTATGCCTTTTAGTTCTCAAGACATTTGTCCCTTATTTCCAAAAAATTGCTCAAGTGGAAGCAAATAGTTAATATTACATTTCTTTTGTCTTCTACCTTATATTCATAGAAAGAATTCCTAAAACATTCTGTGCACATTAAGTAACAGCTTAACTGTAGTTTTCTTTTACAAATAAAAATCAATATTTTGGAGGAGAAAACTTGGATAGGGCAATTCTTTCCTACTTTAAAAAAAAGTTATTTCTTTCAGTCTTTTTGTCTACCTTAATATTTCAAAATAATTCCAAAGGTTCTTTGAAAGCTTAAAAATGGCTTTATGATTTTTTCCTTGGGAATGCTACTTAGTAGGTGCCAAAACATATTTAGCAGGTGGTGGTAATTTTCATTTTAATGAAGCTAATCTTTTCAGACTAGGGTAACATAAGGCTTTGCCATCTGTGTGTATCCTATTTAGTTTATCCAGGTTGGAGAAATCTAAAAGTCCATGAAACAAAAAACTAGATGTTGTGCAACACCAGCCTTAACTACCTGAACGCACTGCTATTTTATCTTTTAATTGTTTTGTGTGTGTGTGTGTGTGTGTGTGTGTTTTATTTAACAGGCAGAGAGAGAGAGGGAAAGGGAGATAGGCAAACAGAACTCCAAGCTGCTGGCTCACTCCTTGAATGTCCATTAAGGCCCAGGCTAAAGTCAAGAGCCAAGAACCCAATCCAGTCTACCTCATGTGTGACAACCCAATTAGTTGAGCCATCAGTACTGCCTCCAAGGATGCACATTAGCAGGAATCTGGAGTCAGGAGCCAGAGATAAGAATCCAACTCAGATACTCTGACATCTTAGCTGGAGCCTTAACCACTAGACTGAGTGTCCACCCCAACACTACAATTCTAAGCATGAACACACACAGGCAGATACACACAAGGTGAATAAAAATGTTAATATATACCTAAATAACAATACATTTTTTTCTGAATTGTGGCTTTATAATTCAAATTGGATGATTTTATATATAATTTTTAGGAATATCTTTAATATAAGAAATCTTATTCTAACGGGATTTTCCCAGGGGAGAAATGCTAGAAAGATTTTTCAAGAACTAGAGAATTACAAGTATTTTACTTCTACTTTCCCTCTCCTGTACATCATCTGTTATTATGGTACACAATTTTTATTCCCAGCTTTGGTTCTGATAAGCATTGGGACCTCTCCATTAGCTTCTACTCTACTACTTGTAAATTTAAGTAATTTCAATATTTATAATGTTGTATACATTTAGCACATGTACATAAAACTATGGAAAATGAATATGGCATAGACCAGTTTGTTTTCTATCTCAGGAAATAAAACAAAATATTCCCCTTGCCTTTTCAAAAGTCACTTCCTAAATCTGATGCTGCACGCATGATAAAGAAAACTATAAACATTTATTACATACTTAAGTTTCAAAAAGGGTTCAACATATCACAAGACCAATGAGAATCAAAAACTAAATTAAAAGAAAATCAGTACCATATGACTCAGAGTGAGATACAGAAGGAGATGAGGGAAAACAGAGAGATCACAGTTAGGAATGATGAGAGCAGAAGAAAAGAATCCCATATCTGCATGAGTGTTAGTTACTGTTGCTTTAAGTAGTTTATAAGACAGCATAAGGAAAATAATGTCATTGGAGATAAGAACCGCAGTTATTAATTGGGTACAAAGTGGATTCACAATTGTAATACAAAATAGGGTGAATTTCAGGACCTATTTAGATGGAAGTACCATTTTAATGGGTATGCTGAAGAACTTTGTACATTTGTGTCCAATTATGTTTCAATAACAAATATAAAAGTTGATTATTCAGAAGATACATTTGCTAAATATATGAAAGAATAAGATTATTAGGAGATGCTTTTCTCTCCAAAATAATTCCCAAATGATTCTTTTACTTTAAAAAATTGCTGTAATTATTTTAATTGATTAAAAAGATTATGAACTTCTGAATGGTCTAATAGGATAAATAAAATAGGAAAAAAAATTAGAAATGGTTTAAATGTATCAGGCAAAAAGTTAAAATACCCTTGAAAATATTATGCAACTTATCAAGGACACCGAATCCCTCTAACTTGGAAATTATATATAGTTAAATCTGCAAATTCACAAAGGTATATTCTTTTGTTATTTTCTCAGAGATAAAAAGAGCAGAATTACTATGCATATATCATCATACTCATATAGTGTGTGTAGTATGAGTTAAGAAAATTAGTGTTTACATATACTCTATGTGAGAAATGAGACAAAAACTTAGTAAAAAAAAGAAGTGAACAGATCAATGAAATGTATATATAAATATATTTCTTTTCCCAACAGGTGATTGATATTATTTAGTTTTTAATTAAAGAGTTTTGTTGATAGGAAGAGAAGCAGAGACAGACACATAACTCCCATCTGTTGGCCCATTCTCCAAATGGTCCCCATCCCGGGCATAAGCAGGCAGCTAAGAACTCAATCCAGGTCTCCTACGTGGTGGCACAGCCCAGTCACTTTAGCCATCACTGGTTGCTGCCCACAGTCTGTAGTGGCAGAAAGATGGGGTCAGGAGGACGGTCAGCCCTCACATACAGGTGCTTTTGAATGGGATGCAGATGTCTTCCTCCCTAGGCCAAACACCCACCCTATACAACTACAATCTTATTCCTCCACTAGTACTTTTTATTTCAATTATTTATTTGAAAGGCAGAGTTAGAGGAGAGAGAGAGAGGGAGAGAGAGAGATATATATATAGAGAGATGTTCCCATCTGCCGGTTCACTCCACAGATGGAAACAACAGCCAGAGGAGCTGGGCCAGTCCAGAGCCTGGAGTTTCTTCCTTGTGTTTGATGTGGGTACAGGGGCCCAAGCACTTGGGTCATCCTTGGCTGTCTTCCCAGGAGCATTAGCAGGGAGCTGGATCAGAAGTGGAGCAGCGGGGACTTGAACTGGAAATTAAATATGGGATGCCAGTGTTGCAGGTGGTGGCTTCTACCCGCTATGCCACAACGCCACCCCAATATTATTGTTTTAGTTTCCATTATAATAGGTGAAAAGCATGGTGATAGTTATTCTTTGTCCTTTTTAGTCTAATAATACAGTTTTGAAGACTGCAAGATTTTCTCTGAGTTTCAAACATTTTACTACAATTTGCTTATTCATGGTTTTTCTATTTTCATGTTTTATAATTACAGTATTTATTTATTAATATGTAGAAAACAGGTGTCATAGCTATGATTCCAAGAATATAATGATACTTTCTTCCCTCCCTCCTTTCTTCCCTCCTCTTTCCTTTCTTTATCTTTTTTTTCTTTTACCTTTTTGTTATACTTTCAATTTACTTCAAAATCATCGACTCAGTGCTCCTGTAAACAAAGAGCTCTTCAAGAAAAATGTGAAGACTACTGTTACACAGGAATAGAGACAAGGGTTATAAACTGTAATCAAAACACAAGATGTCATTTTTTTCACATATATTTTGTACTCTATATATTAGTTATCACAAATCAGAGAAAACATAATATTTGTCTTTTTGGATCTGGTTTGTTTCACTAAGCATAATAATCTCATTTGCATCCATTCTGTCGCAAAACACAGGATTTCATTCTTTTTTAAGGCGGAGTAGTTTTGTATAGTGTATATATACCACATCTTTATCCAGAGGTCAGTTGATGGACATCTGGGTTGATTCCATATCTTAGCTCTTGTGATTTGAGCTTCCATAAACGTAGAGCTACAGATAACTCTTTCATATGGTGATTTCATTTCCTTTGGGTATTATCATCTTTTATCCAGTAATTTAGTAAACTTTTCTGAGGAGTAAGTTTTCAATGTCAGCACTGGTTTCTAATTTCCTATTTTATCCTTCATAACTTCTTTTTTTAATGATGTTTTATGTTTTGAAATGCTTCTTTACCTTGATCTTCCAGTGCAGCAATTTGGATGTCCATTGTGATTCTTGCTTTCTCAGTTTATCGATTAAAATTGAAATTATTTTTGAAAAATGTGTGTATATATCTCCTGTAAGGATTGAATTTCTTTAAATCGTCTATTTAAATGAACAAATGAAATTTCTCTAATTTTTTATTCAGGCTGTCATGTGGCTGTTCTAGCAGTCTGTCTCATTTTAATCTAATCATTTTGTGTTTTTATTTATGATTTCTATATTTGACTGCCATTTTTCTTTGCCTACCCGTATTCCAATCTGGTTGTTGTGATGATTTAAACAGCTAAATTCTGAAATTGGTGGGCAGCTGTCCCTGGCTTTGATGAAGTACCAGCTGGCATGGAATGACTCCTCTCTAGGAACAAGACAAAATCTTGTCTTCTGCCAGATTTTCTCAGTTACAAAGCTGTGTAGGGCTCTGCTTTCCCAGCCTCAGGAATGTGGGAGGATGACAATGAGCACTTGGTCTGGAAGTTTCTCAGGGGTTAATGACCCCCTCAGTTTTTAAAGTGAATGTTCTTTAAATGATTACTCTTTATAACCCATTAGCATCTTCAGGAACTCTTTCCTTTCTAGGATTCATTCCTATGCTCTGTCTCTGATTTTTACAGCTCTGATCCTCATTCCTTCATTACACATAAAAATTACACCATTCTTTTATGAGTACCAGTGGAAACCTTAGGCCTATCTCAGATGCTTCAGCTCTGCCTGCCAGCCCCTCGAGAATCTTCTCTCAGGAGGTTCTGATTAATTGAATCAGACTGGGATGTAAGGACAGCAGAAATGCGTCCAGGAATTCACTGCAAATTGTTTTCAGAAGTATATTTTAATGGACAGTAATTACTGTCGGTGGCAGTAATTGATTGATACGGGGTAGCCAGCCATTGTGTGACAAGGAATGAACTGAGTGTTGGCCAGTTCCTCTGGGCCATGGGAAGTGATGCCAATGGGCTCATTTGACCCGTGATTCAATGCCACGTTTATTCAAAACTTAAATACGGTCTAGGCACTGTGTCAAGCTTGTCTTTGAGACAATATTATAAAAAAACGATTTTGCTTTGGGTGCTCTAAAAAACAGGGTCTGACACAAGAGGCAGAAGGCAGTGTTGAACAACAGGTCAACCTACAGGGCATTCCAGCTGTGTACTCTTCCTACAGAGAAATGCATGCGTTGTGCAAGGGCAGTGTCATATCAGCACAATCTCACTGAACCTTTTCCATCTAGTTCCAGAATCCTGTGAGTTCTTTAGTCTTGGCTTTGAAGCAGGTGTCACTTCAAGCATCAGTGAACAAATCATGCCCACAACCCCCACCTCACCTGGTGTAATGTTTTTGTTGCCTGATGCTGGGAACCAGCCTCTACTAGAGGGGAGTCCACTAATTAGTCACGGTGAAACTGTGTGGGTTCCCACTGTGGACAGTTTTAAAGTTCCCTTATCCTAATCAGTAAGTGGTTGCTTGTGTATTGTCAGATTGTAATTAATATGACAGTGAGTACAAGTAAGATCATAGCAAGAAATATGCCACAGTCTACTGATTTTGTTTCTTGAGGTAGGCACGGGATCTTGTCATGACTTACTTATTTTTATTCTTGAATCCTGGCACATTTTTTTTTGTGACCTCTAAGCAAAATTACTTAAGATATATGTTTCTGGATATTTTCTCTCATAATTCACTGAAGAATGGCTGCAGTAAACATCAAGAATAGTGATTCTTTTTGAAAAATATACCGATTTCAGTAAGAATGAAATGTTTATGGAATTATCACTAAGTGATCAAGTGTTTATAATATAAAGTGTAATATAATATAAAATATATTATAGTCTTTCAAATGTCTATTTTAACTTAAAAAACAAGGTGTTAACAAAAAATGATCTTGTCTGTTTATATTAATTTGAAATTACATGTATACTAAAAACTATATTAAAAATGATCTTTCATTAAAG
Organism: Oryctolagus cuniculus; assembly: GCF_051225735.1. Lineage (NCBI taxonomy): Eukaryota > Metazoa > Chordata > Mammalia > Lagomorpha > Leporidae > Oryctolagus > Oryctolagus cuniculus. The sequence goes on along the minus strand of NC_142874.1, from coordinate 102,576,001 downwards.
CTAATATAAAACATTCCAAAATCATTTGAAGTTAAAAAGCAAATATTGCTAAAAACTGCAGATCATTTTAACTCCAGGTAAATTTGTTGCCTTGCAAAATTCAAATGGGAAAATTATGAAAAGAATTAATACAAAAGTGTATTTTATTGTTTCAAAATAGTGTTGTTAAAGAAATATGCATATCCACCTACTTGATATATAAGAAGAAATGCCTTTTAAAATTTTATTTATTTATTTATTTACATAAAATTTATATAAAATTGAATGATAGGATGAGAGAGAGGGAGACAGTGAGGGTGAAGAAGAGAGAAAAGGGGGAGAGATGGAGAGAGAGACAGTTTTCATCAGCTTGTTCACTGCTGATCTACCCTCAACAACCAGGACTGGGGCCACAATAACCAGGACTATGCCAGGCTGAAGTCAGAAGTCAGGAACTACACTGCAGTCTGCAGTCAGTGGCAGGAACTCTGGTACTTAAGCTATCATCCACTGCCTCCCAGGTACATGAGCAAGAAGCTGGATCAAAGACAGAGTAGCCAGGGCTGGAACTGAAACTCTGATATGGTATGTGGGAATCGCAAAGGGTGGCCTAACCCTCTGTGGGCATCAAAAGTGGCAGCTTAATCCCACCCAAGAAAGGAATATTTTAAGTATTGAGGCTAATTTGAAACATCAAAGTTATAGTAGTTATGTAAGTTTTTTTAAAGGGAGAATTAAGTTTTGATATAAAAATATATATTATCTACCCAGAATTCTTGCAAATCTATTAAACATATATAGTAGTATAATTTTGCAGATGTTAGCAATGATCTGATGTTATGTGATTTTCCAAGGCAAACATTAAAAAAAGTTTTCTTACTTCAGGTGATTTTAAAATGAGTTCTTTGAAAAGTGGATGTAATAGTCACAGTTGTATTTAAATACTTTCTATTCTGGAAACCAAGAAGACTTTGTACTAATTATGTACATGTATATGGATATAGGAGATGAGGATATTTATATGTCCATAAAGAGATAGAATCTCCTTGTTAGAACTTCACATACAATTCAAAATCTATTTCTATTTGAAATGTAGAAATTTCTACTTGAAATTCAGAGATTTTTAGATTTTTTGTCCTTAAATTTTATTGTATTTTATCTACTTTTTAAAGGGTCAATTTAAAAATGTTTATCTATGTAAGGTAAACAAATTTGTTTATTTCATATATGCAATTTAAAAGCACGACATTTCCCTGCTTTTCCTCCCTCCTGCCCATGTTCTCACCCTCCATCTTATTTCATTTCTTACTTTTTCTTTTAATTTTTACATGAAATACTTTCAGTTTATTTTATAATCACAAGCTTAACAGTCCACTAAATAAAGAGTTCAGTAAGTAGTTAGTAGAAAAACCACTATTCCTCAGGAGTTTACACAAGAGCTATAAATGATACATTTCAAAATGCAGTTTCTCTTCTATACATTACAGTTTTTGTATATTGGTTAAAAAAATCAGGGAAAACATTTAATATTTGTCTTTTTGGGACTGGCTTATTTCACTTAGATTAGTGCTTTCTAATTGCATCCATTTTGTTGCAAAACATAGGATTTTATTAATTTTTACAGCTGAGTGGTACTCTGTAGTGAATACAAACCACATTTTCTTTATCTAGTTATCAGATGATGGGCATCTAGGTTGATTCCATATCTTAACTACTATTAATTGAGCTATAAACATGGGGGTACAGATAACTCTTTCATATGCTGATTTAATTTTGTATGTATAAAATCAGGAGTGGGATGGCTGGGTCATAAGTAAGATCTATTTTCAGATTTCTGAGGAATTTCCAAATTGTCTTCCACAAGGCCGTTCTAGTTAACATTATAAACCAACAGTGTATCAGGGTATCTTTTGCCCCATGTCCTCACCAGCATACATTTATTTATTTATTTAGATTTTTGGTTGATAGACATTCTGTTGGGTGAGGTGACACTCCATTGTGGTTAGATTTGCATTTCCCTGATGGCTAGTGATCCTGAGCATTTTTTCATGTGTTTGTTGGCCATTTGAATTTCATCCTTTGAAAAATGCCTGCTTATTTCCTCTTCCCATTTCTTGACTGGATTGTTTATTTTGTTGTTGTTGAGTTTCTTGAGCTCTTTATCAATTCTGGATATTAATCCTTTATCAGTTGCATAGTTTGCAAATATTTTCTCCATTTTGTTTGTTGCCTCTTCGCTTTGTTGAGTGTTTCCTTTATGGTGCAGAAGCTTTTCAGCTTGAAGTAATCCCATTTGTCTATTTTTGCTTTTATTGTCTGTGCTGCTGGGGTCTTTTCCAAGAAGTCCTTGCCTATGCCAATGGCTTTCAGAGTTTCTGCTATGTTTTCCTCTAATTCGATCTATCAGGCCACAGATTTACATCCTGGATATAAGCTTTAAATAAGGTGAGTTTCTGCATGTTGGGTATTTTGTAAAATAAGTATACTAAGTTCATTTCAGAATTAGCACATTAAAGAGTTAATATTTCATTAGTATTGAAATCTATTCTGTTTCAAAGAGAAACAAAACCAAGTCTTCCAAGTTAAATTAGGATTTATGGTCCTACCTAAATCCTTTGAACTCACTACCAACTCATACACATATTGATAGAGAGAATATATTATATATAGCATATTATATCCTTATTGTATGTAATTTATATATTATCCTTATATAATTTTACATATAATTATACATATATGCTTTTAATTTGAGAGACAAGGTGACAGACAGGGAAGCAATGAAGGAGGGAGGGGGGCAGAGAAAAAGAGAGAGAAAAGGAGCTCCTGTCATCTGCTTATTCCCCAAATGGGTATGATGGTTGGGGCTGGGTGGCTAGGAAGCCAGAAATCAGGAGCCATTGTAGGCCTCTCACATGTGTGGCAGGTATCAAACCACCCCAGATATCACCTGCTGCCTATCATATATTCTGTAGCAGAAAGCTGGAATCAGAAATTGAGCTAGGACTTGCATCTGAAATGGGATCAATGCTGGCATCACAACTTTCAGACCAACTGCTAAGCTAAACGCCTGCCCCTCGGCACAATTTTTTATAAGACTTCCATCGAATTATTCTTTTTTAAAAGATTTATTTATTTATTTGAAGGGCAGAGCTACACAGTGAGGCATAGGTGGGGAGGGGGGAGAGGGAAGGAAAAGGGAGGGAGGGAGGGAGGGAGGGAGAGAGAGAAAGAGAGAGAGAGAGAGAGAGAGAGAGAGAGAGAGAGAGAGAATGAGTCTTCCATCTCCTGGTTCACCCTCCAAATGGCTGCAGTGGCAGAGCTGGGCCAGGCTGAAGCCAGGAGCCAGGTTCTTCATCCAGGTCTCCCATGTGGGTCCAGGAGCCCAAACACTTGGGTGATCTTCTCCTAGTTTCCTAGACACATCAACAGGGAGCTGGATCAAAAGTGGAGCAGCCGGAACTCAAACCAGTGCTTATATGGAATGCTGGTGCTGCAGATTGTGGCTTTACTCGCTATGCCATAGCATGCACCCCCCAATAAAAGAGTTCTTAATGATATTTAAAATATCTTATATCAAAAACTTACTTCCAGTGTCACGGTACCTGTATTTCTCAGTCCAGTGCATCTCTTAGTAGATGCTTAAATGCCAGTGCCTTAGGAAATGCTGTCTGAACTCAATTCCAGGGCAGCATGGTTTTATTTCCTTTCAACATCCAAAGCACTGTATATTTTTACAGTTGTTTTAACACTTATAGCTATAGTTTATTGTTTATTTTTCCTTTATAAGGATGTGATAATTAATAAAATGACCAGGGATCGCTAACAGATCAATTATAGTACAATCATTAATATTTGTTAATCTCAAGTAGAAGTTATAGAGCTAAAATACATATGAGCTCAAGAAGTGTAAACCACTCTCAATATAATAATAACAGTCAAGATGACGAAATGCAAATAGCAAAACAATAGCCAAGAAAAGAGGCATATGTTAGTTCAGAACCAAAAATGTTTAGTTTATTATTAATCGTCAGATGTATTAACCAGATCATAGTGGCAGGTTGATTTCATAGAAGGTAAAAAAAGCACATCAGAATGCTATCATTGAGAATGCCTTTTTTTGTAGAAATAGAAAAAAATGAAACAAATAGGTAAAATTTGGTTAGTGAGAAGAGAGGATGAAAGATAACCTTTGCATATGAAATGAAGTAACCAAGTTGTAGAGATGTACCCTTGAGTGACTGTACAAGACTCAATTTGTGTGATGATATTCTAAGACAAAAAAGCATCATTGTAGAAAATACTAAATTTTTATGTGCCACTGTGTGCTTGTGTGGATTATGCATTGGGTCCGTGTCCTACCTAAGTGATTTTGATAATAGGGTTCAGTGTGAGGGTAAGGACACAGCATGTATAAGAAAGATAAAAACTGTATAAGTTTTTCAAGAATATATTGCGTTTAACCCCATAAGAGATTAGTCCAATTGTATTTGAACTTCACAACTTAATGAATAACATAATTGTCTCTTGTCAAAGGAAGTTAATGGCAGTATTTTTCTTTTGTATGTTTTGTAGCAGTTGTTGAGATAATTTCTGTCTCTAATAAGATTCAGCCTCTTGAAAAGCACAACTTTTTCCACTGAGGTTACTAGTAGATCATGGATATTTGGCAGGCAATTTGAGAAAAACTTATGAAAACAATAGATAGGTTCTTGAAATAACTCTTCTGGCTAGCATCAAATATTCATTAAAGTAGAACCTTTACTTTCTTTCTTTGTGGCTGATATTTATTTTGTCATCAAAGTAGAAAAGAGCTAAAAACTACATTCTGGGATAGCAAAATATAGGTATATATATGGGAGCCAATTACATTCAGAATTCCTTTTTCAATAATGAGTAGGGTTTGTACCTATTCTATAATAAAACACTAGTAAAACTGATAAAAATGCAAATGTTGCAAGCAGTAGTTTATTAAATTATTGAATTGTGAGAAAGAGAAAATATAAACTATGTTGCTGAGGAGTTGGCATCAAGTAGTAGACTTAAATCTAGGAAATTTTTCTAGTTTACACTACATAAACCAGAGTTGCTATGTGAATCACCTCATAAAACGTGGTGCCATTACCATCCTGCTCATGATATGAGGTTCTCTTTCCAGCAAATATATCTTTAAGACTTGCAACAATCATGTAATGTGAGTCCATTAAAATGACACACTCATTTTCTGGACTTACACAGTGCCATACATGACTTTGTGTTTTTAAGTGGTGTGGACTAAATGACAGCTCCAGACTATTTCTGAATCAAAGGTAGATTACTATGAAGAGGTCAGAGCCATATAAGCAGCGCCTACATTTTAAGGTAGAGATAATTCTTATTCCTCTTACTCTCTTCCTCCTGTTTCCATCCATCATGTTTAAAGTACCTGTTTGGTGCCAAATCCCAAGAGTTCACAGCATAGTGATAAAATCGTACACAGCCCTGAGCATGCTGCCAGTGCATCAGTGTTACAATAGATCTGTGTGTTGAATGCTGTGCATGCTCTTTGTCCTTAGGGTCTGGAGAACGATGTGGAAGGTGAGGAGGAAAGTGGAGGGAAGGCACTCTGAAGTGACAAGTAGAGCTTACAAGGAAGGTGTTTCTGAAATGCATCTTTGTAGAGGTGAAACAGAAAAAAGAGCACAGGAAGAGTAGAAGACAGAAGAGGAATAGCTGGTAGTCACCCACTAAATAATTGAGGGAAACAGCTTCTAGTGCGATGTGTATCTGCAATCCTCAGCAGGGCTTTGTATTGGTATGTCCATCTAAATGAGTACTGTTCCCTGAAGTCATCTTTTATATTGCAGAGGTAAAGAATTATAGAAGGCTGGCGCCGCGGCTCACTAGGCTAATCCTCTGCCTTGCGGCGCCGGCACACCAGGTTCTAGTCCTGGTCGGGGTGCTGGATTCTGTCCCGGTTGCCCCTCTTCCAGGCCAGCTCTCTGCTGTGGCCAGGGAGTGCAGTGGAGGATGGCCCAAGTGCTTGGGCCCTGCACCCCATGGGAGACCAGGAGAAGCACCTGGATCCTGCTATCGATTGGATCAGCGTGGTGCGCCGGACGCAGCGCGCTGGCCGTGGCGGCCATTGGAGGGTGAACCAACGGCAAAAGAAGACCTTTATCTCTGTCTCTCTCTCTCTCACTGTCCACTCTGCCTGTCAAAAAAAATATAGAAACTGGAACTAAGGATATTAAGCAATAAATATACTGCAGTTGGTATTAAGTGAAACAGGTATAGAACAGGAATGATAATTCTGTATTGCATATTGACTAACAGGTTGATACCAGAATATGGTGGTGGAATTCTAAAGGATTTTGCGATTAAGGGGTTAAACTACTTTCCAAGAAATTGGAAGTTAAAACAACAGTGAATCTCTGGATAGGACTATAAGTGACTCAGAGACACAATATCCCTATGGTCATTGAAAAACTGTCATGGATGCTCAAAATGTATTCTCTGAAGAAAATTTTTAACTACAAGAATATTAAAGAGGCTGGTATTGCGGCACAAAGTCACTGCCTGTGAAGCTGGTATCCCATGTGGACATCAATTTGTATCCCTGCTACTCTCTTTTCAATGCAGCTTCCTGCTCATGGCCTAGGAAAGCAGCAGAAGTTGGTCCGAGTGTTTGGGCCCTGCCACCCAGTAGGAGACCTGGATGGAGCTCCTTGCTCCTGGCTTCAGCTTGGCCCAGCTCTGGCCATTCGGGCCATCTGTGGAGTGAACCACTGGATGGACAACCCCTGCTTTGCCCCATCTCTTATAATAAATATTTTAAAAATAGAAATGTGAAACTGATAATCTAATTTTTGAAGTACACATACCATAATGCAACATTTGCTTGAGTGAAATAAGAAAGATGGTGAATTAACTATATTAAGAAAAAATTGTTGGGGCCGGCACTATGCTATGGCAGGTAAAGCCACCGCCTAGAGTGCCAGCACCCCACATCCCATATGGGCGCTGGTTCGGGCTGCTCCACTTCCGATCCAGCTCTCTGCTGTGGCCTGGGAAAGCAGTGGAGGATGGCCCAAGTCCTGCACCAGCATGGGAGAACTGGAAGAAGCTCCTGTCTACTACTTCAGATCAGCCCAGCTCCATCCATTGTGGCCACTTGGGGAGTGAACCAGCAATGGAAGATCTCTCTCTCTCTCTCTCTCTCTTTCTCTCTCTCTCTCTGTAAGTCTGCCTTTCAAATAAAATAAGCAAATCTTAAAAAAATTAAGAAGAAATTGTCATGATTGTGAAGATTTACTAACTCATGTTGACTGGGTATAGACAGCTTTTTTTTTTTTTTTTTTGACATCTTTACAAGTATCTTTTTCTCAATATATTTAGAAAAAAAGATTTTTCCCAAGCATGTATGTGGACGTTACTGCATCTCTTAATTGTATGCAGTAAAATATTATGTTTTTTTTTCCTTGCTAAAGGGAATTATTCAGAACTAGAGAGTATATAGCCATATAGCCTTAGAGTGCTCTCAAGGAATGTACACACAAATATTTTGAGGCAGTGTGTTGATCTGGAATGTCTTCATATTTTTACTTACAATATATGACAGGAAAAAGCTCGAGAGGGCAGAGTGGAATCCTCAGTTTCTGGCAAAACAACCTTTCCCCATTTCTCATGGGCCTTTTCCTTTTCCTCTTCCTCTTGATATTGTGGCTTTTAATCCCTGTTAGCCTCCTGTATTTCCAATGTTAAATGGTTTTTATCTCCAATAATTTCTCATCCCTGCATCTGACTCAAGCTACTGTCACTTTCCATTCTTAATTTCATCACAAACGTCTTTGAGAGAGTACTCTCCTTTCACTCTCTCGGTTTCTTTACTGTCAATTCCTGTATTAATATATTACAATCTGGCTTCCTTCTCTCTCCCGCATTGTGATGATTCTGCTCTCTGAGCATCAAGTAAAGTTAGCATTTTGTATCCTTTACATGCATTGTTTCACTTGAGCCTTCTTTGAAGAGTGTCATGTATTTCCTGCACAAATGTTGTCTTGAAACTACAAAATATATCCCTAGCCTTGCTCAGATATACCACCTGGTCATCTACAGTGACCTATGTGCTTTTTCACCCTGACTGCATTTTTTTTTTTTTTTTGGCTTGGTCTTGAATAGAGAAAACTCAGAATTACCTTCCTTTCTCTTTCTCATAGGCCAATTGTAGTTAATCTCTGACTCCTAGTTTTTCTTTGACTGCCTTCTCTAAGCATTTTCAGTATCTGCATTTTCTTCTTTTATTTGATGTAGTCACTTTTTTTTTTTTTTTTTTTTTTGGAACAGCTAGAGTTAGACAGTGAGAGAGAGAGACAGAGAGAAAGGTCTTTCTTTTGTTGGTTCACCCCGCAAATGGCTGCTATGGCCGGAGCTACGCCGATCTGAAGCCAGGAGCCAGGTGCTTCCTCCAGGTCTCCCATGGGGTGCAGGGCCCAAGCACTTGGGCCATCCTCCACTGCCTTCCTGGGCCACAGCAGAGAGCTGGACTAGAAGAGGAGCAACCGGGACCAGAACCCAGCACCCATATGGGATGCCTGCGCCATAGGCGGAGGATTAACCAAGTGAACCATGGTGCCGGCCCTGTAGTCACTTAACAGTGCTCCCTGACTCTGTTACTTCCTGGTAAGGAGCCTCTAACATTCTTGCACCACTGTTTCCACATAGTAACTTCACCTCAAGCCATTCTCTCCAGCTTGTCATACTATTGACACAAGCTTAGAGCCCTGCTTCCAAGATGCCTTCTCCATGTCATGGTTGGGCCTTGTGGCTTTGGCTATGTAGAACACTCTTCCTTCATTTCTTGCCCTTTAAATTCCTTCACAGCACAATGCAGAAGTCCACTTCTCATGGTCATGTAAATCATTCCCATTTCAGGCATATACTCATTTTTATTCATTTTAATAGCATTTTCACATTTTATTTCAGTGCATCCTGTGTTTAACACTCTAAATAGATTGTTTTTCCTAAGAACAGTATGAATTTCTTATTTATGTTGTAAAGAGTCTCTTGAAAAGTGTCTGATACAGAGTAGAAATTCAGTCACAAGTTAGTACTCCAATTCCAGCTTTAACTGTGTTCATTTATTCAGTCAACAAATATTTTCCATCTTTATATACCATTAACTATTTCAGTTCTTATGATATTGCAATAAATACTTTAAGTCTTTGATTGATACAGTCCAGATGGAAATAAGAGAACCAAAGGATAATCTAATTTCACATAATGGTCATAAAAGTATATCAAGGCGAGGTGGCATGGAGCGGTGAAGACTGAGAGAGCTAAGGGTCTAGCCCCTCTAGTACCTGTCCTAATGGCTTAGTTGAAAACTCAGTTGGCAAGTCATACCTTGATAAAAATAACAATGTTAATAGTTTGAATTACATAAACCCATTAAGATTGACTTTGGCACCATTAAAATGTGATTACTTTAATATTGGTGTTCTGCCTCTTTAATTGGCTGTATTTTTGAAAAATTATCATCTTAAGTTTAATGATACATATTGTATTCAAGTCTCTAAATCTAGCCTACGTCCAGTTGGTCATAACACTGACTGGACATCCATTAATATATTGTAAAGCAAGAGCTCAGGATTAATTTAATGACTCCTAGAGCAAACTGAAGCAAACCTTTTAAACAGAACATTTGTAGGATTTTTATAGCAATGACAAACCCCCTAGTGGGTGTATATATGTATATATAAATATGTACAATTGTTACTTGATTTTATACATATTTATTCGAAAGGCAGAGTTCTAGATAGAGGTGGACACACACACAGAGAGGCACACACAGACAGGGAGAGAGAGGAAGAGAGCAAGCAAGAGGAAAAGAGAAAGTGAGAGACATCTTCCATATGCAAATTCACTTCCCAGATGGCTGCAATGGCTAGCACTGGAGCATCCTAAAGTCAGGAGGTCAGGAGCCTGGAGTATCATCCAGATCTTCTACATGGGTGCAAGGGCCCAAGCACTTGTGTTGTCGTCTTCTACTTCCCCAGGCACATTATCAGAGAGCTGGATTGGTTGTGGAGCAACCAGGACGAAATCTGTTGCCCATAGAGGATACCAGCAGACAGTGGCTCAACCCCCTGTGCACAACACCGGCCCCACCATTTTTAATTTCTAAAAGCTAACTCTTCATTAGCCAATTGCTCCTTTCTTACCAGTGTCATCAGTCAGACTGTGTGACATTATAATACTCTTTGTAGAATCCTGGCGTCTGGATATTGTGTAGGAAAATTTTTGGCCATGCTCTGCTTGCATCTGGGGACTCCACCCACAAGGACAGGAGAAAGCTTGAGTTCCTGGAGGATTTCATACTCTTGTTGCAAAGCCTTTGCACCTAGGAGTGACCTTATCAAGAAAGAATGCTTGTTTTCCTCTAAATGATTAACCATGTGTTTCACAAGAAAATTCTTTTTGTGGCTTCCTCATCCTGTGTCACAGCGGTCTTTCATAGTACTTATTATTATTGTAATTTTATAGTTTTATATGATTATTTAACTAAAAATTGTATCACCTGAGAAACTGGGGATCCTGCTTGCTTTCAATTAGTGCTACATCTTTGTTTCCATATATAGAATCTGACATACAGCACTTCCTCAAAAAATGTTTATTGAATGAATCAATGGGTGATTGACTGAAGGAAGGGAAGAATGATAAAGATCTACACAGAGAAAAGTTTTGTACATAGAGGTTTATGTTAGTTTATTTGCTGATGTGGGTCTCTAATTAGGAAGTGTAGCATGGGATAAGGACTGGGGATATTGATTTCTTCAGGATTTTGAAGAAGAATTGGGGAATAAGAACTTAGCTGACACCAGGCAATCAGCCTTTCTTTTCATTACTTTGGGGTGAAACTGCAGGACATGGGAAAACCAGTGATGGACAAGCATTTCTCAGGGGAAGACTAGAAACCAAAACCACACAAACAAGATTGCTATTTCCTTACTGAGTGTTATCTATGGGCCAGCTGCTGAATTCTACCCAGGACAACATACGTTTTTCATAGCCAGCATTATTTTATTTTATTATGTATAACTGTATGTTGACAATACAACTTAATTCAGTATCAATTGCAATACACGAGAGTTCATTGAGTGTATTACTAGCAGTTTGAACCAGCAATTATTTAATACATCTACACCCCATGTACAGACCTGTTCGTTCAGTATTTAATCTTGAAGTATTTTACTTTTCATTTCAGCGAAGCCTAGTGAGTTTTTGTTGTTTTATTAATGTGTGAAAACCTAACTCAAGTATATTCAGTTAGGTGTAAATAGACTTACTATTACTGTCACTGCTAGCCAGTGTGTCCTAGCTGACCTTATCTTTTCCACTGAAGAATGATCATACTAAAATATTATATCTGCCTTTGAAAAGTAAAACTTCCATAGCAATTGCTGTCCATAAAGACTATGTGACAAAAAAAGGGCAAAAGTGATCAGTGGCCACTCCACATTATGCACATGTTTAAACTCCACTTTGCTCTGTGGCTGCTTCCACAAGTAAAGCCCAGCCCTGCTTGAACCTTTGCCTCCCAAAGAGCTTGCCATTCTCCTTTGATCACAAGTCACCTCATGCTTACAGCCATGCCTTAAGTTTGTCTGCTTCTCTTCTTTCTAAACAATGATAACAGAGGTTGTGGTTCAGCACCTGGTTTTGGTTGTTTTGTTTGTTTGTTTGTTTTACATTATTGCTACTATTCTGTCTTAGGTATCCATCCAGCAGTAGCATGGATTAATGACTCTCCACAACTGTGCTGGATATGCAGAAATATCTATCAAACTAAGGTCTATACAATTTCTTCTTATCCAAGTCAGTACATTTGATATTGTTATAGTTTTTATATACTTGTATGATTATATACAATTTATTTGCAGTTTAAAATTTCAGTCCTTATTTTTTCTGTGAGATTGAGGAAATATTGCTGAGTTATGGTAAAGCTATATTTTTCACTATTTTTTATTCCTGATTCCGCATAGGATTCACCATTCAAATGCAATTAACATCAATTCTTATGGAATTATCACTGTAGTATAACATTTTTGCTTAAAATCAATCTTCCAATTAAATCAATGAATATGTACAATATAAGACATCAAGAATCCAGTGATTTTTACTAATAATAGGTTTATAATATGTTACTAGTGTCATTCAGTGAATTGTTGAAAGTGTTTTAGTTTGTCTGCACAAAAATTGCTTTTGAGCATCCATAGAGATATAACTACAAATGGTGCAGGTTTTACAATTATTGTCCATTAATGCATTACTTTATTGAGGCTAACTGTATGTCAAGCATTATTGTCAATGCTGGAGTACACCTGATTATCAAACAACAAAAATAATCCTACCTCTTTGTTGATGTTATATCTATTCTGTAACTTTCAATGAAAGCAAAGTATTTTGGCACTAGTTGTCAAGTTTATCAATGAATTTGTCAGGATGATTACATTATTTATGTGAAAGTAGATGCTTTAAAAGAATTATGTTCACTCAGACTGCTCTATAAGACAACAACAGACCCCAGGCTGCTGAATTTTGCCTATATGGAGTCATGGGCCATTAAGTTTCTTTGAGAATTATAGTATTCTTAAGATGCTTGGAGAAAGACAAGCCAAAAAAGGCTTATAGCTGCCATCTTTCTGTTCTTCACAACTCAATTTCTTTGAAAAGTATGTGGATAACATACTTATATGTTACAGAGATTCAACTGGTTCTTCAGGGAAACGTTGACTAGTAGTGTTAAATTTTGTTTATTTTTAAACATTTATTTGATTATAAGGTATCATTATCCTTATAACTTTTGACCTTTTCTCTTATGATATATTATATATAATTTATTATATAACGCTTCATAAAATTCTAGGAAAAACTTCATAAGCACTTCATCAAATACTTAAAATAACCAACTATATGGTTACTGTAAGGTCATTAACCTGAAGTGTTTTTAATATTAGGCAGTCAGCGATTGCAGCTTTGACCCAGGGTTAACCCACCTCCTTTAGTCACTGCATCCCTATCATTCCAAATTACAATCAGTTCAAAAATTCATTTAAATGATATCAGATTGGAGAAGAGCCTTGTGTGGTTTGACAGCTCTGCTCTATTTTTAAGATCAGTTAAAGCTCACGTTAAGGCAGCATGCCTTTGTAGTCATGAAGCTCCTTAATGCTGTGACACATCTGTGGTTCTGAACATCAATCATGATGACAGAAGCCATAGCCTTCCCTGAGTTGAGATGCCATGCAAGCAGGCAAGGAGCTGTGCTTTGCCATCTATCTGTTCCTGTGCAGCTTTCCTGCAGCCTGTGTTCTGAGTGTTCCTTTCTTACTCCCAAAGCTTTCTATATTCTTCTCTTTTTTCTTTTTTTCAATCCACTCTTTCTAGAAATAGTCTATTCTTCTTTCCAAGTCAAGATACCACTAAACTATTTCTTTTCATTTTACTACTCATTCAAATAGAGTCTTAGCTCAAGTTTTGTTTTGTTTTTCATTTTAAGGCTATGTCTGAGAAGATTCTTGACAAGGGAGTAAGAAATTGTACAGAGAGTTAAGGGAAAATTAGAGTGTAAACATATTTGGTGTAATTACATATTGTGGGGAGCAAACCGGACTGGACTGAGTTACTGGAATTAAGACTTATTCTATGCATCTGCTCTCCCACAATATGGCGCTGGGAGAGAAGTAAACAGCTTCCGCACAGCTGCCTCCAGTTCAACCAATAAACTGTAGGACTTGCTCCTGATTGGAGAGCAGCGTACTCGGCGTGTGGGCAGCCGAGTTAGGATTGGCGGAGGAGGACTATAAAGGAGGAGAGAGACGGCATGCACCGGGAACATCTAAGGGGAACATCTAGCTGAAGGAACACCTGTGCAGCCCCCGAGAAAGCCGGCCGGTGGTGTGCCGCTCCCCTGCGGAAGTGGGGAATGTGGCCAGGGGGAACTGCCCTTCCACGGAGGTGGAAGGGATAGTAGCCAACCCGGGAAGAACCAGCAGCAAACCCGGGGAGGGCCGAGCAGACGAAAGAACAGCGCAGGGTCCTGTGTCGTTCCTCCACGAAGAGGGGGAGCGACACATATTTTCAAGATTTTTTTTCACTCAATATTGTATGCTCTTATTTTGTTTAATGGTGATCCATTTGCTACCGTTTTGAGCTTACTCCTATGTTTTTCTTCCTAAAAAAAAAAAAATCCATTGTGTTGGGTATGGTTCAGTTTCAAGCTGAACTTTCCAATAGAACCCCTCAGTAAGGTGGCTGTCCTAATGATAGCACATAGTCCTGAGGACAAATTTTGAGGGAAACCACAGAAAGGAAATTAGTAACTCCTATTTCTTCAGTCACTTGCATGCATGATTTATTTGTTCAACCACTTTTTAATTAGAATAGGACATGTATTTGTGTTTTCTTTCATTGTATTTTGAGGTCTGATAAACAAAATGAAACAGTTTCTTTGAGGATAGCACAATAGTTTGTAAATGAAAATCTTTTTTTTTTTTTTGTTTTTTTTTTTTTTGGACAGGCAGAGTGGACAGTGAGAGAGAGAGACAGAGAGAAAGGTCTTCCTTTGTCGATGGTTCACCCTCCAATGGCCGCCGCAGCCAGCGCGCTGCGGCCAGCGCACTGCGCTGATCCGATGGCAGGAGCCAGGTGCTTCTCCTGGTCTCGCATGGGGTGCAGGGCCCAAGCACCTGGGGCATCCTCCACTGCACTCCCTGGCCACAGCAGAGAGCTGGCCTGGAAGAGGGGCAACCAGGACAGAATCCGGCGCCCCGACCGGGACTAGAACCTGGTGTGCTGGCGCCGCAAGGCGGAGGATTAGCCCAGTGAGCCGCGGTGCCGGCCTGTAAATGAAAATCTTAAAAAGCTTTTTATACTTTAGATATTCTTTTGTTAAATTTTTGTGTATGTATAATCAAAGAATTAAATGTCACTCAATAATATTGATATTGTAGATTTTATTTACTTGTAACATATGAAAAGTAAAAGGACAAGTAGTTGAGATATGAGTGAGTGATACTTGGGTTTTATTCGAAGGACTCTGCTATAAGTCAGCTACATGAGCTAATAGTTTATAACATCAGATTTCTATAGTCATACTAGATTTTTAAATGAACTTTCTGGAAATAAATAGGTTTTCAGAGAAATGTTCAAAATAAATATCACTTGGTTTTACATCATTTTTTAACACAATATGGAGATCCAAATTTTATGTCTCTGCTATAAATCACTATATCCTTTAGACATATATCAAAGATGAATAGCAGCCGGCGCCGTGGCTCAATAGGCTAATCCTCCACCTTGCGGCGCCGGCACACCAGGTTCTAGTCCCGGTCGGGGCGCCGGATTCTGTCCCGGTTGCCCCTCTTCCAGGCCAGCTCTCTGCTGTGGCCCGGGAAGGCAGTGGTGGATGGCCCAAGTCCTTGGGTCTTGTACCCGCATGGGAGACCAGGAGAAGCACCTGGCTCCTGCCATCGGATCAGCACGGTGCGCCGGCCACAGTGTGCCGGCCGCGGCGGCCATTGGAGGGTGAACCAACGGCAAAGGAAGACCTTTCTCTCTGTCTCTCTCTCTCAGTGTCCACTCTGCCTGTCAAAAATAAAAAAAATAAAAATAAAAAAAAATTAAAAAAAGATGAATAGCATTTACAGATGAACCAAATATGTATTATAAATTGGCATTAAAATATTAAAAGTGATTTTTTGAGGTTTATGGCATTTCCAACAAAACCAAGCTAAGCATATGTAATGTGAACATATAAATTTTCCTAATATTTATGCTTCCACTTATGCCATGTCATAATTAATGTGTCCATTCCCCCAACACCTCCTTTCTTTTCCTTCCTTTTTTTTTTTGCTTGCTTTCTCTGTTACTTCTGCCAGAACAGATTTGGGTTTGTTGTTCCATATTTTGCTTGATAATTCTTCAGGTTGAATGTTAGGGCAAAAGATAACTCAATAAGTTTAGCTGTACTATAAATTAAAATTCAAGTCTTGTTAAGGTAACAGAGTTCAAAATATCTTTGCACCAGGAGCCCATTTCATATATGTGAATTTGTAAGGAAAAGTTTCAGGATAGAGCAATTGTCTAAGCATGGAATTTGTTTACTGCAGAAAGTTTAAGAACTTTTAAATAAGAAACAAAAAGACAAATATTATTCTATTTGCATGAATTATCTGTAATCATAAATTTAATAGAAATAGAAAGTATGATGGAGCCCACATGTATGGGGAGCGACAAAAGAGGAGCTAAGTTTCAGTTTTTCTTTGTTTCTTTCTTTATATAAAGGGAACAAATTTCAGGTGTTTCATATACTCAATTTTAAAAGCATAATGTTACTTCTCACCTTTCTCTTTCTCCCTACTTCCTCCTTTTCCAATTTTTCTTATAATTTTCACAATGATATACTTTCAATTTATAATCAGAAGCTTTTGCTTAGTCAAATAAGCCATTCCTAAAAATACAAATATCATATGTTTTCTCTTATTTGTAGTAATTAATGTAACAGTACAAAAATGTATATGAGTGAAGTTGATATTTTGAAATTCACTTATTGTTTATAGGCCTTGTCTAAACTCTTTAGGAACAGTGCTTTTTATGGTTACTACTTGTTGAATTTTTGATTTAGTGGAAGGTTAAGGTGATGATTACAAAGTTTCAGTTTTTCAAGATGAAATATTTTGGAGATTGGTTGCACAGCAATGTAAATATACCTAACACTATTAAGCAGTACACTCTAAAATAGTTAAGATGGTGTCATATTAAATGCTATTTTTCATAATTATAAATTAAATTAAAAATAAAGTTATAAATAAACACAAAGAGGAATTGACCTTTAATGTATAATTTAGTTTTTCAAAGTGCAGTCATTTATTAGACTGCTGCTCTTCAATTACCTTAATTTTTTCTGAAAATCAGTCAAGCTTTAACATTCCATGAAGCAAATTTTATAAACCTTTGTCATGTAATTATAGATCAGGTTTGAAATAAAAAGACCTTTAGGATTAATTATTACACTTACTTCATATGAAATTGCTAACAATAGATAATTTTCTGACCCAGGTTTTGACCAGTGTTGAGAAAAGTGAATCTCTGAATCCAAAATTGAAGGCCAACTATGCCATTATGACATAGAAGGGATGAGGGAAAAGGGAAATAAATATGCATATTGGAAAAATGTCTGAAATATTGCCACCTTCAGTTATAATTTTATTAATTTCATTGAAATAAGACTCGGTGGCAGCATAGCTTGGCAAGAATTGTGAAAAATGATCAAACCAAGCATGAAAAACTTTCACTTTAAGGCACTCAAAATTTTGTCTAACTTGTAACTTCTCCAAAGGAGCAATTCTATCCAAATGTTATTGTGAGAAATAGATGATATTGCATATGACATTATAGTTCAATATATTTACTTACCATAATATTTAAAAATTATTTTCTCTATTAGCACTTTGAAGTATTCTGTATTTCAAAGTTCTAAGAATTTGTGCTTTAAAAAGAATTGATCTAGAAAAATCTAACTTATTTATAATATGGAAGGGAACTAGTATATAAAGACAGAAATACAAACATGCTCATATACCAAAAGATAGACATATTATAAATCCCGTGGAATAGTTCTTGCACTATGTTGACCCGAGTTTTCCTGAGAAATATAACTGATTTTATATATTTATATATATATATATCTGAATGATATATGTGTAAGCATGAATGTATATGTAAGAGAGACTGATTAATTATAAGGAACTGGTGAATTCCCAGGGAAGGCAATTAGGAAGCTGGAGATTCGGTAGAGACAATGATAGAGTAATTCCACTTTGAATTCAACGGGTTTTCAACTAAGAAGGAGATCCAAAGGTTTAATTAAGTCTTGTTCCAAACCTGCGTCTGAATTCAGAAGGCTAATATCTTAAAGAGAGTCAAACAGAAAAATGAATTCTGTACCACTTAGCATTTTATTTCTATTCACCCATGCATTGAGTGAAGCCCAGCCATGTAGGGGAAGGCAATTTGCTTTTATTAGTGTACAGACTCAAATGTTACCTCATCCATAAGCACCCTGCCAGACACCCACAGAAGAAGGTTTAAACAAATATTTGAGCATCCCATTATCCAATCAATTTGACACATAAAATTAACCATCAGAAATTGACCTTTTTTCAACTTGGTACCCTTATGCAATTCCTTAACTCACAATTAACCTTCAAATAAAGAAAATAAAAAGGTCATCATTCATTCTAACACAATACTGCTATCCTGCCTACAATAAAATAATATACTAACACATTCCTCTAGAAGAGGATATGACACTCTTGAGTGATGTTTATTCTTTGTTTTAATATTTCATAACTTAAATACTATAATGTAAAGTTAACTCTAATTAGATTCTATGATATAAAGTCAATATATCTTATGTTGTATAACAGAGAAGGAAGAAAACAAAGGTATGTGCTATACACATACAAATATATTGATAAAAGAACATGAATGGCAATTACGTACAACTTTTCACATAGCAGATCTTGAGTGGCAGGTAATATATGGGTAGTATCAGATAGGGTCATAAGAGTAGACTTCATTGAGAAGATGATATATAAGCAAAATCATAAAGAAGATGAGCCATGTGGCCAAACAGATATTTGGGAGGGGAGGAGAGCCAGGAAAGAGATGGAAGACATTTTCTAAGGTTGAATTGTGCCTCACTTTAGGAGATTTAAGGAACAAAAGGACAAGGGTGAGTTGACTATAGCAAACAGGAAAGAAAATAGAAAAGTTAACAGAGAATAAGATCATGTCAGACTTTGTAGGTCACTGTAGAAGCTTTCCGTTTTGCTATGAGTCAAACAGTAAATCATTTTAGAGTTTTAGGCAGAGGAGAAAAGTAAGCTGACTTAAAACTGTCATTCTAGATGCTGACATTTGGGTAAATGTAAGTATCAAGGACAGAACTAGGAACACTCCTATGGAAGCTATTGACTTAGCCAAGGATAGCTGATGGTGGTTCAAGCAAGGCTGTTTATAGTGGATGTAGTGAATAATTATTTATGTGTCTTTCAGGTGGCACCCAAGGGATTTCTTAATGGATTGAATGTAGGACCAGGGCAAGGAGTGGCATCAGTGCTAACTACAAGTTTTTAATCAGAGGAATTGGGAAGAAGGAGGGTGTCTCAATTGAGATCTGAGAAGTCAAAATGGGACACTTTTGTAAAGAAGAATTAAGAGTTTAATTTTGAACACAGTAAAGTGCTGTTGTGCACTAGAGAATCAAGGGGAGAGGTAAAACTAGTGATTGGGTATTTAAAACTTTGGATTGTTCCTTTAAGCAACATAAAGCCGTTGTCAGATTTTGTGATAGAGGGGGGATTATACCTAATTACATGTTTTCGTTCAGTGTTCTCTGGTGTTTAGGAAGAATAAAAGATTGTTGTAAGGGAACACAGTTAATAAGCTGGTGCAAATGGGCAGCAAGGGAATTTGAGGAAGTCAATAATGAGAAGTAGTGAACATGGATAAGACTTAGAATGATTTGTGAAATATTTTCAAGGTAAAAAATTGTCATGATCATTTATGCTAATGAGTCATTGAGAGAGATGGAAGGAATAAAATAGTTTTCTAAATCCATTGACTCAATAAATGTAAATTATATTTAAAATCAAGAATGGAGAGGAAATACATGTTTGGGGGGAGTGATACTTGTTTTTAATTTTTACAGTTTGATAGGATGGTTCAAGTTCAGGTGGATACAACCAGCAGGCAGTTGTCACCATTTAAATAAAATTGTAGGAGATTACCCAAGGTGACCATCATAAAGTTTAGGACAAAATCAGGGATAATTTTAAAGCCAAAACCATGGGACTGTATTAGGGCATGATGGAAAATAAAAAAAATGGAATATTCTCAAAATATAATACACCTATTTAGGAATGAGGTAGAAGAAAAGGGACACATGAAAGTGTCTAGTCACATAGTCTACTGTTAACAAAGAGATTCATGAGTCATTTGTAAAGTAAAAAGCTTCCAGAGTAATGTGGGTACAGCCTCATTTGCATATTGTATGCAATGAATGTATTTGAGTAATATGCTAACATGTATCCTGGAAATAAGAAGACATTGAGGACAATTGGGATGGCGGGTTCAGCAGAGTGATGCAGGTAGAATTTGAAAGGATGCAGGGATGGGCTGGATAAAAGAAGTCACATGAAAACAAAGACTCAGAATGGAGGGAGGAAAAGATGACAATTCAATAAGTTTGAATAGGAATGGAAGAAAGTATGGAACTGTAGCTTTGGTGCCAGGGAAAAGGTAGAATTATAGCATGGTTAAATAATACCATGTCTTTCCCAAACTAGGAGGAGAGAATATAGAAAAAGTGGATTACAGTGAGGTTATATGTGGAAGATGAGTAACAAGGGTTTAAAGTGAGACTTCACTATTAACAGGGTAACAGTTGGTGAGGATGGAAGATCAGTCCTTCTTGTAAATTTTTAGGTTATAAGGAGGAAAGATAAGGGCAACCATGCCTTAGGAACACAAATTTTTCAATGAAACATTCAAAATTTTTGCCTTTGTTGGCAATCAAGAACTGAAAACAAACTTGGAATTCATGTAGAAGAAAATGGAAGAAATTCTACATGTGGGGAAATAATGGGATTCATAAGTATATTAGTTTCCATTTTTAATAACAACCATAAATTTAGTGACATTTAAAAACACAGATTTACAGCTTTATAGTTATATGTCAGAAGTCTGACGTGGATCTTACTAGGCAGAAATCAATGTGTACAGGCCTGTAATGCTTTCTTCCCAAGGCTTTAAAGAAGATCATTTGTTTTCCTTCTCTAACATCTAGAGGCTCTTTGCATTCCTTGGCATAGAGTCCCCTTCAATTATCAGTAGGAGCAGTGATAATTGGAGCCATCTTACATTGCATCTGTCTAACAGTGACTCTTCTGTTTCTGTCTTCAACACTGAAAGAATCCTAGTGGTTACACAGAATCCACTTGAAATATTCATGATAATTCCCTCTTAAGGTCAACTAATTAGCAATGTTAATTTCATATCCTACCTTAGTTTCCTTTGCTCTGTAAACTAATGTATACCCAATTTCCAGGGATTACGGGGACATTTTTGGGAGACCAATATCCTGCCTCTCATGATGACTGATGTTAGGTATTGAACTACATTTAAAGAGAGTGAACTAAAGGGAGACTGATTTGGTTCTAGGGACTGACCCGTGATTATAAAGGAATAGAGAAACCTGGTTTCAGCATGGATTCTAGGTTCAAACTTTTGGTTTTGATGGTAGAATAGCATAATGGAATTGAAAAGTAGGAAGTGGGACGGAGAGGGCATTTTGGACACTGAAACACAGTGTCCAGGCTTGTTACCCAAATAATATTAAACAGGGAAAAGACCTGTAGACTTCAGGGGTTATGTATCAAGTGAGAGAAGGAAGAATCTAAGACCTGGTGACATCAATGAGATGGAAATGTAGCTGTGATGTACTTAATTGCATAAAAAAACTAGAAAGAGAATATTTAGAGTATAGATTATTTAAATTTACTGTTTCAGAGAAGATCTAGTTCAGAGTGCTGACAAACACCTGGACATACAGTCATGGAGATCAGAACTTAAAGAACCTTGAACTTGATGATCATTGAAATGGTAGAGTTCAAATGTTTTTAAAGTTGTGGTGTGAGATGGACATCAGTGTGTACCTTAAAGTCACCTAGGATGATGGATACACTTGCTGTCGAAAGAAATGCCCAGAGACTGGTAGCAAGTCTTCACTCCTTGAAGGAGAACTGTAAGGTAATCAGTCACAGTGGAGGTATAGACAGACATCTCGAGAAACAAAGAACAGGGATTTACATATCCATACAGAAAGGAAGTGATCTGGAAGCAGCCTTAAGGAATCAGAAGAAAGCTTTCTCATATCCTGGCTCTGAAATATTTAAGAGCAAGAAGAAAAGAAAGGCTCTTATGATCAAAGCTGCAGAGGAAGTTGAGAACTGTGGGTTGAGCCAGATTTTATATAAGCCCAGGACTAGAGATACTCTATTACAAATTGTTCTTGATGTAGGCACTTTTGTTTATAATACACTCACATTTGAAATGGCTCAGTGGAGGACTTTGCAGGAAGCAGAGTGTTAGAGACCAAAGAGAGGAGTTACAAAGAATATTATAGGATGATGACAACACAAGTGGAATTAAATGACTCTAAAGTGTTTAACTTTAAATGAAGACAAAGCATAGAGTCTATGCATTTCAAAAGGAACATTATAAATTTACATATTATGAAGAAAAGCAGATTGATCAAGTAAAGAGGTGATTTGAGTCTTTGCAAGCCCAGGAGTGAGTCTCAAATAATCACATAGCTCATCTATAGAGACTTTTTTATTCTCTCAGGTTTTTGAAAGAAAGGAAGGAAGCAAGGAAAAAAGGAATGATGGAAGGGGGGGAAGGGAGAAGGAGATAAGGAGAACAGGGAAGAAGAGAGACAGTAAAGACATCAAGAAGGCAGACAGGAGAGAATTTAAGAAATATAAAAATTCACTAGCTTATTTCCCACACTGGTAGGTCAGATTTATCATACAATGCTTTCAGCACAACCACCAAGCAGGGGACATTAAAAAACAAAAATCATTAATAGCTCTCTTTGTATGTGCTAAAATGCAAGCCTTACGTTGTGGTTGTGGCAGTCCTGGGTTAAACTAAACTGAGCACCTATCCACAGGGGTGTGTGTGTGTGTGTGTGTGTGTGCACGCATGTTAGGAAGTGTGTGCATGTGTTTGTGTATTTCATAGTGTTTCCATTGAATTTTGTCTTTTCTACATATTTTTTCATATTGAGGGATAATGATGGACTTCAGAGGGCACAAAATAATCTCATAATATCCGTAAGGATCTTATTTGAAGAATGGCATGGAACTGTAGTTGTATATCTCTGTACTTACAGTCTGACACTCCTAAAGGATTCTCTATGTGTTCAGTACAGAGAGAGAGAGAGAGAGAGCGAGAGGGAGTCATCCTTCACAAACCTTTACACAGTATAAATGTTAGAAATGCTCCTGGTTATATTAATAAAACAGAAAGTAAACAGGGCAAGAAAGTATTTTTAGAAATATTTTATATTAGATTTGAAAAAAATTTGAAACTATAAAATTACTAATTCATAAATTTCTATATACAGGGGATATTTTAAAATGATTATTATATGTTATTTGATATGTGGGGATTGTACTTGTGTGCCTTTGTGCGTGTGTGTGTGTGTGTGTAACTCAAATGGGTTTGGATATATTCAAAAATATGTTTTAACTTTAAAAAGAGGTAACAGGAAAATGCAAGCATGGTGTTACAAATTATAATGGGAGATATAGTCATTTGAGATACTAAAATAGCTGAAGCATTAAATGAATATTTCCAAATGCATTTACAAGGGTGAACATTTATGTCTACCCATTCTAGATCAAGATACTATGATAAACGTAGTAAGAGAAAAAAATCAATCTCTGAAATTTTCTACTTCCCTCAGTTTAAGTGCACTTCTTTTATTGAAAATGAAAGGTCAGTTGAAGTTAATATAGTCAACCTGCAGCTTCAGCCTTCACTAAATAGTATTATATAGAAACTGTTTTTCTATTGCTTATGAACACAACATTATTGATTCCTAAAAATATAGTTATTGATCATAGTTATTCAGTAAAAGGGTCTTTCTTTTTTCTTCACCTGTATCTTATTGTAAATAGTGACATTTACAGTGCTAAAGGTAAAATAAATAGACATTTTGCCCCATAATTTGAGTCATTTAGTTTTTGCTTGTAGAATAATTGGAGAAGTTGGTTGAATTGACCTTCATGGTTTAGTTGGTCTGAGAAACAAAGGAAGCAAAAACTGAGAAAACACATAAAAATTCCTTTGTTTAAATTCAAATTGAAGTGGTTTGTGATCTACTCCTGAGAATTAAGAAACCATTTGCTCAGAAAACTTGAAAAGATAAAATAAATGAATTCATAAGCAATATTTTTTAAAAAAATTATTTGAAAGGTACAGTTACAGAGAGAGAGAGAGAGAGAGATGGATGGATGGAGAGAGACAAAGAGAAGCCTCCATCCACTGGTTCACTCCCCAGATGGCTTCAGTGACTAGGGTTGGGCCATTCTGAAGCCAGGAGCCAGGAGATTCTTCCCTGTTTTACATGGAGGTGCAGGGGCTCAAGGACTTGGGCCATCCCGCACTGTTTTCCCAAGCACATTAGCTTGGAAGTGGATTGGAAGTGGAACAGCTGGAACTTGAACCAGCACCTCTATGGGATGCCTGCACTACAGATGGTGGCTTAACTTGCAACGCCATGATGCCAACCCCCTCAAATGGTTGTAACATGACTAATTAACATTTCTTTCTTCCATGGGTATATATTTTCTTTGTGTTATTTTAAGGTTCCTTATTTAGTGATAAATCTTTGTATCCTTTATTCTAATATATAGTGTTTCCTTTTAAAACAAAAATAGTAATGTTATAAAATGTAATGGAATGTGACATTACAGTTATATTCCAAGTTGATTAGAGATATATAAGTAATATCCATCAATTTGGGTTGTCATATTTTAAAAATATACACTGAAAACATATTAAAACATTTGTCTGTAGTCAGACAATACTTTCTTGAGCAGGCAAAGTGTAAAGAAAGGTAAAAGAGAAAACAGCTAAAGAAGTATGCACAAAATGAGCTAAACCCAGCTCTCACGGATTGATGGCAGGAATCAAACATCCTTTCGGCTGCTTCTGAACATGCTCTACTAAAATCCCTTCTGTTTTATAACCATTAAGAATAGTCTTGTAAAACTATATCCGAAACAAAGATGGACATTTCCAAAGAGGAATAATATTAGCTGAGAACTAGGAGTGAGCAAAATTGTGTGGGGTTGGTGAGAAATCTTTTCACATACAGCAGAGAAATCACCTTAGTGGAACATCGAGGTGAAACTGCCATATATACAACAGAAGATAAGAAAGTATATAAAAAGTGAAAAATCCTGGGGAGATGAACTCCTTTTGCTGGGAATAAAAAGAATGAAAATCAAAAGCCAAAACTGAGTCCAAGGGATCTATATGCTGGGTAAGTAAAGAAAACAAACATGATCTGCTTCACAGGGCCAAATATAATTCATAGTTATTATGTACTTGTCACATATGGGAAAGACAGCCGTGGCACTGGAGGTTCAGCACTGATGAGCATGTCCTTGGTTTGAAAGAGCTTACTAGTTACTGAGCGACAGAGATGCACGCAGACCATTCAGTCACATAATAGGTAAAATCACTGAGTTTGCCTAAGGGCTGTTAAGGGAACAAATATACATTTCAAAATGTCTTTTTCTGTTTGGGAGAATGAAAGAAGACATTATTCAGTGGTTGACTTTTGAGTTCATTCTGAAAGGATAAACATTACTTTCAAAAGCAGAAACAATGGGGAACAGGATTCTAAGACATGAATTAATAGCACTAATGCATTTGCAGATACACTGTAAGTTCATATGGTCACGTAGAGCTAAGTGGAGCTTCATCCCAAGATGTGCAATGGAGAAGGTTGAATGTGAGGCTGGCATGGAATCATGGCATAAGCTGTGAAACATCTTGCTTGGATTTTACCTTGACATGATGAGGAGTTGTTGAAAGATGTTTTTTTTTATATTGATATATAATAATATACTATATCTATGGGATAAGTGAGATAATTCAATACATATTTACATGTATATAAAGTGTGATAATGATTATGATAACATCGGGGTGCCTAGTATGTAATCGCCTTAAACATTTGTCATTTGATTATATAGACAGCCATAAAAAAAGATCCTCTCTTTTAGCTGTTGTGAAATTGATGCTTGCGGGGCCAGCGCCGAGGTGAAGTAAATTAATCCTCTCTCTGCAGTGCCAGCATCCCATATGGTTGCTGGTTCTAGTCCAGGCTGCTCCTCTTCCAATCCAGCTCTGTGCTGTGGCCTGGGAAAGCAGTAGAAGATGGCCCAATTCCTTAGGCCCCTGCACCCGCATGGGAAACCAGGAAGAAGCACCTGGCTCCTGGCATCGGATGGGCGCAGCTCTGGCCATTGTGGTCATTGGGGAGTAAAGACCTTTCTGTCTCTCCCTCTCATTGTCTGTGGCTTGACCTCTCAAGTAAATAAATAAATAAAATCTTTAAAATAATAAATAAAAAAATAAAAGAAATTGATGCTTCCAAGGTGGCTGAATAGGGAAAAGACATGCTGCTTTAGACAAGGAGAAAATAGCAGGAAATCAAGTGGAGGAAATGCATTTCCAGGGAATAGTTGGGGAGAACTCTGCAGTGGAAACTCTACAGAAGGAAGAAGGATGCTGTGGATCTGTGGAAGGGGCAGGTTCACAGCACCGAGCACAGACACCATACATGATCCCCATAGTCACAAGCTGGGGGAAATGCTAGCTTTGGACAATGTGGTGAGAGCAAACTGAAGTAGCCTATGCCACTGGTGATATTGCCAGAGTAAGAGCTTTGCCGACCATGCTGGCTTTGAGTCCAGCCTGAATCCCTAATTGGGGGCAGGGTACTCACCTAACCCAGTGACAAAAACACATTTATTTCTCCCAAGCACCCTAAAAGGGTCTCTGGGCAATCATTTTGTCCAGTGCCAGAGGCTCACTGTTTGCTTGGGGTGGGTCATTGCAGAGGGATCTGAGCTCACACTGAGGACTGCATAGATCCTTTTTGCAGTACATAATGCAGTACGGATGAGTGCTGCACCCACTGTGGACTAATCCCAGGTATTGATCACCTTGGAAGAGAGGAGGTGAGGGTATGGTTAAGCCAACAGAAGTGATAATACCCTCCCTACTGTAGGCAAAGGAGGAGGTATACCACACCCAACTTAGGTGTCACCCTGGGTAATTGTAATCCCAGGTATTGATCACCTTGGAAGAGAGGAGGTGAGGGTATGATTAAGTCAACAGAAGTGATAATACCCTCCCCACTGCAAACAAAGGAGGAGCTATACCACACCCAACTTAGGTGTCACCCTGGGTAATTGTTCAGCTCAGGAGCACTGACCAGAGCTCCCTGGCCACACCCAGCACATGCCTCTGGGTACTCGCTGAAAGAGTAGACACTCTACTAAGACAAAGGCATAGTTGAAAGATAAAAGTCACCAGAGTAAAAAACCAAAAAGTATTTGATCATAGTACTACTCAGAAGTAGTGCGAAACATTCACAAGTTAAAGATATCCATTAGTGATATGGAAGAAAAATTCTCCCATGAGATTGAGATGTTGAAGAGAAATCAAGATAAAATATTAGAAATGAATAATTTAATGAGTCAAACAAAAAATACAGTGGAAAGCATTAACAACAGACTTAGGCAGAAGAAAGAATATCCAAGCTAGAAGACAAATCTTTGGAAATATCTTAGTCATACCAAAAAAAAAAAAAAAAAAGAAATTAAAAAAATTAAAACCAATGTTCAAGATTTATAGTATATTTTCAAACAGCCCAACATAAAGTCTTAGGAGCTTTGGAGGATGTGGAAAGAAAGAATGGATTAGAAGATCTATTCAGTGAAATAAGAAAACTTCCCTAATTTGGAGAAAGACATGGAAGTATAATACATGAAGCACATAGAAATCCTGATAGACATGACCAGAAAAAGATCTTCACCATGAATCATTGTCGTCAAACTTTTCACAGTAAAACATAAAGATTCTAAAATGTACACAAGAGATATGCCAGATTACTTCAATTAGACTCATAGCTGATTTCTCATCAGAAATCCTATAGGCTAAGAGAGAATGGAGAGACATAGTCCAAGTGTTAAATGAAAAAAAAAAAAAAACTGTCAAGCCAGAATACTGTACCCTGAAAAGCTCTCATTTATGAGAATGAAGATGAAGTAAAGACATGCATAACAGAAATTGAAAGAATTTGTCACCACAAAAGATATGCTACTACAAACACAGAAAGATTGTCATTATAAAAGAATGTGAAGGCAGGAAATCTCCCAGTAAAAGTACAAAGGAAATCCAAAGTAAGCAATAGGAATACTTACAGATAAATAGCAGGGCCAAATCTTTATTTATCAATAGTAACCTTGAGTGTAAATGGCCTCAACTCTTCAATTAAAAGATACAGGCTGCTGAGTGAATTAAAAGACAACACCATCTATTTTCTTCCTACAAGAAACACACCTCAACAACAAAGATAAATGCAGACTGAAAGGGATAGGATGGAAAAAGATATTCCATGGTAACAGACAGCAGAAATGAGCAGGTATAGCCATCCTAATATATGACTAAATAGACTTTAACACAAAAACTTTTAAAAGAAGGGCATTATGTAATGATTAATGCGTCATTTCAACAGGAAGATGAGACTATAATAAATGTATATGCATCCATTCCCAGGCATCTGGCTATTTAAAACAAATGTTAGTGGATGTAAAGGGAGACATAGCCTCCAATTGAAAAAGACAGTTCTAATAAAGACAATTCTAAAAATGACCATTGCTAACATTAAAAAATTAGGTATGAATCCTTTACTTTTTAGGTAATGTTCATTTGTATTCAGTTTTATTTTTAGTGTTTTTTTTTAAAATTTTGCTTGTTATTGGAGAAATATAAGAAAAGTCCAATATATAAGGGAGACTCAGGTACAGAGCTGGATTTTTCACAAACTCATGCAACATATGCCTAGAACTACTTATGAACATAGTTCCGATAGGCAAATACCTTGCCAAAGGATTGCAGTGTATGTGCATGAACTAGGATTTTGTAAAAAGGTAGAAATGATGTTGCCTCTTTCTATTGCAACTATTACATTTTTTCTCAAATTCGGTGGCATTTGAGTGGCTCCTAGAATTTATGATATCCTGCTAAAAGGACTTTGAATGGGGAATATATTTACCTTAGGTTGAAAGGGATATGCATAAAATCCAGTTAGAGTTTAAATTATTCCATGTGCCCAGGCATAAAAGTGATTTACAGGAATAATGCTTCCACTCCTTCCAGTTTTCATGGTGAAAACTGATCGTGACTCAAAGGTTCAGGGTCATATTTTCATTCTAAGATGAAGTTGTCCAATTACCTGACCCCAAAGTATGCAGGAAGGTAAGGAAGAACAATGTTTGAATCACACCAAGTTAGAAAAATTAAAGTGATAGATTTGGTTATCATTAATTCCTGATGGAAATGGAATTTCTTCCTGAAAGGGATATAATAAATAATGGAACCTATATAATCATAAGTGTATCATTTATTTTTCTCATTTTTAATGATAATCAATTGAATCATAATTGATCGATTCTCATTGATGAAGCAAAAACCTTCAGTATTGCAAGCAATAATTATATTTATGACTTTTCATGTGCAAAAATTTTTAACAGAATTCTTCCATGCTTCACAATAGTGTTTTCATTTGAAGAAATAATTTAAGAATATCTAACCAAAACAGATGGGATAACGATTTTAATGGAGCTACATAAGGCAGGTAACTAATAAAAATGTTAATTTATCAAAGTTTGTGATATTTAGGGTATTTTGATGATTTTTAATTTGTAGTTTTTTATGATTTCTTTATATTCATTCCAAATAAGTATTCATTTGTATACCTAATACTGGCTTTGTAATTTAAAAATTTTCTCTGAGAACCTTTCACAAAACCTGGATCTAAATCTGTAAGGGAGCCAACAAAGACAGCTTATGCATGGAATTCTAATCAACTTTTATATATGTATAAAAAATTATCAAAGCTTTCATCTCTCCTAGCTTTTGCCCAAAGGAGAAAAGAAGTTAATTGGCTTTTAACGACACAGAAATAATTTCGTTTTAAAGGAGCTATTTTGAAAAGCCTTAAGGCCCAGCGTACTGGGGCATATGCATACAGTAGTTTGTCCATTAAGGTGAACTGTTCATGCAGATCTGTTGATTTCTTCCCCTAAGTTACCCTGTCATTCACCCCACCACCACCACCACAAAGGAAACAAAGACTGTTCATCCTTGCTCTCCAGTTGTTTTTGTGGTGATGAGTCTTAAGACAGAAGGGAGATGCCAATTGATTATTTCCTAAAGCAAAGAGAAAGAAATTTAATTTTCCTCATTAAGAAATTTGAATGAAATATTTTTCACTTTCTTTACACCTAAGACGTCAAATACATAACCGAAGTACTTTGCTTTGAAGAAGCATAGTAAGTCCACCATCAGCAGTTTTAAAAATGATATGTCACTATGTCACAATACATATATCAATGTAGTCAAAAAGATGGTTTTTAACTGATGTAACTTATATTTTTGAAGAGTATACTTTTTATCTGAATGGGTAAATAATGTATTTGGGTATAATATAAATCTTTATGCGTAATTGTTCATCTGGAAATAAAATTGTGGTTTTTTAATTAAATCTTTTTGAGCTAACTCTCCACCAATCATATTATTTGTTTTTCATGACTGAATGAATATTTAAATGCTTAATAAAAGATCCAATACTTGATGTAAGGTGATCTTTTCAACTAGAAATAAAACTTGCTTTTCATAGAAAGCCTATCATCTCACCTGTCAACTTAAATATTAGCAAAAGTGTAGACAAACTTGCAAATGATTGGCTGTTATTTTGTTATTGTAGTATTCATTGAAGGTTAGAATTATCCATTCACGTCTCCAGTGCTGGTAACTCAAATCTGAAACCATGGTCTTTCCATCAGAATCTAACTGATGGTTCTGCTTGCTCTTTCTGACAATGGAATCAGAGTAAATTGTAGGTGATGATATAGTTGAGGAAGTTAAAGTGGAAGGATCTATGAAAATCCTAATCAGTCATCTACTTATCCTTTGACTGTGGATGAGATTATTCTTTAGTTACGGAGTATTAGGCTATTTAGATGCATCCATCTTCTTTCATAATTGATTCAAACTGTCTTCCTTTACTCCCTTACTGAACAATGACCTGCCTTTTCCCTGTGACTCCAAAAGCCTCTACACAACTAGAATTAGGAATACTTGGCATGGAGACCTTACATTATTGGTGTACACCCAAAAAATCACTTATATTTCACATTTTATTATTTTAATAATTTCATGCCCTTATTATTAAAAGTCAGTGATAATATTAGGGAACAAATTTCAATGGATACACTCTACTTAAACATTGGAAAGAGTAGAGTAATTCACATGAAAGTACCATAACAGAGATTCTAATTTTTATCTTGTTTCCAAAATGATGAAAATCTTTAGTGAAATGTAAGCTAAATGTTTAGAATTTAGTTTAATTATTGTAGGAGCCAAGATAGAGAAGCAATATTAACTCATCTCTTAAGTTTGGTATTCTCATTTAGGGTTAGATATTACAATGAGTTTTCTACTTTCAATGGATAATTATCCGATTTTGATAGCAGATCCCATATAGATGTCTATACACTAAAATTCCATCAGTCTTGATAGGTGAAATAGTTTTGTCACTATGTTACTATACTCAGATGCTTTTATCAGCAAAATATATATCTGTTAATGAACAACTTAATACATTATCCCTCTTAGTAGTTTTTTTGTCTGTTCTACTTAATATGACTGGTTTAATTCTGTAATTAATACACAGTTATTCTTAAGTGTTGAAATTTAACTGAAATGTGATCCCTCTTAAACATAAGAGTAGGAATAAGAGAGGGAAGAGATGTATAATTTGGGACATGCTCAAGCTGACTTGCCCCAAATGGTAGAGTTAGAAACGTACCAGGGGACTCCAATTTAATCCCATCAAGGTGGCATGTACCAATGCCATCTCACCAGTCCAAGTGATCAATTTCAGTTCACAATTGATCATAATGAAAGGACTAAGAGTCAAAGGGAGCACATAAACAAGTCTAGTACCTGCTATTACTAACCGATAGAATAAATAAAGGGGAGAGTGATCCAACATGGGAAGCGAGATACTCAGCAGACCCATAGAATGGCAGATGTCCTAAACAGCACTCTGGCCTCAGAATCAGCCCTAAAGGCATTCGGATCTGGCTGAAAAGCCCATGAGAGTATTTCAGGCATGGAAAGCCAAGACACTCTAGCAAAAAACAACAACAACAACAACAAAAACAAAAAACAAAACAAAAAAAAACCCTAAATGAAAGATCTCTGCGAGTGAGATCCCAGTGGAAAGAACAGGTCTTCAAAGAAGGAGGTACCTTTCTCTGAAGGGAGGAGAGAACCTCCACTTTGACTATGACCTTGTCTAAACAAGATAAGAGTAAGTGAACTCAAAAGGCTTCCATAGCCTTGGCAACTCATGACTGGTGCATAGGGAGATTACTGATGCCATAAACAGGAGTGTCAATTTGTAAAGTCAACAACAGGAGTCACTGTGCACTTACTCCTCATGTAGGATCTCTGTCCTTAATGTGCTGTACATTGAGACTTAATGCTGTAATGTGTACTCAAACAGTATATTTCACTTTGTGTTTCTATGGGGGTGCAAACTGTTGAAATCTTTACTTAATGTACACTAAACTGATCTTCTGTATAAAAAAAAAAAAAGAGAGAAGAAATTATCAATTCCCAACTTGACTCTCACTGGGATTAAACATGACAATAGGTCTGATCTGATTTCATCATCATTTAAAAAATCATCTATTATTTTTCACTTTATGTTTGTGTGGGAGCAAACTGTTGAAATCTTTACTTAATGTATGCTAAACTGATCTTCTGTATATAAGGAGAATCGAAAATGAATCCTCATGTGAATGGAAGGGGAGAGGGAGTGGGAAAGGGAAGGGATGCGGGTGGGAGAGACGATATGGGGGGGAAGCCATTGTAATCCATGAGTCGTACTTTGGAAATTTATATTCATTAAATAAAAGTTAAAAAAATATATATATATATCTAAAATACACTCAAGGAAGTAGTCTTTGCATTGAAGTTTTTTTTCAGAAGCATAATTTCAAGTGATGTTAGAATACCAGGCAAAGCAATCATCCCAAAATATTTCAGGTCTTTTATAAACATTACAATTTATATCACAGTACTTTCCTCCTACCAAGACAATATACATACTAGCCTTTATTCCTTGTTTCATAATTGTGGAGATTCCTTGGAATAAATTCTCTACTTTCAAATTTGGAACCGTAACCATATATCAAAAATTCCCTGTGTCTGGAATTGTGAATTAATATATGAAGGTAGAACTCAAAACTGCTGATTGGTTTAGATGGAACAAAAAGTCACAAAAGGTCAGAAATATAGCAATTATGGCCACATGAAAATGACCAAGAGATCAGATAAAAGAGAACATTAGGCTGCAAGTGTATCAATTAGACTCTATTGTTATTAAAGCAAGAGGTAAATGAGACTGCCCTAGAAATCTAAATATATGTTCTGCGTAGTTAGTACCACTCAGTAGAATTAAAATTAATATCCTATAAATACTGATAATAGCACTCATTTTTTAAAGAAAAACTACTTTGAGAATTAAGATGAAGTAGGAAAATTGATTCACATAAAAAAATAAAGCATTGGATAATTTCAGTTTTTTGCTTACTTTTCTCTCATTTCTTCAAATATGTATGCATGCATGAATATTTGATGTAATTTTGGAAACAACTTTAAATATTTGCTATTTCAGTTCTTTTCTTTAAAAATAACTTTTGCCCAGTATTTTTTCTTATATGCCTTTTGCTCACCAATCTTTCTCAAAATCCTATGGTTTGAGAAAAATAGGTGGTAAGTAAATGCCTCCAAGAATGACTAAGTATAATAAGCAGCTGTTAAGATGCCATTTTCAAAATTAGACTTGGGAAAAATGTTTCTTTTCTGTTTGTTTCTATATGAATACTCTAGATGAGTAGTTACTATGTCTTTATCAGCCAATGCCTTATATAACATAACACATTCAGGATACAATTACCAAAAGAACAGTCGATTGTGAAAACTCAGTGAAAAGAGACATGCACAGGCTTCCTTCTTTAGCTTCATATCCAATAGATTCAAACATATATTTCCACTCCTGTTTATAAATACAGTATACAATTATACTAAACATTGATGGTGCTCTATTTTAGATATTTTGCAATTTTTATCTTAACAAATTTACCATTGTTCATTGATTACATTTTGGAGGTTATAAACATGAAGTTCTGTTCCAGGTTGTTTTAGAGGTTAAGTAGCTTACAATCATACTCTTATCTATTAAGAAACACTATCTTCCACTAAAACTTATCAGTATTTATTGTATAAAATGAATGACAGATTTTTTGGTCTGCATCAGGGATAGTCCATCAAGATGCACACACTATTATGCCTAAATTGAGCTTCATTGAGTATATCCCTTTAAAATGGATTTATACTCACCAATCCTTGATCAGGCTAGCATTGAAAAACATAGTTTTTAAGTGACACTTTTCTTTCCTTTTTATGAGAAGTCAAAGGGTAACTTATTTCGATTTCAATGTTTTATGCAGATACATGTGCTTTTATTTCTCCTGCTACAATCTGTGGAGAACAGATACACTGTGTTATATGAGTAATTACCCTTTAATTGGTTTGTTCTGGGAGCAGCTCTAAATAGTACTTGTTTTGAGTAGCTGTGATTATTGTTTGTGTTTGCAAACAGTCTATTGGCCTTTTCAAAAACATTCTTGGGATCCAAACAACTTGGCAAACAACTTACTTTCGAAAGAACTTGATGTTATAAGTGTGTTTGTGTTTGCATTTTTATTTTGAGGAAGACCAACCAGAAAGCGTAAATAAATATACACAAAATGAGATTTTTCTGTCCTGTCTTGACAATTTATCCAATGGCTTAGCAACTTCTCTTGATCTGTATTAGAAGATTTCACTTTTTGTCTAACTTTACTCCTAAGGAATTCATAGTTCTTCTATAACTATGGTTGTTTTTCCCCAAAGAAGTAGCATTATTCATACATGTAGCTATAGTTTAAATCACTTTACTGTTCTTTTTATTGGTATATTAGTTCATTACTTAACATGGATAATGATCATCCTTTCATTACCTTTCCTTATTAAAATATTATTCCTAATAATTTCATCATAATAACTACTTGTGAGCACATATTAAGGTTTAACTTTATGCTTACCATCTTGAATGTCTTTTCTCATCATTCTCCAAATCAGTTCTTGAGATACAGATTATTATTTGAACCCAAGCTGTGTTACTTCATATGCAGTCATCCTAAGAATTGTTCTCGGCCGGCACCGCGGCTAAATAGGCTAATCCTCTGCCTAGCAGCGCCGGCACACCAGGTTCTAGTCCCGCTCAGGGCGCCGGATTCTGTCCCGGTTGCCCCTCTTCCAGGCCAGCTCTCTGCTATGTCCAGGGAGTGCAGTGGAGGATGGCCCAAGTCCTTGGGTCCTGCACCCGCATGGGAGACCAGGAGAAGCACCTGGCTCCTGCCTTCGGATCAGCGTGGAGTGCCGGCCACAGCACGCCAGCCACGGTGGCCATTGGAGGGTGAACCAATGG
The DNA here is from genome assembly GCF_051225735.1 of Oryctolagus cuniculus. NCBI lineage: Eukaryota > Metazoa > Chordata > Mammalia > Lagomorpha > Leporidae > Oryctolagus > Oryctolagus cuniculus. The sequence goes on along the minus strand of NC_142874.1, from coordinate 102,540,498 downwards.
CAAAGGAAGACCTTTCTCTGTCTTTCTCACTGTCCACTCTGCCTGTAAAAAAAAAAAAGAATTGTTCTCACTGTTTAAACTTTTTTCAAGATTTAAATATTTATCAGTTTTAGGTGTTCCAAATCTCATCGCCATCTAAATTGAGCATCCTTGGATGATTCTTTTTCATCTCACAGTTGATATTGTAATTCAGCAATGCATGTGAATGGATAATGTATTCAGTGCTCTTACTAGTGTCTTGAAGAAGAAAAATCATAGGTACATATTAATTATTAACTCTCACTAGAAAACATGACTTACATACCACAGAGAAAGCATAATATGTAAATATTGTCCCAGAAACATGGTTTAGCAAAGTAATTTTGAAGTTTAAGTAATGGAAGTCAAGCACTTGGCATAGTACATGCTCAATTAATACTATTACTCTAGTCACTGAGTTGTCTGTTGCTGCATCACTAGTGTTAAAATGGGTCCTAGTAGAGAGAATTCACAGAGCTATTAGTTAAATGAATTCACTGATGAGCTTGAAGTATTTGATAAAAGCAAAGGATGTTGTCATTAAAAATAACTGTTAGGAAATGAGTTTTGAATGAAACTTTTAAGTAATGTGGTGTTGTGAGCAGAGACATGCATTCTGTGTATATACACACAGGATGAAAAAAAAGACTCATTGCTCAAGATAGTTCATTATACAACATTACATGTTATGTGGGTCCCATGTAGCGTTTCTTTAATGTCTTGCTGAACTGGAAGCTGTTGACAACTTAGCTTTCTTAGCTTTATAGTAGGGCACTTTTTGTCTATATAGTTATTCCAATAAAATTGTACTTTATTCTATGCATTAATAGTGACTAACGAGCAGCAAACGTATGAATAATGTTTGTTAATATTAGAATTCACATTTTTAAGATGTATATAATCCATCAATATAGATCTAATGTTCATTGTTCATTCAAATTTTGATTAAAATCAGGTTGATATTTTATAATTACAATCATAGACAGGTTATGACTTGAATTTTCCTATTTGTTAACAGTACAGTTAGAAAAATAAACTTCTAATTGGGAATATAACATTTAAAAGGTCTTCTCAAAGCTAATATTTTTTTGATTGTCATGGCTAACAAGTTAATAATTAGTAGGCTATCCACTGTTTTATTTTCATAATTCAGCTACATCTCCTTGTGAGGAGATATTGTGCAGTAATCGTAGTTAGGAACTGCTGTGAAAAGTACAGACTTTAAAAAAAATATTTCTTTAAAGCTCTGCTTTGCAATGTAGTTTAAGATAGTCAGAACACAAAAATATGAAGAGTCACATAGAGTAGTATAGATGTTGACTAAGAGGCATTTTTGGTCAGTTTCTTGGGTGACTTTAATATTGACTGCTTTGATGCCATCACATGTTTCAATATTTCAACTTTTAACTTTAATTTAGAATACCACATCTAATAGGGTTCAGTCTCATTTCCTGTGCTTGCTTCAACACTAAGCTGTCATAACTCTAATCCTTGAAATCAAAATCAAAATACCTTTGTATTCCTTTTGTATTTTATTTTATTTTTCTTTTAAAGGCAGAGTGACTGAGAGAGAGAGAAAGTTGAAAGGAATATCTTCCAGCTCCTCGTTCAATTCCCAAGGGGCCACAATGGCCAAGGCTTGGCCAAGCAAAAGCTCCTTCTGGGTCTCCCTCAAGGGTGGCAGGGACCCAAGCTTCTGTTGCCTTCCCAGGCTCATTAGCAGGGAACTGGAACAGAAGAAGAGCAGCGGGTCTCAATCTGGTGCAAACCGTGGCTTAACCAGTTGTGCCACAATGCCAGCCTCACTATTCCTTTTAATAACTTATTTTTAACCCTGATGAAAACCTTTGTATCCAAAATACTGTTTCTCTCAACAGAATAGAAAGTTAATTGCAGGAATATTCAGGTTGTGCGTTTTCTTCTCCAGAGTAACTGTGCATAAATTTTATTTCAATGTAAAATCTTGAGAGCTAGATGCTTCATAAACAGTGATGAAACATCTAGAAGAAATACACTCTACGGCAAAATATTAAGTGTAGCATGCATTGATATAGTGAAAACAATACTGTTACCAAATATAGCATTGAAGACAGGTATGATTATTGAAGTCCAGAGACTTCAATAGGAAGTAAATTGTCTATGAAAGAATATGTTCAGGTATTAAGTAGATGAACCACATTCAGGGATATCATGAGGAGATTCAAAAGTTAGGTACTGAGTAACTTCATTAATGTTCACCTTTAACCAATCATTGAATTACTCTAAAATCCTTTAACATTAAAATAAATACTGAAATAATTACCATATTCTCTATGTGTGCATTGAAATTCAAACTATTTACATTGTAAAACATTCGTAGTAGTGAGAAAATTGATAGAAGTTAGCCTTAAGTTATAAAATGATCTTTTTCTTGCAGCAAATAATGACTTTGTCACTGGTCTTAAAGATAAAAATAATGAAATTTTCTTGCTATTTTACTCAGGCATAAATTTAACTCATAGATCTCTCTCTCATTCTTGATACAATGCTGTTATAAATATTTAAAATTATGTTCTCTTAGAGTGCTTGGAATTTGCAGAGGGAGGTAGGGAGAGAAAGTTAGTCTTGATAAAGAAGTTGCTACATCATATTGTCATTATAAATCTAGTTCATTCACTTTAAGATGATTTTGTTCTTTTACTTGCTTGTATATTATACAATCTCTCTATGGAATTTCTCTGTGGAATTGTGTTCTCAGGGAACACAGTCCTGGTTCTGTAAGAATTCCTAGCAGAGTGACTTTGAGCAAGTTGGTCTGCCTAGGCCTCTGTCTTCTCGTCTATGAGGTGGAAAGCGCTGTTGTCTCACAGGGCAGTTGTAAGAGTTCAGGTCATGAATCCTGGGTTTGGTATTGTGGCACAGTGGGTAAAGCCACAGCTTGCGATGCCAACATTTCACATCAGGTGCTATTTTCAGTCCAGGCTGCTCTGCTTCCGATTAAGCTTTCTGCTACTGTGTACCCTTGGGGGCAACAGATGATGGCTCAAGCACTTGAGTCCCTGCCACTCACATGGGGGTCCTGGATGGAGCTCCTGGCTTTGGCCTGGAAAAGGGGTGGGAGTTTCCCTCCCTCTGTGTATGTGTGTGTGTGTGTGCGCGTGCACGCGTGCGCTTGTGTTTGTGTGTTCTGCCTTTCAAATAAACAATTATACAAATCTTTTAAAAAATCATATATATCTTGAATTTCAAATCATTTCTGGTAAATGTAACCACTTATAGCAGTTTCTTATTATTGGCTTTCTGTTATATTGTGTGTTTCACTTTCTTGCATATAGGGTTTCTTGAAAGCCTTGACTTGAGGAAAACTTTATTGAAAAGGAGATAAAAGCTTGGAATTTTATATATGTGAACTAATTTGTTGAAAATAACTACCTAGGAAGAAACAGTAAAACCTGTTCATTGCATCTTTTATTCCATTTATCTTGCTTGTCCAAGTTGCCTGGTGATAATGGTATCTCTTTGTCTCTGTTCTATTGTTGACTGTAGTCTTTTTAGCCAACAGCTCTTATTATGCCTGTAAATTTTAGAAATGAACTAGCCTATTTTAAAGGTGGGTTTGATAGATCAAAGAGTGTTAGTATAAAAGAAAAAGTAGTGGAAAATCAATTTATTTGTAATTGTCACAGCTTTTTCATCAATATGCAGCTGAATTTTTCTTCAATAAAGATTCCTCATCTTCAAATAAGGTGATTTAAAACAATTATCTTGGAAAGTGATAAATTACCTGATTCTGTATAAAATTATGCATAGGAATACAGTGTAATTCATAAACTGGATCATAGCTTAATATAGATATTTGTCTGTTACCAAGTATGGGCATTGATAATTTAAAAAAAATTATTTATTTATCGAATGTCAGAATTATAGAGAAAGAGAGATCTTCCATCTGTTGGCTCACCCCCTCAAATATCTGTAATGGCCAGGGTTGGACCAGGCCAAAACCGGGAGCCTGGAGTTTCATCCAGATCTCTAATGTGGGTACAGGGGCCAAGCACTTGGGCCATCTTCTGCTGCTTTCCCAGGTGCATCATCAGGCAGCTAGATTGAAAGTGGAGCAGCTGGGATTCGAACTGGCACCCATATGGGATAACACAAATGATGGCTGCTTACCCTACTGTGCCACAAAATTGGCCACAAAACTGATTCAGACAGGAGGTCTTCCTTGTCCTGTTAAAATTTATGAAAAAATGGACTATTTAAAAATAAAATAAGTTTCATTTCATCATTTTTAACCACAACTTAATATTTAAGTCAAAAAGGGCTAAAATTTTATTTAATTTTTAGCAACACTGTTATCTGTGAACTGTACCTTATGTTCACACAGATTTCTCTCACGGGTGAGGAACCATTTTTTCTGCCAAGGGCCATGTGGATATGTATAACATCATTCCTGTACCATATAAAATTATCAGTTTAAAAATTAGCCTGTTATAGATTTATTGAATTTCAAGTCCTGCCTGATAATTTAATGGTACTTGCATGGCCGACAGGCTGGAAGTTCCCCACCTATGGTTTATATAAAAAGTAAAGTAATAAAAAATTAGCCACAAAATGCCCTGGAATGTTCTAGAGAAATTAGAATCTTCACCTTTTAGGAAAAAATTCTTGGTCAAATCTAGATAATTTTTGGTTATAATATGATAAGCATAAAATCAAAGAAAACAATAGCCTTTATATTTGAAATTTTGTTAAGTATAAGAAAACAAATTGTACTATAATCTGGATTTTTCATTGAGATTATTTATCAAATCTGTAATTTTTCCCTTAGGGCAATTCACAGAAATCCTTGTTTATATCTTGGTAGTTTTTTTTTTTAATTAGCAATAGTAAATGGAAATATGTCATTTGTATGCTAAAATATTTAATTTTGAAATACTTATAACTGGTGTAAGTGGCAGGGAAGAAAAGAAGTCAAACATTATTAATGAAAAGTTAGGTAAACTAATTTAATAATTTCTGATGAAACTTTGTTTTCAATAATATATAGGATGGGACTGGGCAATGTTCCCAATAGATATTTTTGAAAAAGAGAAAAGCAATTATCACAGTCTAAAAGAATCTCATACATTTCTTGTTCCATATTAACCTAAAACTGCCATCATAGCAAAATCTTTTGATTAGTAAAATAGGAGAAATCTAGAAAGGGGGAAAACATTTAAAAACATTTTTCCACAAAATTAAGACTTTTAGAATGTGGCTTTGCTGAGTAAAATGTGTTTGTGTTATTTTTCACCTTCACCTAGCAATGCAGTTTTCTGTCAAAAGGTGTAAGAATGATACTTGTTCTAAGGTCATGAATATGAGCATGTAGCTTCCAAATTTATTTGTAAGTTCTTATCATATACTTGGTGTATAGTGTCTTGAAGAATTTGGAACCATTGTGCCTGGAACTCTCTTGAATGTGTATAATAGGAATAGATTTGCTTTTTTGCTTCTTTGAAAGGTTTTGAGAAGAAAACTAAAGTTAAGGATGCCCTGAAAATGCTAAGATGACACACATGTTAAATTCTTGATTATCATAAGGTTGTCATAAGGACATAAGGTTGTAATTTGTAGTATCCTGTGTAGATTCCAGTATACTCTGTCCTAACAATTTTTGCATCTCTTTTCAATTTTCATGCTGTAAATTTTTCTAGCATTATATTATGAGCATGGTCATGGTATGCATATGTGCTGTGAAACTTTTAAATAAAGTCAACATTGCCATGGTAGGCTCATTGGTTTTGGAATTCATCCATTCCACAAATATTTGCTGAAGATAAAAATGTATAAGGCATTATGTCACAAATTGTAAAGGAAGAAGACAGGAATCTTCTGAGCACTTAGAGTTCCAAGGTAAATGAGGACTATATTATAGTATTTCTAAAATTGCTACTACATGCCAGACACAATGCTGTATGATTTCTCCTCTTCTCAAAACTCAGGAAATTGCCTAAGCTCACACTGCTAATAAAGTAGCCGAGGTAGGTGAATAGTTTAGAAAATAAGAAGGTCATTTAATTTTTACTATACTACATGACAGTTTTTAATACAAATAATCAATTTCAATGTAAGGGCTAAGTTCTATAACATTTTTGTAACAAAAATACATATCCTTTAAGAATTAACATGTACTCTATAGAATACTATACAGCAGTCAAAAACAATGAAACCCGGTCATTTGCAACAAGATGGAGGAATTTGGAAAACATCATGCTGAGTGAATTAAGCCAGTCCCAAAGGGACAAATATCATATGTTCTCCCTGATCGGTGACAACTAACTGAGCGCCAAGGGGGAAACTTGTTGAAATGAAATGGACACTATGAGAACCAGTGACTTGATCAGCTCTTGTCCTGATGGTTGATGTACAATGTAATACTTTATCCATTTTAGTATTTTTTTGTTCTAGTACCATTGGTTGAACTCTGTAATTAACACACAATTATTCTTAGGTGTTTAAATTTTAACTGAAAAGTGATCCCTGTTAGGAATTTGGAAAACATTATGCTGAGTGAAATAAGCCAATCCCAAAGGGACAAATACCACTTGTTCTCCTTGATAGGTGACAACTAACTGAGCACCAAAAAGGAAACCTGTTAAAGTGAAATGAACACTATGAGAAATGGTGACTTGATCAGCCCTCACCCTGACTGTTGATGAGCAACTTGATATGTTATCCCTCTTAGTATTTTTTTGTTTGTTTGTTCTACTTAATACTTTTGGTTGAATACTGTAATTAATGCACAATTCTTCTTAAGTGCTGAAACTTAACTGAAAAGTGATCACTGTTAAATACAAGAGTGGGAATAAGAGAGGGAAGAGATGTGCAATTCGGGACATGCTCAAGCTGACTTACCTCAAATGGTAACATACCAGGGGATTCCAATTCAATCCCATTGAGGTGGCATGTACCAATGCCATCTCACTAGTCCCAGTGATCAATTTCTGTTCACAATTGATCATAATGATAGGACTAAGAGCCAAAGGGATCACAGAAACAAGAATAGTGTCTGCAAATACTAGCTGATAGAATAAAAAAGGGAGAGAATGATCCAACATGGGAAGTGAGATACATAGCAGACCCATAGAATGGCAGATGTCCTAAACAGCACTCTGGCCTCAGAATCACCCCTTAAGGCATGTGGATCTGGCTGAAAAGCCCATGAGAGTATTTCAGGCATGGAAAGCCAAGACACTCTGGGGAAAAAAAAAAAAAAAAAAACTAAATGAAAGATCTCCGCGAGTGAGATCCCAGTGGAAAGAATGGGTCGTCAAAGAAGGAGGTACATTTCTCTGAAGGGAGGAGAGAACTTCCACTTTGACCATGGCCTTGTCTAAATATGATCAGAGTCAGTGAACTCAGGCGGCTTCCATAGCCTTGGCAGCTCATGACACGAGCCTAGGGTGATTACTGAGGCCATAAACAAGAGTGTCAATTTGTTAAGTCAATAATAGGAGTCACTGTGCACTTACTCCTCATGTAGGATCTTTGTCCTTAGTGTGCTGTACATTGAGATTTAATGCTATAACTAGTACTCAAACAGTATTTTTCACTTTATGTTTCTGTGTGGGAGCAAACTGTTGAAATCTTTACTTAATGTATGTTAAACTGATCTTGTGTATATAAAGAGAAATGAAAATGAATCTTGATGTGAATGGAAGGGGAGAGGGAGTGGATAAGGGGAGGGTTGCGGGTGGGAGGGACGTTATGGGGGGGAAGCCATTGTAATCCATAAGCTGTACTTTGGAAATTTATGTTCATTAAATAAAAGTTAAAAAAAAAAGAGAGAGACAGAAAAAAAAAGAGAAAAAGAAAATATTTTTATCGGTGATACATAGAAAGAAAGAGGAACTAATTGAAACGGTATTATTGAAAGGATATTTCTCTTAAAATTAATTGAATCCCAAGCAAAGACAAGCATCAAAGGTGTAAAAAAAATTAACATGTAAATATCTTATGTATTCTTTTAATGTACCTGTTAGGTTGTCCTAACAAAGATTAACTTTCAGATCATCATCCATCAGTTTTACCAACTCAATGAAGCAGTCATTTTTCCAGAAGCATTTTTATGTTGACTTTACCTTTTGAAATCCGTGACAGGGATTACGTTGGTTTCTCCAAGCCGGGTTGCACCAGTGCTCCCATAATATAATAAAGTACAATTCACAGACAATGTAACATCCTGTCCTTTGATTTCAAAACAATTAATATAAAGCATTAAGTATAATATATGAGCAAAATGAGCATTTTATGATAAACTGATAGATTTTTGAACATATAAATATTATGGCATAACTACAAAGGAGAAACCAGTGACCTAATATGAAACCAGAACCTAGAATGGTAAATAAAAGCTAAATGGATTAATGAGTAAATCACCTGGATAATAGTATATTTTTATTAAATGAAGGAGCACCAAAAAAGGAATTCTTTTTCTAACAGTTTAGTAGAGGGCCACATTTCATATTTGTGTATAAATGAGATGGAGCATAAAAATGACATTGTTTCCAAATTAAAGTAAAAAAAAAATTCTGTGTCAATCAGGAATGCTAGTAGAAATCAACGATTATTTTGTTTAGTAGTTCTCAAAGGTATATTTAGTATTTTTGTTAAACACGATCACAAGGAAGATTTTACAAGTGGTGCCAAGAACCAATCAATCCTTATAAACGCTAGTTCCTACTCCAGGGGCAGCAATATCAAATTGGTTACTTGAAAAACCATGGTGGGGATTTTTACACCATGGCAATTGATGGAATTCATAGACACTACAATCTGAACTTTCTTTTTTTTGTCTGTTACTGTTATTGTTATTTGAGCACAGATTCATTGCATTCCACCAGCTTTAGAATTAAGGGATGCTAAATACCTGCAATCTCAGGAGAGTTACTACTTTAGAATATTTCCCACTTTCTAAATTACCTAGGTTGGGCCTAGCTACATTTACCACAAAGCGAAATTTAAATTTTATGTGATTTTGAAGTTAAGGAATTTTCCAGGAATGCAGCTGTTACATAAACTAATCATCTCCCCATAGTTAGAATGGCTATTACCCAGGCCAGTGCTGCGGCTTACTTGGCTAATCCTCCACCTGGGGCTCCAGCACCCCGGATTCTGTCTTGGTTGCTGCTCTTCCAGGCCAGCTCTCTGCTGTGGCCAGGGAGTGCAGTGGAGGATGGCCCAAGTGCTTGGGCCCTGCACCCCATGGGAGACCAGGAGAAGCACCTGGCCCCTGGCTTCAGATTGGCGTAGCTCCGGCCATAGCAGCCATTTACGGGGTGAACCAACAGAAAAGGATGACCTTTCTCTCTCCCTCTCTCTCTAACTCTGCCTGTCAAAAAAAAAAAAAAAAAAAAAGAATGGCTATTACCCAAAAATGAAAAAAATAGCACACGCTGGCCAATAAAAAGGATCCTAATTCATTGTTTTTTGGAAATGCAAATTATTAAACCATTATGGAATAATGTATGGAAGTTTTTCAAAAAACAAAAAAAAACTAAAAATAGACCTACCTATGACCCAGTTTTCCCAGTTCTGGGAATATATTCAAAGAAAATGAAATGAGCATGAAAAAGATATGAAAAAGATACTTACACTATCCGGTTCAGTCAGTTCAATTTGCAATAGCAAAGATATGGAATCAACCTAGATGCCCATCAGTGTATGAATGGATAAAGAAAATGTGGTATACACACATGATGAAATATTATTCAGTGATAAAAATGAATGAAACCCTGACATTTCCAACAAAATGGATGGAATTGGAGATCACTGTACCACATGGAATAAGCCAGACATACAAACTCCATCACAATTTATAAATATTATCTTCACTGAATTATATGTATATATGTCGCTCCCCCTCTTCGTGGAGGAGCAACACAGGACCCTGCGCTGTTCTTTCGTCTGCTCGGCCCTCCCCGGGTTTGCTGCTGGTTCTTCCCGGGTTGGCTACTATCCCTTCCACCTCCGTGGAAGGGCAGTTCCCCCTGGCCGCATTCCCCACTTCCGCAGGGGAGCAGCACACCGCCGGCCGGCTTTCTCGGGGGCTGCACGGGTGTTCCTTCAGCTAGATGTTCCCCATAGATGTTCCCGGTGCATGCCGTCTCTCTCCTCCTTTATAGTCCTCCTCCGCCAATCCCAACTCGGCTGCCCACACGCCGAGTACGCTGCTCTCCAATCAGGAGCAAGTCCTACAGTTAATTGGTTGAACTGGAGGCAGCTGTGCGGAAGCTGTTTACTTCTCTCCCAGCGCCATATTGTGGGAGAGCAGATGCATAGAATAAGTCTTAATTCCAGTAACTCAGTCTAGTCCGGTTGCTCCCCACAGATCCCCCTTTCTTTTTATTTTTTGGCGTTGATACGCGCCTGTCTTCGGTGTCCCGCGGCACACACTCTGCTCTACTTTCTAGAGTTGCCACAGGCTCTTACAAGTCCTATCAATCAGGCAAACCGAATCCGGGTCCTCTCATCGCCGTATTGTGAGGAGGTTTTTAGGCGCTGATGCGTGCCTGTGTTCGGTGCCCTGCAGCGCATGCTCTACTCTGCTAGAACTGCCTGCAGGTGTTTACAAAACCTATCAGGCAAACCGAATCCAAGCCTTCTCATTGCCGTATTGTGGGGGAGACTTATTAGTGTTGGTTTGTGCCTATCTTCGGTGACCTGCAGCTCATACTCTGGTCGAGCTGCTTGCTGGCGCTTACCGCCTTAAATCAGGCAGACCGAATCCAAGCCTCCTAATTGTTGCATTGTGGGGAAGCTTTACTGATGTTAATTCGTGCCTGTCTTCGGTGACCTGCGGCGCATAAGCTGCTAGCCGCCGCAGGTGCTCATCGTGCTCATCGCCTCACTTAATCAGGCAGACCGAATCCAAGCTCTCACATTGCAGTGTTGTAGGGAGGCCTTTCTATTTCTCTATTTCTCTATCTCCGGGCATTCCTATTTCTCCCATTTTACTTCTATCTGCCAACATTCCCATTTCTCTCACTCCACTTCCAAACTTCTGTTTCTCTTATCCCCGCAGCTTCCCGCTGCCCGCCCCGAGGCTACTTCTCGGCGGCTTCCCGGCTGAGCCGCTTCAGCCCGCGCCTCTCTCATCTGCGCAGCTTCCCGGCTTTGCGCGGCTTGGCTTCGCGCGCTCCGCGGTCTCCACGCCCTTCGCGTCTGCACCACGGCCTACGCCAGCCCCACGTTCCCTATCTATTCACGCCCCGTGCTCTCTCTGCACGCGGCGGCTTCCATGAGTAACACAGCGTAGCTTACGTGTCCGCCACTAGCATTCAATCTAAGTTCCCCGGGCTAGCCTGGCGAATTCAACCCAGCGTATGTCTCCGCCCCACGATTTGGCTTCCCGTCCTTTGCTCCCCGGGCTAATCAGACGGATCCCAATCTGGCTTACGTCTCAGCTTCTGGTTTCAACTTTTCGCCCCCTATTCCCGGGCTAACTTGAGAATCCCAAAGTGGCTTTCGTGTCCGCCTTGGCCTGCCCCCCACGGCTTCAATTTCCCTAACATTTTTCTCTACCCGGTATGTTTCCCCAAGCTTTCCTCCAACAATACTCCTCCCTCATTTCTCCTGGCCTCTCCCCACAGTCCGCATCCGAGTCTGTTTGTTCTAGCTTTCACTTTCGCTTTCGACCTTAGAGATTTCTCCCAGCTTCCCCCCGTAGTCCGTATCCGAGTCTATGCCTAGGCTTTCAATAGCTTCTTCCGGCTCCTTTTTCGTCCGGCTTTTCCCTAGGCTGTTTCGAGTCTATGCCTAGGCTTTCAATAGCTTCTTCCGGCTCCTTTTTCGTCCGGCTTTTCCCTAGGCTGTTTGCTAGTTTCTCTCTCCGATATTTTCCCTAGTTCTTCCCGTTTCTTCCCTCCTAAGTTTCATATCCGTCCTAAGTTTCCTATCCGAGCTAGGTTTCCTATCCGAGTCACGGCACCATTATGTCGCTCCCCCTCTTCGTGGAGGAGCAACACAGGACCCTGCGCTGTTCTTTCGTCTGCTCGGCCCTCCCCGGGTTTGCTGCTGGTTCTTCCCGGGTTGGCTACTATCCCTTCCACCTCCGTGGAAGGGCAGTTCCCCCTGGCCGCATTCCCCACTTCCGCAGGGGAGCGGCACACCGCCGGCCGGCTTTCTCGGGGGCTGCACGGGTGTTCCTTCAGCTAGATGTTCCCCATAGATGTTCCTGGTGCATGCCGTCTCTCTCCTCCTTTATAGTCCTCCTCCGCCAATCCCAACTCGGCTGCCCACACGCCGAGTACGCTGCTCTCCAATCAGGAGCAAGTCCTACAGTTAATTGGTTGAACTGGAGGCAGCTGTGCGGAAGCTGTTTACTTCTCTCCCAGCGCCATATTGTGGGAGAGCAGATGCATAGAATAAGTCTTAATTCGAGTAACTTAGTCCAGTCCGGATTGCTCCCCACATATATATATAATATACATAAAATATGTGTATATATAATAATATACCCTTCTTTCCTCATTATCCTTGTCATGAATCCTACATTATAGGATAATTTCAAGAAAAATAGGATGCAGGTACATATATATATGTATGTACTGAGTATGACAAAATATTAAAAATGATGAGATATATGTATGCTCATTTAATTTTCTAGTTTAGTTAAACTATTTTTTAATTTTTATTTGTTATTTATTTATTTTGACAAGCAGAGTGGGCAGAGAGAGAGAGAGACAGAAAGGTCTTCCTATTGCCCTTGGTTCACCCTCCAATGGCCGCCGTGGCCAGCTCATTGCGCTGATCCGAAGCCAGGAGCCAGGTGCTCCTCCTGGTCTCCCGTGCGGGTGCAGGGCCCAAGCACTTGGGCCATCCTCCACTGCACTCCTGGGCCACAGCAGAGAGCTGGCCTGGAAGAGGGGCAACCAGGACAGAATCCGGTGCCCTGACAGGGACTAGAACCCGGTGTGCTGGCGCCGCAAGGCAGAGGATTAGCCTATTGAGCCGCGGCGCCGGCCAGTTGAACTATTTTTAAAATTATTATTTAAACTATTTTAAAGTAAAAACAAAGAAGGCAAATTACTTAATCTTGCTTAATCAATTTAGAAAATCTTTTTACTGAGGGAAATGGGATTTGTGGTACATAAGCCATACTACACCTCATATCAGTGTTCATTCATTGCATTGTCTTTCAGTTTGATACTTATAGGGTAAGAAACTCATAACAACAACAATAACAACAACAAAGCAAAAACCTGGTGACTTACGCTGTGCCTCCTGTGTAGTTACGCCAAAATATTTATATGTTCAAAAATTTGTCATTTTATCATAAAAATGCTCATTTTCCTATATATTAAACTCAATACTTTAATTGTTTTGAAATCAAAGGATTTCGCATTGTGAACTGTATTTTAACATATTACAGGAGCACTGGTGCAATTCTGCTTCTTTATTTTACAGAGGAGCAAGTGTGACCTACAAAGGTAAAATTACCTGTCCAAGGTTATAGAACTCATTGACATTCTAGTTTATGATAATTTATCTGTTTTCCATTTCAGCAACCACATTGTGTTAGGTTAATCTGTAATAATAAATGTGTAGCATGTGTGAAATGCATATGCATTTGTTCTGTCTTATTTCTGATAGAAACATTGGTAAGGATTCTACTGAATTTGAACAATGTGACAATTTAAATCATACTACATCTTCATGGTCAATGACATACTCATAGGATCTGTTTATCAGGTACAAAGCTCAGCATGGAGCTGCTACATTTAGATTATTATTACACTCATGGTTCCTAGAAATATATCCTGGATGTATTTCATATTTCAAATTATCTATAAGCTTAATACATTTGGGAAGGCAATTGCTTTGATTTGAAACGACTGACTCCTGTCAGCACCTAGATACATGTCACTTACCTGAATGCTAAAGTTGATGTGTCTGTTGCATATTATTAAGTTCACTGTTTGCTGCAGTCTTTACCAGAGTGCTCAAACTGAAAAAACAATGAAATGAAACGTCTTTTCAGGCTGCTGTGTCAGCAAAAGCTAGTAGCAAAAACAAACAAACCAAAAAAACAAAACAAAACAAAACAAAAAAAAACCAAACATGCTAGATGCATATGGCAGATAAAATGAAGACTGTTGGTGGAACTTTAACACTGCACAATAAGGAAGAAAATAACTATATAATCTAGGTTTCCATGGATAACTGCCTGTGAATATCATAGCAATGCTGGCCTTAGCTAGGCAGTTCTGCTTATACCTGTTTTCTCCTGTTCAAGGTCATACCTAAGAGTAGAATGAAATTAGCATTATGCTTTAAAGTGTAGGTTCAGTGAATTTGGCTTAAATTCTAAAACTGCAGGCTGATTTTTAATCTTGCTTCCACAATTTGGCATGTTCAATAAGAAAATGTTACATGAATATTTTTGTCTATGTGAATCAGCATAATTTGAAGTAGCTAATGGGAAATAGATGAGTTCATGTTCCAGAATTTAAAGGTTCAACATTAGAAGCTGATTCCTTCTCTTCTTGTAAGTTTGAAATATTCTTGAATGTCATCATACCATTCTCAATCTGATGCTTTTGCTTCCTTTATGTAACATGAGCAGTGGGTCTTTGATTCACTTGGCTGTGATATGTATTTCATTTATTCAGTTGCACTTTCATATCTCCCAAAGCCAGCTATATTTTTTCCTTCTCCAATGTCTTCCTTCTAGAACATCTCAGAGCCTTGAGCCTGTGTTAACATAAAAGATAAACCCTAAAATAGAAAATATTCCTAACACTGTCCCCAAGTTTATTTTTCCTGAGTAACCTTTTAGGAACATCTCAATAGGTGTCCTTCCATTGGTAAAGTTTTAGAATACTTCCCTTTTACGTTAGTTGCAGTGGTTCGTCAAAGTTTCTGTGGAAAGCACAGTTAAGAGTTAAATTTATTCTGTTACAGAATATTTTTAAATCCATGCATACAAAGGATATTTCAAAAGTTTGTGGAAACCAATGGAAAAAGGAAGACCTTTCTGTCTGTCTGTCTCTCTCTCTCACTAATTCTGCCTGTCAAAAAAAAACTTAAAAATTAAAAAAAACACATATTAACAAACTATGCAAGGATTTAAAAACACTTTCGCCCCCAAATACATGTATCTTTAATTTCATTTTCAAAAACTCTTGCTTTGTTTGCTTCAAATTTGCGAAGACCTGGCTCCTCCATACAATCTGTGTCCCCAGGAAAGGGTCTATCCTTCTCCTCTGTCTGGATAAGTTAATAGAATGCTGTTCAATGCATTTGTCTGTGTCCTTAGCAATCACTCCTCACATAAGATGCTCTTCTCTTTGATCCATACATTCAGGTAAATTTCACTATTGCAAATGAAACTTTTTAAGAGCACCCCAGATAAACCTGAAACGAGAAAGAAAGAATGTTTTTTGCTGTTTGATGTGATCTTTTAAATGGCCTTTCATTATCAGACATTTCTTCCATCGTGTGTATGTTCAGGTAGACCTGTGTATCATGAGAGAAAGCCAGGAACACATTAGAAACAGAATTTTGATGACTGGCACTATGTCATTATCATGTTGTTCTATCTATATTGATTTACTGAAAGGCAGAGAGAGAGAGATGGAGAGGGAGCAAGCTCCCATCTACTGCTTCACTCCCCCAAACCCCATAATAACCCAGTCCAGTACTCTCAAGTGGGTGGCAGGAACCCAACCACTTGAGCTATCACCTGCTACTCTGTGTGTTTGCAAGAAACTGGAATCAGGAGTGGAGCCAGAGCTTGAACCCAGAAATTCAAATATGATACATGGGTATCTTTCCAGTGTATCAGTTGCTACACAAAAGGCCTGCCCTTCTTGTTTTTCCTTAAAAAATGTACTTTCTTTCAGTATCTGATTTTGCATTAGGTAACTAAAGGGGAAGCTCTTCTCCTGTTTAGTATCATGCTAATGTGTGTGTTTGTGTGTATGTGTATCTCTGCATATGTGCGAATATGTATGTGTGTGTTCATGTGTGTGGTGTGTGTGTCTTGGAGGCTCTTTGTGTACTTTTGTTTTTAATAATCACATGTAATACAGACTTAAAAAAATAAAAAGCACTGGGCGAATTTAGATGACCCTTTGTGCATTTCCTAAATTGAAGTGGAATTTAAACTACCTGTGAATGAAAAACACGAATCTGAAAATATGAGGCTTATGATTCGTAGTCCTCAGTATTATGGTATATTTCACCTACAGGGAAAAATGATGAGTAGTGAATACCAATATGTTCAGTGGAGACTTGACCTTGAGGGTAGTTTTGTAACCAGTATTAAGAACTGCAGCATAAAGTGAAAAGCATTCTGTGAGGATGAATAGACTAAAATGTAGTTGTTCATGAGCCCCTGGAAACCCTCTGAATATCATAGCTGAGAAACACTATGAGGTTCAGAGAGACTGGAAATTTAGCAATTGGGGCAAAATTAGAACCTAACTTCTAAATCTTACTTTAATGTCCTTGAAGAATTAGAGTTCCAGAAGTAAAATATTTTCTGTAACTTTTAAAAGATTTATTTATTTCAAAATTAGAGTTACAGAGAGAGGGAGAGGAAGAGACAGAGATGGAGACAAGAGGGGGTGAAGGGAGCTGGCTCACTCCCCAAATGGCTATAATATTCAGGGCTGGGCCAGGTTGAAGCCAGGAGCCATGAGCTTCATCTGAGTCTCCCACGTGGGTACAGGGTTCCAAGCACTTGGGCCATCCTCCACTGCTTTCCCTGGCACACGAGCAGGGAGCTGGGTCCAAGTGGAGCACCTGGGAATCAAACCAGTACCCATATGGGATGCTGGTGCTGTGGTACAGCAAGTGAAGCCACCATCTGCAGCACTGGCCCCGGCTTTCTAGTGTCTATGCATTCGGTTTCTACCACGTTCTCTTATTTGGGGTGATTAGCTTTAGTGAGAATTGAGCCTCAGTTTCTCACGTATAAATCAGAAAATAAAGCCTATACAGAGAATATTATTTTAATATATGTAATACTTATTAAAAATAATAAAATCAATCTGCTTAAAGAATATATACTTTCAGACTTTTTAAATTCTAACAATTATAGAATTGCATATTTACTATATTTGCATATTTACTATACTGAAAATATATTCTTAACATATTTTGAACATATTTTGTTTTTAAATACAAATGGTTTAAAAATTTTTACAATTGGAACAGTTTCAGCTTGGAGAGATTTGAAAATGTTTTAGAATTCTAATTTCTTGAGGAAACAAAGGGAGGTTTACTTAGAAAGTAAATGACTGATATTTTCAGTATATACTTAGAAAATGACAAAGCAAAGCAAAAACCTGACAAATATTTAAATTTTTATTTCATCAAAAATGAAAACTATGGCATTGAACTTCTTTTATTACTGGTGTAATTTTTTAAAAACTGATGGGAAACCTACTTCCTGTTATGCCTAGTTAATTGTTTTCACTCTACATCAGTATATCTCACTTATTCACAGCTTGCAGCTTCTCTGTGTGCTCACACACTTTTCCTAAAAGTAAAGCGGAATTAGTTGAGAGTTTAAAATAGAAAAAAACCTGAATGGAAGTAACTTCATTATAATATGAGTTTCTTTTAAAAAGAAAAGAATAGCATGATCTGGCTGAAGAAAATGAATTTTAAGAAAGTAGATTCCAACAGGCTTAGTCTACTATTGTGAGATGGAAGAAATCAAGAAAACACAAAGGAAATACATATTAAATAGGAAAAAAGCTTATAAGACTTGAATTCTGAATTCCAGACAAAAGGATTGACAGAAAAAAAAAGACAAAATGGGTAAATCAAGCATGGTACAGTTGACAGCAGGAGGCATTAGAATCATGTAGTGCTCAGGGCTGGTGCTGTGGCATAGAGAGTAAAGCTGCCACCTGCAGTGCCAATGTCTCATGTGGGCACCGGTTCAAGTCCGGGCTGCTGCACTTCCAATCCAGGTCTCTGCTATGGCCTGGGAAGGCAGTAGAGGATGGCCCAAGTCCTTGGACTCCTGCACCTGCATGGAAGACCCGGAGGAAACTCCTGGCTCCTGGCTTTGGATCGGCTCAGCTCTGGCACTTAACGGCCGTTTGGGGAGTGAACAAGCAAATGGAAGTCTCTCTCTCTCTCTCTCTCTCTCTCTCTCTCTCTCGTGTGGGCACTCTCTCTCTGCCTCTCCTTCTCTATGTATGTAACTGTGACTTTCAGGTAAAATAAATAAATTAAAAAAAAAAAAAGATTCATGTAGTGCTCTAAAATTCGATGTGGTTACTAGGAGTCATATAAAAACAGAAAAAATGAAAAGGACAAATCAAGACTTTTCAATTAAAATAAAAATGTGATTTTAGGGGCCTGCAGTGTAGCGTAATGGGTAAAGCCGCTGCCTGCAGTATCGGCATCCTGTATTGATGCTGGTTCGAGTCCCGGCTGCTCCGCTTCTGATCCAGCTCTCTGTAGTGGCCTGGGAAAGCAGTAAAAGATGGCCCAGATCCTTGGGCCCCTGCAGCCGTGTGGGAGACATGGAATAAGCTCCTGGCTCCTGGCTTCAGATTGGCACAGCTCTGGCCATTGTGGCAATCTGGAGAGTGGACCAGCGGATGGGAGACCTTTCTCTCTCTCTCTTTGTCTCTGCCTCTCTGTAACTCTACCTTTCAAATAAATAAATCCTTTAAAAATGTGATATTTGGACTAGAAGCACTCATCACTAAGGACAAGGTCCATGTGTTCCTCATGTTGACATTTCCAGTCCTCTTCAACTCAGCTCTGCACTTCCCATGTAGCAGGCAATCTATGTATTGTTTAGTAAAACTTGTTAATCAGCAATCTCATATTTTGAAAATGGAGACAACTAATGGTAGATGGCCTTTGAAAAAACAGGTATCTTTTTTTTTTTTTTTTTGACAGGCAGAGTGGACAGTAAGAGAGAGAGACAGAGAGAAAGGTCTTCCATTGCCATTGGTTCACACTCCAATGGCCACCGCGGCCGGCGCGCTGCCGCTGGAGCAATGCACTGATCCGAAGCCAGGAGCCAGGTGCTTTTCCTGGTCTCCCATGGGGTGCAGGGCCCAAGCACTTGGGCCATCCTCCACTGCACTCCCTGGCCACAGCAGAGAGCTGGCCTGGAAGAGAGGCAACAGGGACTAGAACCTGGTGTGCTGGCGCTGCAAGGCAGAGGATTAGCCTATTGAGCCGTGGCGCCAGCAAAAGAGGTATCCTTTATGAAGTCATCCAGAATGCATTGGCCCATATGAGATAGTGTCACACCCACTTTACACTTTATTTAAAAATGGGTAGTAGGATTGCAGGTTAAGATGCCTAGATGTCCTCACTCCACATGGAGCATTTGGGTGCGATGCCCTCCTTCTGCTGACTCCTGTGTCCTGCAATGCCAACCATGGGAGGCAGTGCTGATGACTCAAGACACGGGGCTCCTGCCCCCGACATGAGAGACCTGAATTGAGTGCCTGCTTCCAAACTTCAGAAGCCAGCCAGGATTTCATGGGTATTTGGGGAGTTAATGAGGATAGGCGATCTTTATATTTCTCTCTTTATATTTCTCCATGTTCTCTTCTCACCCTCTCTGCTGCACAAAAAATAAACTTATATACTATATATATACACACACATATATATATATAAAACTTATATAAATAACATTTAGGACACATTGTTTTCTTTCCTTTTTTTAAAGATTGATTGATTTATTTGAAAGGCAAGTTACAGAGAGAGAGAGAGAGAGAGAGAGAGAGGTCTCCCATTCACTAATTCATTCCCCAGATGCTGGCAACAGCCAGAGCTGTGCTGATCTGAAGCCAGGAACCAGGATATTCTTCCGAGTCTCTCACATAGGGCAGGGGCCCAAGGACTTGGGCCATCTTCCACTGCTTTCCCAGGCCATAGCAGAGAGCTGGATCAGAAGTGGAGCAGCAGGAACTCCAACTGGCTCCCATATGGGATTCCAGCACTGTAGGTGGCAGCTTTAGCCTCTATGCCACAGATTCAGCCTCTCTTTTCTTTTTTTAAGATGTATTTTATTTCTTTGAAAGGCAAAGTTACAGAGAGAGAAAGAGAGAGAGAGAGAGAAAGAGAATGAATAAAAATGAATGCATGAATCGTCCATCCACTGGTACTTTCCTCAGATGGCGGCAATGCCCGGGGGCTGGTCAGGCCAAAAGCAGAAGGCTGGAACTCCATTCTGATCTGGGTGACACAGGGCCAAGCCCTTGAGCTTTGTTCAGTTTCATGTTTTGTAACCATGCTCTTTGGTTGTAATTATTTGATTTTACTTAACGCGAGAAAGCTTTATGAAATCAGCAATGCATTCACAAATTTATCTACATTTAAATAAAATAGTTCGTTTGTGTCTGACATATATATGTATATATATGTATATGTATATATGAAGTTTACTTAAACAAGCTACTTATGAAGGAAAGGGTTTTATGTAGCTCAGTTTTCCAAGTTGAAGATCCAAATGGCATGCATGATCCAGGCTCAAGTATGAAGCCCGTGGCACTGTTGGAGGGAGTTGGATGGATCATATAATGAACCAGGAAGAGGATAAGACTGGCTGGGGCCAAAATGCAGCTTTTATAGCAACCCTTTCATGAGAACTCCCTTCTGTGGTCACACCCTTGGTAACCTAAATACCTCCAACCAAGTCCCCACCCCTAAGGGTTCCACCTCCTCCCCATAGCCCTGCATTAAAACCAAGTCTGTAATGCACAAACCTTTAGGAATATTGAGCATCCAAACCACAGAAGAAGCTTATTTCATGCTGTACAAGATGGAAGCCTAAAGGGTTGAACCCTGCTTTCTCTCTTTCACAACTAAATTTCAGGAAACATTATGTGCGTGCGGTCTCTGTCCGCCCATCTCATTCACTGCTGGATCCTCATTAATCCATGTTTATTCAGTTCCTCTCCTCAGATAAGTGGTATTTTTGATGCTTTTCATGCTTGTTATTTTATATAAACTGTTTTAAATAAGAAAAAGGTGTGTTTTCTCCCTCTGTTGCCCAGAAAGGCCTTCCCTTGTTTCATGATGCCGGGTTGTCTTGCTTTCTCCTTCATTCTTGGCTGTTGTTTCTAGCAGCTTTCAAGAGTCCTCCTGCCTTCTCCATCCCTTCAATGACAGCACTGCTCAGGGGCTGGAAAACCTCTTCTTCTCCTTCTGCATGCATTCAAGAATAATTTACTCTCTCATGATTTTCGTGAATGTCTTTCAATGAAAACTTCTAAAAATGATTTCTCTGGCTCAGATCGATTCCCCCACCCCGTCCTCAGGTCTGCGTACCTAATTTCATACGAGACTTCTACTATCAAGACCTGAGATTCATAATCTTTGCACTCTCCATGTGAATAAGGTGCCCAGAGATTGGGCAGCATCCTCAGGTCTTTTCTGCTTCTGATCTCCCTTTTTATATAGTCACTGATTGCTGTGGAAACTGTCTGTTGGATCACCTTCCTTCATTTATCCCCACTGACTCTTCAGTACCGTCCTTCAATTCTTAGCTTTGTAGATCCTGCCTGAGGGAAGCCCTCCCTTCTCCCAAGTTCAACCAAGGGCCCCTATCAAGTGTGTCCACAGTCCACTTTAGTTTGTTCACCCTGATAGTTACATTCTGAATTGCAATGGCAGCTATACTTTACCATTAGAATTTTAAGTTCAGAAGTGAGAGACTAGACTTATTGTGTCACTGATGCATCATCTGTATCTAAAGCATCACTGTTCATAACAGCTTTGTAAATCCTTGCTGAAGTTCACTTACATGTTAAACAATTAAAAAGGCATTACTACTTCCTCAAAAATGAGGAAACTAGAGCAATAAAGCACCATTAATGTGGATATGGTCACACCATTAATGTGGATATGGTCAATAGCTAGGATCTTCTACTACACCATGTAACCATGTTGTATTCATATTTAGACTTCTCTCTCCAGGGGGACTAATCTGCTTGTCTTTCATCACCCACGATGAGTCCATATTCACACAACTATCTGAAAACTCCATGAATCCTGTGATACCAGTGTGCTGCATAAACAAACATAAGATGAATGCCATTCAGTGACAAAGAGATGGGGATTTATTTGAACTTAAATATTCTAAGAACTGTCTTAGCTGAAGTCTTGCAGTATTCTTTGCGTGAATTGCATGTTTCAGAAAGACTATGGTTAACCATTTAGGTTGCAGGTAAGTTGTTTCTTTTTTTAGCTTTTAAAATTTTTTTTATTTATTTGAAATGCAGAGATAAAAATACACACACACAGATATTTAGATAGATAGATAGATAGATAGATAGATAGGGATCTTCCATCTACTAGTCCATTCCTTAAAGGCCTACAGTAGCCATGGTGTGTCAGGCAAAAGTCAGGAGCCTAGAACTCAGTCCAGGTCTCCCATTTGGGTGGCAAGGGCTCCTATGCTTGAACCATCACCAGCAGCCACCCAGGTTGTACATCAGTGGTAGAAAATTGGAATCAGAAGCAAAGCTGGATGCTTGAATGCAGGCACTTCAATTCTAAAATGCAGGTATCAGAAGTTGCATCTCAAAGGTTGTGCCAGACATCCTAATTTCTTTGCTTCCCTAGTAAATACATTATTTTTAACATTGCAGTCAATACCACTGACATTTCTTGAAACCCTAACGTGAGGTTTGGTATCTCATGCAATCAATATGGACTATATGAACTTGAGAAGAACTGCTGATAATGATTTTGTTAACAAGATATGCTCTTTTGTTCTCATTTAACTTTTTTGGTAGGAAAAAATCCAGAAAAAAGCAGTATGTGTAATATTTAATAGAATTCATTAAATAAAGCCCTTTTGAATGTGATTTTTCCTAATGTAACAATTGTGTGTTACAGTAAGTGTATTAGGCATGTTATGTTTTACTTGAACTCGAATGATCATACAGAATATGAACAAACTCTCATTTTACCAGGTAAAAAGTTGAATGCAAATAAAATGCTTAGTTCCAGTACTTCATGATTTTAATCAAGATTTATGCTCTTGGGATCTGTTTTATAACTTTTGATGAAATTCAGGCAATACTAAATATGAACACATAGATGATATTTTGTGTAGAAGGGAGTTTATGAAATATGTAACCAACATCTGTGAAATATGGAATAATTACCATTTACAAAGGGAGACTTTATAACACATATTTAGTTTATGATCTTATGTTAAGAGCTGTCAACTCATTCTTTTAAGTCAACATTCCACAGATGTTCACTAGTCACCTACCATTAAATGGTAACAGAATCTTTTCATTAGAGAATTGAAGAGATTTACAGGCAATGCTTTAAAAATTAAAAAAAAAAAAAACTAAGTGTGATCTGGCTTTCCTATGTGTATAAATGCAACTCATATTTATTTATGATTGCTTATTCTAAAAATACTCAGACCAGCTTAGCAGGGCTTTCTTTCTGAGGCTGTGAAGAGCTTGCTCTGGGATCCTTATTTTGTCAGCCTCTCTAATTGAGGGCACCTTCTTACTTTCAGGGCACTTGCAGCACTGAGAAAACCTATTACAAAGGCTTTTCACATTCCATAACTAAGATAAAATAACAAGGATTGATTATACCACAAACTGCCAAAATCAAGGAAGACTGGAAGTATAGAGCCTCCAAGAGTCGGATACTCTGTCAGTGCCACTCTGAATCTTACTGTTCAGTCCTATTAAAGTCTCTCAATATTTGGGCTGAATTAATTATAAGATAATCATTGTATTTGAAGGGGAAGGAGTACAACTGATTGATTTAAAACATAAGAATACTTGCCATTTAGTGTTAGACACATTATATAGACTAATCTCAAAATTTAAAAATGTCATCCAAAAATCAGTCAGCTTTCTGTAAGCAATTAAAAGAAATTCCAATCCTGGTTAACTGTTTCTTCCACATTACAGTAGTTACATGGATCACTGGAAATGTGGTTTATTAAGACAGTGTAGGCATTGCTTTACATCATATATTTTCATGTAGCAGGTCTACCTTCCCTTGTGAAATGGAAAGGATAGATTGTATAATCTTAGTTTTATGAATGATGATTCACTGAGAGATTGATTAGCTATGTCAACCCAACAAAACACAAAAAGACTGGAAATCAAAAGTCAGAATTCCCATGGAGGGAAGTATACTTACACACATGAATGCGCAAAACATACACACGCACCAGGATCTTCAAAAATTCATGGAAATACATATAATGTTGGTAGATTTCAGGTTTTTTTTTGCAATCAGACATGTTTTATATCCATTTTCCACAAAATTTTGAAGTACCCTTCTTATGTGTGTACACCTGTACATCAATTCCGGTATCAGAGCACTAGTATGATGAAACTTCATTTTAAACATAGAAATGTCATGTGGGATATATATTTTGAAAAAAATATGTGACATCGTCTGATCTATTCCATATTCCATATTCCATCCGTCAGTAACCTATAACATTACTGTTTAACTTCTCTAAAATTAGCTTCATTATGTATACCATGCAGTAATACCTGCCCTATCTCAGTGATGGATAAATTGTATGTGTCATTACCTGGGAGACATAAATTAGTTTTATCTATTTATTCGTTTATCCCTTCATGCAACAAACATTTATTAAGTCCATATAATGCACAGTCATTGAGGTAGATGCTTAAGATAAATGAATGGCTTTACATTGTATGAAGAAATTATAAATCATAAGACACTTGTAAAATCATAAATAACATCATAATTAATAATATAAGACAATTATAAATAGGACATTCTTAGAACCTTAGGCTGAAAACTGTTTCCATGGTCCAGCAAGACATGAGAACAGCATAAACTGGACAGTGTTGCATTATGAATAGAGACAATTTCATATATATGAATTAGAAAGGCATTTTAAGAAAGAGAGATAGTATTTTGACAGCTCTCAGAAAGGAATAGAGGAAAAGGAATGAGAAAAACCACCTAAAAGTGTAAACCTGAGACAATAGCAAGGGGGTAGCAAGAACATTACCAGGTGGGCAGTTTTGGAAGAAGCAGTGACAATTTCAGCTTTGAGGTGGTTGATTTTGAGGTAATGTACACCAAGGAGATGAGGGAAGATTCAAAATTTACATGAAAGGGTGGTGTATAGGCTTGGAGTTAGCACTTAAGTATGAATAAGAAACAAGTATATGAGGAAATACTGAAATGACCAAAGGCTGAACTTGAATCATTGTTTATACTAAGGTCAAAATGGGCAGTAAGACAAAGAAACACAACTGGTAGTATCCCAAACATTTGTGAAGGAAAGAATAGAATATTTTTGAACATTAATAGTAGAGAAGCATGAAAATATGCACTGCTGAAAAAAAAAACTTACCTATATAATAAGCAAATCATGTGTCACCTTTGATGGAGTCACTCCAGCACACTGTGGCCATTGGAGTGTACGGTGAGTTATGGAAGTGGTTTGGGACCAGAAAGAGACAGCAGAGGATTGACAGCAAAATGGTATCCAATAAATATTAGTAATAGAGGTATACTAAGGAATTTTTAAGATAAAAGGACATTAAGAAGAGCTTGAAACCGAGGAAAAATATAGCAGTTGCTGAGGAGGACAATCTCGTGGATAGGATGACTCAGACTTTAAAGAATGGCTGGAGGGAGTGACTCTTAAGTGTCTGAGGGAAATTATGAGGGATTTTTCCATTGCAAAAATGAATTAATGTTTAAGGAGCCAGAAAGAATGCCCAGACAAATGGTGGTTATATTTTAGCTTTATTGCTTAAAAAACCCAAAAAACAAAAACAAACAACAACAAAAAAACCCCACACTGAATTGGAGGACATGAAACATTGCTCAGAATGACACACAAAGCAGTCTTCTTAATATTTACCCTGAGATTATCCAGACTTACGTATCCATGTCATGCATAGCTGAAGAACTCCAGTTATCTCCCTGTCTCCACCATCTTGGTCCTGTTCCAATGACCTCCCCAAAGGTAGATCTGCGTGTGTTTCTGTGCACAGGTTTGTCCAAGCAATTAAAGCAGTAATGGCAACAGAGAGATGCTGGGTAAGCTAAACCCGCTCATTTTATCTTTGAAATAACCAATGAGATAAGTCACTCTTTCTTTTGGGAGAAAAAGAGGGAAACAAAGGTACTAGCCCATGCTTTTCCTTCCTTCATTTTCCACCCTTTATTACACTAAAAGTAAGGGTATTACTAAGTGTAAGTTAATGCCTAAAAAGGACATAAATTTGTTCCCCAAATGTACCTGTGTCTGATAGTCTGCATATAGCACATCATAACATTACTCATTGATGTGACAAACTTTATAACTTATTTTTAGTATTTTTTTCTGGCTATAAAATCTGTCTAGTGAAAAAGCTAAGGTATGATGGCTGAGCTTCTTGAATAGGATATACCATGAATAAGAGATTTTTTTTTTTTTTTGCCTAGGGATTTAACATAATTGTTTTGAAAAACTTAATGTGTGCATTTTCTTGCACTTATATAGTTTTACAATTCTCAGCCACATAAAAATGTGATCTATAGGTATTTGTATAAGATATCTAGAAATTTTACATAAATATTTTGATGCTCTCATTTATTATTTGAATAAAACCTGTCGACCCCTATTATTAATGATGTATATCCATAAATTCTAAAATCTTTGTGTTTAACTTATCTGTCTAGGAATTATAGTATCAGGATATCTTGAATTGAGTGATTTGGGCAAGTCTATTTCAACAACATATTCAACGGCATTCAGTTAAACATGGAGAAAAACACATGAAAATCACATATGTCCAAAAATAGTGATGGACTAATTAGAAGAGGAAGGCACAGTATTGATAATAGAGGCCAATGACTGACTCTGATGTGGAATTAGATGATGGAGATAGGAAAGGTATAATTAGGTAGATGTAATGGTGCTAGCAACGATGTAGACATTTAAATAGTAAATGTTTATTTTTATAAGCAGGAAATCTGATGTGTCATACTTCATGAGAGATATGATGCAGAGAAATAGATAAGGAGACATGATTTAGAAAATAATAACCATTATAACATAATTATTATCATGAAAACCAATTTCCATATTTTCTTAAGTACTTTGAAATGTACAGTTATTCAAAAGTATAAAGACTTGCTAAAGAATTTTTAAAAATTTGGGGAAAACACAAAAATTATTATATAAATTCTCATTTAGGCATGTTTATGCAAAGACTTCAAAAATACATAACCTAATGTCGTGACTCCTGTGTATTGTCAGCCAGACTGTTATACAGCTGGACTATTATATTGTTAAACATTATAAAGGTAAGCTACTATGTGAGATAAAAACTATACATTAGGTATTTCCACTTCACCTTTTGAAAAATATTTTATTTATTGTAGTGGGCTAATTAACAAAAACCAAGTTATAATAAAAGTAGAGATACCAAGAATAACTACTCAGATTAATGGCCTGTATTAATTTTCTTCTCAGTCTGTGAGTAGAATCCTAATCAGAAGACTGACAATCCAATATACTTCTGGCTCCTTCATTACATATTTGTGTCATGTTGGACATTTCACACTGCTGGCTCTCAGTTTCTCACCCCTTGTCCTTTGCTTTGAACCTATCAAGTTATGGTAAGTTGAGTTTGCGGTTTGATCAAAGTCAATGAAGTCACATATGAGAGACAGTAGATGTTTTATTATTACTTAATGAAATTAAGGAATAAACAAGGAGAATATTTTTCAAAAGCAGAGAAAGAGGCATCATTTTGAGGGTAGGATCCAATTATCAGTGTTGAATGAGGAGACATTTTGAACATTGAAGTAGGGTTTTGAATGTTGAATTAAGAAGTCAAAATATTCTTTAAAATCTTTAGGATATGATAGTTTGAGAGAATGAATATAAGCAGAGGTTATAAAATAAAAGATCATACTGGGATTGGCATTATGACCTAGTGGATTAAGCCACAGCCTGTAATGATGGCATACCATACAGGCACCAGTTCAAGTCCCGGCTGCTCTGTTTCAGATCCAGCTCCTTGCTAATGCATTTGGTAAAATATTGGAAATTGTCTCAAGTTACGGCCCCTATATCCATGTGGGAGACCTGGATGAAACTCCCGGCTTCCACCTGGTCCAGCCCCAGCCATTGTGGCTATTTGGGGAGTGAACCAGCAGATAAAATCTCTCTCTCTCTTTCTATTTTCAAATATATACAATCTTTTAAAAACATTTAAAAATCATGCTATAGGTGAGAGGTATGTGTGGTTAGGGCTTGTATTGAAATAAGAGTGGCAAGACTTATCTGAAGCTATAGAAGGATAATTTAGATTATATAAAACTGTAATGGTATTGGAGAATAACATATTAAGATGGAATAGATAATTTTCAAGTTGAAGGTACACTGAATTCAAGTAATATGGGATTGAAAGAAACTAAGCTTCAATGTCATTGAGATAGTGAAAATCTGTTTCAGTAGTGTTAAGGATGATTCCAGATTGCAAAAGAAGTGGAGGGAAGAGATGGTGAGAAAAAATGAAGGCAGCTGGCATATCTCATATCTTCTAGGAGTTTGGCATTGAAGAAAAATAGAGAAAAACTTCCTAAAATATTGGGATGAAATTTACTTAATTGCATTTTGGCAAGTTCTGGAGGCTTCTTGTCTTCTAATCTGCAGTTTTTCAGAAGTAAAGACAGCTTTTCACATTTCCTGTCTTCTCAGCTTTGGCTTCCAAGCCATCTTGATGATGAAGTTATCTTCAGATTTCAAGGGTGTGATGTTGCATATTGGACCACATATGCTATTCCTTTCTGTGAAGCTTTTTCATTATTTTGATTTATTTTTTCACATAAAAGTTTGTATTTCCCTTTTTCCCTCGGTTGCTAGAGGCTGCCACAGTGAGCTCTTCATTCTCGAGTAGATGGTCTTCAGGGATAGACACAGAGAAGCCTGGGTTCCGAGGATAGAGCCCTCTTCTCTTCCTTACCTCACTCATTTAAATTCTTTGGCCTCTCTCATCCATGGCCATGGGATAGGATGTCCATGGAAAATTGACCCAATGAGGAAGTCTCAGTTATGGACAATTTATATGTTTTAAGGTGTGAGAGAGAAAGCCACTAACACACAGGCATCTTGAGCAGGGTTTCTTTGAAAACCATCAAATTCTAAAGACAAAAGGAAAAAAGGTCATTGTATGATCAAAGGATTTTCCAAACTTTGATACCCGCTTTCATATCTTTCCTATAATCAAGGTTTGATTCCTTCTTCTTTCTCAGAAAAACTTGATTTAAAAATGAAAATCATATTTTAGATGATGCAAACTATATGGAGATGTTTATCTTCAATATTTCAGCTAATCATTTCACTTAATTAAAAATAATATTATTCAAAATGAAAAGCAATTTTATTATATTATTTTTGTCTTTTGATAGTGTGTTATCTACTATTTTCTTACAGATTGTCTCAGAACTTAGTGACTTGCAAAACAAACATTTATTATCTCATACTTTCTGTGGGTCAGGAATCCAGTACCTAATTATTTGACTGGTTCTGGCTCAGGAATTCTCAACAGGGTTGCAGTCAAGATGTTGGCTGGGATTGTCATCCTCGTCCTCACAAAGTTCAAGATAGTGAGGATCCTACTCTCAGATCACTCACTTGGCTCTTGGCAGGCTCTAAGACTTTGATGACTGTGTGATTGAAAGAGCACTTCTTGCTTCATGGGCCTCTCCATAAGGGAGTGCAACTGTCCTTTAGTGTAAGCAAGGCCAGGAAATTCTTTTGCCATATTCTAATCATTGCATGCAAGTTGCTAGGTGCAATTCACACTCAAGGAGTTTATACGATGTCATTACTACTATTTGATGGGATAATTTGACATTTTATAGGCTGCTGTACACTTTGCTGATACTTGTTCAAACATAATTTTTAGTTGTATTTCATAAAACATACACAATCCAACAGAAAATGGCACACACTTTTCATTTGTTTTCTCTTTTAAACCATTTATAACATAACATTTTGTGTCATTTATTTCATATGTAAACATTACATATAAACACATACTATCTCAAAATAAGGAATGGATATTTAATTATCACATAATATGAGATTAATAAAATACAAAGTGAGGGGGAAAAGGATATATTATTATGTAAGTGGTATGATTCAGTTAAAAATTTATAAATATCTATGTACCAAATAGGATGGCATCTATATATCACATATATGTGTATGTACATATATGCATAAATATGTGAACTTCTACCTATAAGAGAAAGTATGAAATTTGTCTTTCTGTGTCTGGCTTATTTTACTTAGCATTGTACTACTACTTAGCATTGTAGTCTCCAGTGTCATCTATTTTATTGCAAATGCTCTTTATAACTGAGGCATACTCCATCATGTATATATACCACATTTTCTTTATCCAGCCATCCATTGCTGGACATTTAGGTAGATTTCATAACTCTGGTATTGTTGAATGGGCTGCATGAAATGTAGGTATGTGAGTATCTCTTTCATGTGCTGACTTCATTTCTTTGGTTGTATTCCAGAAGTAGATAACTGAGGAGTCAAATGGTGAATCTATTTTTAGTTTTTGAGGTATCGTCTTACTTCTACTAAAAGTGTTTTAAGTTTTTCTTTTCTCTACATCCTCTACATCAGTATTTGTTATATTTTGACTTTGTTTAATAGCCATTCTGACTGGAGTGAGATGATACCTCATTATGGTTTTTACTCGAATTTCCCTGATGACTGCTGACACTGAACATTTTTCATTTCTTTGTTGGCACTTTGAATTTCTTATTTTGAAATAATGTGTATTCAGACCCTTTGCCCATTTCTTAATTGGATGATTTTTTTGTTGTCCTATTTCTTGAACTCCTTATACGTTCTGGATATATTCCTTTATCAGATGCATTTTTCAAAATTATTTTCTCCCATTCTTTTGGTTGTTTCTTTATTTTGTTGATCATTTCCTTTGCTGGGTAGAAACTTCTTGGTTTGATAGAATTCCTTTTGCCAATTTTTGGTTTGATTGCCTGTGCTTTTGAAGTCTTATCCAGAGTCATTGCCTATGCTAAATTTTGGAGTGTTCCTCCAATGTTTTCCTCTTGAAATTTCAAAATTTCAGGGCTCCCATTTGCATGCTTGATTGATTTTGAGCTGATTTTTCTGTAAGGTGTAAGGTAGGGATCTTTGGCTTTCCATTCTCTTCCATTGGGCTCCTGTCTGTTTTCATTCCAACACTTTGCTATTTTGGTTAAAAGAGCCCTGTAGCATGTTTGAAATCTGATATTGTGATAATTCTGACATTGTTTTTGTTGCTCAAGGTTGCTTCAGCTATTCAGGGTCTTTGGTGTGTCCATATGATATGTAGAATTTCTTTTCTAACTCAGTGAAGAATGTTATTGATATTTTGATGGTGATTGCATTGACTCTGTAAATTGCTTTGCATAGTATGGACATTTTGATAATATTAATTCTTCCAAACAATGAACACAGAGATTTATTCATTTTTGTGTGTCTAAAGACTTTCCTGTTTCTTTTCTCAGTGCTTTGTAATTGTCATTTACAGATCTCTCACATCCTTGATTAAATTTATCCCAAGGTATTTAATTTTTGCTAGTTATTATGAGCAGAATATTTCTTACAAGTTCTTTCTCAGCAAGATTATGTTGGGTGTATAAAATGCTAAAGATTTTTGTGTACTTTTTGTATTCTGCAACTTTGCTGATTTAACACTTGAAATGGTCTCTTTGGGATCTTTAGTTTTCTCTCTATATAGAATCTTGTCACCTGCAAAAAAGGGATAATTTGACTTCCTCCTTTCCCATTTGTACACCTTTTATTATTTATTCTCTTGCCTAATGGCTGTAGCTCAGCATTAGTACTTTTCTAGTTTTCAATGTAATTTACACTTCTTTTATTTTTGAAAGAATATTTACCTCTTTCAGTATTTATGTAAAATTCCATAACTTAAATGTAAATGATTCTTATTTTATTTACTGTGTTCTTTATATATCAACAGTTTGTTAGACTTTATACATATATACTTAATGGCAAATGTTGTACAAATGTTTACTAATAAATGTTTTTTAAAGCATGTTAATGGGAGCCGTCACTGTGGCACAGTATATTAAGCTGCTGCCTGCAACACTGGCATCCCATATGGGCATTCGTTTGTGTCCTGGCTGCATTTTGGATCCAGCTCTCTGTTTATGGCCTCAGAAAGCAGTGGAAAATGGTCAGTGTTCCTGGGTCCCTGCACCCACTTGAAGACCCAGAGAATCTCCTGGCTCCTGGTTTTAGATCAGCCCAACTCTGGTACTTATGATCATTGGGGAATGAACCAATCGATTGATCTCTTCTCTCTCTATCTTTCCCTTTTTTCTCCCTTTCTCTGTCTGTAACTCTGCCTCTCAATTAGATAAATCTTTTTTAAAAAGCATGTGAATGGGTAGAATTTCTATGCAAACATCACACTACCAAGTATTGATAAGCTTTTTATTGATTGCAAATTTAGTATCCAGCACTGATAAAGAGATTCTTGTTTTCAATATCATATTCTTATTTATTATTTTGTTGTATTCTATATTTAAAGTTTGAGTCATAGTGGGAAGACCATTATCTGACACTATGAACTATGCGCAACCATTGAGATCAAATCTCTACATGTAATTAATTAGAATGTCACATATTGAAATAAAGACCAATTCCATATTTCTAAATTAACACAATATGTCTGCTCAATGACAGATTTTTATACAAATAGGAAGAGGGACTATTAGTTACTGAAACTTGAGACCCAATCATATCTCACAAGGAGTGCAAAGGGCTCTTGAATGTGGAGAAATGTTATCATCCCTTAATAATGTATAACATTTTTATCAAACCCAAGCATTTTGTAATTTCATTAAAGTCAAAAACAGAAGATCAAATTATAATCATTCCTTTATTTTTTTAAAGATTTAGTTATTTATCTGAAAGACAGGGTTAGAGAGAGAGAGAGAGAGAGAGAGAAAGGGAGGGAGAGAGGAAGCTCTTCTATCTGCTGGTTCACTCTCCAAATGGCCACCAACTACTGGGTCTGGGCCAGGCCAAAGCCAAGAGCCAAGAGCTTTATCTAGGTCTCCCACATGGGTGCAGGGGCCCAGGGACTTGGGAAATCCTTTGCTGCTTTCCCATGCGTGTGAGCATGGAATTGGATAGGAAGTAGAGGAGCCGGTACTCATCCTGGCACCCATATGGGTTTCTGGCACTGCAGGCTGCAGCTTAACCTGCTGCTCCATCACACCAAGCCCATCTTGATTTACTCTGAAGACATTTTCTTTATGTTTTCCTAATGTCTGTACTATCAGAATGCCTTCCGCTTTATGTTATTGCTCGACAGTGTCTTGAAGGGAAGTGACAATATAAGAGCTCTACCTGAAGGGTAGGCTTTCTTAATATTGCATCTTTGTTGAGGGACAGTTGTGGAAATGGAGGAGAGGGGGACATCCGCTTGATGAAATGCAGGAGGACTCATTTTGTGAACCAATGCTAAGTCCCAAGTCTAATTCTTAAACATGCTCTGGAGACAACCTCCCAGTGGGTCTCCTTGTAATCAGTCCTCTCCCACCAACATACATCCTACATACTTAGCTTGACAGAGGGTAGACAAGTGCCAGGTGGATTTTATAATGAGATTGTAATGAGAAAAAACTCTGTTCCCCTCTGTTGTGAAGCCTTTTACAATTATATTCTGACCCTTCCAAGGCATTCATATTTTAATTATTTTATCCAGCCCACACCCTGAATTTCAAGCAAAAGGAGGCATTATTGGTTTAATGATGGCCTGAATAATGCCAAATCCTCTTGTGATATTTTAAAAATACTTCAATGGTCAGTATTTCACAAAGGAGCTTGTTCATGGCCACTGCCTTGCCATTGTTTACCTTCTTAGATCATTCTTTATTTTTTCTCATTTATGTACTACATATTTTTCTAGACCTTGTTCAAATCTACCTTATCCATGAAGTTTCTCCCCCCCCTACTTTTATTAACTCTACTTTTTTTTAAACTTATATTTAATGAATATAAATTTCCAAAGTACAGCTTATGGATTACAATGGCTTCCCCCCCCATAACGTCCCTCCCACGCGCAACCCTTCCCTTTCCCACTCCCTCTCCCCTTCCATTCATATCATGATTCATTTTTGGTTTTCTTTATATACAGAAGATCAGTTTAGTATACATTAAGTAAAGATTTCAACAGTTTGCTCCCACACAGAAACATAAAGTGAAAAATACTGTTTGAGTACTCGTTATAGCATTAAATCTCAAAGTACAGCACACTAAGGACAAAGATCCTACATGAGGAGTAAGTGCACAGTGACTCCTGTTGTTGACTTAACAAATTGACACTCTTGTTTATGGCCTCAGTAATCACCCTAGGCTCTTGTCATGAGCTGCCAAGGCTATGGAAGCCCCCTGAGTTCACTGACTCTGATCATATTTAAACAAGGCCATGGTCAAAGTGGAAGTTCTCTCCTCCCTTCAGAGAAAGGTACCTCCTTCTTTGATGACCCATTCTTTCCACTGGGATCTCACTCACGGAGATCTTTCCTTTAGGTTTTTTTTTTTTTTTCCCCCAGAGTGTGTTGGCTTTCCATGCCTGAAATACTCTCATGGGCATTTCAGCCGGATCCGCATGCCTTAAGGGGTGATTCTGAGGCCAGAGTGCTGTTTAGGACATCTGCCATTCCACGGGTCTGCTGTGTATCTCACTTCCCATGTTGGATCGTTCTCTCCCTTTTTGATTCTATCAGCTAGTATTTGCAGACACTATTCTTGTTTATGTGCTCCCTTTGGTTCTTAGTCCTATCATTATGATCAATTGTGAACAGAAATTGATCACTGGGACTAGTGAGATGGCATTGGTACATGCCACCTTGATGGGATTGAACTGGAATCCCCTGGTATGTTTCTAACTCTACCATTTGAGGTAAGTCAGCTTGAGCATGTCCCGAATTGCATATCTCTTCCCTCTCTTATTCCCACTCTTGTATTTAACAGTGATCACTTTTCAGTTAAGGTTCAGCACTTAAGAATAATTGTGTATTGATTACAGTATTCAACCAAATGTATTAAGTAGAGCAAACAAAAAAAAAATACTAAGAGGGATAACATATTAAGTTGCTCATCAACAGTCAGGGTGAGGGCTGATCAAGTCACTATTTCTCTAGTGTTCATTTCACTTTAACAGGTTTCCTTTTTGGTGCTCAGTTAGTTGTCACCTATCAAGGAGAACAAGTGGTTTTTGTCCCTTTGGGATTGGCTTATTTCACTCAGCATAATGTTTATTAACTCTACTTTAGAAAAATCACATCCTCTTTTGAATATTACCTGTGCCTGGTGGTAAAAACAGCAGAATATACCACAATGTTGTCCAAGATGTATTTCAAATATGCACATTTGAAATATGATTCTTGAAGTCAGATGATCTTGGGAAATATCACAAAGTAGGTCTCACTGTGAGTGACTGAACAAATATATTGATATATCAAACTATGCCTTTAAAAGACCTCTATTTAGGAAACTTATTCAAATTCCTTTAATGTAGTATTTCTTGAACTGCTACTCGTGTACCCTTGTTTTATGTGATAACTGTTATCTTCCTCCAGAATACACCTTCAGAAATGCTGGGGAAATATAAGCAGCGTTTGAGGCTGGATAGACGTGTGTTTGAATCTTACCTGTGTGGCTTAATAACTAATCTCAAGATATTTACTTTAGAACTTTAAGCTCTTATTTTTTGCATGTGACAAAATGGGAATTATTTCATACAAAGTAGGTAACCTAAATAGGCTAATATGCTCCTTAAACATTCTGTTCTCCCAGAGGCCCTGAAGTTCAATATTTTATGTAGCTTAGTATACTTTTTCCTTGGAGGCAGAAAACATTTTGTATGCATCTTATAAATATTCAGTAAAACCTTGTACACTATAGGTCTTGGATAGATTAGTTCAGCCTGAGAAAATGTTCAGTGTGTCTACATTGTTTAGTTCATAGTGATTACTTATTATGTAGAAGATACATAGCTGTTAGATTCATTGAAAATAATTGATATGTTTTTGCATTAGTTCTGACTGTGAATGCTGCATGCCACTATTTTCTAACAATAACCATACAATGGAGAGTTGGTGGCTTTTGGGGTTGTCTAAATAATTTCATGGATATATCCAGCCTCAGTTATTCAACAACAGAAACTGTGGTTAGCATTTGTATTACTGCTAAGGAATACTAAAAGTTCACAATATTCTGGTGGCACTAACAGTATGGCCACTGAATAATTCAGGATATTTATAAAGCCATTAGTGCAAGAAGGTTTTGTGTTCTCCAGAAGGCTGCACAGCCAGGCCTAAGGTACATCTTAACACGGACGCAGGCTCTAAAATAGGAAGACACAAATCTACCAATAGGTAACTTTGTTTTAGCCAGATACATACTTTTTATTATCTCTGACAAAGTTTGAATAGTGGTTTTCAAAGACTCTTCGTTTTACTTTCAGATTCATTTTTCACAATTAGTTTAATGATCCATTCCTGTCTGGAGGGTCTCATTTATGAGTTCTCTCTGCTTTAACAACATAAAATCTCTCTGGAAAGAGTACACTGAAGTTATGAGATGGAGGATATTGCAGTAAAGGACAGGAAAGTTCTTTTGCTCTATTCTGTTGGCTATGAATGAATTTTCTTATAATTCCCCTAGGTTAATGGATCCTGATGACATTCAAATAATATTTGACTACTTTAATTTCCAGTGCTAATTAATATAATCCCAAACTGGTAGTGAAATAATTAACATTTTTTTCTCTTTTTAAGGTTGAATACCAAAACTTTGCAGCTGACATAGTAATAAGTACTTCATTAAATTTAGGCAAACATTGAATTTTTCAGTAAATATTTTTAAAACTATATTCAAAACAGTGCTTATGGTAATTTCTCATGTTTCAACATTGTCTGCTTCATTTTTATGCCTAGCTGGGCCAGATCTAGGAGCATGCAAGTAAAGCATTGAGAGGTGGGCATAATAGGAAGAACTTGAGCTTTTAAAAATGATCTAGATTGCAATCTGACTCTCTAGCAATTTCCTTTTCTGTGATACCTCATAAAATTTGGCTAAATATTTAAATAAGAGATTCATGTGATAATAAATTTTATATATTTGTGTGTATGTATATATATGTGTATATATATATGTATATATTTTATTTATTTCTCCTCCACTATGAGATTCTGCTGTTCTGCTATGGAATCAGCTTTCTAGTCTGTTCTTGATCAATTCTAGGTAATGTGGGCACGTTATTTGTAGTTCTACATTAGTCAGGCCAACTTACTCTTTCACTGGCACACAGGATTGCAAAGTTGATACAACTATTTCCCCATGATTTTGGACTAATTCATGGATGCCAGTGACCATTGCAGAATAATGCTGTGAGTAATTCTGTAAAGAATGGAACTGTAATCTTTCCTACTCCGCCTCTCATTTTAAATGATTTTTTTAAAGTAAAGCTATTAGGATTATGTGCTTTACTTAGGCTTTGGAGAGTTCTGAAAATTAGATGCTGCAAAGAAATGGAATGAGTTCTGTATGCTTTAACTGGAAGTACTTTTTCCCTCTATTACTTGTTTGTGGTATCCATCAAGATCTGCTGAGTTTATTAACTTTTCTGCCTCAGTAAGGTGTGCATAATATATAAACTAAAG
Source organism: Oryctolagus cuniculus (assembly GCF_051225735.1). NCBI lineage: Eukaryota > Metazoa > Chordata > Mammalia > Lagomorpha > Leporidae > Oryctolagus > Oryctolagus cuniculus. Next base: position 102,502,761 of record NC_142874.1, on the reverse strand, counting down.
AGTCCTTGGGCTGGAAAATTGATTTTATGCTTACAATGGGCAAAATTTCTACCAACCCTAATAATAGTAAGAGTAATTTTATTTTCTGTAAGAGCTATGATTTCCTTTGTAATTCATAGTAGGGGAGAATTATGTATAATTTTAATTTTTCCATTCAACCAAAGAATATAATTCTACTAGGAACATGGATACACGTTAGAATAGTCACAAACAGAGACACATATATTTGAAAGCTTCTTTCCTTTTTATTCATTTATGATTTTCTAGGATATTGTCTCGTTATTATATCCTTTCTTTTTTTTTCTGAGAAACTTTTTATTTAAGGTATATAAGCTTCATGATGTATTTCATAAATACAAATTTAGGAGCATAGTGATTCTTCCCATTCTACCCTCCCTCCCACCATCCCCCACCTTTCTTCATCCTCCCTCTCCTATTCACATTCTTATTTTTTTCTAAAATTTATTTTCAATTAACTTTATACTAAATAAGGGGTTCAATGGTATGAAACAAAAAAACCTGTTCCTCATCAGTTGAGATAAGGGCTGTTCAAAGTCATTGCATCTCAAAGTGTCAATTTCACTTCTGTAGATTACCTTTTAGGTGCCCTATTAATTGGTTATTCAATATGCTGTATAACTAAGGAATAAGCCAGTGAATTCATAATATTTCTTGTTGTAGAGATTTATGTAAATTATTTCTAATCACATAAAATTTAGGTAATCTTTTTGTCTTCTCTATACCTCCGGCTTATTCAGTTACCATGACCACATCCTATGCCTTCTTAGGAACCCTGGTTTTCAGCTAAATGAAATGATTACATACCAATGCACAACTTTCATTGACTCATGTCTACTCTTATTTTGTTCCTTTCTCAACTTGTCTTTTCTCTACTTTGAATCTGTTTTAATTTTTCTTATTCTTCAAAGTCAAGCTCAAATGACCTCTTGCATGATATTTTAACCTGATCATAGATCCTTAACCCCTTTGAATCTCTATAACATTTAATTGCAATATCTTGCTTGGAATATATCACCTTTTGTTACGTATTTGACAATTTATCAGTCTGTCTTATCCTTGCTACTTGTCTATAAACTCAGTGAAGCAGAAACTATACCTGCATTATCTAATATATAGGTCTTCCATATGGGGAGAAAGAAAACTCTTTAAGAGTTAAGTAAAATTAAATTTATTTAAAGTAAAGCTAACTTTTAACATGCAATAATCAATACTCATGCAAATACAATTATAGCAATATAAGTTACTTTCTAGTATGCACAGATAAGCCCAAAAGCTGATGAAGAAAATCTGCTTGCCCTTAATTGAAAGACATTTTAAAGGAGAAGAAAGACATAAAACCATTGCCTTGGTTCATGTCAGGATGTAGTAATGGGATGATAGACATTTAAGTGCACTTGGAGCATTTAATGAGAGATGACAGAGAGATGATCATTGAGTGAATGAATGTGAAATATTTGGGTTGTAGCACATAATTTTGATACTAACATTTACAGCTGTAGGTGATGGACTCAAAGTCCACAGTAATGTAATATATTCCGTTCTGAGTGAAATTGAAGAAGAATTCTGCCCCAGATCAATACCTGACAATAATATACATTTAAGATAGAAAAAAACCTCACCCATCCACAGGCAAACAAGCTCTGTGTAAATGGAAAAAGCATTTGAAATACATACTTAATCATGAAGTATGTTGTAGTTAACATAATAAACCCAAACTACTTGAAAATTCATATTGTTATGAAATATATACATACATTCATTCCTGCTTCAAGGCCAAATATAGAACTTTTTTCTGGCTCTAAAGTAAGCCCTGAGTCATCAGTATGGTAGGTATATTCTTCTAAGCCATGTCCTAACTACTGTGTCTAATGACCACTCCTCTCCTTAACTGTTAACTACAAATTTATAAATAGTTCTAACGTAGACTGTGATCTTGACAAATTGTCTAACTCTGTGGAGTCTTCATATTTCATTTTCAAATGTACAGTTATGTTACTTTTACTTTCATATGAATATTTTAATAATATTAACAATATTAATTTTATAGTGGAAAAACTCGTGAAGGGATCCTCTGTTTCTTAACTATATTTATGAGAAAATATCCAAGGATGGAATAAATGGTAAATGTCATAAATGATTGAATCAGGGCTGATGGCTGATATTATCTTTCATCCAAAAAATTTCAAGTTTATTTTCTGTTTACTGAATTCAGATACCTACTGGAAGCTAAAAGCTTTAAATATTACCCCACTTTAAATGTCAGTTTAAGAATATCAAGTAATATTAGAGAAAATATTTTGAAGACAACACAATTGCAGGTTTTTCTTCAACATACTTCATTTCTTAGCTACAGCACTTACAGTATTAAATTGCTGGCTGGCGCCACGGCTTAATAGGCTAATCCTCCACCTGCAGTGCTGGCACCCCAGGTTCTAGTCCCGGTCGGGGCACTGGATTCTGTCCTGGTTGCTCCTCTTCCAGTCCAGCTCTCTGCTGTGGCCTGGGAGTGCAGTGGAGGATGGCCCAAGTCCTTGGGCCCTGCACCCATATGGGAGACCAGGAGAAGCACCTGGCTCCTGGTTTCGGATCAGTGCGGTGTGCCGGCCGCAGCGGCCATTGTGGGGTGAACCAATAGAAAAAGGAAGACCTTTCTCTCTGTCTCTCTCTCACTGTCCACTCTGCCTGTCAAAAATAAAATTGCTATGCATGTATGTATGTGTATATCATTGTGTGTATCTATTCATTTCTATAGCAAGAGTATTATCTCTTCAAGACTGATGTCTAAGTTCATTTTCTACTACTAGTGCCTATTACAATGCTACAGTGCCTGGTATATATATGTGTACATATGCTATGTATTAAAGAAAGGGAAGGAATAACAACACCCCCACCATGGTGTACAGGCTCAGTGTTAGTTACTTTTAGACAATAGTGGACTCTGTATTGTTGCTAATATTTCAGTAGATTGGCTTCTGCGGTAACAGAGTAAAAATTATCGGGTACATTTGTTTGCGACTGCTATGTTGTTACAACAATCACCAAAAACAGCAGCTTAAAGCAAAATGTATTTATCAATTTGCAGTTCACTGTGTCAGAAGTCTGTTATGGTATGACCTTATTCTCTCCATAAGGTATCAGAAATCTGAAGTCAAGGTGTCAGTAGGACTTTGCTTGCCTATGCAGTCCCTGTATACAATCTAGACATCTTTGTAAACAGTAGGGATTCCTGTGTTCTTTTCTATTTCTAGTTTTGGTAGATTGACAGAATTCAGTATGCTTTGATATTTGAGTAGTTAGACTTTTTCTGTTTTTTTTTTTTTTTTTTTGGTGAAGTATTTACCTAGTTTCAGAAGGCATGTGTAATGAATGTTAAAATAAAAGTAAAAATTGCTTAAATGCAGTATTTCAAAATGTTAAAGTTTCATGCATAGAAAATGTCACAATCTCCATATTGCCATCCAATTTAATATGGATTTTTTTTTTTATTTTTAAGAGTATAAAATGTTACCACAGAGTCATTCTTCATGGCACACAATCTCTAATTGCATTTAGAGGAATAAAACAAAGTTTGCCAACAGTGAAAACAGGGCACCAGAAAATCCATTGACGGCGTATCCAATGAACACAGTTTCAGACAATAGAAGGCATGTGCGGCCTGGCTGCACCTATTCACTCTGCTGTCAGCAGCTGGCATGCCTCCTTCAGGGCAGCAGAATGGCGCAGGAAGGATGTCTGTTTTGCAAACAACATGTAGAGAGATTTCCTGACTCTGTATGACCTTGCCATACCATGGAACAAGAGCAAGAGTCATGCCTTTAGAACTGATAGCCAATTACAACTACATATAAGGGGCAGCTCCAACACTCTTATGCTCATAAGCAGAATAATTTGAAGAGATTGGTAAAATGTGCCAAAGTTAACCCATATGTCACGTGGTACATGACACAGTTTCATTGCGAGTATGGCCACGGTGTGCAAGGCAGGTGCTCAGTTGCAAGCCACTGTAGTGGCTGGAAAGTGTACCTTACTATTAAAATCTGTTCAGTCTTATAACTGTTTTTGGAGTGTTGTCCAAGCTGGAGGTTTATCTCATTGTGATTAACAGTGCACCTCCCACTTTGTTACCTTTTCTGTAGTTAGTTATCCCTTCAGGGTTAAAAAACGATCACATCTGCACTAGGTTGTTCCTCTGTATTCAACTGTTCTTTTTTAAAATATTTATTTATTTATTTGAAAGTCAGAGTTACACAGAGAGAAAGGCAGAGAGAGAGAGAGAGAGAGAGAGAGAGAGGTCTTCCATCTGCTGGTTCACTACCCAATTGGCCATGGAGCCAGGTGCTTCCTCCTGCACCCCTCCCACGTGGGTGCAGGGGCCCTAGGACCTGGGCCATCTTCCACTGCTTTCCCAGGACATAGCAAAGAGCTGGATTGGAAGTGGAGCAGTTGGGTCTCGAACCGACGCCCATATGGGTTGCCGGCGCTTCAAGCCAGGGCATTAGCCTGCTGTGCCACAGCACAGGGCCCTCAATTTTTCTTATGTATTAGATTGTTCATTTGTTTAAAAAAAAAGAATTACACAAAAGCAGTATGTTGACAATAGTATGTCAATTATTGAATCAGATTTCCTCAATTAATTGTAATAATCTTTCTAATGATGGTATTTCTTCCTTTTTCATTATTTCATAATCTGTCCAACCTATTCAACTTTAAAAATGATAACTAGGGCTGGACATTTGGTATAGTTAAGATTTCTGGGATACCTGTATACCATATCAGACTGTCTTAGTTTGATTTCCAGCTCTGCTAATGATTCCAGCTTCCTGTCAGAGTACCTCCAGGAAGCAAGTAATGGTTCAGGTAATTGTGTCCCTGCCATCACCTGGGACACCCAGATGTAGTTGTGGGCTCCTGGCTGTGCCTGATCTTGTGTTGGTTGTTGCACATTTTTGGGAAGTGAATTAGCAGATGGGAGATACTGTCTCTCTCCTCAGTCTCTCCCTCTCTCTCTTCCCCCTTTGTATCTCTTTCAAACAATTACAACAAATAAAATTTTAAATTATATTTATATATCTTCCTAAAATTATAGAACATACCCTGTTTCCTACCACATGTAAATGATATATCTGCACACTGATATTCCTTATTTCTGGTTCAGAGAAACTTCAGCAACTCTTCCATTCAGTTTATAATCAGAAGGGCTTCAGGTTTAACTGGTGTAACTCTCCAAAAGGAGCTAAATTTACATTTGCAGCTTCTATAAGAAAATCTGTTTTATTTAGATTTATAGCATATTTGAAACTCTTCTTAGCTTTGTTGAATTATGATATTTCTCCTACCATGTGATGTCTTAATTTGAGAAAAACTTTGTACTTTGTTAAGTATTCACAAAAATAAACCTCTAACTGCATTTAGAAAAATAAAATGAAGTTTCCTGGGAAAATGGGACCCTAGTATGAACCTTCTCAAAGCAGTTTTCAAATTTTCAGTCTTTTATAAAAGTTGTCTTATAAGGTGAAGTTAAAGGCAAATAAACCTGTGTTGTGGATCCCTAGGCAACAATTTTGATTGAAGTCCTTAGTATTTGTGGTTTAAATATTTCACACAAATCTCATTACATTATTAATATTATGACCTTTTAAAATAATCCTAGAATCACCTTTATCTATCTATTCAAACACATTATCTACTCAAACCCTGATAATAAAAGGTTAATAAAGGAAACAAAATCCTTTGCCCTCATGGAACCTACATTCTAGATAGAGCAGAAAATGAACAGTAAGTAGTTAATATATTTAGTTTATCAGATGGTGATATGTAATATGAAGAAAATAAATCAGAGCAGAAAGAAAGAGAATGGAGCCAGAGCCTGCCTTTTTAAATAAGATTTCAAGGAAGGCCTCACTAGGAAGGGGAGCAAAGACCTTGAGCAGCTGAGTAAGTGAGCCGTGTATTTGCTGAAAGGAACAATCATTCCGAGCAGAAGGAAGTACAAGGTCAAGTTCACTATGACGGGCACATGCTTTCAGTGATGTAGGAGCAACAAGGAGGCCAGGTAACTGTATAACAATGAGCAGGAGCTGAATAGTAGGGTCTCAGTTCTGAAGTTTAACAGTGAATACAATTCCAGAAAGCTCTGTCAGTCTCAGGGGGAAAATTCCTACAGGTCAGTTGAGATGTCATTCCAAGCTGCCCTGATAATCCAGGTGACTTTTACAGAAATCTTCTGTCCCCAATATTTTCTCAGAGTGCTTTTTTGTTCCTCAGATACACACTCCCCTTATTATTCTGAAATTACTGAATATTTGATTTCAGTAGAAAAAATGAAGATTTCCTAATTTGTCATCTTGGCAGAACCTTTAAGTGTAAAATTATTTTGAAATACAATTTACATGAAAGTATTTGAGGATTTTATAATGATAAAAATTACATACCCCATATTTTACTATACATGTATTTTGATGGTTTCCAGGTTCTGGAAACACTATTGAATTACAGTTGAAAGCACACTACATTTTTAACAGTTTAATCAGAAGAAAAAATGTTATAAACTAAGTTGTACCTTCTTATAAAATCACAGACTCATGTAGACTTAATTCACAGGTTTAAGAATTGTTATCTGGAAGTAACCTTAAACCAGCACTTCTAATTCCTCATACTTTGAACCTTTGCTAAACAACTAGCTGGGGATATGCCTATGCCCCTGTAAAGAAGTTAGTACTATCTGGAAACGATCAGGCGTAAGCTCTAGGTCCATGAGAACTTGGCTAGTGGAACTTCTTCAGAATGGTAGGCAGCACCACAGCAGGTATGCTGGAAACAAGACAAGAGAAAATAAATGAATAGAAATTCCAAGTTCTTTAGCTCTGAGCAGAGACCAATCACATACCAGCCTTAATGAATGCTAAGTCTATCAGTAGATGATGATCACACTCCAGGGGTGTTAAATCTTTCACTTCTTCTTCAATAGCTCATTCTTCAAACACTGGGTGTACAGTAACTGGAGAGAAAGTCTCAAGAAACATCAATGCGATTAGAGGAATTAAGAATCAGAACTCAGACTGAGTGGAGCAGTCTGTAGTTCATCTATCCTTCTTTTGTAAAGAACATAGATTGGGCTGGCACTGTGGCTCACTAGGCTAATCCCCCGCCTGCAGCACTGGCACCCTGGGTTCTAGTCCCAGTCGGGGGGCGCCGGTTTCTGTCCTGGTTGCTCCTCTTCCAGTCCAGCTCTCTGCTGTGGCCTGGGAGTGCAGTGGAGGATGGCCCAGGTCCTTGGGCCTTGCACCCACATGGGAGACCAGGAGGAAGCACCTGGCTCCTGGCTTTGGATCCCCACAGTGTGCTGGCCACAATGTGTCGGCTGTAGCGGCCACTTGAGGGGTGAACCAATGGAAAAAGGAAGACCTTTCTCTCTGTCTCTCTCTCTCTCTCTCACTGTCTAACTCTGCCTATAAAAATAAAAATAAAAAAAAATAAAGAACATAGAGCTAACATATAAGTGTAAAGCCCCAACTAAGTCAATCATCTTATACCACTAGCTCTTCAACTTTCACATGCATGAATCACCTGAAAAGCTTCTTAAAAGTAGGTTGTTAGTCGCTATTCCACTTCATATGTGATGCTGATGTTTCTCTTCTGGAGACTATGCTTGGGAAACAACCATGCTAAACATCAATATTTCCAAATAATAAGAGGTTGTGTGTGTTTGGGGGTGGGTGAGTGGGGGTGGGTGGGTGTTTAACTATCTCTACCTTGAAATGCATATACTTGGATTAATATAGCACCAGATGGTCTGCAAAACTTCTTCACATGGGATCTAGGCTGCTTTTAGCAGAAAGGGACCAAGTCCATGAAGAGTCTTGCTTGATTCTTGCTCCTGTGACTCACTATGTTAGACATAGTTGAGAATGAAGCCTTAAAGTGTTGTCAATGGAATTGTAGCATCTAACACCACAGATTCTGATTCAGTTTATTGAGGTTTGTTTAATAAACATGCTATCACTGATTGAGTAATATGACTAAATTTCAAAATTCTGAATCTAACACAGTTAAACAAATATTGAATGACCATAAAAGGAAAGACACAATTCTGGACACTGGGGATTGTTAATAATGTTGTAAACCCACCACTGAGACCTGTCTTCTTGGAGCTGTGGCCTGAGGAGGAAGAGATAAACGTAAGACCTATAAGCCAGGCTGATTCTTTTAAAATGTGTTGAAAATGTCTTCACATTATCACATCCGATTCACTCTTTAACCAACTTTATGCTGTCTCTCTCTCATCAGTTCTAGTGAAGCTGATTTTATTAATCAACAATTCTATGTCATCAAACCCAGGGCAGAGATACTTATCTCTCCCTAAATGACTAATTTTTATGAGGCATTTCATGATTGACCATTGCTATTTTTTCAAAGAAATGCCTCCTTTTTCTTTTTTTTTTTGCTGATATTCTTTATTTTCGTCCCACATCAGTGGTAATACCTTCTACTTCAGTCTCAGTTTATCCTCTTCATTTAGTTGAGCCTGGTGGTCTCTTGAGTCTGTTCTGGTCCCTCTTCTTCTCTCCATCTGCACTACTTTCTTATGTGAAGGTATCCAGCTTCAGATCTTTAATTCCCAAAGGCATACTGATGTCTGTCAGATCAGTGGCTCTAACTCGGAGGGCTTTTTCTTACAATCTATATCCACATATTCAATTGTCTAACTCTTCCACTAGCATTTTAATGGGCTCCTGAAACATGTCATATCCGAAAGATATCTCTTTATTCACCTCCCATTACTCTGCCAATTATCACCGTTTCTGAAGCTCTAAGTTTTAAAAATCCTGGAAGTCTCTCTGTAGTTGAAGAACAAAGGTAACAGAATGGATATTGAGATGTCCAGAAATTCTGTACAGACAGTGAACTATCAGAGTTCAAGAGTTTTCTGCAAATATTTTTTTTTCTTTTTTACTTATTTGACAGGTAGAGTTAGACAGTGAGAGAGACAGAGAGAAAAGTCCTCCTTCCTTTGGTTCACCCCCCAAATGGCCGCCATGGTCGGCACGCTGCACCAATCCAAAGCCAGGAGCCAGGTGGTCTCCCACGCGGGTGCAGGCACCCAAGGACTTGGGCCATCCTTCACTGCCCTCCTGGGCCACTGGACTGGAAGAGGAGCAGCCGGGACTAGAACACGGTGCCCATATATGGAATGCCGGCACCTCAGGCGGAGGATTAGCCAAGTGAGCCACGGTGCCAGCCCCTATGCAAATTATTTTTATTGGTTTATTTATTTGAAAAGAAGAGAGAGAGAGAGAAAGAGACAAAGTGATTCTTCCCATCTTGTGATTCACTCCCAGATAACCTACAAGATCCAGAGTGGGGTGATGGCAAGGATGGGAGCCAAGAACTCAATCCATTTCTCCCATATGGGTGGCAGGCACCCAACTACTTGAGTCATCACCTGCTTCCTCCCAGGGTGCGCATTTATACAAAGCTGGAATTGGGAACAGAACTGGAACTTCAACCCAAGGATTCTAACATTGGATCTGGGAGATCTAATGGTAAAAAAAAAAAACAGCTATGCTAAATATCTGTAACAGATTCCAGAATTTCTCATATGTAATAAGAAGAGATGGTGTCAAGGACAATTTAAGTTACCAGTTTAGTGAATAAAATAAACACTGAAAGCTGCAAGTGAATCATTTATGTAATAGATGGATTATCAACATGTCTGTCAACTTCATCTCCTATCTTGATGGACTTGAGACAGGAAGTTTTGAACAAGGTTCAATTTATTGAATGAATTTGTTTGACCAGTAAGGAAGTGGTCAGTGACAATGAGCAGGATTAGGGAGTAAGGTTGCTTAATGGTAGAGGTTTCAGAAAAGATTGGTTCATTTATCTGAAAAAGTTGCAGAGGGAGACATATACACCCACACCCACACACCTACAACACCCTCCCCACATACATACACATACATACATGGGGGAGGAGGGAGGAAAGGAGAGAGAGAGAGAGAGAGAGAGAGAAAACAAACAAACAAACAAACAAAAAAAAAAACAAAAAAAAAAACTTCCACCTTCTGGTTCACTCCCCGGATGGCTACAATGGCCAGCATTGCATCAGGACAAAGATGGGATCCAGGATCTTCTTCTGGGTCTTCTGCATGGGTGGCAGGGGCTGAAGCACTTGGGCCGCCCTCCACTGCTTTTCCCAGTCCATTAGCAGGGAGCTGGTTTGGAAGTGGAGCAGCCAGGACACAAACTGGTACCCGTATGGGATGCCAGCTTTGCAGGTGGTGGCTTAACCTGCTACGCTACAACATCAGCCCCAAAAGAGATGGTTGTATTTTGTGATGGCAGAACAATGGTTTTTCTTGAGTAGCTAAGCAATGTCAACACACCTTGTTAATTGGAGCATGGCCTTGTGTTTGGGAAAACAGATTTCCATTTGAGAGGACTGCAGGGAGAGCAATGTATTTTAGAAAAAAAGTTAGGATGTATTCTAAGCTAGGAGACATCTTTAAATGAGTTGAAATATTAATGAAAATTATCCTGGAATGAGCTGGGCAAACTAAACGGGAGGCCGTGTGGAAAGGTGTAATCAGCATTATTCAAAAGAATAAAAATAGAAAGATGATAGGAAGGTAATTATTTAAAGAGATATATATTTTTGACAGTAACAAGATACCAAGGGATGAGTCATAATAAAATTAGATTGGCCTCAGTAATTTATTGAACACTTCACAGCCTTCTTTAGATCTTTTTTTGCCAATCGCCACGTAGACAATTGGGATGAAATACTGAAACTTCCTGGTGCTTAACTTCTTAATTTTTATTTCAGTTGAGGTTATAAACAGATACATAGTCTCATGTCTGCCTCCGTAAAAGTTGACAAACTGACTCCCCAGTAAAGCAAAGGAAATAAAGAAAATAATACTGCTAACATAGGATGACATTTTAAAAGTATGAGAATACTTCACAAAGTTCATGGAAAATGTAATTTATAGATAAATATTTTGGTGCAAAATATTAAATCCATATATTTTTTCCTAACATGTATTTTGTATGAAATTTTATGTTAAAAAACTGTTTATAATTTCAAAATTTTCATCTCAAAAATAAACTTAATATCATATCTATGAGCTTTTAATTTTTATTTTAATTTTTAATTAGTTTTTAACAGATTTGATGTGATTTGTAGATACAGATCTAACAAACTAATGATATTCACCCCCATCCTCTATTCTTCTTCCTTTCTGTTTAAATTTTTCAGTTTTCAAGATAACTTATTTAAAATCACATTACAGCAAAAGGCTTAATACTTCACTAGATAAGAACTGTAGCAAGTAAAAAGCAAAAAGACTCTAATTTATTGGGAGTATAGACAACAGCTATAAACAAAAACCATTTTACAATTATATAGTAAATTTAAAAGTAATTATAGATCACTAACACTATAGTAGCATAACATTGTTTTTGTTTTTAAAGATTTATTTATTTATTTGAAAGAATTACACAGAAAGAAAGAGGCAGAGAGAGAGAGAGAGAGAAAGGTTTTCCATCTGTTGGTTCACTCCCCAGTTGATGTCAATGGCTAGATCTGTGCTGATCTGAAGCCAGGAGCTAGGAACCTCCTCAGTCTCCCATGTGAGTGCAGAGACCCAAGGCCTTGGGGCATCTTTGACTGCTTTCCCAGGCCATAGCAGAGAGCTGGATCAGAAGTAGAGCAGCCAGGTCTCGAACTGCCACCCATAAAGAATGCTGGCACCACAGGCAGTGACCTTACCTGCTACACTACAGTGTTGGTCCCAGCATTACATTCTTAACCATTGATTTCACAAAGGTGTAAAATAATGTTTTATAAAACCATATTTGCAATAATACTGATATGTGCAGACATATCTAATGTTTTCTTTCTTATTTTTTATAATTTTAGCTCCCACATAAAAGGGAGAACATGCAGTATTTGTCTGGAATGGCTTATTTCACTCAACATGATAACCTCCAGTTGCACTCATTTTCTGCAAATGGTAGAATTTTATTCTTTTTTTATAACTGAATAATATTCTATTTTATATGTAAACAACAATTTCTTTATCCATTCATCTAATGATGGATACCTGGGTTGATTTCAAATTTTGGCTATTGTTTACAGTGCTATTATAAACATGGTGTTCTATGTATCTCTTTGATGCATTGTGTTCGTGTCTTTTGGAGATTAACCCAGTAGTAGCATTACTGCATCATATGGCAAGTCTGTTTGTAGTTTTTAAAGTAATGTCCACACTGTTTTCCAAAGGGGCTGCACTAATTGAAGTTCCTAAAAACAGTGTATATATGTTTTTCTTTCTTGATTTCTCTTTCTGTGAGTTCATCATTAGAACACAAAGAAGCTACTTTGTGTGTGTGTGTGTTTTGCAACCTACAAATTTGCAGAATTGGTTTATCAATTTGAACAACGTATTTATTGAGAGTTTAGGTTTTGCCATGTACAACATCATGTCATGTGCAAACATGGATAATTTGACTTCCTGTTTGCCAAATATGATACCCTTTATTTCTTTCTCCTCCTGAATTTCTCTTGCTAAAACTTCCAATACTATATTGAATGAAGAGCAGTGAAAGTAGACGTCCTTGTCTTGTTCCAGATCTGAGAGGGAAATGCATTCAGGTTTTTCCAATTCAGTATGATATTGGCTGTAGGTTTTTGAGATATAGCCTTTATAATTTTGAAAAATGGCCCTTCCATTCCTAATTTGTGGAGTTTTTCTTTTTTTAATCATAAAGGGCTGTTGAATCTTACCAAGTGCTTGCTCCATATCTACTGAGATGGCCATAAGGTTTTTGGTCTTTATTCTATTGATGTGGTTTATGACATTTATTGATTTTCAGTTCTTGGATGTATGACTTTTTATGTGATTTTGGATTTGATTTGCTAGTATGTTGTTGAGAATCTTTGCATCTATGTTCATTAAGTATATAGGTCTATAGTGTTCTTTTCATGTTGTCACCTTTTGAACCACCCATGTTAAATACTCATCCATGTGTGTATTTAATATTTAGAAATGTGATTTTGATGTACTTTTATATTTTAAGCTTGTTATCTAGAGTTTTTAACTATTTTAAACCATAAGCAACTTTAAAAAACACTGAAAAGTACAAAGAGATCAACTCAATAAACATCTATGTAACCTTAAAACCAGAATTCAAAAGTATAAATAATTTCTAAATTTGCTTTTTATCATTTGTTAAAGGAAGGAAAACTTGTTGACTTGTCTATTGGAGAAAACAAATTTTTTTTGAGTTTTTTTTTTAATTTTTATTTAATGAATATAAATTTCCAAAGTACAGCTTATGGATTACAATGGCTTCCCCCCCATAACATCCCTCCAACCCGCAACCCTCCCCTTATCCACTCCCTCTCCCCTTCCATTCACATCAAGATTCATTTTCATTTCTCTTTATATACAGAAGATCAGTTTAGCATACATTCAGTAAAGATTTCAACAGTTTGCTCCCACACAGAAACATAAAGTGAAAAATACTGTTTGAGTACTAGTTATAGCATTAAATCTCAATGTACAGCACACTAAGGACAAAGATCCTACATGAGGAATAAGTGCACAGTGACTCCTGTTGTTGACTTGACAAATTGACACTCTTGTTTATGGCATCAGTAATCACCCTAGGCTCTTGTCATGAGCTGCCAAGGCTATGGAAGCCCCCTGAGTTCACCGACTCTGATCATATTTAGACAAGGCCATGGTCAAAGTGGAAGTTCTCTCCTCCCTTCAGAGAATGGTACCTCCTTATTTGATGACCCGTTCTTTCCACTGGGATCTCACTCACGGAGATCTTTCCTTTAGGTTTTTTTTTTTTTTTTTTTTTTTTTTTTTTTTTTTTTTTTTTTTTTTTTTTCCCAGAGTGTGTTGACTTTCCATGCCTGAAATACTCTCATGGGCATTTCAGCTGGATCCGAATGCCTTAAGGGCTGATTCTGAGGCCAGAGTGCTGTTTAGGACATCTGTCGTTCCACGGGTCTGCTGTGTATCTCACTTCCCATGTTGGATCGTTCTCTCCCTTTTTGATTCTATCAGCTAGTATTTGCAGACACTATTCTTGTTTCTGTGATCCCTTTGGTTCTTAGTCCTATCATTATGATCAATTGTGAACAGAAATTGATCACTGGGACTAGTGAGATGGCATTGGTACATACCACCTTGATGGGATTGAATTGGAATCCCCTGGTATGTTTCTAACTCTGCCGTTTGAGGTAAGTCAGCTTGAGCATGTCCTGAATTGCACATCTCTTCCCTCTCTTATTCCCACTCTTACATTTGACAGTGATCACTTTTCAGTTAAGTTTCAGCACTTAAGAAGAATTGTGTATTGATTACAGTATTCAACCAAAAGTATTAAGTAGAACAAACAAAAAAAATACTAAGAGGGATAACATATCAAGTTGCTCATCAACAGTCAGGGTGAGGGCTGATCAAGTCACTGTTTCTCCTAGTGTTCATTTCACTTTAACAGGTTTCCTTTTTGGTGCTCAGTTAGTTGTCACCTATCAAGGAGAACAAGTGGTATTTGTCCCTTTGGGATTGGCTTATTTCACTCAGCATAATGTTTTCCAAATTCCTAACAGGGATCACTTTTCAGTTAAAATTTAAACACCTAAGAATAACTGTGTGTTAATTACAGAGTTCAACCAATGGTACTAGAACAAAAAAAATACTAAAATGGATAAAGTATTACATTGTACATCAACCGTCAGGACAAGAGCTGACATACTATAATAACTCTAGGAATCTATTTATATTTTTTTATCTACTAAGGAGCTTCACACATTATCAGTATATTAAATTTGTATCAAATCACTTTTTTCTAACTTGGGCTCTATGGTTAATCGCTTTATATCCAGGGCCATAAACAAACATTTTTCTGGACATATCTTGACTTCTTACATGGATTTCCAGGTGTTGATAAAAGGCCACAGTGTGTTGTCTGTCATCTCTTCTAATATGGTCCATAACTTGTTTATGTTATTAAGTATTTCTAGGCCGGTGCCACGGATCAGTAGGCTAATCCTCCGCTTTGCGGCACTGGCGCACCGGGTTCTAGTCCCAGTCGGGGTGCCGGATTCTGTCCCGGTTGCCCCTCTTCCAGGCCAGCTCTCTGCTGTGGCCAGGGAGTGCAGTGGAGAAGTACCTGGCTCATGGCTTCGGATCAGCGCGGTGCGCCGGCGGCAGTGCGCTGGCCGTGGTGGCCATTGGAGGGTGGACCAACGGCAAAGGAAGATCTTTCTCTCTGTCTCTCTCTCTCTCACTGTCCACTCTGCCTGTCTTAAAAAAAAAGACTCAGTATGAGTTCAAAACAAAACAAAACAGAAGTATTTCTAGTTGCTCTCTTTTTCTTTTTCTTGAAAAAAAAAAAAAAAAACAGAGACTATGTTGTGTCAGATTGTCTAGGAATGAATTACACTATTTGAAAGCAATCAGTGGAGATCTCTCTCTCACTCTCTCTCTCCCTTCCCTCCCTCTTTGCCTCACTCCATCTTAACATAGGCTGTTATAAAACTAAAATGTTTTGTTTTAGGAATAGACAATTTTTAGTGTGGGAAGAGTTATCTAGGGTAAAAGTAGTATTTTTGAATCCAAAATTTTCTAAATTTAAGTAATATCTCATTTAGTTTCTAAAATTGCAACTGAATGATACACCCAAATTTTCTCATTTTCACTCTCTTCTCCTATAAAATTAAGATGAAGAGAGTTGGATCTAGCATTGTGGAATGGCAGGTAATGCCACCACCTGCAGCAACAGCATCTGATATGCGTGCTGATTTCAATCCCATCTGCTCTACTCCCAATCCTGCTTTCCTGGGAAAGGCAGCAGAAGATGGCCCAAGTGCTTGGGCCCCTGCACCCACGTAGGAGACCTGGATAAAGCTCTTTGCTACAGCCTGGCCTGGTGCTGGCCATTGTGGACACTTGGCTAGTGAACTAGTGAATGAATGATCTCACTCACTCACTCACTCACTCACTTTCTCTGTAACTCTGTAACTCTCTCTTTCAGAGTAACAAGTAAATCTTTAAAAAGAGAAGAGAGCTGTGTCACTGAAATTTTATGGTTAAAGTTACTGCTCTTTTTCTTAAATTATTGGTAAGGATATACAACTGGCTATTTTTGTAAACTTGTTGCCTAGCAAATCATTGCTAAAACAATATTTAAAAGTTGACTTTCCTTAAGTATTTGCATGTATACTGTCCTATATTGTGACTATGATACAGATCTTGAAAGCTATGCTATCCTTTAAAAAGAAAAAGCTAGATTGTTTAATTTTTGATATATAGTACAGTTTTTCCTTCTTTTTATTTATTGTATACAAATTTCATGTATTTCATATATACAGATTTAGAAACATAGTGATACTTCTGACCCTACCTTCCCATCTGCCCACGCTCCAACCATTCTTCTTCCTCCCTCTCCTATTGCCACTCTTATTTTTTACAAAGATCTACATTCAGTTTATACTCATAAGACTAGCCCTACACTAAGTAAAGAGTTCAACAAATAGTATGAAGAACAAAACACTGTTCTTCAACAGTAGAGGCAAGGGCTGTAATCTCAAAATTTTCATTTTACTTCAATACATTACATTCTAATACTCTATTAGGCTTAAAACCTGCAAATTGTTCTTAGTAGAAGAACTGATCTTTGAACAGATCACTAACTTATCTAATACACAAAACACATTGGTGTGGACACTTGATGCAGCACATAAGATACCTCGTAGGATGCCTGCATCCCCAGTTAGAGCCTTGGTTTGAGTCCTGGCTCTCTTCTAGCATCTCCTCTCGATGTCTACTCCAGGAGTCAGCAGGCCAAGGCTCAAGTATTCAATGCCCTGATACCCACATGGGAGACCTTGATTGAGTTCCACACTCCTGGCTTCATCCTGGCCCAGCCATAGCTATTACAGGCATTTGAGGAGTGAGCCAGTAGTTGAGATCTCTCTCCCTCTTTCTCTCCCCCCCTCCACAAATACATGCTTTAAAAACAAATAGATAAAAATGAAAAAAAAAACTAAAAATGAATAAAATATATAAAAATGGAAAAAAAGCCTTCTCAGAGGCCCCATATTCCCACATGAATAACTGAAAAATTTGTCATTTAGCACAAGGATTAAGAATTTACATCAAATTAATTATTTACATATAATAAATAACTATCCGTAAAACAGACTTAAGCATGAAATTTGAGGGAAAAAAGTAAAGGTTTGAGCTAAACCACTACCTTCCTTCTAAATTCAGTGTAGATTCAATCATTTTGGTAGATATTATATCTATAAAAATGTATGTAGAAAAATTTTAGAACCTTTTATAAACTGTATGAAGTTAATAAATTTTAACAAGAAATAAGAATAAAAATTATATGGTAATTGTATTTTATTTTCGTCAAGTACCTTTTATTTTAGGAATATAAACTTCACAAATTTTATAAATATAACATTAAGAATACAGTGATTCTTCCCACCATACCTGCCCTCCAACCCACACTCTCTGTCCTCTTCCTCCCTCTCCTATTTCCATTTTTATTTTTTACTAAGATCTATTTTTAATTAGCTTTATACACATATGTTTATATTGAGTAAAGAATTCAACAGATAGTTTTAAAAAAATCTGTTCCTCAACAGTGGAGACAAGAGCTGTTTTTTCATGTGTCTGTTGGCCATTGGGATTTCCTCTTTTGAAAAATACCTGTTTAAAGCCTTTGCCCATTTCTAAATTGGGTTGCTTGTTTTGTTGTTGTTGAGTTTCTTGATCTCTTTATATATTCTGTTTATTAATCCTTCATCAGTTGCATAGTTTGCAAATATTTTCTCCCATTCTGTTGGGTTGCCTTCTCACTTTGCTAAGTCTTTCTTTTACAGTGCAGAAGCTTCGCAATTTGACGTAATGCCATTTGTCATTTTTGACTTTGCTGCTGCCTCTTAGGTCTTTTCCAGTAATTCTTTGCTTATGCCAATGTCTTGCAGGGTTTCCCCAATGTTCTCTAATAATTTGATGATGTTGGGTCATAGATTTAGGTCTTTAATCCATTTTGAGTAGATTTTTGTGTAAGATGTAAGGTAGGGGTCATGCTCCATACTTTGCATGTGGAGATTCAGTTTTCCCAGCACTGTTGTTGAAGAGACTCTCCTTGCTCCAGGCATTGATTTTGGCTCCTTTATCAAAGATAAGTTGGTTGTAGATGCATGGGTTCATTTCTGGTTTCCATTCTGTTCCACTGGTCTATCCATCCTTTGTGCTAACAGTACCAGGATGTTTTGATTATACGTTCCCTGTAGTATGTCTTGAAATCTGGCATTGTGATGCCTTTGGCTTTGTTTTTGTTTTATAAGATTTCTTTAGCAATTCAGGGTCTCCTGCATTTTGATATGAATTTCAGCATCACTGTTTTCTATATCTGAGAAGAATGCCCTTGGTATTTTGATTGGTATTTCATTGAGTTTCTAAATTGCTTTTGGTAATATGAGCATTTTGATTACATTAATTCTTCCAATTCATGAACATGGAAGATTTTCACATATTTTTTGTGTCTTCTATTTCTTCCTTTAATGTTTTACAATTCTCATGATAGAGATATTTGACATCCTTGGTTAAATTAATTCAAGGTATTTGGTTTTTTGTAGCTATTGTGAATGGGTTTGATCTTTAAAGTTCTTTCTCAACCATGACATTGTCTTTGTATAAAAAGGCTCTTGATGTTTATGTGTTGATTTGGTATCCTGACACTTTACTCAACTCTTCTATGAAATCCAGTAGTCTCTTATTGGAGTATTTTGTATCCCCTACATATAGAATCATGTCACCTGAAGTAGGGATAATTTCTGCTTCTTCCTTCCCAATTTGTATCACTTTGAATTCTTTTTGTTGCCTAATGGCTCTCACTAAAACTTCCAGGACTGTGTTGAATAGCAGTGGAGAAAGTGGGCATCTTTGGTTGTAGATCTCAGTGGGAATGCTTCCAACTTCTCCCCATTAAATAGTATCCTGGCCAGGGGTTTGTCATAAATTGCATTGATTGTGTTAAGGAGTGTTCCTTCTATGCCCAGTTTGCTTAAAGTTTTCATCATGAAAAGATGTTATTTTTTTCAAATGCTTTCTGTGTACCTACTGAGATAAACTTATGGTTTTTGTTATTCAATTCCTTAATGTGATGTATTACATTGATTGGTGAATGTTGAACTGTCATTCCTGCATACTTGTGATAAATCCCACTTGGTCCAGCTGAATGATCTTTATGATGTGTTGTTGGATTAGATTGGATAGTATTTTGTTGAGAATTTTTGTGTCTATGTTCATCAGGGAAATTGGTCTGTAGTTCTCTTTCTCTGTTGTATCTTTTTCAGGTTTAAGTATTAGGGTGACCCTGGCTTCATAGAAGGAGATTGGGATGATTACCTACCTTTCAGTTTTTTTTGAATAACTTGAGAAGAAATGGAGTTAGTTCTCTTAAATGTCTGGTAGAATTTAGCAGTGAAGCAATCCTGTCCTGGGCTTTTCTTTGCTGGAAGGATCTTTATTACTGGCTCAGTTTCCATCTTAGTTGGTTATTGTTTACGTTTTCTATGTCTTCATGTCTCAATTTAGGTAGGTTGTATATGTCCAGGAATCTATCCAATTCTGGGTTTTCTGATTTGTTGGCATACAGCTCTTTGTAGTAATTTTGATAATTCTTTTTATTTTTGTGATGTCTGTTATTAGGTTTCCTTTTCCATTTCTAATTTTATTGATTTCAGTCTTCTCTCTCTTTTTTTGGTTATTTGGGTCAATGGTGCATCAGTTGTGATTATTTTTTCAAAAACACAGCTTTTTGTTTCACTGATAATTTGTATATTTTTGTTTCAATATTCTTTATTTTATAATTTTAATTATTTCTTTTCTCCTTACTTGTTTTGGGTTTGGTTTGCTGTTTTTCTAGGTCCTTGAGATGCAGTGATACCTCATTTTTGGTGCCCTTCCAATTTCTTGATGTAGGTCCCAATTGTTATAGTTTTGCTCTTAACACTGCTTTGGCTGTATCCCGCAAGTTTTGATATGGTATATTGTCATCTTCATTTGTTTCCAGAAATTTTCTTGATTTTTTTTTTTATTTCTTCGATGACCCATTATTCATTCAGGAGAATATTGTTCAGTCTCGATGTGTTTACATGTGTTCTAGAGATTCGTGGGATGTTGATTTCTAGCTTCATTCCGTTGTGGTCAGAGAAGATACATGGTAAGATTTTGTTGTTGTTGTTGTTTTTGTTTTTTGTTTTTTAATTTGCTGAGACTTGCTTTATGGCCTAGCATGAGGTCTATCTTGCATTGGTGAGAAGAATGTGTATTCTGCATCTGTGGGATGAAAAGTTTTGTAGATATATGTGACGTCCATTTGGTGTATAGTGTTGAATAACTCTGTTGTTTCTTTGCTGATTTTCTGTAAAGTTGATCTTTCCATTGCTGAAAGTGGAGTATTGAAATCTCCCATTACTATTGTATTGGAATGTCTCTATTTAGATCCATTAACATTTCTTTTGAATAGCCAGGTGCCCTGTAATTAGGTGCATGTACAGTTATTATAGTCACATCTTTCTGTTGGATTGATCTGTGCCCTTCTTTGTCTCTTTTAAGAGTTTTTGTGTTAAAATATATTTTGTGTAATACTAGGATGACTACATGAGCTCTTTTTTGGTTTCTGTTAGCATGGGATGTCTTCTCCATCCTCTCACTTTTAGTCTGTGTGTATCTTTGTTGGTTAGATGTGTTTCTTGTGGGCAGCAAATAGATGGGTTTTGGTTTTTATTCTGTATCTTCTAATGGGAGCGTTGAGGCCATTTACATTCAAGGTGACTATTGATAAGTAATGACTTGGCCCTGCTATTTATCCATAAATATTCCTCTTGTTTAGTTTGGATTTGCTTTGTAATGTTATTGGGAAATTTTCAGCTGCTTTCATAGTGATGACCATTTTTCAATGTTTCTGTGTGTAGCACATCCTTATCCATCTTTGTAAAGCTGGACAATTGGTGACAAATTCTTTCCATTACTGTTTGTTCTAGAAAGTCTTTATTTCACCTTCAGTCATCATTGAGAGCTTTGTGGTGTACAGTATTCCGGGTTGACCATTTCTTTCTCTTAAGATTTGGAATATATATCGTGTATAGGGTTTCTGATGAGAGGTCAACTATGAGTCTAATTGGAGATCTCTGAAAATAATATGGCATTTCTCTCGTGCCCATTCTAGAATCTTTTCTTTATGTTTTACTGCAGAAAATTTGACTACAATTTGTCTTGGTGAAGATCTATTCTGCTAATGTCTGTTAGGTGTTCTGTGTGCTTCCTGTACTTGGATGTCCCTTTCTTTCTCCAAATTAGGGAAGTTTTTGGTAACTATGTCACTAAAAAGGCCTTCTAATCCACTGTCTGTTTCCAAGCCTTCAGGAACTCCTAATACCCGTATGTTGGGTCGTTTGATAATATCCCATAAATATCCAGTACTTTTTTTTTTTTTTTTTTTTTAGTTTTCTAATTTCTTCTTTTTTTTTGGGGGGGGGGGAGGAGGAGTGGTCTGATTGTAAAATTTCCAGGGGTTTATCTTCTAACTTAGATATTTTTCTTCTGCCTGTGTTCTTAAGGCTTTCCACCCTATTTTTAATTTTTTGTACTAAATTATTCATTTCCAGTATTTGTTTTTATTTCACTGTAAAATCTGAATTTCATGGGAAAAATTTTCATTCAGGTCATGTATGGATTACTTTAGTTTGTGAATTTGCTTCTGATTACTTCTAAGTAATTCCATTACTAGCAATTTTTTGAATTCCACATCTGACATTTCTTGAATTTCTTACTCTTCACATTCTAGTATTGCAGTGTTGTGTTCTTTGGGGGCATCATGTTGTCTTCCTTATTCTTGAATTGCTGTGTTTATTTTTAGGCATTTGTGGTGATACTTTTTTTTTTTTTTCCTGTGATGGCTTTTATCTTTGGACTATGCCTCTTTTTTTTTTTTTTTTTTTTTTTAAATCAGAGGGGAGTTTAATCTGCTCTGTTGGTGTATTTTCACACTCACATCCTCTCCTCAAAGGACAGCAATGCCTGGTCCCTAGCCCTAGTTCATACAGTGTTTTGACTATGTTATGACAAGAACCACGCAAAGAATCCACAGTCCCTAGTGTGAACACAGATCCTGCAGCAGTGACCCTCAGCAGGAAATCAGGGAACTCTGCCCATGTGGAGCTGCCCACAGTGAGTGCCCAAAGTCCCAGCCACACCCTATGCCCTCTCACACAA
Organism: Oryctolagus cuniculus; assembly: GCF_051225735.1. NCBI lineage: Eukaryota > Metazoa > Chordata > Mammalia > Lagomorpha > Leporidae > Oryctolagus > Oryctolagus cuniculus. The sequence goes on along the minus strand of NC_142874.1, from coordinate 102,480,421 downwards.
CCACTTTATTTAACAATTATGAACGTAAAATCTGTATGTAATCTGGCTATATAAAATCTGTTATAATGAGCACATTGCCAGAAACTAAGTTCATAATATCTTAGAGTCCCTGACAACTGCTCTCAGTCATTCAGAGGCCAGTCTTTTGAAAAGACAAAGGCTTCAATATCACTCACCAGCCAGAAGGCAGGAGAGCATGTCCCAGTCTGCCTCTTGATTATTGGGTGTAAGGAAAAGCTTATAGATTAGGGAGTAGAAAGCTGGTATGTGGAAATGCCAGGCATGGCTTGGAATTAAGCCATTGTTGTAAAATGGACTTTTAATTCCATGTCCCTTCTGAAAGGACTATGCTAAACTTACATCAAGTGTTTCCTTGGCTTTGCTGGTTATATTTTACTTGTTTTGCACGTGGCTATTGTATGGTATCGGCTCAGGGTTCGCCCTGAACATGCATAGTGTGACCTGAAAAGGAGAAGCTTGAAAAAAAAAAAAAAAAACTTAAAAGAATTGTCAGGTGTAATTTGAAAGCATAATATGGTACAACTTTCAGGAAGAGACTGAGGAAGCCTAGCAGAAATTTTTGTATTAGGACATCAAGTGGGAAATCTAGTAAGAGGGCAGTCTGGTATCCATAGTTTTCAGGAAGTTTCTTTACAAACTTACCAAAAGTTGCTGTGAATTTTCAACTGCCATCCGTGATGTGGGTCTTGGGAATGTTACTTAATCCAAGCTTCATTTCCCTCAATGTGTTTTCATCAAAACTAAGTGGAATCCTGTCTGTGAACCACTTAGGACAGGTCTTCATACTAATAAACATCCATTACTATTATAATTATTATTACCATTATTACAAACTGGAGAGAAATATAACAGCACCATTGCCTGTAATTCAGGAGGGTATTTGCTCTCATGAATTTTGTACATTCAGCACCTCCCAACCAACAATTAGCGTGACTGTTTTGCTAAACCGTGGTTAGGGTGCTTATGAGAGGTTAGATAAGGTGAACAGAGGCAAGCAAGCCTCTGAATGGAAGGAAAAAGACTTCTGAAAACCCTGTTTCATGGCTCTGAGGATCATAGCATATACATACAGGGAAACTTTCTGCTGAATGAGAAGAAGTGCTGAAAACATTTGTAATGCAACATTAATTTGTGGAGATTATCTTAGAGTAAGTAATGTTTCCTGACAAGAGAATTATATAGGTCTTTGTATATATGAATATAGGAGGCATGCATAAGCGAATTATTTTATATATATGTATACACACATACATAACATATATATGTCTCTATATGTGTATGTGTATATGCCCGTGTATATGTGTGTACATATGCACACAATTTCTTCACCTTCATTGTAAAGATATTCCACTGAAATAGTAGCTTACCTATATGCCTAAGTAATGATCTTATTTGGTCATAATATTTTCATTTTATCATTGCCTATTATAATCAAACATGTTCAAACTTTTTTTTTTATCTTGAGATAGATGAGTTGGGGTAAAATAAAGGAGAAATATCATTCGTTTAATACTTACAATATCTTCACTTACTTGGCCTTCTTTTGATAGACATGCATAATACCTACTGACAGTACTGGTAATACCATGGATAAATGAAAAAAATGCTATAAACCTCTGTATTTATGCATAGTTGTACCCAGTGCAACAAATGTGTATGCACAGTGCATTCTTAGAATTAAATTAAAAACCCCACCTGTGAATATTAGCATCTGAAAAAGAGGATATGTGATGATTTAACAATTTTGAGTAGCTCTGAAAAATTGTAAATCCTACTGTGACCAATAAATTGCTCCAACGTTTCTTTTTTTTCTTTTAAACTAAAATTGTTGAACTTCTAAAGCAAAGAAAGTAATTTTAAAAATATTGTTTTTATATCTTTTTAGAAGATTTATTTATTAGAATTACAGAGAGAGGTACACACAGACACACACAGAGAGAGAGAGAGAAAGAGAGGGAGAGAAAGAGAAAGAGGGAGAGAATCTTCCATCTACTGGTTCACTCCTCAAATGGCCACAACCTTAGTTGAGCCAATCTGAAGCCATAAGCCAGGAGCTTCTTCCAGGTTTCCCATGCAGGTACAGGGACCGAAGGACTTGGCCATCTTCTACTGCTTTCTCAGGCCATTACAGAGAGCTGGATTGGAAGTGGTAGCAGCCAGGACTCAAACGGGTGCCCATAAAGGATGCAGGTGCTGCAGGCCAGTGCTTTAACTCACTATGCCACAGTGCTGGCCCCTGTTTTATTTATCTTTAAAAGGTAGAGTGACAGAGAAAGAATGAAAGACAAGATCTTCCATCTGCTGGGTCACTCCTAACTGGGCATGACAGCTGGAGCTGGGCCAGGGCAGTTCCTGGAGCTTCATTCAGGAGTTGAGCAAACATCCGCTCCGTTCCCGGGATCATTCACAGGGCACTTGATTAGAAACAGAGCAACTGAGACTCAAACTAGTGCTGTGAGATGGGATGCTAGCATCACAGGCCACTGTGCCAGGACATCAGCGTGAGAAAGTAAATTCTACATAAGAACAGTGACTTAACTTTATGAGACTGATGCGCTGCCTACTGCGCTAAGGAGGCAGACTCTAATAATCACTTAACCTTAAATCCTTCATGGCTTATTACAAGTGAATGTGATGTGCCAATTACCAAAGTAGCACTAGTTACATGTATAAACATTCACACAATCATATGCTGTGATATATGCAGATACATATATATATATTTTTATCATTGCAAATATATCAATGCTTCATAAGGAAAATGCTTGAAATGAAACTAACATGATAAGAAAGGATTAGTTACAACCTTTAAACCAGAAAAACTCAGCTCCTGTCTCACCCCTAGTAGCTTTGAGCTCTATAATTTGGAACAAATTGCTATACCTCTTTTAAATACAGTTTCTGAAAACTGAAAAGGCTTGTATATTCCATCTGTAAATTTCCATTCAGTCCTTTCAGCTATGAACTTGTGAAAACCACGTGATTTCCTATCTCTATTTTCTTATCAAGCCACCTGAATTCTGCTATGGTCTGATTCACCATATAATAAATTTCTACTGTTCTGCCATCAAATGGTTTGTGAAAGAAAAAAAAAAAAAACAAAGTTACCTTGACTTTAATGACTTTCTCTGTTTTGAAGAAAGGTTGATTGGATGGATAGGTGGATGAGTGGGTGATGCATTAATGCATTCAGATAAAGAGAAGTAAACAGGAAACTCAGAATTAAGGGAGACAGAGAAGAGGCTGGAGCTGTGAGATAGTGGGCTAAGCCTCTGCCTTTGATGTTGGCATCCCATATGCATGCAGGTTTGTGTCCCAGCTGTCCCTCTACCCCAGTTCTCTGCTTCTGGCCTGGGAAAGCAGTAAATGATGATCCAACTGCTTGGGCCCCTGCATACCTATGTGGGAGACCCAGAAAAAGCTCCTGGCTCCTGGTTTCACGTTGGTCCAGCTCTGGCCGTTGTGGCCATTTGGGGTTTGAACCAGCGGATGAAAGACCCTTCTCTCTGTATCTCTACCTCTCAAATAAACAAATAATATTTTTAAAAAGAGGAAAGACATCAGAAGATTCAATTAATGGGGAGACTTTGATTAATTGGCTAACACACGAATGGGACATCTATCCCCTGACCTGTAACTAAGTGTGGTTTCAATCCTTGGCTCTGGCTCCTGTTGCCAGATCCATGCTAACACAGACCATGGAAAGCAGCAGTGATGGCTGAAGTGATCTGAGGTCCTGTCACCTACATGGGAGACCTGGACTTAAGATCACAGAACTTGGCACCAGTCTGGTATGTCTGAGTCATTGCAGGGAAGTGGAGAGTGAGCCAGCACATGAGGCCTCCCTCTGTCTATCTGCCTCTCAAAAAAATTTATTTAAAAGAATATTATTAAAGATTCACTGCCTATAGTACCTTTGCTGACTTTACATGTTTTTTTTTTTTAATTACATTTCATAAAGAATGTATATGTTAGACAAATTTAAATGAGTAAAGAGTTTGAACTCTGGGACTGAAAAAATATGAACCATTTTTTATTGTATTTGCAACTGTGAAATTGGACTGAGCATTTTCTGGGCAGGTGTTTCATATGTGTCTTTTCAGATGATATAGGTTTACTCATAAGTTGTGAAAGGGTAACGTGGGTGTGTTGATGCTTGCTTTCAATTTAGAAGCATATCTTTTAAAAGGTATATGATATGTTATTTATGTAAAATGAGTACATTTCTTCAAATAACTCTGTAGACTATATGTAGAAACATTTCTTTAAGATGTGTCAAAACCTTTCTCCACATTTTTAGGTGAAATTCTAAGTTAGATTAAGACTTTTTCTTTGCACTGTTATCATACCAGCTAAACAATGTTCCCTCCACTTGACTCCTACATGTATAAAACAAAGATATAATTTAAATATTTAAACTAAAAATGCAGCATGATTAAAATATTAGTGAATAACTTAGGACTTCTGGATTAATGGTAATACTTGTGATTATAAATTCACATGCATGTATATTTGCAAGCCTACTATTCTTTCAATTTATATTTGGTTATAACTTACATTTTACTTCTATATCTGAATATATGTATCATATTTTATAAGATTACATTGAATTAATGTAAGAAATGATGAGTCAGTGTTCCTCTAGTATTTGATATATGTAGGCTTACTTGTAGATATTCTAGGTATAAAAAGAGTTTCTGTGGACCAGGAAATGATAACAAGTTAGTGAGGTAAGACATACACTCATGGGAGAGGCAACACCATGAACAGGGTAATGAGGGGGAAAGATTTAGGGTGTTTTGAGAAATTTTGAGTCCATTGAGTTCATGATCTTATATTTGATAGGTATATTTGCTATTGTGATTTTACATCAAATTTTATTGTTGAATATTTTAAACAAAATATATAAATATATATACTAAGCATAATTTTAATTTTTTATTTTATTTAAGATGTGCAAATTTCATGTATTTCATATGTACATGTTTAGGAACATAGTGATATTTCTCACACTACCCTCCTTCCAGCCCTAGCTCCCATCTTTCATCCTCCTTCCTCTCTTATTACTTCTCTTAATTTTTATACTGATCTACTTTCAGCTTACAATATTGGCATAAGATTAAGCCAATACTAAGAGTTCAACAAATAATAAGAACTAAGCATAGTTTTTTAAAACAAAATGTTTCTTTTTATTTTATTTGAAAAGCAGAGATAGAGAAAGTGGGTGAGACAGACTTTCCATCGGATGCTTCACTGCCCAAATACTGTGATAGGTGTGTTTGGATCAAGCCAAAGTCAGGAGCCCAGACCTCAATCTAGGTCTCCAATATGGATAGCAGGGACCTAAGTACACGAGCCATCATCTGCTGTGCATCAGCAGGAAACTGGAATTAGAAGTAGAGCTGGGAGTCAGGCCCAGTCACTCCTTTGTGGGATGCAGACATCACAAGCTGTGTTTTCACTACTGCATCAAACTCTCAGCAATCATAAAAACTCTCAACCCCAATCATAAATCTGTCTTGCTTACAGAAGACATTTTGATTGTCATTAAACATTTTTGTGAAGTATGTATTGTGTGGATAGACACATGTCTTCTAAAGCATATTTTAATAGAAATACTATAGTTTTTAGTTATCATTTGCATGGCTCTGAATCACATAAGGATTTATTAATTTCAATGGGCATAGCTGCATTAATAATTTATGTGACACTTTGCAACAATTGAAAATTAAGACATCAGCATTGTTTTCATATACTGTAAACTCTTATATTTTAACAATTAGATTTTTGTTGGCCTTTGCCTAAGTTTGGTGTTCGTTTATGTATTTGACAATTTGCCTTTAAGTCACATGACAGTTTTACACAGCAGCATAATGAATCCATAAACTTATAAGGAAAAAACCTATATTAAAATTTGAGAAGATAAGTAAACATGATATATATTTGCATTTTAAATCTATATGTCACTATCATTTTATATGAATTTGATATAACCTTCTGCCCCTTCTGTGGGAGGAGCCTGTCACCATCTGGTGATGGAAATGACTAATTAGGGATTGGTGTCTTAGGAATATTTAGGATGTGTTCTTTTATGCTTTGTTACTCGGCATTCTTCCCTCCAGTGTGTCCACTGGAGATGTAGATGAAAGATAATCTGTTGATCAAATACTGTGTGTGAGGGTGGGAGGGAGGGGAGAGGAAGTAGTGGAATGCTTTATTTCATCTTGACAAGAAGTCTGTTCACTCCAAATTTTTATAAAATAAGACTGAGCACACATTAATAAGAATACCTGGGAAGGAACTCTGGGCTATGTCATCATGTTAGCTATAGAGTTACGAATGTTGACAATCAGAATTAATGGTAAAACTAGTCTTCAAACATTACTTTATACTTTGTGTGTCTGTATAGGTGCAAACTGTTGAAATTTTTACTTAGTACAGAGTTGATCTTCTGTATAAAAAAGATAATTAAAGATGAATCTTAATGATGAATGGGATAGGAGAGGGAGTAGAAGGTGGGATGGTTTGGGGCTGGGAGGGCGGGTATGGAGGGGAGAACCACTATAATCCAAAAGTTGTACTTACAAAATTTATATTTATTAAATAAAAGCTTTCTAGGAAATTTGACATTAGATTAGACTGATAATAAGTGGTTATAACACAAAAGGTAAAGAGATGGTATTTTTGTGACTGTTGGAAATGCAGGAAGTAGGAAAGGATCTTCTTTCCTGAGATTCTTCAGTTGGAACTCAAGGTTGTTCTCAGAACACTTGTGTTTAGCTAAAAAATGCTGCATGCACACCCTTGGTAAAAAGCCAAATTTAAGATGGGTTGTTATCTGAAGAGAAAAGGAAATAAATATCTGGGATTTTAAGCGTTGGCTGAGATTTCCTGTTCTTTGGCTGTGCTGTTTGCAATAAGATAAACTGTTTCTTCTGTACACTTTCTTGCTGTTTGCAGAAAGATGAACTGTTTCTTTTGTGCATCTCCTTTCAGTATATCTTAATTTAGCCAGAAATGACTAATTTGCTATCATTGTTGCAGGTTTTTACCATTTATTAAACCAGGTTTAAAGTTTAAGGCAATATTAAGTGTTCTGTCAGGTAATAGTAAAATGTTTCCATTAAAAATATATTACCAATACTGAGTAGAAGTCAATAACATCACCTGCTATAAAACAAGGTTGAACAGAAACTCTTCTTTTAAAATACCTATTTAGAATCCAGGACAAGATGAAACATCTCACTATAAATGCATATTGCTTCTTTCTGAACAGATATTTAGATTATCTGGCTTGAAATTAAAAGGTTATTTCAACTCCAATTGTAGGAAAATCCTATCATACTTCCTAACGAATTGCTAAAGAAAGTCATGTATCCAAATCAGATAGTATTACATTTTAATGTAATGATTAATCTAAATAAGAATTATCAACTAGAAAGTGGCTTAAATTAGCAAGATAAATATTTTCACAAAATCTTAATTTCAGTAGAATACTCTAAGGTACAAAAATGACAGGATAGATATAAAATTTACAACTATTGTACACATTTGATTATATTAACAAAATATTGTTATTTTGAGTAATAAATATATAGTAGCATAATTATAAGTGATAAATCAATATGTGAGTTTTAAGAATGCATCATCCAATTCTTTCATGCGTTTAGCCATATGCAGATATTCAAAATACATAGGAAATGGAAGAAAAGGGTTTGAGGACATTGGTCAAAATATTTGTATAATTCATGGAAACATAAAGAACAATGATAAAAGAAAGCTGGTTAACACAGTAAACATGATAGATACTCTCTTCCTTCTTAGCAAAAATTAACAATCATCTTCCCATGGTGAGGACATCTCTGGGTAGAGATGTTAATTGCAACCTGCCACATTGCCAGAACTCAACATGGTTTATCATGGATTGATTCTAATAATATTTCATATCCTGATCTGTTTTCACTAAAAGGCTTGGGTTAGTCACAGATGTTTAAAATCAATTAAATTGGTAAATGTAAAAATGTCTTTCTATACAGATATTTAGATGCATTTCTTAATGTGTGTCCATATATATATATATATTTCATAGATATGTGCATGCACACAGTATTGCTTTAAATATGCATGCACAGTATCTATTTTGTAATTATGCATGTAAAATATTTTCCTGTATGCACACTATTTTGTCGTGATAAGCATACAGTAAAATGTATATACTTGACAAGAAATACACTAGGAAGATGGGCAATTTAGCCTAACAGTTAAGATGCCAGTTAATATGCTTAAATCCCATATTGGGGTGCCCAGGTTCTATTCCTAGCGCCACTCCAGATACTAGCTTCCTGCCAGTGAGAACCCTGGGAGGCAGCAGTGATGATGATTGAAAGAGTTGGCTCTCTGGCACCCAGGGTTAACCCGTGCTGAATTCCTGGCTCCTCATTTCAACCCAGTCCTGGCTGTTGCAAGCATTGGGGAGCAAACAGGCAAATTGGAGATCTCTATTATATGTCTCTCTGCCTCTCATATAAATAAATATAAAGAATATTATGTGCTCATGGAAAGTTATGTATATGTGTATGTATATAGACAATATTTTTTATCACGTTCTACACGCTGGAATATAAGTTTCCTTTTGTCTGGAGAGATTTCATTCAGTTCATCTCAGAAAATAAAAGTATATTGGCTCAAATGTTTATAATTCATTCATAAACAATTTTATAATGCATGTCTACCTAAAGCTGAAAGAGTCAGAATAATGCAAGTAAACCTTGCATAGCCCTGTTGGAGAGTCCCCCAGATCTGCAATAAACTCAAGATCCCCATAAAATTCTTTTATTTCTCATAGGGACACTCTTGGATGGCAATACCCTACAATGATTCAAAACAGTGATATTAGAATCAGGAGGAGGCCAGGCCTCTGGCCCCTGTTGTGAGATGTTATGCATTTTTCTTGGACTGAACTTTAATTTACATCACTATAGATGTTTGGTACTCTATACACCACATTGTTTTTAAGGAAAGATCAAATGAGATTCTACATTGTGAAAAATTAATGTGAAATATTAACCAATGTTTCAATTACAGTATTTTCTTATTAATGTATATTTTTAAGGCATAATATTTTTATTTTTATATTCATATGCAAAGGACAATAATTACTACAAACAAGCAAACTAGAAGATCTATCACTTTTCATGGTTTTGTATGCATCTCCATGTGTATGTGTGATAGTACCTGGTGATTTTTCAATATACATTTCAGAGTTATTGCTTCCATAACTTTAAATTTTTAGCCTTTTGCTTACTTCTCTAACAACTACCATTTTACTCTGCTTTTGTGACCTCAACTGTGTTTTTAAAGTTGTGTTTATTTTATTTATTTAAAGGAGATAGAGATGGGGGTGGAAAAACAGAGAAAGAGAGAGAGAGGGAGAGAGAGAGAGAGAGATGGAGAGACAGAGTTGGAGAGATGGAAATCGCCCTTCCACTGGTTCACTCTACAAATGCTCCAGAGCAGCCCGGGCTCAGCTGGCTGAAGTCAGGGACACAAAACTCAATTTGAACCTCCTGTGTGGGTGACAGGCAATCAATTACTTGAGCCATTACCTGCTACATGCAGGAAGATGGAATTGGAAGTGTAGCTGGGACCAAACTCAGGCACTCTGAAGTGGGATTGGGCATCCAAAGCAGCAGCCAACTGATGCACCAAGCACTACCCCTGAGCTTAACTTTTAGATTTCACACAGATGTGAGATTTTTTGCAATATTTTTCATTCTGTGACTTATTTATTTCAATTAACCTAATCTCCCTCAGGGTTTATCCATTATGTGAATCACAGTGCATACAAAGGAAAGAGGAAGAAACGACTAGCATTTATTGAGAATTTATTTAATTACAGCTTATGTAGATGACCTTATTTAACACATACAATAACTCTTATAACTCTTACAGATTTATATTGCTACTTTTAGACTTTATAGATGGTGAAGATAAGGCTTAAAGCTTGAGTACTGAAGCTGGCACTTTGGTGTAGTGGGCTAAGACTCCACCTGTGATTAAGACATCTCATATGGGTGCCCATTCATGTCTGGCTGCTCCACTTCTGATCCAGCTCTCCACTATGGCCTGGGGAAGCAGTAGAAGATGGCCCAAGTCCTTGAGACCCTTCACCTGCTTGGGAGACCTGGAAGAAGCTTCTGGCTTGAGATCACCCAGCTCTAACTGTGGCAGCCATTTGGGGAGTGAACCAGTGGAAGGAAGATCTCTCTTTTCCTTCTATCTGTCTGTACCTCTACTTCTCAAAAACTAAATAAAATCTTAAAAAAAAAAAAACCTTGAGAACCATGTTCAAGGTCATGTATTTATACTTAATAAATGATACTCAGGAGTTGAAACCAAATAGTTTGCTCTATATTTTAACCTTTTATTTAATGAATATAAATTTCATGGGTACATCTTTAGGATTATAGTGATTCTTTCCACTATACCTGGCCACCCCCCACACTCCCTCCCCACCTCTTCCTCACTCTCCCATTCCCAGTCCCATTCCCTATTTAGATTCATTTTCGATTAACTTTATGCATGGAAGACCAACTCTGAACTAACTAAAGATAACTATTTGCACACTCGCACACACGAAGTATAAAATCTGATTAAGAGCAAGTTTTACAGTTAAATCTCATAGTACAACTCATTTAGGACAGAGGTCCTGCATGGGAAGTAAGTGCACATTGACTCTTGTTGTTAATTTAACAAGTAGCACTCTTTGGTATGACATCGGTGATCACCTGAAGTTCTTGACATGGGCTGTCAAGGCTATGGAAGCCTTTTGATCCCACAGTCTCCATCAGTATTTAGGCAGGGCCATAAGCAAAGTGGAAGTTCTCTCCTCCCTTCAGAGAAAAGTACATCCTTTTTTGTTGGCCTCTTCTTTCCACTGGGGTCTCATTCATGTAGGATTTATTTTTTATTTTTTTTTTTTTTTGCCACAGTGTCTTGGCTTTCAATGCCTGAAATGCTCTCATGGGCTTTTCAGTCATACCAGAGTACCTTACAATTTTTAAATGTGTTTTTAAAGCCAATGTCATTCTATGAGTATGCTTTGTGGACTGTTTCCCATGTTGGAACATTCTCTTTTTTTAATTCTATTATTATCAGACACTTGATCTTTTAGATGACCCCTTTATCACTTAATCCTATCTATATGATCACTTTAACACTTAATATGATCACTTTAACATTTAAGGTGGCATTTTTACCACCCAGCTTACTGGAATTATGGTCCCATGGAAGTTTTAAACTGTATGCTCTGTAGTAAGTCTATAGAAACATATGCAGAATTATGCAATTTTATAGCTATAAACTTCCTCCTCCCTCTCTTATTCCCACTCTTATTTTTAACCAATATCTATTTTTTCATTTGACTTTATGGATATATGATTAAGTTTATGTTGGTGAAGAGTTCAACCAATGGTATTAAGAAAGAAAACAAAATGATAGTAATAAAACTCTTCCTCATCAGACACAACAAGGACAAGTGCTGATCAAGTCATTGCTGTTCAAAGTGTCAATTTCACTTTTTCATGTTTCTTTTAGGTGTTCTGTTGGTTCTCACAGATCAGGGAGAACATATGCTATTTGTCCCTTTGGAACTGGCTTATTTCACTAATTATTATATTTTCTAGATTCATCCATTTTGTTGCAGATTATCGGATTTCATTTGTTTAACCACTGTGTAGTATTCCATGAAGTACATATCCCATAATTTCTTTATCCAGTTTTCAGTTGACAGGCATTTAGGTTGGTTCCATGTCTTAGCAATTATGAATTGAGCTATAATTAATATGGGACTACAGATAGCTCTTTTATTTGCTGATTTCATTTCTGTGGGTAAGTTCACAGGAGTAGGATGGCTGGGTCATTTGATGGGATTATATTCAGATTTTTAAATTATCTCCAAACTATTTTACATAGTGGTTTACATTCCTTCCAACAGTGGAGTAGGGTACCTTTGTTTGCACATCCTCACTATCATTTGTTGTTTATTGATATCTGCATGAAAGCCATTCTAATGGCGGTGAGGTGAAACCTCCTTGTAGTTTTGATTTGCATTTCTCTGATGGCTAGTGATCCTGAACATTTTTTCATGTGTCTGTTGGCCATTTGATTTCCTCTTCTGAAAAAATGTCTGTTTAAGTCTTTTGTCCATTTTTTAGCTGGGTCATTTTGTTATGTAGTTTCTTAATCTCTTTATATATTCTAGTTATTAATCCTTTATCAGTTAGATAGTTTGCAAATAATTTCTTCCATTCTGTAGGTTGCTTCTTCATTTTCCTGACTGTATCTTTTGCAGTACAGAAGCTTCTCAATTTGATGTAACCCCATTTGTTGATTTTGGCTTTGCTTGTGCCTCTGGAGTCTTTTTCAGGATTTCTTTGCCTATACCAATGTCTTGCAGGGTTTCCCCAGTTCTAATGTTTTGATGGTATCAGATTGTAGATTTAGGTCTTTAATCCATTTTAATGGATTTTTTTAGTAAGGTGTAAGGTAGCAGTCTTGCTATATACTTCTGCATGTGGAAACCCAGTTTACTCAGCACCATTTGTTGAAGAGACTGTCCTTTCTCCAGGGATGGGCTTTTGCTCTTTGGTTGACTATAAGTTGATTGAAGATGGTTGAATTGATTTCTGGCATTTCTATTCTGTTCCAATTTTCTATCCATCTGTTTTTGTACCAGTACCAGGCTGTTTTGATTATAACTGCCTTGTAGTATGTCTTGAAGTTGGGTATTGTGATGTCTCTAGCTTTGTTTTTGTGGTATAAGATTGTTTTAGCAAATAGTTTGTTTTTATTACTGATGAGTTTGACTAATACCTTGCTGACAAATCATCAATAAAAGTTAGTTACAACAATTATTACATATTTTTCTTAATAGTGACAAATGCCAAAGTATCTAGTAGGACTTATCTTAGCTCTTTGGGAAACATTTTTCCATCCCCCTGCCCAGACACATTTAATTTCTAAATTTTCTATTAAAATGTATTAAATATTATAGTTATTTCTTTGAAAGGCAGAGAAAGAGACAGACCTGCTAACTGCTCTTTCAATCTTCAGACGTGCAGTAGCTGGGGCTGAGCCAGGTCAAAGCCATGAGGCAGGAAGCCCGGGTTTTCCACCTGGCTGGCAGGAGCCTGACTTCTTCCTCTAGTAATGCTGCCTCCCAGGATCACATAAGCAGGAAGCTGAATTGAGAGCAGAGCTGGGACTCAAACCCAGGCACTCCAATATGGGATGCATGTGTCCCAGCTAGCAGCGGAACTGCTGAAGCAACATGCCTTCCCCTATAAGTATTACTGGATTTACTACTGAAAAACACAGCAAACATCTTCAAAAAAGAAAGAAAGAAAAGAGGAAGGGGATTAGTAGAAAAAGCATTTGAGATCATAAGTTCAATTCCTACATAATCTGTAAATAGATGCTCAGAAAATTTCCCAAGTTTTATCTCCCAGTTATTTAGAAAAAAATCTTCAAGCAATGAATTCCTAAAGATCTAATGATCTAAGACATCCAATGTATCAACCACTTTGTCCTGCAAAATCTTTTCGTTCCTATTATATTGTCTTTCCCCTGCACTCCCTGCAGTAACGCTTTGATGTGCTATTCATCATTTCCATTTGGAAGAAGAAACTATGTTCCTGCTCAGCCATCATACTGCTTCCAGTACAGTGTGTTTCAGTAATAAATAAAGTGCATGCTTTAAGTGAAAGTATACGTTTTTCAAATACATTAGTCTCTTTGGCATATTTCCAGAGGGTGTGCCAGATAATTTATGTTATTGTTTAATGGCAACATTCACTTCTTTCTAGGAGCAATTTTTGATGAATCTGCCAAAAAGGATGATGAGGTGTTTCGCACAGCAGTTGGTGACCTCAACCAGAATGAGGAGATCTTACAGACTGAAAAAATCACATTTTCAGTGACATTTGTGGATGGCAACAACCCTTTTCAAGCAGTTCAAGAAGGTAAGACCCATCAGCAGTCTACAATGCATTTACTTTTTTTTTACTCATTTCAAATGACAGTAAATTAGAGTTATCAAAAATTGTTAAAAGGACATATATGTGTTGCTGCTAATTGGGCTTTGCTTTACTTTGGGAGTGCTGTTTTATAGATGTTGGACCTTATTCCTCTTTTGAAAGGGCAAAGTATAGAGTATTACTATTTTTACTGAGTTGCAAAGTGAATCGTTATAATAACAATCTTTGCAATTGTTTTTATGAATTCAGTGTAATTGAAATATTCCTTAAAAATATGACTTTCTACCAGGATTTTTTTGTTGTACTTCTCTCAGAAAACTGCTGTCTTGAGTGTTGTTACAACTTGCAATGGCATTTCAGGTGTACCCATGACAAATGTATTGCTCTAAGGAAACCCTTTAGACATTACATATAAATCAAAGATTTTGTCCTGGAATCCTAACATAACTGATCTAGGCTATCTATTGTTTACTCTTTACAAGGTACCAAGTATTAAAGCACTTTTCCCCATTCTGCTGAACCATTGAATGAATTGGCTTTTCATGGGAACAAAGTAACACAGATACCAATTATTTTTATTACAGTGGAATGATCATATCTCATGTTGAAGGTTTTTCTGAAAGATATTACAGTAATGGAATTTTATGTTTGATGCTGTTAATCTAACTAAAGATTTATTCCCCTAACTGATAAAGTGCTTGTTCTTGAGATTTTATGCTACTAATTGCTGTGATCTGGCTGTTTATACCATTTAAAATTTGTGGTTAAACCTCCTTCCAATTGTGGTAATAGCAGGTGATAGAAGAGGTGAGGAAGACAGGTCGTGAGGACTCCTTCCTCAGGAATGAGTTTAGGGCCTAATAAAATCACCTTCGGGGAGCTTATTCACCCCTCTGCCCTTAGAAGATACTGCAAAAAGATGGCATCTATGAAGTAGAAGACAGGTGCACAGCAGGCACTGAATCTGCTGATGCCTGGATCTTGAACTTGCCAAACTGTAAAACTGTAAGGAGTAATTTTCTGTTGTGTATGTTACCCTTATACATATATCCTGCATGGACTAAAATGCTAATCTGTTTTATGTTTTATTGTGATAATGTGTTTAGACTATAGATAATGAGTACAAAATTTATGTTGTCAAATGGAACATTTGCTTTGTTAAAAATGTGAATAACATTTGGCAGAAGACAAGGCAGATGCCCTACTGGTATTAGATGTAGTAGAGTTTGGCAGTGAATATTTTTAAAGGTAAACACAGAAGGGGTAAGGAAAATAGGCATACATATATGCAAGTGAGTCATTTTCATTTGCTATTCCATCACTTTGATATGCAGGGAACATTTATCAGAATATACTTATGATCAATGGCACTTGCTCTTGTGGAACTTACAAATATTTACCTCTGTTAGAGAAGGGATGTGACAACAGGTTATCTGAAGCGTTTTATTTTAAATGAATGAAGTGAAAAAATACTGTGTTTATAAACTAACACTACTCTTTTAGGCAAAACTATCTTTAACAATAACAGGATAAAATTTAGAACACTGGGATAAGTGTTTCATTTTAAACAGTAAATCTAAAAATTAATTAAATCAATTATTTTTTAAAATGGTACACAGTATAACCACTCCTCTGCTAGCTAAACTGGAAGCAAAAATCTTTCTGAAAAGAACCGTAGTGACTGAAAGAATTTGTTGCACGGAAAGCAAATTGACAAATTAAATAAGTTTCCTAGATAGAGACCACCAGATATTTGTCAAGAAAGAAGAGCCTTTGACAGTTTGCCTGATTGTTTTGAAACTAGCAGGATATTCTAGGCTGGTTATGTTCATGGTCTGCCCTGAGTAATGAACTTGAAATAAATTCCAGAAGCTCTGGAAATAATTTGTTTTACCAGTTAGATTTTGGTTAAGTTTATAATGAAGTAAAAATAATTCTTTGTAGAGTTCTTTGTTTAGCAGTGGTTTGACAAAATTAGAGGAATAGTCAATTGGATGAGAACAAAAAATAATGCAGAAATATTGTTTTCTTAAATGTTCTGTGGAAGTAATTTGGAGAAAATCTCAATTGTGACATCAAAGACAGTGAAGTTTTCTATTATCATGTCTTACTGCAGTACTTTGGAATTTATAATAGCCTGAGCACTCAAATCAGTCTAGTAGTGTTACAAATCGGGCCAGCTACAATGAGAGAGAACAAAGCAAATTAAGGACTTAGTACATGACTGCAAGAGACAATGCAGTATACAGGTAGTGGGAGAAGGCTGTGGATTTTTAAAGCATGAAAGTTGCTTGATACTGTTGCATTCAGCCTGTAACTTCTGTTTTTAATGGTGTTAACAGCAGAAAGGAAAAGGCATTCTAGCTTTTAAAAATCTACTTTTTACAAAAGAAATGGAATTTCTAAAGACATTTGTAACTTGACTTTTAACAAAATACTAATGAAGATGCATATTGCTCAGTTTACTCTTTCCACCCACCCCCTGTGTCTTATTGCTGCTCTCCTGTTTTGTAAGACTTTCCTGTATCCCATTCAATACCACACTCTTAACATAACAGGCTCTAATACTCATAAATTGATATTTAGGTTCTTATAGACCTGTATATCATAATTTTATAGCTTTTTTGCTCAGAGGTCTTTTTACTTCACTATCTAAAATCATGAGCTGTTGTGTAAGTTACCTGATAAAATATATATTATAACAATATGTGCTGCTCTGGATCTTGTGTTATTTAGAAGAGTCTTTAGGAGCTATCTGTGAAAGCTCCACTTAGAGAACATAAAGATTTGTTATTTTATTGTCAGTGAAGTATTCTTTCTCCCTCCAATGCCTTCTCTTGCAGTAGTATACCACTGTCTTCTATTCTCTTTCTGCTTGTGTAGATAGAGTGCATGATCATGGTAGCGTAATTCAGTTTTTGATTAGACTTGTTTGATACGGACTCAGGAAGAGAATCAATCGTATATCTTAAGGTATCTGAGTATATGGTTTATTAAATTAAAAACCACATTTACCTATACTCTGCAGTTATAGTGAGAGTTCAGTGTATATTCATAAAAATAGTTTATGTTGACAAATCAACAATGATTTCACTATATTCAGAATTTTAAAACTATCATCAGTATCACTGATATCCAGGTTTCAAGAGTGCCAGTTTAATTGCTTAATTTGACAACAAAGAAGAGGCTGGCATTTTAATATCAACACCTTATTTTTCATGTGCTTAGAAAATGGTTTTCAACAGAATTAAAATTGATCACTCACGTTAAAAAGTAAGCCTTAAGAAACTAATGTGCTATTTATTTATTCATTTATATAAAGGGAACACGCTTTATGTATTTCATATATACAGTTTAAAGAACATCATATTTCTACCATCCCTGCCTTGTTCCTCCTTCCTTTCTTATTTTTCTTTTAATTTTTTTGTGCTGACATTTTTTATAAACACAAGCTTAATCTTCCACTAAATAAAGAATTCAACAAGTGGAAAAACCAGTGTGCCTCAGTAGTGTAGAAAAGGGCTATAAACAATCAAATCCTAAAGCATCAGTATTTTTTTTTTTTTTGACAGGCAGAGTGGACAGTGAGAGAGAGAGACAGAGAGAAAGGTCTTCCTTTTGCCATTGGTTCACCCTCCAATGGCCGCCGCGGCCGGCGCACCGTGCTGATCCGATGGCAGGAGCCAGATACTTCTGGTCTCCCATGGGGTGCAGGGCCCAAGTACTTGGGCCATCCTCCACTGCACTCCCTGGCCACAGCAGAGAGCTGGCCTGGAAGAGGGGCAACCAGGACAGAATCCGGCACCCCGACCGGGACTAGAACCCCGTGTGCCAGCGCCGCAAGGTGGAGGATTAGCCTACTGAGCCACGGTGCCGGCCTAGCATCAGTATTACTCATATACATCGCATCGCATTTTTTGCATTCTAGTGTTAGTTACCACAAATTAGAGAAATTTAATTCTATGTTTTATTTAGAGAAATTTATATTCTGTGTCAATTACTGTAAATTACATGTTTAATTTAATTCTATATTTCATTTTAGAGAAATTTTTATTCTATAATTACCACAGATTTGATAAATATAATATTTATCTTTTGTTGGGCTTGCTTATTTCACTAAGCTTACTGGTCTCCAGTTACACCCATTTTGTTGCAATTCTGCACAATGCTGTGTTCTCCACTGGTTGCCCTTAGTCCTAGATGGTTAAATTGGCCTATATTCTGTAGTTTCCTATTAAGACCTGACCTGTATGTGCACCTGCTCTTTTTCCCTCCTTCATAGAATTCTTTCAAAAATCTTTCTTCAATCTCTTTTAGCCATTAGCTTTCCATATGGCACTTTGAACACTCAAAATGTTGACATATGATCTAGTATGTAAGTTTCACCTTTGATACCTTTTAACCGGGTTAGAAGATCATAGAAATTATGTTTATGGGCCATCAAACCCCATACCTACCTTTGATTGTATGTTCCCCATTTCTTATTATCTAGAGTCTCTGGGCCTCAGCTTCACTTATGGAAATGGGAGATACATATCTACTTCATAGCAGTCACAGTGATTATGTGTTTATTGTATAATCATGACATGAGTTTATAATTATGGTCTGTGGGTTCTTTTACTAATACAAATGCATCTTAGGAATAATAGAGTATATAAGGATTTAGCACCTTTATATGGCTCTATCGGAAAATTTCCATTCCTCCCTGATATTTCCTTCCAAACATCCTCTACTCCTAGTATTGTGGTTCTCATAGATAGCTCTGAGTCTAACCTTATCTGCCTAGACATGATCATTATTTTTTCCCAACTTGTTCTTTCTTTATCAGAACCTTTAATCCTGTGGCTGTAAAAATATTAGAGAATGAAATGCTTTTTCCTCTTTTTTTTTTCTCTTTTCTGGGCTAGTAATGCTAGTCAGCACAGGAAGATGAGAATTATATTTGTAGGGTAATTTATTTGGTAAATAGTAGTGATGTTGCAACATGTGTACTTAGGGTTGGGAGGATTTAAATACCTTGTTACCATTTCTGGGAAGTACAGAAAGCCTGTGGAGACCAAATTAAAGCTTTCTGATGATTTGTGTAGGCTTAATACAATCAGTGAAATAAATAAGGCACTGAGTCATAACTCAATGGATTTCAGTTGCAGAGAGGCAGAATATTGTAGGAGCATGATAGATATGAAGGTCAAATGTAGAAATGAATTCATGGAAAGTTTTATGCTTTAAAAGATGCATCATCTATGGTATTTAAGCTTATTTCAGACATGATTGTTTAAAAGGTTATCTTTCTATGCTTTACACATTTTCCTTCCAAGTGTAGTGGGACAAATTTTAACTTTAAAAACTTGGTCATTGGTAGTTTTGAATTTCCAATTCAACACTTCTTCAATAATATAAGATATCGTGTTTTTTCTGAGGAATGCATGCCTCATTTCAAAACATATTTGCTGTTTTGTCTTTGATGGGCTAATGTAATATGATAGTAAGATTAGCTTAAGCATAATCCATAAGCTATATTCTAAGATATAAAGGACTTAAAATATCTGTTATATGTCGTGAATATTGTCCAAAGTGGTAAATAGATCTCTGTTCTCAGAATGCATTTGTGTGCGGGGGCAAAGTGGAAGAGAGCAGTTATAGAAATCAAAATCAGAACAATCCTAGTAAGGAAAATATTTTCTATAGTATTATTTTGAAGTTTCAAAAATATTCTTATACTTTTGAATTGATACATTCATTCAAATACCTCAAAGAATACTTTGAAATTAGTCTGAGTACTAATTCATAATTGTAAAACTAAAGAAGGTATGAAGGGATAAGATAGAGAAAAACAAGAAGAGGATTACATGTTTAAGAAAAATGAGAATAGGACATATTTTACAGGAAATGGGATAAGAAGCTGACACATCAGCCTTATTCTGTCTGTTACCACGTCCTGTTTTTATCCTTTTATAGTTATTTCTTCAATAAAATTCATTGTTTGGAATTGTAAATTTCAATTTGGTTCAGTGTTTTTTTTTATATACATGCAAATTTATTTCTAAATCACAGAATTAGGTCTGTAATATGTCAAGTTAAACTTTACCTGTATTAATTCTTATAGTACACCACAAGTTTGGTATTTTCCTAATTTTCCTAATAAGGAAACTGTGTTACAGAGAGGTTCAGTATCTTTTAGCTTACTTGAAATCTCAAAACAGATATGCGCCAAACCAACTGAATCCAAAAAACCATGCTATTAGCAAAACTACGTGGATCTAGGTATGAAAATAAAAAAATTGATATGGATCTTTCTAGATGTTTCCTATTCTTGAGTGGAATCTGGCAATTAGGAATTAATTGAAGTCTTCTAAACTCCTTAGTTTGTTTGTGGGTGGCCCCCCCCCCCACCCCCCTGCCAGCCCACAGAAGGAGCCTGTAAGGATTATTTTTAATCCACTGGACATCAAGAAAAATCCACTGTTTCTCAAAGGATATCATATTGTTAAATATTTTCCAAACTTCTTTGATCCAGGAAGTTATTTTGGAAGAGTGTTCTGAAGAAATACTGTTCTTTTAAGAATTTGGGGAAAGGCTGGAAACAGAACTGTTTTCTTTCCTAGTTCACTTCAGACCACTTTCTCAGTAAATAATGCTTCAAGCAATGCCACATTATTAATCTCTAAGGATAAAATTGTGATTTAATTCATATTTTAAACTTAGTCCACTTGGGTTACTTTGCAGAGAAAGGTATTGTTGTTGTAATTTCCCTAAATCTTTTAATGAATAAATGATTTCAGCCATTCCTAACATTTGAATTCTACATGATTTTGTCCAGTTTAAAGGAATTTTATCTCTACATTAACTATTCAAATGCATATATGAATTTATATATACTACTTTTCATATATATTTCAACTATATAAGTTTACTATATGCATGTGTAATATTTATATGCATATAGCATGTATATATGCCATATATACATATGTGCATATCTATGTGTTATGTATTTGAGTGTGTTTATGAATCAATATAACAAAACAAATTGAATAAGTCCTTCATTTGATCTTCATTCCAATGTTGATTCATGCTTTTCAAAGCCCAATATTATAGCCCTATTTGTTATCTTTATCAAAATTGAAAAGGGCAAATGTGTTGTCAAGTCACTACCCTTTCACTTGCACAAAATTTACACCAGGGTTTCATGTGAGTAGAGTGAGTCACCAGTTTAAATATTCTCTTTTTTGGGAGTGGGTCATAGGGGTGATAGTTACTTAAATTTGTAATATGCAGAGGGGACAGCAATTTCAGAAAACCAATAATTACTAAGAAGGACTCATTTTTTTTTTTAAATAAAATTGTTCACTTATTTCTAAGATATGTTTATGTGTTGACTCTGTACTACAATAGGATTCTATACAGTTGAATTACAAAATTCTAACTGCAGTACCCAAGGAATTTGTAGTCTAGTAGGAGAGACACACACCAAAAAGGACCACATGGGCTAATATACTTTTTGTTTTCTTTTTAGTGGAAAAAGGTGATAAACAGGAAATTAATGATACTATTATAGGTAAAGTATTTGTATTATTTAAAACCAATAGGTCAATTTTAATAGGATGAACACAGAATAATTTTTATTAAAATAGACACTTAAGCCATTATTTTATGTTGTGTACCAACCAACAATGTAGAGATGTGAGGGAATATCATCCCTAGCTATTGTATACAGGAATATCATTTGGAGGCTCGAGCTGGCTGTATTTGAGGGACATGATAAAGTTTTTAAGGAATAAGTCATCATAATTATTATGGTTACTATTCAAACTGTTAATCTTATTTATTTGAAAGGTGGAAAGAGATAAAGAAATCTCCTGTGTAGTGGTTCACTCCCCTGATACTTGCAACAACTGTGGTTGAGCCAGGCCAAAGCCAGTAACCCTAATTTCAATCTGGTTCTCCCAAATGGGTGACAGAAACTCAAGTACTTGAGCCATCAAGTTTTGCCTCCAAGGGTTCACATTAGCAGGAAGCCAGATTTGGAAGAGGAGCCAGAACTGAAACCCAGACACTCTGGTATGAGATGTCAGTTGCCAAGTAGTATATTAATTGTTCAGTCAAATACCTGCTCCTAGATTCTCTTTTGAATATTCAAATTTTTATTCCATTACTTCACAGATGTTTGCTTTCATCATCAAAGTCATTGTTTCCTGGGTTAGCAACGTTTCTTGTGATGTTTGCTTCAGACTTCTGTGCTTTCTCAGGAAGTAGAGTTTGTTCCATGCTAGGACTGATGCTCCTGCAGGAATCACTGAAATCCGGAGCAAGGAACATCACTATGGGAACTCTCTGTGTCTTAAAGTCACTTCTTGGTAACTGATTTTGAATATAGTTAGAGACAGATTTGAGCTTTTCCTGAAAGTATATTTTTCCCTCCCTGGAAAAGGAACCTAAATGGAACAAAGTAAAGAAACAATTTTGCTCCATTTCCCCACTCTTTTAATAAGGAATAATGCACAGAGATAGCTTAATATTGAATTCTAGGGGAGATACTTCATTTTGTGGCTTTTAGAATTACCATTTGCTGTATACCCTGACCAGATGCCTCCTTTGAAAAACTAACAATGAGGGGCGGCGCCACGGCTCACTAGGCTAATCCTCCGCCTAGCGGCGCCGGCACACCGGGTTCTAGTCCTGGTCGGGGCACCGGGTTCTGTCCCGGTTGCCCCTCTTCCAGGCCAGCTCTCTGCTGTGGCCAGGGAGTGCAGTGGAGGATGGCCCAAGTCCTTGGGCCCTGCACCCCATGGGAGACCAGGAGAAGCACCTGGCTCCTGGCTCCTGCCATCGGATCAGCATGGTGCGCCGGCCGCAGCGCGCCTGCCGTGGCGGCCATTGGAGGGTGAACCAACGGCAAAGGAAGACCTTTCTCTCTGTCTCTCTCTCTCACTGTCCACTCTGCCTGTCAAAAAAAAAAAAAAAAAAGAAAAGAAAAACTAACAATGAGAAGTAACATTTATTTACTTGTAATTTACTATATCCCATGAACTGTTAGAAGTGCTTTATTTCTGTCATTGATGTTTTTACTGCCTATAAGCCATAAGGCAGTTACTATAATTAGCATTTTACAGATGGGTGAATTGAGATACAGCTAGGTTAGGTGAAGTTATTGTCCTTGAAACCTTTAGAACCGTGCCCAGAATATTATCTTCCATTTAAGTCTGCTGATTCAAAGTTTCTGGCTTGCATCAAGAGAAGGGAGGATTTTCTGTTTTCTGTGAGGGCACTGTAGGCTCTCTTTGTATCTCTCTTGTCTTGGGGCAGCTTCTTCTCTAACCCTCTGCACTTCTGAACTCTAGTCTTTCTGTCTTTTGGACTAGGACTGGTCACCACTTCACTGCTACTAGCTCTGGCTTCCTGTGCCATCCTTCATTTGTCTGCACCATTCTATACATATTTGTGTAATTCATCCTTTGAAAAAATAAAGTTGTTCTCAAATTATTCTATTTTGAGTTTTCATTGTTTCCACTTTGGATTTTAACAGATAAAAATGTAATTTAACTAATATCAAATCACTCAGAGATTAATGTATGCATTATATTACAGCATTTAGAAAGAATGTCTGGCATTGGCCTTTAGCTTCTATCTTTTACAACATGAAATCTTTATGCCCACCGGTATTTTAACAGACCAGCAAAGGTTGACTTGATGCTAAGTAGCTGGATCCCTATAAAAGCCTTTGGATTGATCGGAATCAGGATTGATCTGTGCATAGCCGCCTCACAGAGTAGTGGAATGTTCTTTAAGGATACAATTTTTTTTTCTTAAAATTACATGACATGTGGAATGACTTGATGAATGTTGATACTCTTGCTAAATATTAAAATGTCCCATTGCTTCCTAAAAGCTTCTATTTTGTTTAAGGGCGTTGATTAATCACTTATTCATAAATTCTTGAGTACTTTTCCTGTGGGGAAAAGATTCTGTATATCTTCATTTCATCCTTTGTGGGAATGGAAACTAGACTCATTATTAAGTCATTGGCAGAAATATCTGCAACTTGCCAGTGAACAAGTGCACAGCCTAGATTTTCTGTTATCTTGTAACTTTCTGTAACTTCTTATTTAGAGTAGTAACAAGCAGTTAGCAAGTTACTAAAGAAGTGCTTGTATTTTTTCTCTTCTTATTTCTCTGGTCCATGATTTAATAGGGACTAATGAACAGGAAATAGCCACACTTCAGGTAGCAGGGCAGGAGGAAAAGCAGAAAATGTCTAAAAAATCATGTCCAGCCTTAAGGTCCCTGATTCTTTCATTTGTCCAACATCAGCAACAGCATCTCAGTGGAAGACAGGTAGAATTAGTGAGGAATAAAAACGTACCTTTGAAGGACTCTGTATCTACAAAGATCAATATATGTACATAAGCATCCTGATTATAATGCACTGTATATAAGTTCCATGAAAGAGGAACAAAATGCAGAGTTCAGTAGAACTAAGGATGATATTATTTAGGGATAATGAGTTGAGGTTAAAGGCAGAGGACATGAAAGGGAAAAATGTAGTCTGTGCTTTCTACTTTAAAGAGAACATCTAAACAAAAGAAGCAGGCAAGTTCAGGAACATGTCTTTGTGATTGATACAAAAAAGTGAGCGGGGTTGAAGTATACTGAGAAGGAAAGCATCATGCCATAAGGACATAAACAGCAATTTTTCAGTGAGGGTCTGTATTCTTTTCCCAGCTTCAAGGTCACCTCATTCTAAAACAAGTCTTAAGTGAGTGCTTTCAACATGCATAGAATCATGATTTAGCAAGTGCAATTAAAGACTAATAAAAATTTGGATAGAGAAATCAGCCTTCATATAGCAAAGCCAGAATATTTTTTAAAAAAGTAGCAAAATAATAAAAATTATTTGAATTGAAAGATCCTGCTTCAATGATACAACATCTCTACTGTGTTTTAAGAACAAGTGATATTTAAAAATAATTAGTCTAAATTTTCACCAGAGTAACTGCTTTTCACATTAAAGGAAGAGATAAACACCTAAGTTTTATAACATAAAAGGGTTCTGCATATGCATAAGTAATACTCTTAAAGGATTTTTATTGCACCTTTGACACTGTGTGCCATAGCTCAGACTCAGGGCACTGTGCTTGTATTTGATAACATGGATTGTTTCCTGAGTTGGCCAGAGTAGGTAAATAATAATATCATGCATGTATTGTGTTTCCTTTATATGCATAGTCTATAGTAACTCTTTTTTTCCTCATTAAATGAGACACATAATGTTTGGCATAAAAGTATTTATATTAGCTTGATTATCATAAGCAATGATTGAGGCTTGTTTGCTCTCCATAGAAAGTGATCTGCAATGTGTGAAAATTAGCCATTGCTTATTGAGAACCTATAATTTGTAAAGTACAATAAGTGTTAAATGGAATACCAAGATGCATCCTTGTGGTTTCAAGCTTCAAGAGTCTTATATTTAAAACATTACAAACATAAACAATAATGATGTAGATATAAACAGTTATCATTCAAGGTACAATAAATTATAAAGTTTGGAATGGCACTCTATCTTATTAAATCTCTCCCTCAATGTTTATAAGATAAACCATTATAGGATATTGGGAAGTACTTACATTACTTCCCTACTCCTAACTGCTCTCCTTGATGTACAGTTAGGACTTTCTTCCCTGGATGCTCAGCATTTGGTATGAAATAGAACTGTCCATTAGACACCTTTTAACATCATCTCACAGACTTGTTGACAAACTTGCTATGTTGCTAATATTTCTATGTTCATTCATTCAGTTAATACAAAAATCTATATCACATATGTTTGTGCCATGAATTATTCTGGGAATCATGGTTTATGCTCTCCTAGACTGTGTACTCTCAATGAGGAAAAACCAAATAATAAATTCAACTACAGGTTGAGGTATTGGTATAGGCAAAAAATGAAGCAGAGTACTGGGGATAGACACAAGGAAGACTGGGTGCTGTTTCAAATTGATTGTCAGGAGAGGAGTTTCTCAGATGACTTTTGACAGAGAATGATGATGAAAGGAGCAAGTAGTGTGTTTGGGGGAAGGCAGAGTGCACCACAAGTTCTGGCAGTAATATCACTAACTGTAATTCTGTCTTCTCATGGCCACACTGATCCCTGATTTCTACTAATTACATAATGATCATATATTTGTGAGCAATTGTTTATATTATTTTGCCAGTACCACAGTCACATATATTTATGCCCTGCCATGTTTTTACAAATTCACTTTGTGAATGGGAGTCCTTTACCTGAACTGTAGGCAAGGATTGATGTGGAGCCTCCCATTTCTGGTCACTGTCAATGCAGGCTATCTGCCTCTCTCTGTTGAGCTGGAAACCTGTCATCAGGCTTGAGAAGACAGCCAGCATAACTGCAGATCTCGTAAGCCTGATTTCTTTACTGTCAAAAATGTATGTGAATGATCATTGTTATTATTACCATCAGTTTAGTAAACCCTTCTCACACACTATGTTACACTATTCAACATAGATTCTCCTCTTTTGTAGTAGCAGAGTTGTAGTTGGGTTCATGGCCCCTCAAAAAAGACTCCGTTTTACATCATCCCACATGGCTACATAGGAGATATACAAACAAATGGGAGTGCTTTGAAGTATGGCTCATTTCCAGGTCACTACCAACTTAAGATACTTTCCTTGGTGTAATCTTTATGCCTTTTCAATATTACATAGAATAGTCATGTTTCTATGACCCAGCTTTCACCATGCAGATGAGTTTACAGCATACTAGACAGTGGCAGAGCAACAAATAGAAAACTCTTTCTCCTGCAGAGCAGAGTTGCCCGGGGTAGACTGCTGACATAAATCTACCTCTGGCATACTTGAAGCTTACTCGGTTGCTGGTGTTCCAGTAGCTTAAACATTAGTGTAGCCATTTTACGGCCTTGCCAAACATCTGGCTATATTGATCAAGAGTCTGCCACTGCTCCTGCCACCCTGGTGAGAAAATCCAATTTTTAGGATAGAGTTCCACTATTGCTATTGAGATATAATTTACATATGAGAAAAATCCATCTTTTAGGAAAGTGCGTAGTTCAATTATTATTACTACATTTACATTTATGCAACATCTAGTTTTAGAACATTTCCATTACCCAGAAAGATCTCTTATCCCCATTTGCAGTCAACCTTCAGTCCCATACTACTCCCAGCAAATAAAAAGTTTGTTTTTATAGATTAGCTTCATTATATTTTTGGAAATAAATGGAATTAGACACAATACAACCTTTTTTGTTTGCTTTATTTTACATAGAATATGTTTTTGAAGTTCAACCTTGTTGTAGCTTTTGTTAAGAATTATTTCTTTTAATAATGAACATTTTTTATTTTAGGGAAATGTTCTTCTAGTCAGTAATTGAGGAATGTTGGATTTTTCAATTTTTGACTTAGAAAATGCTACTATGGACATTTATATAGACGTCTCCATCTATACATGCATTTCTATTTTGTGTCTTCATCTGCTCATGCTACCACCACAACACACCAATGACTGGATGCCTTAATCAATAGACATTCTCTCTTAGTTTTGAAATCTAAGAAGTCCAAGATCAAGATGAAAGCAGGACTGGGGTCTGGCGAGTGCTCTGTCTTTGGGTTGCAGATTGGCTTCCTTCTCTCAGTGTGCTCAAATAAAGTCTTCACTTTTGTGGGATAAGGCAGAGAGTGTGTACTTAAGCTCTCTGATCTCTCTTCATATAAGAACACAAAACCTATTGGATCAGGGCTCCACATGTGTGCCTTCTATTTAGGCTCCTTCTTTAAATACAGCCACACTGAACAGAATGCTTCACAAATGGATTTTAGGTAGCAGGACTCAAATGTTTGCTGGTACCAATTTTCTAAAGTAGCTATCTAGAGATAATTCAGTTTTATGGTAAATTAATGCATACTTTGTTACCTAACTGCACAATTGGTTTCCAAAGTGGTTGTACTACTTTCTTTTTCTCCCAGCAACATATACAAATGTTAGTTTCTTTAATTCTTTCTTAGTTTTGTGAAATTTGTGAAGTGGAATCTAATTATGGTTTTCAATCCCATTTAGCTAGTATTAATAATGTTTACCTTCCTTTTCATATGAACATTGATTTCTGTAATTTTCTTTGATGAAATGTTTGGCCCAATCATGTGCACATTTTCTTGTTTTAATGTATTATAATTAACTCTGAAAAATGTTTGTTATCAGATAAATGACATACAGAGATTTCTTTTCAGATTGTGACTTTCCCTCGCATCCCCATTTTCTTAAAGAACTTTTAGTTAAAATACAAACTTTTATTTTTTGTTGAAATTCAGTTTATCATTTTTTTTTGTTTCAAGGATCACAGTTTTGATATTGTATCTAAGATCTGTCTGAATAACCCAAGGCATTAAGATCTTTATTTTTGTTGTTCTAAAAATTTTAGAAAGTTGATTCATACCTTTAGTCTATGAAATACTTTGTGTTAATGTTTCAGTGTGATATGAGGCAGCATTTTGGAGTGCGGATATCCAAATTATCTAGCACTGCTTATTGGAAACATTACCCTTTCCCTCATTCAGTTATCTTCACAGCTTTTTAAAAAAGTTCTAGATCAAGTCACCGTTTCTCCTAGTGTTCATTTCACTTTAACAGGTTTCCTTTTTGGTGCTCAGTTAGTTGTCACCTATCAGGGAGAACAAGTGGTATTTGTCCCTTTGGGATTGGCTTATTTCACTCAGCATAATGTTTTCCAAATTCCTAACAGGGATCACATTTCAGTTAAAATTTAAACACCTAAGAATAATTGTGTGTTAATTACACCCTGACTGTTGATGAGCAACTTAATATGTTATCCCTCTTAGTATATTTTTTTGTTTGTTCTACTTAATACTTTTGGTTGAATACTGTAATCAATACACAATTCTTCTTAAGTGCTAAAACTTAACTGAAAAGTGATCGCTGTTAAATATAAGAGTGGGAATAAGAGAGGGAAGAGATGTGCAATTCGGGACATGCTCAAGCTGACTTACCTCAAACAGTAGAGTTAGAAACATACCAGGGGATTCCAGTTCAATCCCATCAAGGTGGCATGTACCAATGCCATCTCACTAGTCCCAGTGATCAATTTCTGTTCACAGTTGATCATAATGATAGGACTAAGAACCAAAGGGATCACATAAACAAGAATAGTGTCTGGTAATACTAACTGATAGAATCAAAAAGGGAGGGAATGATCCATATTGGGAAGTGAGATACACAGCAGACCCATAGAATGGCAGATGTCCTAAACAGCACTCTGGCCTCAGAATCAGCCCTTAAGGCATGTGGATCCGGCTGAAAAGCCCGTGAGAGTATTTCAGGCATGGAAAGCCAAGACACTCTGGGGGGGGGGGGGAACTAAATGAAAGATCTCCACGAGTGAAATCCCAGTGGAAAGAACAGGTCATCAAAGAAGGAGGTACCTTTCTCTGAAGGGAGGAGAGAACTTCCACTTTGACCATGGCCTTGTCTAAATATGATCAGTGTCAGTGAACTCAGGGGGCTTCCATAACCTTGGCAGCTCATGACAAGAGCCTAGGGTGATTACTGATGCCATAAACAAGAGTGTCAATTTGTTAAGTCAACAACAGGAGTCACTGTGCACTTACTCCTCATGTAGGATCTTTGTCCTTAGTGTGCTGTACATTGAGATTTAATGCTATAACTAGTACTCAAACAGTATTTTTCACTTTATGTTTCTGTGTGGGAGCAAACTTTTGAAATCTTTACTTAATATATGCTAAACTGATCTTCTGTATATAAAGATAATCAAAAATGAATCATGATGTGAATGGAAGGGGAGAGGGAGTGGGAAAGGGGAGGGTTGCGGGTGGGAGGGACGTTATGGGGAAGCCATTGTAATCCATAAGCTGTACTTTGGAAATTTATATTCATTAAATAAAAGTTAAAAAAAAAGTTCTAGATCATAAATATAGGGGTTTATTCTTAAATATTCAGTTCCACTAATCTGTATTCTTTTATGTGAATACCACACTGTAGCTTTATGGTAAGTTTTTTTTTTAATTTTACTTAAGTTATATAAGTTCCAGATATATTATATGTACAGAATTAGGAACATGGTGATACTTCCCACTCTACCTGCCCTCCTACCCACACTCTAACCCTTCTTCCTCCTCCTGTTCTTATTCCCACTCTTAATTTTTACAAAGATCTACTTTCAGTTTACTTAGTACTCATAATGTTAACCCTTCACTATGAAAATAGTTCAACAAAAGCGTTCAAAAACCACTGTTCTTCAATGGAAGAGACAAGGGCTATAAACAATCAATGAATTTCAAAATGTCCATTTCATACCAATATATTATATTTTAGGTACTCTGTTAGTTACCCCAGGTCTAGGAAAGCATATGATATTTTTCTTTTTTGGGACTGGCTTATTTCACCAAGTATAATGGTTTCCAGTTGTATCTATTTTGTTATAAAAGATAGGATTTTTTTTTTGCATCTGAGTATTATTCCATAGTATGTATATACCATTTTTCTTTATCAACAGTTGATAGACATCCATATCTTAGCTATTGGGGATTCAGCTGTAATGAACATGGGGGTACAGTTCACTCTTTCATATGTTGATTTCTTTTAATTTGTGTAAAGTTCTAGGAGTGGGATGGCTGTATCATATTGTAGGTTTGTATTCAGATATCTGGGGTATCTCCATACTGTCTTCCACAATGGCTGCAGCAGTTCACATTCTCACCAACAGTGGATTAGGTTATCTTTCCCTATATTCTCAACAGCATTTCTTTGCTGAGTGCTGTATGAGAGTCATTCTAACTGGGGTGGGGTGAAACCTAATTGTGGTTTTGATTTGCATTTCCCTGATATCTAGTGATCCTGAGCTTTTTTCCAAGTGTCTGTTAGACATTTGAATTTTCTCTCTTGAAAAATGCCTGTTTAAGTCCTTTGCCCATTTCTTTTAAAGCATCTTTTTTTTAAAAAAAAATATTTATTTATTTATTTGAAAGATAGAGTTAGAGAGAGGCAGAGGCAGAAATAGATCTTCCATCTGCTGGTTCACTTCCCCAGTGTTCATAATGGCCAAACTGGGCCCATCTGAAGCCAGGAGCCAGGAGCTTCCTCCAGATCTCCTACGTGGGTGCAGGAGCCCAAGGATTTGGGCCATCTTCTACTTCTTCCCTAGGCCATAACACAGAGCTGGATTGGAAATGGAGCAGCCAGGACTTGAACTGATCCTCCTGGGATGCCAGCACTGCAGTGGCAACTTCAGCCACAATGCCACATTGCTGGACCCATTTTTGTTCATTTCTAAATTGGATTGTTTGTTTTGTTGTTGAATTTCTTGAGATTTTTCTAGATTTTGGATATTAACCATTTTCAGTTGCATAGTTTGCAAGTATTTTCTCCCATTCTGTCAGTTTACTCTTCTTTGCTGGGTGTTTCCTTTGCAGTGCAGAAGCTTCCCAGAGGTATAAGATTTGAATGAAACATTTTCTTATACACTTAATTTTGACTGTTGTCCATTGTATTGTCATGTAAATGTTAGGAAATTCTCTCAAATTTATGCCAAATAGCTTGCTAGTGAGTAACTGATGAAGATTACATTCAACCTACAAATCAATTTCTAGAGGATTGTTCTTTTTACAATATTGAATCTTCCAATTCATGAACATACAACATAACACCATGTATTTAGATGTGCTTAAATTTGTATAAACTTTTTTTGTTTTTATTGTATATGTTTTACACATTTAGAAATTTTTCTTTAGTTTTTTTTTATAATTTCCATTTTAAAAATATTGTGAATGGAATTACTCCATAGATTTTAATTTTAGAATTTTTTGTTAATATATATAAAAAAGGTCTGGTGCTGTTGTGTTGTAGGTTAAGCCACTGCCTGCATCACGAGCATCCCATATGGATGCTGGTGTGAGTACTGGTTGTTCCACTTCTGATCAAACTCCCTGTTAATGCGCCTAGGAAGCTGCGGAAGATGGTCCAAGTGCTTTGGCCCCTAACCCATGCGGAACCCCAGTGCAACTCCTGGCTCCCAGCTTCATCCTGGCCCAGCCCTGGCTGTTGTGGGCATTTGAGAAGGCACCAGCAGATGAAGGATTTCTCTCTCTCTCTGCCTCTCCATCTCTGTAATTCTTTCAAATAAATAAATTAATCTTTAAATATATACATATATCAAAATGAAAAGTATTTGGAATCTGATAACTATGATTATGATAAACTCAGTTATTTCTTCCAGATTTTTGTAGACTGTGTAAAATTTTCTACAAGCAGGATAAAGGTATACAATTAAAGAGTTTTCTAATTCTTTCATGAAAATCAGTTGCCTTTTATTCTTTATCATTCTGTATTACTTTGGCTAGAACCTACAGTAGAATGTCAAATAGAATTTTGATAGCAGAAAATACTCCTGCTTCTCAATTTTATGGAAAGCATTTATTCATTCAATTTTAGATATGATATAAGTTGTATATTTTCCTTGGTTTCCTATTGTCATGTTGAGGGAATTCCTTAATACTATTAATTAGTTGGAGTTTATATATATATATATATATATATATATAATTGATACTGAATTTTTCAAGTTTCTTTTTGGTGCATTGAAATGATGATATTCTTTTACCTTTTATTCTATTGATATGACATGGTTACCATGCAAAATCATTTTTATTTTGCTGAATTGAGTTTGCTAATATTTTATTGATGACCTATGTTCATGGATTTTTTAAAAATATTTTATTTATTTATTTGAGATAGTTACAGATAGTGAGAGGGTGAGACAGAGATAAAGATCTTCCTTCCGTTGGTACACTCCGCAGAGGGCTGCAATGGCCGGAGCTGCGCAGATCTGAAGCCAGGAGCCAGGTGCTTCTTCCTGGTCTCCCATGCAGGTGTAGAGGTCCAAGGACTTGGGCCATCTTCTACGGCTTTCCTAGGCCATAGCAGAAAGCTGGATTGGAAGAGGAGCAGCCGGGACTAGAACTGGCGTCCATATGGGAATTCACCATTGCAGTGGAGGATTAACCTACTTTGCCATGGTGCTGGCTCTGAATTATTGATATATAATATTGTCTTTGGGAATACCTTTGTTTTGTATCTTAATTACTTAAATGATTTATGATGCATGCTTTTCCTTTAGATTGTCTGGAACATTTTGTGAAGGATTGGAATATTCATTAAATGTTTGATAGATGTTAGCAGTGTTTACCTAAGATTTTTTCAATAAGTTTAAAGTTACAAATTGCATTTACCTTTTTAATCGATTTGGATATTCTCCTTCTCAAATCTGTTTGATATGTGTCCTTCTGGGAATTTTATTCATCTAATATTCTGGCTAAAAGATATTGATAGTATTTATAGTCCTTTAAATTATTTGATTGGTGACCCTTTTCAATCTTTATTTTGGTAATCTGCACCTTGTCTCAGTTTATCTTTGTCATTCTAGGAAATGCTTGTCAGTTGTTTTTATGTTACAAAGAAGCCAATATTAATTCTATTATTAATTTTCTTTAGTTTGTTTTCACTGACTCTTTATACTAACTTTTCTTATTTCCTTATCTCTACTGGATATGTATTTAGTTTGCTGTTATTCTCCTGGTTTCCCAAGGTACATTTTATTATTATTATTTTTTTTTTTTTGACAGGCAGAGTGGACAGTGAGAGAGACAGAGAGAAAGGTCTTATTTTGCCGTTCGTTCACCCTCCAATGGCCACCGCGGCCGGCAAGCTGCAGCCGGCGCACTGCGCTGATCCGATGGCAGGAGCCAGGTATTTATCCTGGTCTCCCACGGGGTGCAGGGCTCAAGCACTTGGGCCATCCTCCACTGCACTCCCTGGCCACAGCAGAGAGCTGGCCTGGAAGAGGGGCAACTGGGACAGAATCCAGCACCCCGACCGGGACTAGAACCCCGTGTGCCGGCACCGCAATGCGGAGGATTAGCCTAGTAAGCCACGGCGCCGGCCCCAAGATACAATTTAGATTACTGATTTGAGTTCTTTTTACCATGAGCACTAAAAATTTAAAGCTATAATATTTCTGTAAGAACTGTGTTAGTTGGTTGCTATAAAGGTGAAAGTATAGAGTTTCTGTTTTGACTCATTTTGACTTCATTGTTTTTTCTAACTTTTCCTTGAAATTTATGTTGGCCAGTGCCTCAGTTATCAGTGTTCTTAGTTTCTGAATATTTGTGAATTTGTAAAACTTACTTTTTATTTTTTATTTCATATCTTTTCCTCATTGCTCTCAGAGAAAATATTGCATATGAGTTTAACCATTCTTGATTTTATGGAGGTTCATTTTATTGTTTATTATGGGGGTCTGTTCTATAGTACTAGTATATTCTATGTGAGTTTCATAAATTTGCCATTTTCTATTATTTAGTAGAGTATTACATAGATATCAGTTAGGTCTATTGATAGAATTGTTCTGCTCTTCTCTCTTCTTTCTGATATGTGGACCATTTGTTATTTGACATGGATATAGGTATTAAAATCATTAATATTTTTCTAGAATTGCCTATTAGCTGTCCATTCTATCATCTAGTTTTACTTCAAATATTTTAGTCTCTGTTTTAGGTGCTTAGGTATTCAGAATTACTGTATTTTCCTGTTGAATTGGTCCTAGAGTGATTATACTCTTTCTTTGTGTCTATCAACCTCTATTGTCTTATCTTGTCTGATATTATTTTTTATGCTCAAGTGGCCATAACAAAATACCATAGATTGGATGGCTTAAATAATGGGAATTTATTTCTTACATTCCTGAACCTGAAAGTACAAGGTCAAAGTACTGGTGGTGAAAATGTGATGTTGAGGTCTCTTGTTACTGTATTGGGGTTTATTTCTCTGTTTAGACACTTTCACATTTGTTTTACAAAACTGGATACTGTGGCATTGGGTGCATATACATATACTGTGGCCATATCTTCTTGTTGAATTGTTCTCTTCATCATTATGTGATGACCTTGTTTTTCTCTCTGAACAATTTTTGTTTTAATCCTAATTTGTTTGATATAAGTATAGCTGTTCCTGCTCATTTTTTTAAAGATATATTTATTTATTTGAAAGTCAGAGTTACACTAGAGAGCAAAGGAGAGACAGAGAGAGAGAGGTCTTCCATCTGCTAGTTTACTCTCCAATTGGCCACAAAGGCTGGAGTTGTGCCAATCTGAAGCCAGGAACCAGGAGCTTCCTCTGGGTCTTCCCAAGCAGGTTCAGGGACCCAAGGACTTGGGCCATCTTCCACTGCTTTCCCAGGCCATAGCAGAGAGCTGAATCAGAAGTGGAGTAACTGGGACTCAAAGTGGTGCCCATAAGGGATGCCGGCACTGCAGGTGGCAAATGCATGTGTTAAGTGTGTCCAGGAAGCTATGGCCATGATTTGTTGGTAAGGAAGAGTCCAGACCAACACCCATGTTGTAAAAGGTGGAGCACATCTGGCTACAGTCAGTTGTTGGAGGCCATGCTGGAGCTGACAAATGTCAGTCAGTTCTGTTTGCATTTGGTCCTTCCTGTGTGTTCTCATATCTCTCTGTGGCTGAAGGCAGTGCGGCTTCTCGCTATGTAACCATCTTGGATCTCCTACATCCTTATATTTTTCAACCTATGTGTGTATTTGATTTTAACTCACACCTCTTTTAGACAACATATGATTAGATTTTTAATTCAATTTAAGAATCTCCGTCATTTCATCCCAGGGATTAAATTGTTCACATTCAGTGTAATTTTCAAGTGTTTGGATTTTTGCATAGAATCTGGCATTGTTTTCTATATCTCATCCCTTTCCTGTACTCCCTTTTTTACTGTTATCTTTTTGTTAACTACATAATCCCTACTATACCACTTTAATTCCCTTGTTAGTTTTTGTGATATGAATTTATGGACAATTTTCTTACTGGGTATAATGGAGAATAAAATATGCACCTTAATTCAATACAGTCTACTTCGGATGAGTGCTAATTTAATTCCAATAAGATATAGAGCATTTCTTCTATCATTTCATTTCTTTACCCTCTTTTATACTGATGTCGTCTTTATATAAGTTTAACAATGTAGCTTTATAATTGTTGCTTATGTAGTTGCCTTTTAAATCAGTTAAGCTAAGAAAAGAGATAATATGTACACTATCTGCATATTTACCCACATAATTACCACTTCTATTGCCCTTACTTCTTTCAATAAATCCAAGTTACTGTTTGGTTTATTTCATTTCCTTTGAGACTGAAGGAATTTCTTTAGTGTTTGCCTCAGGAGAATATGCTAACAGCAGATTCTCAGTCTTTGAAAATTTTTGTAGTGTTGTGATTTTACCTTCAATTTGAAGGATAGTTTTGCCAGATATGGAATTCTTGTTTGACTGTTTTTTTTTAAGATTTCAAAACTTTTAACAAGTCATTACCCTGCCTTCTGGCCTTCACTGAACTATCAATTTATCTTGCTTGCTTTGTGAGTGATATGTCTTATTTCTATGGTACCTTGCAGGTTTTACTTGGTCAGCAGTGTGACTAAGATGTATCTAGATATTAGTCTCTTGTTTTCATCCAAAATGGTTTTCATTGAGCTTCTTTTGTGTATGTATTTGATGTTCTTTTCTTCCAGATTTCCAAAGCTTACAGCCAAAAGTTCATCAGGTGCATTTTCACTTCTCTATTTCCGCTAATGTGGACTCTCATTACATATATATTGGTATACTTCATAATTTATTTTTTTCTTCATTTTGGGTAATGTCTTTGACTTATTCTCAATTTGATCATTTTTCTCTGTAATTTCTTAAAATGCTATTGAGTCCATTTAGTGGAATTTTATTTAAGCTATTGTAAATTGTAGTCTCTCCTCCATTTACATTCTGATGACTGAGTTCATGTCTCCGTTTCTCTTTGATTGCATAAGGCTGTATGTGGAACCTGTTTTACATAG
This sequence comes from Oryctolagus cuniculus, assembly GCF_051225735.1. Taxonomy (NCBI): domain Eukaryota; kingdom Metazoa; phylum Chordata; class Mammalia; order Lagomorpha; family Leporidae; genus Oryctolagus; species Oryctolagus cuniculus. The sequence goes on along the minus strand of NC_142874.1, from coordinate 102,443,407 downwards.
GCTACTAGAACTTTCTCCAGTCTTTCCTGAGTATGCCTGTAGCTGTGCTCCTATAACAAACTATGAGGGATTTCTGACTTGTGTTTAGTTAATTTGTCTGAAAGGAAGTTTCAGAGGAAGAGGAAGCGACAGAGACAAAGAACAAGGGCATGAGCCAGTGAGCGAGTGAGCGAGCGAGTGAGCAAGCAAGAGAGATCTTCTATCAACTGGGCTGGTCCAGGCTGAACCCAGGATCCTGGAACTTCATCCGGGTTTCCCACATGGGTAGCAGGGGCCTAAGCACTTGCTCTATCACCTCTGCCATCACAAGGAAATTAGCAGGCAGTTGGATCGATGCTGGAGCAACTGGGACTCAAACCAGTGGCCACACGGAATGGCAGCATTCCAGGCAGCAGCTTAACTCGTGACACAATGCTGGCCCTGGGATTTATGAGACTTTATCAAGGCCCACTATAATTTTCTAATTCTTCAGTTGTTCTTGGTAAAATTCTGGACTGTAGCATGATCACACTGGCATGAGAGTATTCATGAAAAAGTGAAATTGAAAGCTAAATTTTATTTTAGTATGAAAATACTTGACATCATATGTATAAGTAATCTTAAAACAGCCATGGAAAATACATATGGAAAATTATGTTTGGATTTCAAATATATTTGGTACCAAATAAATGTACCTTTTCCATCAGTGTTTTGAAGTTCCTTCATTTACAACCTCTTTTATTGAGATGCGTCCTTCATTGATTCTTTGATACAAAGATTGTATCATTTGTATCATTTTGATACAAAGATTGTTATCAATTCCCAGGGCTCCTGGGAATTTTTGGATGTTTTTTCCAATAATAATCCAATATAAATTAACCCCATTTGGTCTGGAAGTTGTTGTTTTTAATGGCTGTCCTTGTCTTATGAAAATTAATTCTTGGGAGCAGGTATTTAGCCTAATGGTTAGAATGCCCACATTCTTTTTTTTTTTTTTTTTTTAAACAGGCAGAGTGGACAGTACGAGAGAGAGAGAGAGACAGAGAGACAAAGGTCTTTCTTTGCCGTTGGTTCACCCTCCAAAGGCCGCTGCGGCTGGCGTGCTGCGGCTGGCGTGCTGCGGCCAGCACATCGCACTGATCCGAAGGCAGGAGCCAGGTGCTTCTCCTGGTCTCCCATGCGGGTGCAGGGCCCAAGCACTTGGGCCATCCTCCACTGCACTCCTGGGCCACAGCAGAGAGCTGGCCTGGAAGAGGGGCAACCGGGACTGAATCCGGCACCCCAACCGGGACTAGAACCCGAGGTGCTGGCGCTGCAAGGTGGAGGATTAGCATATTGAGCCACGGTGCCAGCTAGAATGGCCACATTCTGCACTGGGATGCCTGGGTATGAGTCCTGGCTCTGGACCCCTGGCTCTAGCTTCCTGCCATTGCGTACCTTTGAACACTGCAGTGATGACTCAAGTGATTAGGCTCCTGCCACCCATTTGGGAGCTCTGGATTGTGTTTTGGGCTTCCAGCTTTGGCCCTAGCCCAGAGCACATGTGTGCTCATTTGCTTGCTAGCTTGCTTATTTCCTTCCTTTCGCTCAGTCTCTCAAATAAATAAATAAATACAAATAAAAATTCATGGATTTGGGGAAAATCAGTCCTATGGTAATACGCTACAGACTTGGTCTTTCATGATACTTTTTCTTAAATATGTGATTTTAAATGTATTGTATATCTTGTTCATCTTTTAGAATGCTGAAATCTCATTGCTTTTTGGAAAGATATGCTGAGTTTCACATTTTGCCATTTGTGAAATTCCACACTTTTCATTGTTTCATACAGAAAGGATACAGAACTTTAGATTATGACATTAAGATTAAATGGAGAAATTATCACTTCAGGTGCAACATGAATCACAGGTAGAAAATGAAATTCACCTATCATGGTGTTTTGCATAGGTACAAGAGTATCATGAATGTGGACAACAGCTGGAAAAGGCACAATAGGTTAGTATGGAACATCATCTACCATATAAGATCGCTTTGGTTGATTGAAATGAGTTAGTGATACATTTAAATAAAGCCAAGGTTTGTGAATTTCATATCTAGGGAAATAGCAAGGAAGACATAATGTATATATGTGCTTCAAGTAAAGAAAGGAGCTTCCCACTAAAAAAAGAAAGTGGTGGATAATGATAAAGAAAATGAAATTCGGGAAATCAGTTAAATAGTCCAGCAGAAGATAAAGTACCAAAGTAGGATAGTTACAGTAGCAAGGGAAAACATGAGCATCTATGAAGTCATGCCTTGGGAAATCTTGGAAGAATTTAATATATTGTTGTATTTCTGTGATCAGTAAAAAAGAATGCTCAAAAAAGGCCCTTCTAAGCATTTGGCCTTTAGCAACTAGAAAAATATACAATTAATATAAATACAGAACAATTTGGAGAGGAAGATTTTTGGGAAATAGTTGTAAATTGCAGTTAAGATTTAGTAATACTTTTTGTGATCAGACATGAATATAGAGTTTTACATAAATAATTTAGTTATTCCATATATAATCCTTGGTATATATACAAAAACTAGGAAGTTATATTCATCAATGGAACTAAATTCAATAGAAAATAACTGTCCATGTTTGAGATGTAACCTAGGGGATCTGAGCTCAGAAATGTGATTTTTAATTTCTGTCTGAATATAGGTATCAGGACACACTCAAGCTCAGCAAAGAAAACATAGGTCCATGGGCTAAGCTAAGATGGGACATAAAAGTTAAAGTGATAATACTGGATTAGATCACAAAAGATGGAAATAGAGGATGAGCAAAACCCATGGGAACATCATCAGCAAGTAATTACATTTTGTGGGACGAGACGATAAGAAGCAAGTTGAAAATGGAAAGATGGACCTCGAGAGAGCAATATGTCAGAGAAGAAAATCTTGGGGGCAGTTATTTTAACCATCCTGGAACACTCTTTCAATATAATGTATACAATGTCAGTGGATTCTAGAATAAGGAATCCACTGATTAAATTTTGAATAAACGTTTAGTCATAATGGTATTGGTGCTAATGGAAACCGCAGTGGGAGCCACAGCAGTGAGTGAGTGGTAGATTGAATTCTATATTAGTGTCTTTCTTCAAAGTTTGCTGATGAAGAAGTTACATATACAAATATAGCTTGAGTTTTGTGAAATTTGGAACATATAGGGATTTTTTCAGCTAAATTAAAAAAAAGATCACAGAGTGGAAAAAGCAAAATCTGGTGTGAGTTGGGTTTAGAATGGAGTTAACGAGGAGGAGTTTAGTAAGCATTCAACGACTGAGCCACTGGAACAATATGTTTGTTGACACGGTGAAAGAAAATTGAGGAAATTCATGTGGAGTGATTATAATTATCTCAGTAATACTTGAAGCAACAGGGAATTGGGGGAATACAGTAGAGAGTGGAAAAGATTTGGAAGTGCTGCTGGAGAGAGCCAATTAGAGATGATTGAAAGTGTTTGAGTCATTTTGAGAATCAACCTGAGATTTCATATCAAGAATCTATAAAAGATTAGTGAAGACCAGTTTCAGGATTTTCTCCAGCAACATTAGCAGTCTTTAATCCTAATTTGGAATGAATATTATATCCCATATTTTCATAGTTAGATATTATTTCCTGAGCTTTATTTTGATTTTGAAGGAAAACAAATACCTTGGAATGGATACTATTTCTGTATTCTCCTTGTATCTGTCAATTCCATATGTTGATATTTCAGATTAGATGATGTTTCTAAAAGAGAGAGCAGTATGTATGGGGGAAAAGGTAGATGTTTTGAAAACTTTGCTGTAATACTGGTTTTCTACTTGGGAATTCTGCAGCGTCTATTTGTTCAAAGTGATTGCAGATATCTTCTTTCAAAGAGAAGATCTCCAAGGGAGGTTAGAGGTTTCATTTATCCTATGGTAATTTATAGAGTTTATCATGAAGTTTTTAGTCTGGAGCAATCATCCTCATTAAGTAAAGTGGAAAGCATATTAGATTTGGAGTTGAAAGCATTAGCTTTTGTTCTTGGCTATGGCTCTTAAGTAATTTCTCTGAGTAAATATTCCTGAGTTGTAAAATGGGGTTAAAAAAAAAAAAAAAAAAAACCTAGGCCACCGCCGCAGCTTACTAGGCTAATTCTCCGCCTGCGGCACCGGCACCCTGGGTTCTAGTCCCGGTTGGGACGCCGGTTCTGTCCTAGTTGCTCCTCTTCCAGTCCAGCTCTCTGCTGTGGCTCGGGAAGGCAGTGGAGGATGGCCCAAGTGCTTGGGCCCTGCACCTGCATGGGAGACTAGGAAGAAGCACCTGGCTCCTGGCTTTGGGTTGGTGCAGTGTGATGGCCGTAGTGGCCACTTGGGGGTGAACCAACAGAAAAGGAAGATCTTTCTCTCACTGTCTAACTCTGCCTATCCAAAAAAAAAAAAACCTAAATGTCTTCACAGATTTACTCTGAGATGCAGTCAAAATCTGTTGGAATATCTATTTGATCTATAAAATGATAGCATTGGTTTTTATATCACAGACTCAGCAACATGTAAGCCCATGTTAGTCTGCAACTAAAGATTCTGGTCTTCCAAAAATGTTTCATTAGCTTGAATAAATATGGTCGAACACTATAGAAAGCTTTTGAAGGTCATGCATTTGTTGTCTGAATGTCTAATGAGCAACCAATAAAACTCTGAAGTTTCCAGTTTGATTATCTTCCAAGAGAAAAAAAAAGCCACTTTTGAAAGTTACCTTATAGAAACTTGAAAATTTGTTGAGCATACATTAGTTAATCTATGTGCAAGTAGTACATTTATTTAAAATTGTATGTGATACCTTATTTTTATATAACTAGAATGTGCTGTAATAGTATTTGAACTATAAATAAATCACTCTCACACGCACACATATAGCAATCTGCTTATCCTCATTGGAGCCATGTAATGCAGGAATAAAAAAATATTAGCAGTATTTTTACCTTCTGAAAATCATTCTTTGGCCTATTAATAAAAGCTAATCCTTCAACTTACATGAAATACAGTCATGTTATTTACTTAGCTATTGACGTAGGAAAAGTATATTTAAACTTGGAGCTGAGTCCTGGAAATTGAAAATACCGTTCAGTGATCATCTTTGCCATGCGGAGATTTTGTCTGAGGGGAATAGATGTGTACATTTTGTAGTCAGAGACTGTAGTGGTATGTGTTCGCACCGAAATAGCTTGAAGAAGAACTTGATTCTGCTCATGTAAGCAAGATTTTCTTTTTTTTTTTTACTTGTGCTATGATTATCCTGGAGAAATTACCATAGTAAAAGCTGTGGTACTGTAAAACTCACATAGTCACATTTCTTCTGTTTATGTTAAAAGCAGTACCATTGAGCTAGAACTCAATGTTTTCCATAAATGCATTATTCAAAAATGCTTATATAGATGAGCATAATTGTAATTTCCACCATATTCTTGAAGATCAAAATCTCATCAATTGTTTCAAAACAAGCTAGGTAAAAGAGGAGAATAAATATTTAATACAGATTTGATCCCTATAATAAAGTTATATACTTTAATGTTTATACATATTTTGATTCTCCTAATTATTATTTTTTATCTTGTTAGACCTAAATAACTTCCTGAAATTTTACCATATGTTGAATTTCTCATAACATTTTAAAAATAAATCCAATAATATGACATATTTAGGGCTGGCATTTGGAAAACAAGTTGTTTTTGAACCATATATACCAACTGTAAGTTCCCAGAACCAATACATTAAACTAATATTAGTATTAATCAATTTAAAAATTTCTCAGATTGTGTACATGTGTAGGCTTAGCTCCAGTTCTCAAGACTAGTCAAGTGTAAAGTCAAATCCCAGTTCAATCACAAATTTACCTCCCTGAACATGTACATGCTAACTCTCTTTATGGGCCTAAATATTTCTATCTGTAAACTGAATGCAATATTAGCAGACATGATCATTTGGAGTATAGTCTTTGAAAACTAAAACTCTAAAACTTTTATAAGTTTTGAAGGAAAACTGAAAAATATATGCAAGACAAATAGCATATGATAGGTACCCAGTAACTAATAGCTATGAAAAATCATCATTTGTCAATGGATTTCTGACTTGAGCTTCTGCACTTGATCTTAGCCAAAAGGCTGAGAAGCGATCTGACTTGAGCTTCTGAAAATGGATGAATCCATGTACGAATGATCATAAATTAATAATTTGTTTTTCCTCATGACAATAGAATATTTCTGAGATTTAACATTTCTCCTAAAGAGAAGCTCACCAAGAGAATCAGTTAGTGGTTACCTCATGACATGAACTTTGTCAAGGTATCTTATTTATCTAAATTATTTTTATATTGGTTTTCATATCAAGAGATTGGCAGTGTACAGTGCTTTCACCTAACGTGCATGTACACACAGGCAACATAACCACATCCAGTAGAGCTACTTCCTAGCACTTAACAACCTAAACATCATTGAGTATAGTGTTATTAACTATAAAATAAATTTTAAATAAGTTTTCTACCTCCAATTCTGTATGGATGTGCTAGCAACGATCACATCTTCAATGTAACAGTACTTAATGTTAATTAGAGGAAGATTCATGATGTCTTATACTTTATTCTACATTCTTTGTGTTTATTAACTCACTCAATTCTGCAGTTCTATGAAATAAATGATTATCCAAATGTTACATAGGAAATGCTGGACACTTGTAAGTGGGATAAAGTGGCAAAAAGAGCATGCTGGTTACTCTCTAAATGCCTGCAATAGCCAGACCTAAACTGGAGCCAGGAACCAGAAATGTGATGCAGGTCTTCCATATGGGAAGCAAGGTCTCATCTCCATATGAGCCATCTCCTTCTGTCTCCTCATGTCTGTGTTAGAAGGAAATTGGAGTGAGGAGCCAGAGTTGGGAAATGAACCCAAGCACTCACAGGCATTTAGCTACTGAACCAAATGACCACCCCTGCCTCCCAAAGGAGTGAATTTAGCAAGTCTGACTATAAGCTGAAAAGCTAAGAAAAGAATTGATATTAAGAAGAATTCAGTTTAATAAAGGGATGTTCTCTCCTCTGTTTGTTCTGTGCCTTTAGTAACAGATTAAGATGTTAAAATTTCAGTTTAATTTCAATTTTTGACAGTATATTTTTGTAGAATAATTCCTTTTGCATTCTAATAATTTCCATTTATCTCAATCTGGCTGGAAATATTTTTGTTATTGTGGTTTATATATCTTGCTGCTAAGATTTAGGAAAGAAACTTAAAAGTCATCTTGATTCCTGAGATGTTGCATTGTTAAATCTTAGAAAGCTTCATTATTTAAAATTCTCTCAATTTAAGAGTTTCCCTATTAATTTTTCAATTAAATGGTTAATTTCCAATTTTGTGATACTTAAGAAATAATTGACTAATAGAACTGTGCTATCACAGTTTTAGAACTGGGAGATCCTCAGAGATTAATCTGGCTTAAATCAGTAATTTTACACTTGAGGAAAATGAAGTCTAGAAGAGTATGTGAATCACTGAAGATCAAGCATGTAATTAGAGGTATAACCAGGGAGCAGAATGGGAGTCTTCAGACTATGCCCCCTAAATTAAGGATGTTTATATTGGAAGCCAGGAAAATAGTGCTTCAATTTATACTGAGAGCTATTACACAGGGTGTTTAAGATGTGAGCTTTAGAGTAACAATGCTTGTGTGAAAAGAAAAACAAAAACAGTTCAATCACTTACTAAATTTATGACCTTGATGTAATTACTGAGCCTTCAATTTCTTGTCAATGAAATAGAAATAATAATATTACTTATCTTAGATGTCTTTTGTGAGGATAAGGTGATCTTATAAAAGTATTTCCAACAATGTCAGACACTATCTGAGCCTTACCCTCGCCTGTGTTATTTTCAAACTGCAATAGTTTTTTTCAATAAAATATATGTATGGAAAAGACACTTGGAAGATAAAAACATTTTTAAAATGAATAATTGATAACCTTAATGCCTAAAACTATTAGCTATACACTTCAAGATTGTTTTCATGGGAACTTCTCATTCCATTTACATTTAAGAAATCAAAATTCAAGGATTATATTCAGAGATCTAATTTCTGCCAACATAGAAGTCTAGATATCATGTTTCACTTGCTACAAAACCTAAAAGCACTGCATATAATTTAGAAAAATAATATTTTGCTGTATAAATGAATTTTTAATAAAATTCAGTGGATACCATGGCCCAAGCCATATGACAAATGAGGATAGTTCCTTAGTGCTGAGGTTGTAGCTAGCTTAGAGATGTTTATAATCAGAGCTGAATGAGCTAGAGGTTTGTTATTTTTTTGTTTTTTTTTTTTTGTTGTTTTTTTTTTGATTTTGGCAAGTACAGATAACATGAAATGTACTCTCTTGAGCTTTTAAATGCACAGTACAGTGAACTATATACTTTTAATTGACTTTCAGCATGTGTATGGGATCCAAAGACTTGAGCCCTTGGAGTTCCAGGGTCTGTTCACAGGGCTAGATAAGTTTGAACGCACATTGGGCTGTAATCAAGAGCAGACTAAAAAAAAAAAAAACAAAAATACAGAGATTAAAGGAAAGGGAGAAAATCTGTCTCTGACTTGATGTTATGTGAGATGTGGAAAAAAAAAACAAAAACACCTCTTCTGAGATTTTGTTGTGAGAAATGTGGAAATGGAGCCTCAGTTCATGCAGTTTGCAAGGTATATGGGAAAGCAGCCAAAATCAAACTTAGCATGAAGTTGGGGTTAGAAGTACTTCCAAATATTTTATAATATTGTAAAATCTTTCAAGAATAGTGTACCTTCAACCAGGCTTTGAATAATCCCCACAGGAAGAAAACAAGCAATATTACATTACATGATCCATTAGAAAATACACAAAGAAAGTAGGGACTGTGGGCAAAAGACAGCAGACAAAAATTAAAAGCAAAACATGAAATAAATATAGTTTATATGTTTAACTAAGAATGTCAAAATCACTATCAAAACACCTAAAATGGAAATTTCTGGAAATACATACAATAATTTAGATCAAATTTAAATCATTGCTAAGTTACCAGAAAAAATGAAGAGATTATAGTAACTAGAAGATGGATTTGAAGTAATTCTACAGAATTAGTGATGATGAAAGAAGCATACTTTAAAAATTAGATAGAGTTTAAAAGATATGATAAATTGTCAAATATCTAAAAAGATGTATGCATAGAATGGGCAACAAAACTATTTTAACAGTCTAAGAATATTGTCTTCTGGTAGCAGGCAGAATCATGGAAGCAAATACTAATTTAGTCATGAACTTTAACATATATTTTTCTGCTTTTTAAATTAAGTCCCCCATTTTTACCAAGTTGTTCCTATGCTATAAGTAGTTTAGAAATTGGCTTTCTAAATAAAATCAAAAATAAAATGATAATATATATTTATATAGATGAGTCTGTATTATTAATATAACTGATGCAAAATATGTGTGGTATATGATTTATAAATGATCACAAAATATTGTTTATTATGTTAGTTTCCATTTGATAGAACTCAAAGAGAGTTTTTGTTGGTTTTAACAATCTCTTATATTTATTATAAATAAGAGCTATAATTCAGTCATAATTTTGCACATGGTAATGTATCTCAGCCTTAACTTGTTCTACAAGAGAATTATTATAATTTTGTCTGATATGTGATCTGTTGGTAAGCTATTTTTCACTGTTGTAAAAATTGGATTTATTAAACAAAGCACCTTTTAGTTTCAGCAGAAGATACAACACACTGTTAAGTTAATCTTCACCTTCAGGTATATTTGTATTTTCCCCACAGTTTTCTAAAGCTTTTACAAACAACAACAGGAAAAAAAAAAAAGAAAAACTCTGATTTCTAATGTGTGTAAATGCTCACACCATGGTCAATTTCATGTTGTCATTGTGATGTCACTAAATGAGGAGCCAATGAAAAATGTGCAGCAGTTCACATTTGTATAGCGTTTATCTATTATTGCCTTATACATACGTGATATAGAAAAGGCAGCTTCAATAATACAGCTAATACTTAAATAATTATGAAATAAAAATAATTTTATCCTAATATAATGTATTTAATTGAGCAGTTTTATAATTTAACTTCTAATAATGACTGTGGACCCTGGCAAGCTATATTCAAATAGCCATTATTAAAAATTAAATTATGAAAAGTTTCAATTAGTTCTATTTTTATTCCTCCTTTTGAGCATTTAAGTAAAGACTATGTTCATTCTGCTAAATCAGTTTGTATTATTCCAGTCTTTGCCAAAAAAACTTGAAATCTGTTTTTTCTTTTAAAAATCTATTTCTTTTCTCTTTTTCTTTGTGTGTTACAATTTTCTTTATTCCATCTTTCATTTGGGAGTAAGAGGTGGCCGTTGGAGAAGATAGCAATAAATTCTTGGCTTCAGTCCTTCCATTTAATCAGAAATATCAGTTCTTATTTCTGAAGGTGTTTATCATAATCTAACAGCTCACCAAAAATAATCAGTACTGAAGAAATTATACAAAATAAGAATGCAGACTATTCCACAATGCCATTTCACTTTTAAATAAGGGATTGGACTTTATAGAATTCATATAATTTTAGGCCTGCTAAGATCATTCCTCTATCCTCAGATATGCAAAATGTGTAAATGTACAAGTCTCAGGATCTCTAAAGGTCTATTTTCTTGGGATGTGATAAACATCACTGTGGTGTCAGGTGCTCCATGTTAGTATGTATACCACATAAGATCATTTCAAACCACCTCAGTACATCTGTCATCTTACATATTGCTGTAAATCATCTCCATTGAACTACTTCAAAATGTTTCACATGCAACACCCCTAGGTATTCAATTAAGGACCAGGACTTGTGGAAAGATATCAAAAGTAAAGGGGAAAGAGGTAGAAAATGGAATTGGATATAACATGCTTCTTGCTGTCAGACACAATTTCTTCTCTTCAAATAGCTAGAAAACCTGTTATGGATTTCTAACGACATTGGAAGAAGGTGAGGAATAGAAAAAAGACACAAGCTTGTCTGTGAATTGAGGAAATGTGTTCTGGATAGGTATAAGAATTAGGTTTTTTTTGAAATTTAAGAGCTAAATGTTAGATTAATGCAGTAATTAAAACATTTTAAAAAGTATTTTCTGTTGCTTTTCTCCTCTTTGTAATTTGAAAGAACATTGATAATCAATACAAGTGTTAAGTGTTTATTCACAATAGCACAATGACAGTAATTGTATAATTGTTGACTTCCACATTTCCTGGATTTGTATGTGACACTTGTAGGGATCCATTTGGAAAATAGTTTTAGCTTCATTCCTGAGGTCAATGATTATAGTAGAGTGATAAAACAGTGTTTTACTAAGTTTGGGAACATTTCTAAACTTATAATGTTGTTCAGGTTCACAGTGTGAAATCTGGAATCTAGACAACTGTCATTTTACACTGGAAGTCTAAGGAAATCACTGTTGAAAAATACTCAGTGTGGGGCTTGTGCTGCAGTGTAGAGGCAGAGCAGCTGCCTGCAGTGCTGGCATCCCAGATGGACGCCAGTTTGAGACCTGGCTACTGCACTTCCGATACAGCTCTCTGCTACTGTGCTTCAGAAAGCAGCAGAAGATAGCCCAAGTGCTTAGGCCTGTGCGCCCATACAGGAGACGGATGAAGCTCTGGCTCCTGGCTTTGGCCTGGCTTAGTCCTGGCAATTGAGGCTATTTGGGAGTGAAAGAGCAGATAAAAGTTCTGTGTGTGTGTGTGTGTGTGTGTCTTTCTCTGTAATTCTGCCTTTCAGATAAATAAAATAAATCTTTAAAAAAGAAACATATTTAGGGGCTGGTATTGAGGCATAGGAGGTACAGCCACCACTTGCAGTGCTGTCATCCCATATGGGCGCCAGTTCCAGTCCCAGCTACTCCTCTTCCAATCCAGCTCTCTGCTTATGTCCTGGAAAAGCAATAGAAGTGTCCTTGGGCCTCTGAACCCTCTTGGGAGACCCAGAAGAAACTCACGGCTCCTGGTTTTGGATTGATCCAGCTCCTGTTTTTACAGCCATTTGGGGAGTGAACCAGCAGATGGAAGACCTCTCTCTCTCTCTCTTCTCTGTAACCCTGCCTTTCAAATAAATTTTTTAAAAAAGCTATTTATAATCTGCTTATAGGTGTTTTGAGTGAACAGAAAATTTTAAGGAATAGCTACTCTCATTTTTGCACAGCTCATATTTACATTTCTGTGTCTCTGTATACATTCTCCGTTGCACATTAAATGGCCTATGTAGGCTGGTGCCCCGGCTCAGTAGGCTAATCCTCCGCCTTGTGGCGCCGGCACACCGGGTTCTAGTCCCAGTTGGGACGCCGGATTCTGTCCCGGTTGCCCCTCTTCCAGGCCAGCTCTCTGCTGTGGCCAGGGAGTGCAGTGGAGGATGGCCCAAGTGCTTGGGCCCTGTACCCCATGGGAGACCAGGATAAGTACCTGGCTCCTGCCATTGGATCAGCGCGGTGCGCTGGCCGCAGCGTGCTGGCCATGGTGTCCATTGGAGGGTGAACCAACGGCAAAGGAAGACCTTTCTCTCTCTCTCTCTCTCTCTCTCTCTCTCTCACTGTCCACTCTGCCTGTCAAAAAATAAAAAAATAAATAAAATGGCCTATGTAGAGTTTTTAGAATCTTACACCTCAGTGTTCATTTTGTTTGTTTGATTTTGTTATTGCTTTTTACTTGTAAGTGTATTTTAGACCCCCTCTGCAGTAACAATTTGCCTTTTTTTTTTCTTTCCCTAAAACCTTCCTAATCTTTAATAACTGCTTGTGTCATTTTCTCTAAGGAGTCTTTCCTACGTACCAAAACTTTTCTTAACATGTGTTGTTCTGTGGACTCCTCTCTGGTTCTTCATAGAATCGTTTGTTTAATGTCAGACCCATTTCCTCATGTTCTGATCAGTGCTTTTTTGGGGTTTAAACACTGAACTGTAGCTTTTTTTTAAGCAGTACTTGGATTTTATTTTTATATTTAACCAAATGTAGTTATGTGTAGCATTAATCGATGAAATACTTGGTTCTATTGGCTTTGGGCATTGGTAAAGAGCTATGGAAAGGAAGTACTAGAAATATTGAGAAGTTATACTGTGTAAGCTTACTAAGTTATACTGGATCTGTTCCAGTTAGAGATGACATCTATATGGGAAATACTCTGCATTGAAATTGTTAATTGCAGTAGGTATCAAAGTTCATGTCTGAAGGGATCCCACTATTCAAGAGATATATATTTTTATTGTGTATAGCAAATCATAATGAGAAAAAAAAGTATAGGTGTTTTTCCCTATTCTGCATGCCTTAATTAATGAGATTTGTAACATTTCTAAGATATCCAACCTTTTCAGTAGTTAATAAAGACCATGTAGAAAGCATTATAACTGCAGTCATGCCTCACCTAACAAAGCAATATTCCAAATAAGTATGGAACTCAGAACAGAATAAATGGTGTCAGAACAAAGTAGGGAAAGTGAGCATAAGATTAGGATAATTGTTGGTTCTACCCTAGTTTAGATTGTAATAAAATACAAAGACCTAAAATTTAGAATGTGTTTACTGAATTCCAGAATTATTTGTCATTAGCCAGAACTTGAATAAAACACTTGTCAGTATATGTGTATCTCATGTTGTACAAGGGAGAAGGTTTTTAAACAACACTCTCCTTAATGAATGTTTTATTAGCTATTGGATATGCTTGATTATATGTTTAATTATTAGCTAAGAAGACTCTTTGTGTTAATTTAATCATCCACAAGTACTATGTCTTGACATTTAAAAGACTGGAGTTCCCAGTTTTTATGAGCATTAGAAAATAAGGGATAGTTTTCTCCTATCTACAACTTGTTTTCTTCACATTTAGCATTTCAGATGCTTCCCATGTCTTTACTATTTAAAGATCATTGAAGTTTGAAACCTTATAGATAGAAATATGGCCTCAAAATTTTACCTTTTAGCATCATTACTAGTAAAATTATCAGTTATTAGATTATACTATTATAATTAATAGCTCAAGTATATTTACCTTTATTCTTTTAAAGAAATAATTCCTTTTAACTTTAGGGTTTTTATTCGAGTGAGACATGGAGAGAGAGAGAGAGACTTGACCTCACATTAGTATATCATCTCCCAAATACCAGGATTTAGGACTCAATTCAGATCTTTTTTCTGGCTGGCAGGGACCCTACTTCTCTTTTTTAAATTTTTTTATTTGCATGCATCTCATAAATACAATATTAGGAACATAAGGGAGAGCCCACAAGAGCATTTCAGGCATGGAAAACCAAAACACTGTGGCAAAAAATGTCCTACACGAAGCACCTCAGTGGGTGAGACCCCAGTGGAAAGAAGTGGTCATCAAAGAAGGAGGTACTTGTGGGGAGCAACTCGGACTATACTGTTACTGGAATTAAGACTTATTCTATGCATCTGCTCTCCCACAATATGGCGCTGGGAGAGGAGAAAACAGCTTCTGCACAGCTGCCTCCAGTTCAGCCAATAAACTGTAGGACTTGCTCCTGATTGGAGGAGAGCAGCGTACTCGGCGTGTGGGCAGCCGAGTTAGGATTGGCGGAGGAGGACTATAAAGGAGGAGAGAGACGGCATGCACCAGGAACATCTAAGGGGAACACCTGTGCAGCCCCCGAGAGAGCCGGCCGGCGGTGTGCCGCTCCCCTGCGGAAGTGGGGAATGTGGCCAGGGGGAACTGCCCTTCCACGGAGGTGGAAGGGACAGTAGCCAACCCGGGAAGAACCAGCAGCAAACCCGGGGAGGGCCGAGCAGACGAAAGAACAGCGCAGGGTCCTGTGTCGTTCCTCCATGAAGAGGGGGAGCGACAGGTACTTTTCTTTGAAGGGAGGAGAGAACTTCCACTTTGCTTATGGCTTTGTCTAAATACTGACAAATATTGTGACTTCAGAAGGCTTCCATAGCCTAGGCAGTTCATGTCAAGAGCCTTGGATGACCACTGAAGTCATACATAAGAGTGTTAATTATTAAATTAACAACAGGAGTCACTGTGCACTAACTTCCCATGCAGAACCTCTGTTCTCAAAGAGTTGTAATATTAGAGTTAATAGGAAAACTTGAACTCAAAAAATAACTTCATCTTAGGGACCCAGTTTCTTGAGTCATTATCTCCTGCCTGCTGGGGCACGTGATTCCTGGAAGCTGGACAAGGAAGAACCAGGACTTGAGCCCAAGCACTCCAGTGTGGAAGGCTGGTGTCTCAATCAGCATCTTAAAAACTGCATTAAATGCTTGCCCCTAAAGGAATAATTCTTAAAGACAGGATCACTTTATCTATTTTTCTACTAATGATTGTTCTCATTTTATACTTTGGCTCCTTTCTTATACTTTTCTTCCTTTAGAAATTTGAAGAATGTGGTTACCAAGTATCTGTAGAAAGTAATTGATAATGCACCTCCCCCATGGCATGGTAAAATGATTCTAGAACTCAGTTTAATTAATCCCTTTTTGTAAAAGCAAATCATGTACAGCCGAGATACAGCAGGAATGATGAATACCTGAGAAGCACCCCTGAATTGGTGACAAAGGTGAGACACTAAAACCGAGTATGCTAAGCCATTTAATATTTTGGCTTTAGGGATGTTTAGAAAACATAATTGAAGTGGGCTAGCATTGTGGCACAGAGGGTTAAGCCACTGCCTGTATACTGGCATCCCATATTAGAATCCTAGTTTATCTTCAGTGCTTGGCTTCCTATCCAGTATCCAGCTGTTGTGCTTGGGATGGCAACAGATAATATCCTGATTGTTTGGGCCCTTCCATCCCAATGGGAGATCCAGATGGCATTCTTGACTCTTGGCTTCTGCGTAGCCCAGGCTGGCTGTCATGGCTATTTGGTGACTGAACCAGAAGATGAAGGTTTCTCTCTCTCTCTCTCTCTCTCTCTCCTCCTCCTCCTCCCTTCCTCCCTCCCCCTCTAACCCTCTCCCCCTGTCTCTCTCCTTCCCACCTCCCTCCCTCTCTCTCATTGTCTTTTTTTTAAGATTTATTTATTTATTTGAAAGAGTTACACAGAGAGAGAAGGAGAAGCAGAGAGAGAGGTCCTCCATCCACTGGTTCACTCCCAAACTGGCCGTAAAGGCCTGAACTGTGCTGATATGAAGCCAGGAGCCAATAGCCAGAAGCTTCCTCCAGGTCTTCCCTTGTGGGTGCAGGGGCCCAAGAACTTGGGCCATCTTCTACTGCTTTCCCAGTCCATAACAGAGAGCTGGATCAGAAGTGGAGCAGCCGGGACTCGAACCGGCACCCATATGGGATGCCGGCACTGGAGATGGAGGCCCTACCTGCTGCGTCACAGTGTGGGCCACTCTCATTGTCTTTCAAATAAATAAATAATTTTAAAGATAATAGAAATATGGAAAATCAAGCTACCTCTGAAAGAGAAGTAATGGAAAGACATTTTACACAACTGGTTACGCCACTGCTTGGGACTCCTGCATCCTGTATGAAAGTATGCAAGTTTATGTCCTGACTCTGCCCTCTAATGTAATGTGCATCCTGGGAAGTAACAGTAATGACTCAGGAACTTTCTCTGACACCCAGGTGGGAGATCGGGATTGATTTGATTGATTTCCAGCCTCAGCATTGTCCTAGCTCATGTGGGCACATGGGGAGTGAACCAGCAGATGGAAGACCTCTCTCTCTCTCTCTCTCTCTCTCTCCTCTGTCCTGTATGTCCAGGTGTCTCTCTGCCTCTCCAATACAAATAAAAAAACAAATAAACACAAAAGGCCAGGAGAATACATTGTGATGGAAGAAAATATTTTTCATTTTATGTTGCATATCAGCAAATTTTACATTAAAGTTTGTATAATGAATACCTAAATTCTTACTGTCAGGTTTATTTGCTTGTACTTTCTTTCTTTCTTCTAATTTCCCCTATTCTTGGGCCAACCATTATTTTTGACATGGTAAAAAATGAGATTAGGTTTGTGACTAAGAAACTCATGCTGTTGCCAGCAGTAAAGCCTGTATTATCAGCAAATTTGATGTTTTGGAGAGCCTGAATAATATTTTGGGGTTAAACATGCATCTGAAAGTATTTACATTTTCAAAGGGTGAGAATATCTGTATATTAAACCATAGAGGACAGCAACCATATTTGCTAAAAAGCTAAGGCAAAATTATCGGTTTGTTGTTAAGTCCAACCAAAGGTACTCTAAACACACAGAGGTCATCCAAATAGTTAGCCATGTAGGTTGTCTTCTACTAAATACTTTGTCTGTTTATGAGGGGTTTGACAATATTATTATATGAATTCACCATAAAAATTAATTTCACAATAAATGAAATTATTGAACTGTAATAGATAACCACAAGTTTACCTCTCATCTCTCAGCATTACAACAATCCATGGCACATAAAAGGACAAGACAGCCTTATGTTTTATTCATTCAGTACAAATTTTTTAATTTGCATTTTTAATGTTTTCCAAGGTGAAGGATAACAGAATGGTGACACAGCTGAACATTGTAGCTTTATTGTTCCTGGGGCACTCTTAAAACTCACAGAGACATATCTGCTACCACTACTGCATTTACTCAGCACTCCAGCTTATTGGCAGACGTGCCCTTTTACACTTGAAAAATCCATGTTTTACTCAAATACAGCCAAGATATCTCTTTATGATGCTGCAAAGCTATGGAGAAAAGTGTAGAAATATACATCTCAGAAAGAAGAACTCAGAGGCAAATTACTAACCCTGATTAACATTCTAAATCATTGACTGGGTAAACACTAATTTGTGAAGATATGGACAAAGAATGTAGGTTGTCAAAGTAGTGTTCAGGTACATTGGTACATACATAATAAGAAGGAAGAAATTAAGTGGCAAGGAAAATGTCTTAGAGAAATGTTAAAATAATAAGAATTGAGCTATTCTTGCATTTCTTGTTTTTTTTTTCTGACAGTCCAGAAAATTTTGAAATATTACTAATGTTGTATTTCAGAATAAGCAATATGCAAAATTGAATTTTAACTCACATGCATCCCTCCAGAGAGAGACTGAGAGACCTAAGTTGATTCACTGGGTCAGACACAAGTGTTGGCAGCTGCAGGAGAGAAGATTTCCCCACACTGCATTGCCAGATCGTCTCAGTTCGGACCCCTAGTCGCTGTGCCAAGAGCTGCCAGGAATGCCAAGTGTAGGGTCGTTTTGTGATGTGGAGAAATGGGTATGTGGGTGAGAATGCCTAATTGTTTTCAATTACTATGTGTGGTTGGTATCTGAGCCAAAGTTTCCAGACATCAAAAGACAAAGTGCTCAAAATTCTCAGGCACAAGCACACTTTGCATTTATTGCCTGAGAGTAAGCAGGATCTGAAAGTATGCAGCACTTGGAGTTTGAACTCAGGTGTTTGTTTTCTAATTATGATAGCAAAGGGAAGGTAGTTCAGTTGGTTTCTGTGTACCCTGAAGACAAAAGTCTTGTTTTTGGTTGCCCTTAGACACTGGATGTTTGTAACTCACTATTTCTGAGGTTTTATTATTTTCTGTGATTTCTGCATCAAAGAAGTACAAAAACCTAGATGTTTTTAGTTTATTTTTTTGCTTCTTTGCTTAGGTATTTAGGATTTGTGTGTTTATGTTTTGTTGGTTTTAGTTTAATTTAGCTGTTGGACACTTGTCAACTTTTTAAAATTATTGTCAATATTACTCTCTGCCTTTACGAAACAAAGTGTCTTGAAAAAGTTTAAGACAATCTCACGTGTCAACACATCCTAAAAAAAACAGGCAGTATTTAACAAATTTTTACAGTGGAACATTTCACAACCTTCAATGCAGGTAACATTGTTGAAATGCATTTTTGATCATTGAAAATGATCTTCAATAACTCAGTGATTTCAAGTACGTCATATTGCCACCAATTAATCTGAAGAAAAATCATTGCTTTATTAAACCACAGGGTTTTATTTTTGTTTTTGGCATGTGGTTCTGTTACGTGCACATCAATTAATCGATATTGCATTTGCACAAGCGAATTATGAGACCGTCCTATTAGAGCAGTTGATGAGAGCTTTCTGTTTTCTGAAACAATGAGTTGATAAGAATGAATGAATGAGTGGTGGATGATCCTGAAAATTGGTGCCTGGTAAATCATGAACTGGATCTGCTGAGTGTGTTACAGAGCTCTTTTCTCATGAACCATAAAAGTAACTGATTGTGGGATGATTGCATATTATGAAGCCTATTTACAATTAGTCTCACCATTTGTGACTGTTAGCACCTCAGCGTTTGTGAGCCTGCCTGATCCTGCGTGAATTACTACTTCGTGGGCGATTATTAATCACCAGCTGCCATCACGCAGTGGCAGGGATCCAAGGCAGCACTCAGAGGCGTCCTCTGTTCCTTCCTCTGTCCCAGGGTGACATGGTGTAGAAGCTTTTTTGGCTTCTCTGCAAAAGAACGAAACTGCTCTAAAATGTGTAGGTTATGACCGGGTTTAAAGTCAGAAAATGTTCAGAAAAAAAAAAAATCTTCAGCTAACTCACCGAAACCAACTAAGTAGTTCTGTTATTTGGTAAAGTGTCACATGTGTACAGGAAAAAAAGGGGTTCTAGATTCTGTGCATTTCCACCTCCTTTACTCCCTGTATACATTCTTCACCCAGTGATATATTTCACAGGGTCACAAGGGATAGCAGGAAGAAGAGACATCGGTTATTCAATCCCGTAAATTATTCCGTTCTGCTTTCTAGTGGATTTTATTTCGTCAGACCAGCATACTGCGAAACGGCGCTATGCCAAAGGTTGCATTATTGGTTGATAATGCAGCTCTGTAGAGTGTGTAAGTTCACTCTCTAGTCCAGTGCCAAAGTGACAGCTCCCAGGACAGGTGCAAATTTGACTTGACACCTCACAATTGAACAAGCCAGGCCTCACTATTAGCTGGTCTGGCTGAAGTTTTCACTTCTTTTGCTATTTGCCTGCTTACCATTGTGTGTATGTTCCTGGGATTTTTTTTTTTTTTTTTAGGGATAGAAGAGTTAGAAATAGTTTTAAACTTGAGTTTCAAAGTTCTTCTTAATTTCCCAATTGTGTAACAATTTTTCTGAAAAATAACCTCATTATAAAACTAACATATTTATAATTTTCAAAATATTAAATCACATTTAATTGAATGAAATTTATTAAAGTATAAAAGTAAACTGTACTTTTTCAAATTCATATTATTTAATGTTACATGAATAAGACAATACCTTAGTTTTTTCTATGATATTTTTAAATACCTATGATATTTTTAATCCAAATGTTTTCATTAACAGAAACAAGACAATATCTTAAAAAATAAATTAATAGAGAAGTTTAATTTTATATTTTCTTGTTATTAGTAGCCTTTTCAATTCCATTTTCATTTTTTTCTTTTTCTTTGGAAGAAAAAATATTGTTTTATTACTACAACACTATTATAATAC
Source organism: Oryctolagus cuniculus (assembly GCF_051225735.1). Taxonomy (NCBI): domain Eukaryota; kingdom Metazoa; phylum Chordata; class Mammalia; order Lagomorpha; family Leporidae; genus Oryctolagus; species Oryctolagus cuniculus. The sequence continues at coordinate 102,422,931 of NC_142874.1, read as the reverse complement.
ACTTTATTTTTTTAAACATGTATCTATTTGAAAGACAGAGTTACAGAGAGGCAGAGGCAGAGGCAGGGGGTACAGAGAGAGAGAGAGAGGTAGCACCATCCACTGATTCACTCCCCAGATGGCCGCAACAGGCTATCTGCAGCCAGGAGCCAGAGGCATCCTCTGGATCTCCCATGTGGGTGCAGGGCCCCCGGGACTTGGGACATCTTCCACTGCTTTCCCAAGCCATAGCAGGGAGCTGTGTTGGAAGTGGAGCAGGCTGGTCTCGAACTGGAGCCTATATGAGATGCAGGCACTGCAGGCAGTGGCTTTACTCTCTACACCACAGTGCCGACCCCTGTAATACACTTTAGACATATAATAAGATAGCCTGTAAATTTGAGGTGGTCTTAAGAATAAAAATGAACTTAATTTCAAATTTTTGAAGTAGTTGAACTGCTGTTATAGGTATACATTTAGGAAAATGGTATAGCTCTTACAAGACCTGCAATGTAACTTTATTTTGTACATTTTTAATAGACGATATAGACAGTGATAAAAAAGAAAATGAAAATGCAACATAATAAAAAGCATACATTTCTCAATTCACTGTACTATATATATAAAATTTAAGGGAAGACCAAAAAAAGGAAGATTGTTGATAATTCAGTCTACTAGCTAGACAAAAAGACTTAAAATATCATAAAACATCTAGTTTTCTATGACTAATTTCATCTAGGAAATTTCATCTAGAAGTCATGATGTAACTGTTCCATCAGGTTCAATAGATGGCCTAGTGGAAGCAGTTATAAGTAGCGTACAGTGTGCCATAAGGTATGACTTGTTAGCTCAAAATGGAACAATGCCTGGCCGGCGCCGTGGCTCAATAGGCTAATCCTCCACCTTGCGGCGCTGGCACACCGGGTTCTAGTCCCGGTCGGGGCGCCGGATTCTGTCCCGGTTGCCCCTCTTCCAGGCCAGCTCTCTGCTATGGCCAGGGAGTGCAGTGGAGGATGGCCCAGGTGCTTGGGCCCTGCACCCCATGGGAGACCAGGAAAAGCACCTGGATCCTGGCTCCTGCCATCGGATCAGCGCGGTGCGCCGGCTGCAGTGGCGGCCATTGGAGGGTGAACCAACGGCAAAGGAAGACCTTTCTCTCTCTGTCTCTCTCTCACTGTCCACTCTGCCTGTCAAAAAAAAAAAAAAAAAGGAACAATGCCTACTTTCCTACTTTTGGTTTTAATGAGATAAAATACTTGTTTCTTTCTTTTTTTTCTTTCTTTCTTTTTTTTTTTTTTTTTTTTTTTTTGACAGGCAGAGTTAGACAGAAAGAGACAGAAAGGTCTTCTTTTTCTGTTGGTTCACCCCCCCCCCCCAAATGGCTGCCACGGCCGGCGCACTGTGCTGATCTGAAGCCAGGAGCCAGGAGCCTCCTCCTGGTCTCCCATGCAGGGGCAGGGCCCAAGCACTTGGGCCGTCCTCCACTGCCCTCCCAGGCCACAGCAGAGAGCTGGACTGGAAGAGGGGCAACCAGGACAGAATCCAGCACCCCAACCGAGGACTAGAACCCGAGGTGCCAGCGCCGCAGGCAGAGGATTAGCCAAGTGAGCCACGGCGCCGGCCTATTCCTTTTTCAATTGTTGAATTGCATTGTGCATATATTCACTTTAGTGCAGAGTTCCACATAACTTGAAGCTAACAACTTTTATGGAAATAAGCATAAGTGAATCTGAATGTCTAATATATAGGGGATTAATTCAGTTGGCATTTTTGAATGTGTGAAGTGTTTTATGTTTGTACTTTCAGAAATTTCTTCAGGATTTAGCGGACTCACATCAATGCCCTTTTCTGCTTGTGTCATTCTGATAGAATATGAATGTGGCTCTTGACAGACTTGATTATACATGTCCACCTCTTCTTCATATTCCCCATCTCTTTCTCTTATAATATGCAGTCTCAATACAAAATTCTCTTGTTTTGTATAATCTGTTAACCCATTTTGTAGAGCTAATTATTATGGTTCATTTGTAGCAGTTTTGTTTTATTATATATAAAATCTTACATAAAATATCTAGTATTGAATTATATTGCCAGACTTTTATTTCTTTAAATACAAACAGATTTGCATTTCATTTCATAACCTTTATTTCTGAAAGTTTCAAATCACTCCTTTTGCCTTTTATTTCAGCTGGTTTTCACTCATGGTCCTTTGTTTCCACATTGGTTTAGTGATTTTTTAAGATTAGCTGATCTGTTTTCTTAAATATACACATTTATCTGTACATTTCAGTCCGTATCTTGATATATATTTTGTATTTAAATAAAATGTTAAAAATACCTGTGGGAAATCCTTGGGACATGATATAAAGGTAAATTGCTTCGAAAAAAAAAAAAGAGCTTTTCTTTGCTTTTGTTGGGGATATGAAAGCTGTAATGAAAGCTGATCTTGTTAAACATAGTTTATGCCTTGAAATTATTTTCTGAAGCTCAGAGAATAAAGAACTCAGATCCTTCTATACGTACATGCATGCTGGTTTGTAATTTTGGGTTTTCAGAAATATTTTCCTTTTCTTTGAACCAATACTACAGAGGGAAGGATGGTAAGTTCATTTCTGGGTCATGCATACTCTGAGGGTGCAAATGATTGGAGACCCAAGATTCAGGATCCAAATGAATTGAAACTCAGATTCACTAGTGCACAAATATTGTTAAAGTAAAAGCCAAGTACATGGCTTCATGCACCTTTGCGACTCTCATCTTTAGTCCCTAAACTTGGTCTTGCTACTTTCTTGCCAGCATTTCTGTGAGTACACACACACACACACACAAAAAAAAGTTTAAAAAATGGAGACCTTTATTTTGGTGCAAAACATTTATGAAATGCATGCATAGTTTTTTCATAGTCTATTTCCTGTGAACCTTTCGAATTATCTTCATGTCTATTTAGTCTCTCCACCTTTTTTTCCTCAGTCACTAAAATAATTCTCTTTGTTTTTTGTTTATTGCAATTTGGCAGGTAAGGTATACAGACTCAAGAATAATGACTTACTCATACATTTTTAAAATATTCAGTGTACCCTTAATCTTTTATAAATTAGAGATGCGGAAGTAAGAGCAAAAGGGAAAAATACAGAAAAAAAGACAATAAAATTGACAGTTTTTATTTTTATTTCTTCAGTTTTTTTTAAAAGATGTATTTATTTATTTGAAAGTCAGAGTTACAGAGAAGAAGAGGCAGAGAAAGAGGTTTTCCATTTGCTGGATTACTCCCCAGATGGCTGTAACGGCTGGAACTGCACTAATCTGAAGCCAGGAACCAGGAGCTTCTTCTGGGTCTCCCACGTAGGTAAAGGGACCCAAGGACTTGGGCCATCTTCTACTGCTTTCCCAGGCCATAGCAGAGAGCTGGAAGTGGAGCAGCCGGGTCTCAAACTGGCACCCATATGGGATGCCGACACTGTAGGTGATGGTTTTACCCACCACGCCACAGTGCTCGCTCCTTATTCAATTTTTATCAAGAAAATGTTTACTACAAAATAATTTCCTAAATTCCAAATATATCTTTGTCATTTTTCAGGATTACTGTAAGTGGATTTTGTAGTTATATTTGTTAACTATACATGATTTATTCCAGTTTCTCAGTCTAACTAACTTTATACAGCTCCAGTAATACTGTTTTATGATTATATTTTCAATTTATAAATCAGACAGTAATGAAACTCAGCCCTCATAATATTCCAGGAATCACTCAATTTTAGTATGTGTCAATAATCGGTACTCTCTAGAGATATTTTATGTGTTATAATTTAAAAACAGTATCTATTTTCATGTTCATTGACTAAATAGCATATATAAAATATGATGGAGCTTTTGTTGGTTTTCAAGGAGTATATTTAAGCATTCTCAGTGTCTTAATTTTTATCTTATATATGTTACCATATGTATATGATATATGTCATATGTATTAGATTTTATATTTTTAAAGTTTCACTATTTACTGTAATGCCAAACGTTAGTATGATAGATTTAATATTTCTTTCCCGCTAGGCCCTTTGATTGCTTTTTCTTAAGATATTGAAATAAACAGCAAAACTGAAATGAACTTTAGAGTAGGAAAATTTAGCTTTTTGTCTCACTTTGCCATTTGTATTTTGAGTCAACAGTTTAGTGTCAGGGAAGTTCTGTTTTCTGTTATATAGTTGAAATTATCACATATAATTGTGATAACAGCCAACAAATATATATGTCATAAAATGAGGTTTGGCAACTAAATGCCCTGGAATAGTATCTTGCAAGTAATAGCTTTAAGGGCAGGCATTTTGCAATATGCATTATGGTTCACTCACATCCCATAGTGGACTGCCTGTGTTCAAGTCCTGGCTTCACACCTTGTGCTGGGCAGCATGGGAGGCAGCAAGAGCTGGCTTAAATGCCTGGGTCTCTGCCACCCATGTGGGAAACCCATATTGAGTCCAAGGTCCCTGACATCAACCCACACCAGCACTGGCTGCTACAAGCATTTTTTTTTTTTAACAGGCATTTAGAGTGAACCCACAAATAGGAGATGTCTGTCCATATTTCTGTGTCTCTTGTTTGTTTGACTTTTGAATACATAATTTTTTAAAAAAGATATTTATTTATTTACTTAGAAAGCAGTGTTATAGAAAGAGAGGGAGAGGAACACAGAGACATCTTCCATCCATGGTTCACTTCCCAGATGGCCACAATGGCCAGAGCCGGGCCAGGCCAAAGCCGGGAGCCAGGAGCTTCCTTCAGGTTTCCCACGTGGGTTGCAGGAGCCCAACCACTTGTGTCATCTTTCATTGCTTTCCCAGGCCATTATCAGAGAGCTGGATTTGAAGTGGAGCCAGAACATAAACCAGAACCCATAAGGATGTGGATATTGTAGGAGTCAGTTTATTCTCTGTGCCACAATGTCGGCCCCTAAATAAAAGTTTTTAAAAGGCCAGTATTTTTATAATAATAACAATTAAATAAGTTGTTGACAATTAATACTTGTTAAAATACATATGTAGGGGAAGAAGTTGTAGCACGGCAGATTCAGCTGCCACTTGGGATATCACATTCCATGAGAGTCTGGCTGCTCTACTTCCAATCCAGCTTTCTGCTAATGTACCTGGGAATGCAGTAGAAAATGGCCCAATTACTTGGGTTTCTTTCATCTATATAAAAGATCCAGATGGAGGTTAGACTCTTGGCTTTGGCCTGGATCAGCTCAGGCTATTGTGGGCATTTGGATGTGGGCAAGTAAAGCTAAGATCTCTCTTGCTGTCTCTTCCTTTCACTGTCACTCTGCCTTTAAGTGAATGCATGAATACAAAATAAATAAGCAAGCTTAAAGATCTGTATATATGTAAAAGTATATAAACTTCAGGGCTTTCTGAATACATGATTTCCAAACCAAGTATTTCTGATGACATGCTGTATAAAACAAATTTAGAGACAGATATTTACACAAGTATCTGCCATTGACATAGGAAAGTATTTAAATATATAATATATATAAAAATATATTAGCTACTCCTAGAATAATTTTTTCTTTTAATATAGTGCTACCAAAGGGTACTATCAAAACTCTAGGTCAACGACTCTGTTTAAAAGTAAAGGAGTTTTGTGTGTTATTGGTTTCATATATATTATGTTAATATATATTTAGATATTAAAAATTCCATAGGATATACCTCCTTTTAAAAATCAGAAAGACTCTAAGACTCCATATTTTAAAGACACCATTAAACATTTAGTTCATAAATAAGGCAACTAAGATAATTTTTAACTTAGTTTTTTTTTTTTTTGGTTGTATTCACCAGCATTCTGCTGCAGGAATATTTCACTGAGCAACCCATGTGAAATATAGCCATTAAGTTGCATGAAAAATTAATGTTAAACCGTAGGCCAAACTGGAAGGTGACACTAGAAATCTAGTTGAGAAAAAATTACATAGTGGCCAAAGCTCCAAACATGACCTAAGAGAAGGAATCTCTGCTTGGGTTAGAGAATAGAGTAAAATAAGATAGATCCTTAAGTAGTTAAATTGAGCATTAGGATGACCCAGAGACAACTAGAAATAAAATAGGAAAAGAGTAAAGACGAAGCACAATAAGCATTTCATGGGCAATTGTCTTTGCAATGCTCATACCTTGATTCCCTAGGAGGTAAATGAAAGCCAGGAGTAGAGGATATTGGGCCTAAGGGCTGTATGTGGCCTGCAAATCATGTGCCTGGCCCTGCCAAGGCAACCAAAGGCAAGACTTGAAATTCAGTTAATTCTATAGCAGACTGATTTTTAACTTGGCAACTTTCTATAGCCCATCAATGAGGTTATAAATATCCAAATGGCCCTAGCCAGACAAAAGGTTCCCATTATTTTTTTTTTTTTTTTTGACAGGCAGAGTGGACAGTGAGAGAGACAGAGAGAAAGGTCTTCTTTGCTGTTGGTTCACCCTCCAATGGCCGCCGCAGCCAGCGCGCTGCCGCCAGCGCACTGCGCTGATCCGATGGCAGGAGCCAGGTACTTATCCTGGTCTCCCATGGGGTGCAGGGCCCAAGGACTTAGGCCATCCTCCACTGCACTCCCTGGCCACAGCAGAGAGGTGGCCTGGAAGAGGGGCAACCGGGACAGAATCCAGCGCCCTGACCGGGACTAGAACCCCGTGTGCCGGCACCGCAAGGGGGAGGATTAACCTAGTGAGCCACGGCACCGGCCAAAAGGTTCCCATTCCTGATATCATGGATTCTACTAGATTCAGGCCCTTGATCTTATAATTCTAATATAAAAGAAGAGGGAGAAAAGTATTTCTCTAGTTACTTTTCCTGAATATTTACATATTATATGATGCTTTTCCTACTTATGACTGACTTTAATGAATACTAATAAGTGCTATTAAATTATTGTTAAATATATAGTATAAAATAGACCCCCATGGGAAAATTGAAACTTTAAACATTAATTGAATATGTGATTATAATAAGGAAGGATTCATTATTTTTTAAGATTGTAATATTACTGTGCCAATATTTTTAATGGACACTGTTGCTTTCTGAGATACATACTGAAATGCTTACAGAAAATTTTTAAAGTATTTCTTCAAAAAATATAGAGAGAAAAATCCAACAATATGTTTGCATTTAAATTATAATAAGTAATGACATGGGGATAAAAAATATCATATAATGGACCTACTGCCCATGAATCACAAATATCTTATTATGTAAAATCTGATGAAATATATTTGACTTCTATTAGGATAGAACCATTCATTTGCCTTGATATACATTTGCTTGGGGTTCTTTTTTTTAGTTTTTTTTTTTTAATTTATTTGACAGGTAGAGTTATAGACGGTGAGAGAGAGAGACAGAGAGAAAGGTCTTCCTTCCCTTGGTTCACTCCCCAAATGGCCGCTATGGCTGGCGCTGCGCCAATCCTAAGCCAGGTGCCAGGTGCTTCCTCCTGGTCTCCCATGTAGGTGCAGGGGCCCAAGCACTTGGGCCATCCTCCACTGCACTCCTGGGCCACAGCAGAGAGCTGGCCTGGAAGAGGAGCAACCGGGACTAGAACTGGCACCCATATGGGATGCTGACGAAGCAGATGGAGGATTAACCAAGTGAGCCATGGCACCGGCCCCTGCATGGGGTTCTTTAAACTATATAATATTCTAATATTTCAAGGACACTAAATATTGAAGATCTTATAGATCTTCAGAAAAATCAATCAAAATGTTAAAAAGGAAAAACACCAGATCTTTAAAGAATCTGATAATGTGATCATAATTGTATCAAGCACTTGGTCACAGAACACACATCTAGCTCCCAAGAAAACTCAGTGGTGAATCAATGATTTTCATTAAAATGTGTATTACATCTCTTTTCTTCCCGCTCCCCCCCCCCAACTCCCTGAAAGCCTCTGGCTGCTCCTCTGGCTCTGAGCACCCCGCTCAGATTACTCTTCCCTGTTATCATTATTATTTATGCCCTAAGAAAGATTTGCATACTCTGAAATCATGATTTTGTTCCTTTCTAGAAATATTATAATTTTGACTTCCATAACATTAGCTTTTGATTTTGTATCTATAACCCATTTGAATTAATTTTTATGTATGGTAACAGATAGAGATAATTATCGTAATTATCCACATATGAAAATAATGTCAAACAGGTTGTTAAGCAGAGTATTTTCTTTCTTTTTTTTTTTTTTTTTTTTTGACAAGCAGAGTTAGATAGTGAGAGAGAAAGAGACAGAAAGGTCTTCTTTTTCTGTTGATTCACCCCCCAAATGGCTAATATGGCTGGCGTGCTGCGCAGATCCAAAGCCAGGAGCATGGTGCCTCCTTCCTGGTCTCCCATGTGGGTGCAGGGCCCAAACACTTGGGCCATCCTCCACTGCCTTCCCTGGCCACAGCAGAGTTGAACTGGAAGAGGAGCAACCGGGACAGAACTGATGCCCCAACTGGGACTAGAACCCGGGGTGCTGGTGCCACAGGCGGAAGATTAGCCTAGTGAGCCGCGTTGCCGGCTAAGTAGAGTATTTTCATCAGCTATCCAATATCTCCATAGGTATCCTTGAAAGAATTTTAAGATTCCATCCAGTTTTTCTGAAATGATTTTGTAGTATATTTTTATTTTTGTCATCATTTTAATCTGTTGAATTAGTAAGTGCTGTTTAATAAAAATATACTTAAAATCTTAGAATTTTGCCTTTTTCCCAAGCCTTTATCAAATGTCAGGAATTTTCCTTAGATTTATACATTTTCCAAAGTATCTAACTTTTCTTTTTAGTTTGTTGATATTGCTAGTAAAAATGCTTGTTCTTTAAAATTTAGATTGACTTAGCAAATATTCTCTAATTGACCAGAAAAGCCAGAAGCATAGTATTGCACAGGAACTCTACATCCCGTGCAATTCTGTAAGCGACAGATTCTGAAGCATTTAATAATGACATGACTTGAATAAGCTTCCTTATCCCCATGTGTATATTTGCTTGTCTTAAAAATGGAATCATAGTATCTGGTCATGTGGTTATTGTGAGGATTAATTTAATGCTAAGATTTATAAAGCATCTGGAGTTGTGTGAAGTGCCTGTTTAACATTTCTTCATTGCTTTCCGTTGTTACTATATGCTACTTTTTGTATGGAATTCTGGGCTGATTTATTTGTTGAAGAAAAAGTAAACAAAAACAAAAACAAATAAATACACCTTAGACCTAGTCTATTTAGCTATAAAAGTGAAATCTTATCCAATTAGAAGACAATGAATTGTTGCAAAATCATCATTGCTTAAATTATGTTTTTGTTTTGCTATGTAAATTAAGGAAAACTATAAATCTACCCTTTACAAGAGAAGTATTTGTAAGCCAGTGGTCCCATAACAGCTTCTCATTATTTAGGTAAGATGACATTAAAAGCAAATGCATGTTTTCTGCAGAATAGCTTCTTGAACTCTTCTAGAGCATACCAACTACTTAACAGCACTATGGAAAATGTTATGAAGTGCCTTTCAATGGGATGAACTTTAAGAGAAAAATGGAATTAAAAGAAAAATAAAAAGAAGGTGTATTTCCTTAAAATGAAAGGTACATTCACACACATCCAGAAATCTGGAAGTTCATTTTACTTGGCAAATTTAGCATGTGAATCTACATCCAGTTTCACTCTGGAGCTGATGATTTGAAATTTTCTCAAATATAAATGGAGATTGGATTAGTCAGGTTAGGCAGAATAGGCTAGCTTCAGTAATGTGTGTTTGATTTGCAATGCAACATTCTGCTCATTTTTATATAGACTTAGATATGTTGTAGTTTTTTCTTTTGTAAAAGAAACAACATCATCTCTAAATTCTTTAAGCTGTTAAAAATTCACAAAATTAATTTCCCCTTCAAAAGAAAATTTTATCTTGTAATTTTTGCTAATGAAGTTTTGCTAATAAAACTCTCCTTATGGGATCCTGCAGCATGCAGTGCCTGATTTAACAATATCAGCAGTAAAAGTGGAAACAATGAATGGTTTTTTACTTTGACCTTGGAAAAAGGTCTGTAAATCTAGTTGATGTGATTTGATTTGATTTAAAATGTGCTAAAAGAAATGAGATGAGTAATTATTAGTTTGCATATGGGCACATGCCTGAAAACCGTAAGTGATCAAAAATCTTTTGGTAATATGATCTTTATCACTTCAGTTATAATAATGATTTCACCATCTTCTTAAATACAGTTTGTTTATCTCTAGAAATAGTTTGTCACATTTCCATCTTACTGCACAAACAGGATACACCTTGTTTGTAGGAATTCAAAAATCAACAAATATTTATTAATCTCTTGCTACATGTCAGGCATTTCTGTGAATGCAGAGAGTTGAAAAAATAAAAATGTCTCATCACTAAAAGTATATTTTATCATAATAGAAAAATTTAAAAACAATAAAAATGCAATATTAAGAGTAATTGATAAGTGAATATGTGTAATATTACAGGCACATCGATACAGTAAGTTATAAAAATGTGACAAGCATTAGTGTTGTTTAGAGTTACTGCTAAATTGATTCACTGATTTTATCAGTTCAGTTTTTTTTTTAAATGAGGAATTAGTATGATAAAAAACAAATGGTCAAATTAATTTTTTAAAATAAAATTTTATTAGATACAGGGATAAAATAATTATGATTATCTTGTGATGTTTTTTGTGAGAAATATTATTTCTGTTTAGGTTGCTATGGAATAAATAGAAATTATTTTGACATATGACATATTTAGACTGACATAGGTCAGTCTGCTTCCATTGATGTATTTCATATGATTCTATGATCTTAATGGTACCAGAGTACAAGTGATAGGATTACATAGGATATCCTATGTCACTTGTTTTTGCATTGAGGTAGAAGAGGATATAGATGTTATAGTTTTAATGCTTTTCTTTGGAGATATATATGAAGAGGAACCATATTATTTTGAAATCTTTGCAAATCTTTGAAATCTTTTTTTATATTTTCTTCTCAGGCCAAGTTCTTACTATCCACCTTGTTTTCATATATTTTTCAATCAGGAAAATACTTCCTTTGTGATATTTTATATGTGCAGTCTGAGTCTATCAGGTCTTACAATTCCATTCTAGTTCTACAGAGAAATAGAAGCGTTCTGAGTCCTCACAAGGATTGTGGTTTGACCAAGAAAATGAATGGTACTGTAATTATATTTGGTCATTTCATGGATATGTATGGTGGTATTATTTTTAAAAAAGGAAATGGAATAGAAAAATATTGAATATATGCTATAGGGAATTTCTATTAGCCTCCACATGGAACTTCTCTACATGCTGTCTTCTCTATAGTTATATTACATTAGATGGTAATAACATACAGCTAAATAAAATGGCTGTGGTGTTTAAAACTAGGATTTGATAATATAGGGAGAATAGTGCTGAAAAAAAGCAATGATAGACTAGAGTATTGATGTGTAGGAGGGTTTAATGTTGAGTTTCTTTAAGGTCTTTGGGAAATGTGATGATTTTTCCTTCAGAGAATGCAGTCACAGGAAAGACCATATTTTAGTGCATCTGATATACTGCCTCCTAGAAAATCCAGCTTCATCGAAACCAGGAGCAATTAGCATAGTTATTTAGGTGATGAGGAGGGTATAACTTCTGGTTTTAATGGAACAGAGGGTTTAGAGAGCCCATGGAAAAAATGGCAGGAGAAGCCTAAGTGGATATGCAAGTGTTAGGAGAATGAAGCACTGATATGGGAATCTAGGAAAGGACATATTATGAAAATCAGAGCAGAACTATCATAGGAAAATTGAAGTTTAGAGCAGGACTCAGAAACTTGCAGATCTGACCTCAGAATTTAGAAAAACTCATCTATTTCTCAGTTGAGGGCTTTAAGTAAAGTATATATCCTAGAGACACAAACTTTGCTTTTAAGACAATACATTAATTGCCAATTTGTTAATATAATAAGTAGCTAAATAAATCTCTCTGTACTAGTCTAAATTCTTTGAAGAAACAGAACTTATATGAAACTAAAACACATACACACACATACAGGAGGGGATTCAAAAGTTCCCTCAAAAATGTATACTATTAAAGGACAATGCATGGATTTCAAAAGGTATATACACCAAAATAAACTTATCTTTCTACAATTTCCTTGAAATTTAGAAATATAGATTCTCTATCTATCTATCTATCTATCATCTATCCATCAATCAGAGGGAACAATTTTTACAGGAATTGATTTTTGAAATCCATAAGTAGCTTTGTAAAACACACTTCCATAAACCTTTGGAAGAAAACTTATAAGCATAATTTTCAGATGTTTTGCATTAAAACAAGCTTGTATTTTAATTTTGTTTTCCATTAATTTTTGAAATACTCTTATATAACCACATTTTCTCTTTTTTTAAAAAAAATTATTTATTTGAAAGGCAGAGTTACAGGGAGACAGAGAGGGAAGAAAAGACGGAGGGACGGAGGGAGGGACAGAGAGAGAGAGAGAAAGTTCTAACCACTCATCCAGGGTTCATCAGCTGGAGCTGGACTGATTCAAAGCTAGGACCCTGGAGATTCTTCCAGGTCTCCCACATTTGTGCAGGGGCCCAAGAACTTGGGTCATCTTTTCCTGCTTTCACAGGCACATTAGCATGAAGCTGGATTGGAAGTAGAGCAGCTGGGAATCGAACTGGTGCCCTTGTGGGATGCTGGCACTGCAGGTGGTGGCTTTACTGGCTATGCCACAGTGCCAGCCCTACCACATGTTCTTCATTCATCCATCAGTGTATATACTCAGGTTCTAGCCATATCTTAGCAATTGTGAATAATGCTGCAATGAACATCAAACTATAGATAATACTTCAAGGTATTGATTCTTTATGTTTGGATATATTATATACACACACATATCTTGGTATGTGTTTTTGTGGGTAGTGTCTTTATTCACATTTTCACACAGCTGGTTAAAATTCTATTGAATTGAATAAGTGTTTCTCTTTTTTTAAAGATTTATTTATTTGAAAGGCAGAGTTACAGGGAACAGAGGCAGAGAGGGAGAGCGAGAGAACAAGAGCAAAAGCGAGAGAGAGAGAGAGAGAGAAAGAAAGAGAGAGGAGTCTTTTATCTGCTGCTTTACTCCCTGAATAACTGCCACAGCTGGAGCTGGGTGGATCCTAAGCCAGGATCCAGCTTCTTCCAGATCATACATGCTGGTGCAGGGGCCCAAGGACTTGGGCCATCTTCTACTGCTTTCCCAGGCCATAGTAGAGAGCTGGATGGGAAGTAGAGAAGCCAGGACTCCAGCCAGGACCCATATGAGATGCTGGCACTGCAGGTGTTGGCTTTATCCACAGAATAAATGGTTCTTAAGCCCTTTGATACAATAAATGCAAGCAGGCAAGCACATCATAGTGTAGGAACATTAAAGACAGACATTTTTTCAGATACCTTTTATTAAATGCATATAAATTTCAAGAATACATCTTGAGGAATGCAGTGATTCTTCCCACCATACCCACACTCCCACCCACACTCCCTCTCCCTTCCTTGTCCCTCTCCAATTCCCAGTCCCTTTCTCCATTAAGACTCATTTTTAATTAACTTCATATACAAAAGACCAACTCTATACTAAGTAAATATTTCAACTATTTGCACATACATACACACTAAATATAAAAAAACTGTGTGAGAACAAGTTTTGCAGTTGAATCTCCTTGTATCACTCATTTAGGACAGATCCTACATGGGGAGTAAGAGCGCAGTGACTCCTGCTGTTCATTTAACAATTAACTCTCTTAATGTATGACTTCAGTGATTACCCCAGGCTCTTGCCTTGAGTTGCCCGGGCTGTGGAAGCCTTTTGAGATCACAGTCTCCGTCAGTATTTAGACAGGGCCAAAGGCAAAGTGGAAGTTCTCTCCTCTCTTCAGAGAAAAGTACATCCTTCTTGATGGCCCCTTCTTTCCACTGGAGTCTCACAGAGATCCTTCATGTAGAACATTTTATTTTTCGCCCCAGCATAAATACAGACATTTTAACATGGGATGTGGAGAAGGTGCTGAAATACCAGCTCCTTCATCTTTCCAGCCTCTGTCTTGGCACCCAGACATGTGCACTCAATTTGCTGCCTGATCCCTTTAGACACAAGGCCAGGAGGCAGCCCTGTTTGTCTCATAGGAACGGGTGTCCCAGACCTACAGGTAACACTGACTCAGCCCTGTTCCTGCAGCGAGACCACCTCAGGGCCAGCATCCTGGTCTGTCTGACCCTTCACTCCTCTCTGCTGCTGACTGTCACAGAGACTGCACAGGTCCTGGTGGGGCCTGCTCTACATGTTTCCCCAGCCAGTCAACTCCCACATGAGGCCTGCCAGGCACAGGGCCTGGGAGCTTCCAGAGAGATCTTCAGAGGTCCTCCGAGAGCCTCAGAGCATCCTCCCTCCAGCAGTTCCTGTGTGGCCTCTGCCATGGTCAACATGCAGAAGAACAAGTCCAGCTGTGGGGACAGGCTTGACTTCTTTGGTTTGCCCACAGCACAGAGCTGGCCAGACCAGGGTGTGTGTGTGTGTGTGTGTGTGTGTGTGTATATCCATCCAGAAGTGGGATGTCTGGATTATATAGTAGTGCTATTATTCATATTTTGAGGAAGTTTTATATTCCTTAATGGCAGTACTAATTTACATCCCACCCAACCATGTATCAAGGTCTCATTTTCTCCATCCTCATCAACACTTGTTATCTTTTGTCTTTTTGCTAAATTGTTCTAATGGGTTTGATGATAGTTGTTCTAACAGGTGTAAGGTGATACAGCATTATGCTTTTAATTTTCATTTCCATGATTGATGATAATTAATACCAATTTTTAAACTGAAGAGAAGCCATAATACATTGTTTCTGCAAATAGTTCTGAGAAGTGTAAAGAAGATCTAACAAAATTATTAACAATCCTTGAAAACACTGCACACTTGCAACTTTATTACCAGCCACCATTAGAAACCATTTCTAACCATTCCAGAGTGACAGGGCACAGAAACTTTGTGAGATTGGTCTGTGTAATAGCATATGGTTAACAATTACAGAAATGTTTCAAAATGTAGTAAAATTTTTAAATCTTCACAATCTAATCACAGAAAGTGGTTCCAAAACCACATATCACTGTAAACATACAATTACTCTGTCACCCTCTATGGAAGACAATTTCCTGTGAGCTCTCCATGCAGTGAAACTCAATAAATCACATGGTAAAGCCCTGAGAAAATGTGCTGCTTTCTTGAATGAGTATTAACATGAGGATTACCTGATGTTTTAAAAAAAAGTTTGTTTTAGGAATTAGAGATTAATTTTTCACAATGCCATAAATAAAGTGGGAAAGCAGGACTTTTTGCATATGCAAGTTCTAGAAAGGTAAATAATATGTCAAAATATGTTTTAAAACAAGGAAATACAAATAGCAAATAAAAATTGAAATTCTCATATTGCATATTGCATTTAATTTTTATATTATCAGTATGTAATATCAGAGTGACAAATAATATCGAATCATCAAATTCTAAAAAAAGGTAGAAAGTAAACTATTGTTTTCTAATAATAAATTCTTGTATTTTAAAAAGAAAAATAGTGCAGCATGAAAGCCTTCCTTATCCGTACAATTTGAAGTTTAGAGGAGAAACAATGATTACTCAATGACTCATTAGAAAAGTTGTTGGTCAAAGAATGTTCCAGACCATCACTTGTTAAATATGCAACAGACTAGACCATCAACCAATCAATGAGGCAATGAGAGTCTTTCTTTTTCTTTTTTTCTTTTTTTTTTGTGTGTGTATGGGGGGAGTCCTTACAGTTCTTACTGTGTGTGTGTGTGTCCCACACACACCTCCCTAGCAGGATCTAGAGTCTGTAGGCTGTTACTTTATTTATTTGGTTATTCCACTTGCATTTTGTCTTGTTGCTTCCAAAATACAAGTGGAGATTGATGATCTTAGTTTTTCCTGATTAACATTTTCCTGCTTTACTAACTGATGAAATGGGTAACTTCAAATATCCTTTTAATGCTTGGAAAGTGTGTGTTTTCACTCATACAATACTAGTTTAAACTAAATCACTGGATTTTCCTTGGATTAAACTACAATTGCAAGAGAGAAAACATTTAAAATTTGGCATACCTCACTTCAACCACAGAGTTAACTTTATTGATATCCAAAGAACAAGAAGAAGAAGAAAAAAGAAGAACAACAAAAAGGAGAAGAAGGAGGAGAAAATGAACCAGCTAGAAATTCTCTAATTTGTTCTGTGCAGTTATGTAGGATTATGTTTTGAATTTTTATTGAGAAAAGGCTGATATTTAGCCTCCTCATATACACAGCCTTTCATCAGGGAGTCTCCTCATTGCCATTCAGAGCCTTTTCTTTTCATCCTCAATATAATTAGTTGAAATTTGTATCTGAATATCTGTGCATGCTGTGGAAATTGAAATCTCTTGTAGATGTGTACCTTTGCTCAGACATGTAGAGTATAGTGGTAAGAGAAAGAAAACAGAGATTCATGTTCTGTAAGATCTAACTCCAAGGACTATTGTGCATGATGATACATTGTGACTTTATGATGTCACTTATTATTAGACTAATAATTTACTTTTCTTGACTTTTTTTACATGAAAAAGTAGCATTATAGTATCATAAAATATTAAGACTAGGGTTAAATAGACTATATGTATTCCAAAATGGTAAAAAAATATTGTCAAACATACTCACAAGATATATGTCATCAGCTATGCCCTTGGGAATGTGAATGATTAAATGTTATCTTTTCGGAGTAGATGTACTCATTATTTAAGCCAGAGTTTTAAACAGGAGATCCCTTATCCCAGTTATGTTGGCAGCTTATTATTCAGAAGTTAGTGATGAATTCTGGAGAGTCTCTATTGGAGGATTTCATTTCATTAAAATGTGGATTCCTGGTGTATCTAACGTTGGAGTTATATTCTTTGGAAAGAAATGTTCAGAGCAAATGCATGTGTCTGCTGAGCTAACAGTAAAGCCAGAAAAAGGCTTACACAGAGAATTCGATTAGCTATGCTGGTAAAGGCATGGCTGAAGCCCCATTAGGTCTAGCCCAGACAGCATTTGTGTTTGGAGGAGCTGAGCAAATCACATTAATTAATGTTCACAACTAACTTTGGTGAAAGTGTCTGGTGTCAGAGAGAAGACAGAAATTTGCTTTTTGATCTGTACAGTTGTCAAGCCCACCCAGGTCCCTGGGCCACTGAAAAGGAAGAAAAATTAAGTGAACCAAAGTGATTGCTCTTTTAGTCTAGAAGCAAAAATCATGCATATTCATTCAATGTATTCCTTAGGACAGGCTTTTAGCCTAGCAGGTGGCTGCATCCCACTTTGGAGTGAGTTAGATACTCGGCTCCAGCTCCTGACTACAGCCTCCATCCAGATCAGACCCAAGAGGCCGTGGTGATGGATGAATGATTGGGTTCCTGGCACCCTCATGAGAAACAAAGATTGCATTCCTGGCTCCTAGGTTTAGCCAGGTCTAGCCAAGGCCAGTTTGGACATTTAGGGAGTGAACCTGTGGTTGGGAGTCCTTTAGTGTCTTCTATTCTCATTGTCCCTCAAATTAGTACACATATATACACACACACATACATACACACACACACACCATGCACTTCATTACAGTGCTTCATTTTGATCTGTACTGAATGTGGGTTCCTTGACTCAAAAGCCTAAAACTTAAAAAAAAATCAAACAATTACATTAGCATCAATTTATATAGTCATTTCTGTCCTACTTTGTCTTCATTTTCCCACCACCATAATGGAATACAGCCTTGTGTGGATACAGAAATAAAGATGGATTTGTTATAAAGAACAGAGGGTATGAATTGAATAATTAAAATTATGTATGAAACAAAACTATGTGTTATGAAAATAAAATAGCACATTGATGCTTTCACAATGAAACCAATGTTATTATTTTAAAGACAGCATCCTCAAAATAGTTTTTATTAACTTATTGCCATTCACATTGCTTAAGCAACACTTTTGATAGTAACACTGATATCCTGTGTTTAAAGGAAAAGGAAATAAAAGAAGGGAATGTTGGGTAAAGATGTCATACAAGAAAGCAAATTGGTTGCTTAGATAGAACTTCTTGGGGTAGCAATTTTATCATCGTAGTGGGCAGTCATTGTCAACTGTTGTTCAGATTTGCAGAGCCCAACTGTAGGATGCTTTAGAAAGAGGACTAAAACGTTTGTTTACATAGACTGTTTCACTTTACTAGAATTGCATGAGACTCATAAACTTTACAAGAACATTTTTTTATCTGGGTGTGTTTGAGACATTTGCTTTCTGATCAGTACTAATCTTATGAGCAATCAGAAAACACTCTTTTGGAGTAAAGAAAAGAAGTAGATTATCCAAAAGGACTGTTCGTGTAGGTTGTGGTGTGAAAGATAAATTCATTCCTGTCCCACAGCTGATGCTGTCTGTGCCCTACAGCTTTCAGATCTACAGAGACTCCCAAAATGCTGTCTGATATTGTTTGCATTTCCGATGGTTACATTTCTATTTCTGTAAGAAAGACCATTTCTCTTTAGTTATCAAATTATTTTTTTTTTAGTTAGACAGTGAGAGAGAGAGACAGAAAGGTATTCCTTCCATTGGTTCACCCCCTAAATGGCCGAAGCCAGGAGCCAGGTACTTCCTCCTGGTCTCCCATGCAGGTACAGGACCCAAGCACTTGGGCCATCCTCCACTGCCTTCCTGGACCACAGCAGAGAGCTGGACTAGAAGAGGAGCAACCAGGACAGAATCCAGCACCTATATGGGATGCTGGTGCCGTAGGCGGAGGATTAGCCTAGTGAGCCGCAGCACCGGCCTTTAGTTATCAAATTCTAATATCAGGTAAGTGCAACAAGGTTCATCAGGTTCTTTCTTACAAATAATTCAAAAACCGACATTGACGTTAGACTTTTTCCTAGGTTGTACTTCTTTATTCCCAAATTATGTAACAGAATTTTTTATAAGAACACTCTTGAGTTATTTTTCCAGATGATTGAGAACATCCATGAAAAGATCATTCTTCTTACTTTCATGCTGCAAATTCTAAGTGTGCTTTCTTATGGGAAACATCTATGCAGTGTTTTTGTTACTATTTTTTTAATCATTAAAGTGCATGTGGAAGAAAAGACTAAATTTGGGCAAAGCTTAAAAACTGATAAATATTGATCATAAAAAATGCTACCAACCAGTAATAGCCTTAAGCGTTATGAAAAGTCAAAGAATACAGATGGATTTTTCAGGCTGCTGTAGCTAAAATATTAATCCTCAGTGTAGATAACATGTTTCTCCCCTAGATCAAATTGTAAAGGGCTGGTTCCAGTTCAAAATTTAGTGAGAGTGATGGGGAAGGAAGAGTTAGACTTTGCTTCTACTTTGGTTTATATGAACCAGCCAAGAAGCAATGAAAAGATAAACATGTGAGAAAGTGAACGCAGCTTCCCCCATCTCCTTGGTTCCACATCAAGGGAAAACCAAACCTTGTTAGTCAATGTAATCTCTCTAAAAGGCTCCTGAATTTGATACTTTTAAAGCAAATGAGGAACCACCTCCCCGATCAAGAGTCTACTCATTACTTTATAAGGCAGTCCCTTGCTTTGCCATCGATGTTTGCTCCTTCATTCTGTTTTCCATCATGGACATTATGCTCTTATTTTTCATACAGATGCATTCCCTTCTATGCACATACCTAATAAAGCCTCTTAGCCTTCTGAAGAGAAGTGTGATTTTCTTCTGTTGAATTATATTTAAATGAAAATGTGTGTCGCATAAAACAAAGGGTGATTCCATTGTCTAGGTGACAGAGCAATAATCTGAATATTCTCCTCATTAAGGCAAATCTATGACTTCAAATCAGCCATATTATTATTAGAAATAATAGCTAGTATTGGGACCATTTTGGCAAACCATTCAGAGGTTACTAATTATTTTCCTTTATACCTTCTGAGATAATAATATTTCTATTTCAACTGTTGTAGGAGTTTGTCAAGTGGCTGAGACATTAAATAGCTGTGGGCAGAGTATATAACATCACCAGCTTACGTGACAGTATGGAGGCGTTATTCACATTGCTCATGACACAAGCAGAAAGGGAGAATGGAACATGTGTTTTTTTTTTTTTTTAACTTTTATGTCTGTTTCTTTGCTGATGGTGTTAAAGTATAGCAATCTGTCAACAGAGGTGTTCTAAGGAAATTTTGAAATGTGACACGGTTATTACTAATTATAATTATGACAAATAATAATATTAAAAATCATCCTGTTTAAAATGTCAGTGGACTCTTACAGAGCATGATAGCGAAAATATTACTTTGTTCAAATTTCAAACTCTTCCATTTGGGAGGACCTACATATTTTGGGGCCAGTGACTGATCTACCGTTATAATAGAAACATGCCACTGTTCTGTGTTAAGTTTGATCTGAGGGATTTCTACTATTGTTAAATTTTGTGTGAGTTTGAGGATGAGAATGAGCTCAGTACATCATTTTTGCATGTATCATTGTTGATGGCAATGTAAACCATAAAAATATCCTTTAATGGGAGAAGGGAATTTTTTTCAGATTAAAAACAGATACAAATTTGCTTCTTCAACTCCAAAATCATACCTACTTGATTGACTTACTTTGGAATATCTTTAATTTAATGTCAGATATTTAAATTGATATTGATAACTGGATAATAAATCTTAATGATGTATTTTTTAAATTTTTCAACTTAAGTGATTTGGAAATTCTATATATAAATTACAGTGTAAAGAAACAGGGGCAAATATTGGTTTCTGTAACATTTTAAATACTTACTCATCACCATGGCTAAATGTGTATTTCTTATTCTTTATATCTTTAGTAATTGATGCTTAATTTTTTTAAGATTTACTTATTTAGTTGAAAGGCAGAATTACAGAGAGGCAGAGGTACAGGCAAAGAGAGAGAGAGAGAGAGACAGAGGGAAAGGTCTTCCATCTGCTGTTTCACTCCTCAGAGAACTGTGCCGAACTGAAGCTAGGAACCAGGAGCTTCTTCTGGGTCTCCCATGTGGGTGCAGGGGCCCAGGGACTTGGGCCATCTTCTTTCTCAGGCCATACCAAAGAGCTGGATCAGAAATGGAACAGCCAGGACTTGAACTGGGGCCCATATGGGATGCTGGCACTTCAAGCAGTGGCTTTACCGGTAAGCCATAGTGCCAGCCTCCAAGGCTTAATTTTTATTTATTTAAAAGACTTTAACATCAGTGCTGGTACTGGGGGCATAATGGGTTAACCATCCCCCTTTGATGCTGCCATCACACATGAGTCCTGGCTGCTCCACTTTGAATCCAGCTCCCTGCTGTGGCCTAGGAAAGCAGCAGAAGATGGCCCAAGTGCTTGGACCCCTGCAGCTGAGTGGAAGACATAGAAGCTCCTGGCTTCGGATGGGTACAACTCTGCCTTTGTGGCCATTTGTGGAGTGAATCAGTGGATGGAAGACCTTTCTGGCTATAACTATGTCCCTCAAGTAAATAAATAAATCTAAAAAAAACTTAACATCACATTTCTTTCTTTATAAAGAATACATTTTATGCAAATCAAGGAAAGAATACCCGTGGTTTGTACTTTAAGTTGGAGGTGTCCAAATTGCTCTTTTTCTTGTTGGAACTGTATTTTTTCCCGAATTTTATTCTCCCATATAAATCATGATGATGTCTTAAACCCATCTCATTCTCACACACATATCCACTCTCTGAAAAGAAAGTAAATAATGATTAAGTAGTGCAAGAGGTAGCCAAATAATACAGAAGCTATACCATCCAATTTTCTTATTAAATATTTTAGGAAGAAATTTTTACAAGAGGTAAATGTTGAATCCTATGTATTGAAATTAATAGGTTTCAAAGTAAATGGAATAATATATTCACTATTTCAAGCAGAGAATGGTTTTCCAAAAATCTGGTGGTTTTCCAAAATCACCCAGAGGTTTGTGAGTAAAGCGGTCTCTGCCACTATTATACTTAGCTATGTTATGTTGTAACTTTAACTTGAATACAATGAGAAAAATTCAAGAATTATGTTTAACGTGAACACACAAATGTGGCGCAGCAGGTTAAACTGCTGGATCAGGCTGCCATATCCCATGTCAGATGCCAGGGATGAAGTCCTACTTTGCTTACAGTCCATCTTTGTGCTAAGGCACCTGGGAAACTGCAAATGATTGGTAAGTACAGAGGATCCTGCCACTGGCTTCACCTTGGCCCAGCTCCAGGTATTCGGAGCATTTCAGGAGAAAACTAGCAGATGGAAAATCTGTTTATCTCTCTGTGTCTTCCTGTCTGCCAGCCACAATGCTTTTCAAGCCAATCAATAAATAAATCTTTACAAAATTCCTGCAA
This sequence comes from Oryctolagus cuniculus, assembly GCF_051225735.1. Lineage (NCBI taxonomy): Eukaryota > Metazoa > Chordata > Mammalia > Lagomorpha > Leporidae > Oryctolagus > Oryctolagus cuniculus. The sequence goes on along the minus strand of NC_142874.1, from coordinate 102,400,521 downwards.
GATTTGGATATATGATAATTTCTTTTAAACCAAAAAAGCAGCTTTAAATTATTGCTATCATTTTATGATATTCTAAATTTATCTAGATCCTGCTTTGAAAACCAGGAAAAAGGAATAGGAAAATAAATTCCAAGTATTGAAATATGTCTATTAAACTTACAGTTGTGTCAGTGGGACACAATTCCAAAGTCATTTTTGCTATAAAGAGCATGGCATAACACACTAAAGTTTATAAAATGGGAAAATCAAGGAGAGATGAATTTATGAAATATATGAAAAATCTAAATCAATAGCTTGCTAAGTTGTTCCCCAAAGAGAATTTTTAAAGTATATTAAATCAATGAATAGTATTTTGAATTTTCTAGAGTGCATGTTTATTGCTATAAAGGAATGTATGGTCTAATGCTTAATAAAGTACCCTGTGGTCTACCAATGTATTAAAATCAAGATGAAGAAATTTTAAAAGTATCCTCTTAAAGTTAAAACAACTGACTAATACAAATTCAAAAGCAGATGCTAGTTTAAGTTCACTAGGAAGTGTGACCCTGCTTTTGAGCTCATAAACAATTGAGGGGGCTGGTGCTGTGGCATAGCGGGTTAAGCCGCTGCCTGCAGTGGCAGCATCCCATATGGGCACCACTTCAAGCCTCAGCTGCTCCACTTCCATTCTAGCTTTCTGCTGTGAAGTGGGAGGGCAATAGAAGATGACCCAAGTTCTTGGTACCCTGCACTTGCATGGGAGCCCTGAAAATACTCTTGGCTCCTGGCTTCAAATCTGCACAGCTCCGGCCTTTGCAACCATGAGGAATGAACCAGTGGATGGAAGACCTCTCTCTTTCACTTCTCCCCTTTCTCTCTCTGCCTTTCAAATAAAATAAAAATTAAAAAAATAAACAAACATTATAAAGCAGTCAAATATAGTGCGATTGATTAGCATCATGCAGTTCACATGTTAGAGTCTGAAACACGGTTCTTCAGGTCACCACACATTGAAAAAATGAACTACTCAGTTTGTTTTCTTTAATATTTATTTATTTATTTGCAAGTCAGAGTTACACAGAGAGAGGAGAGGCAGAGAGAGGTCTTCGATCGGCTGGTTCACTCCCTAGTTGGCTGCCAATGGCCAGAACTGCACAGATCCGAAGCCAGGAGCCAGGAGCTTCTTCCAGGTCTCCCACATGGGTGCAGTGGCCCAACCACTTGGGCCGTCTTCCACTGCTATCCCAGGCCATAGCAGAGAGCTGGATCAGAAGAGGAGCAGCCGGGACTAGAACTGGCACCCATATGGGATGCCGGCGCTTCAGGCCAGAGCGTTAACCTGCTTTGCCACAGCGCTGGCCCCATACTACTCAGTCTTAATATGTTAAGTGAGTTGCAATTCTAAAAATGTTACCAGTCTCTTTATGGACAAAAATATGAAATGACAGGAATAATTACAAATTGCTCCAAATTAACTGTAATATTTATTAATAATATCATCTTTGCTAATAGGGAGTAGGACACTCATAGATATTGGGCAAACAAAGTAGACTTTAGGGTTTAGATTAGGCAAAAGGATGAAGGTCGTTTGAAATTATTAAAGGGTAAAGATAGCACTGTTGTATTATGTTCAATACACTAACCAGTCAATAACTGCGAAATTCATGGATTATCTTCTCTTGGACATGTGTCCCAGTCTTCCTGTAGGAGTATGCATGTTCAGTACATTGATTGTTGGCAGCATCATGTTCACAAATTTGCCATTTTTTTTTGTTTTTGTCTTTTCAAGTTTATTATTTTAAATACACAGAACACAAAATTTGACATTCTAACCATTTTAAGTATGAAGTTCAGTGGTATTAAATATGAGTTGTCATTGTTATGCACCCACCCTCACTATTTATTGGGAAAAATCGTGGCACTTTTGCAAAACTGAGCCCCTCAATCCTTTCTCCCCCAATCCTGGGACCTGCAATTCTACTTCCTGACTCTAGCTTTGTCTACCCTATACCCTCATGTGTGAGTGGAATCATCCAGTGTTCATTTTTCTATTATGGACATATGTTAGTTGGCATAGTATCCGTGAAATCCATCTATATTACAGCTTAGGTAAGAATTTCCATGTGTTTTAATGTTCAATAATATTCCTTCATTTTATATACTTACTAATTGGCACCACAGTAGGTTTATTTATACCAGCATCATTAAAAACATTTGAGTTATGCATTGCTCTATGATAGTATGATGGCTAAGATATCATTAGGAGACTACCATTATAGAAGTATATAGGCCACTTGACTTTGTATACCACATTTTCCTTAATCATTTATCTTTGAGCAGACATCTGGACTTCTTCCATTTTTATTATAAATAAGGCTGCTATGACGATGGGTGTACAAATACCTTTTTGAGGCCCTGCTTTTGATTCTTTTTTGGTATATGTGAAGAAATTTAAGCAAATTTTATTGTCTTTGATTTTTTTCCTATTGGTTTTCTATTCTTTTCATTTATATTTGCCTAATAATTATTTCTGCCCCCTTTGCTTTGAATTTCTGAAGTTAAATAGACTGTTAATTTGAGATGTTCTTCCAATTTCTTTTAAATTTCCTTTTTTTAAAAAAAGCTACTTATTTATTTGAAAGGCAAATTGAGAGAGAGAGAGAGACAGGGAGACAGGGAGAGAGAGAGAGAGAGAGAGAGAGAGAGAGAGAGAGAGAATGAATCTCTTCCATCTTCTGGTTCACTCCACAAAATCCCAGAACAGACAGGGCTAGACCAGGGGGAAGCCAGGGACCAGAATCTCCATTACAGTCTTCCACTTGGGTGCAGGAACTGAAGTGCTTGGGCCATCACCTACTTCCTTCCCGGGCGCATCAGCAGGAAGCTTAATGGGAAGAAGATGAAGGTCTCAGTCTCATTGCAGGTGCTTTTGAATGGGATGGAGGCCTCCTAATAGATTAACCTGCTGCACCATAACTCCTGTCATTTTTCTCCTTTTTAATCAGTAAAATTTCCCCTTGGTATTCTTTTACTGCATTTCCTAAGTTTTGGCTTGTTGTGCTTTGGGTTTTCATTTTTTTCTAAGTGTTTTCTAGTATCCCTGTGATTTCTTCTTTCATACATTAGTTAAGCATATGTTTTCTAAATATCTACAGATTTGTTAATTATTCTATTATTGATTTCTAGCTTTATCTTGCTATGGCTAGTGAAGATATTTTTCATGATATCTATTTTTTAAATGTATTGAGATTTCATTTCTTAGCTGACTGTGTTCATCCTGGAAATTGTCCCTGTATATTCTCTTTCTTTCTTTCTTTCTTTCTTTCTTTCTTTCTTTCTTTCTTTCTTTCTTTCTTTCTTTCTTTCTTTCTTTCTTTCTTTTGTTTGACAGGTAGAGTTATAGACAGTGAGAGAGAGAGACAGAGAGAAAGGTCTTCCTTCCATTGGTTTACTCCCCAAATGGCCACCACGGCCGGCGATATGCTGATCCAAACCCAAGAGCCAGGTGCTTCTTCCTATTCTCCCATTCGGGTGCAGGAGCCCAAGCACTTGAGACATCCTCCTCTGCCCTCCCGGGCCACAGCAGAGAGCTGGCTTGGGAGAAGGAGCAGCCTGGACTAGAACCCAGTGCCCATATGGTATGCCAGCACCGCAGGCAGAGGATTAACCAAGTGAGCCACAGCACCGGCCCCCCGTCCCTGTATTCTTGACAAGAGCGTGTATTATGTTGTTGGGCAGAGTGTGCATGTATTTCAGTTAGGTCTGGTAAGTATAATGTTGTTGAGGTCATCTGATTCTTTACTCGTCTCCTATCTGGTTTCTGTGTCCATTATGAGGATGGGGTGTTTACTAAAATTATTATAGAACTGCCCATTTCTCCTTTCAATTGCATCAATTTTTAAAAGATGTTATTTATTTACTCGAAAGGTAGATTAAGAGGGAGAGAGAGAGAGACAGAGAGATAAACAGATCCCCCATCCTCTGGTTCACTCCCAAAATGACTGTGATGGCCAGGGCTGAGCCAGACCAAAGCCAGGAGTCTGGAACTCCATTCAGGTCTACTTGAGTGTCAGGGTCACAAGCACTTGGGCCACCAGCACTACTTGAATGTCAGGGTCACAGGCACTGCTGCTTTCTGAGGCACATTAACAGGGAGCTAGATCAGAAGTAGAGCAACTGGCACTTGAATGGACATTTGTATGGGATGCTGGAGTTGCAGATGGTGGCTTTACCCACTGCACCACAGCTCTGGCCCCTAATTCTATCAGTTTTTGGTTTAAAGATTTTCATGATCTATTAGTAGGAGCTTGAATGTTTATATAATTGTTGCATTTTCTTACTATATTGAAAATTTACTTTTTTAAAAGATTTATTTTATTTACTTATTTGAAATAGTTAACAGAGAGAGCTAGAGACAGAGGTCTTCCATTCCAGCTGGTTCACTTCCCAAATGCCCACAATGGCCAGAACTGAGCTAATCTGAAGCCAGGCGCCAGGAGCTTTCTCCGTCTCTTTTGGGGGTGAAGGGGCCCAAGCACTTGGGCCATCTTCCATTGCTTTCCCAGGCACATTAACAGGGAATTGGATGGGAAGTGGAGCAGCCTGAACTCAAACCAGCACCCATATGGGATGACAGTGGTACAGACCATGGCTTTAATCCACTGTGCCACAGTGCTGTCCCCAGAAAATTTAGTTCTATATAGTGTTACTTCTTGTGTTCTTTAACCTTTCATGATTTAAAGTCTACTTTATCTGATTCTGTTATTATTACCTCTGTTATTCTTTCATTACTATTTGCATAGAAATCCTTTCCCCCATTCATCCATTTGTGTCTTTGGATATAAAGCTAATCACTTGTAGACAACATAGTGTCCATAGATCAGTTTTAAAAATCAATTCTGCTACTATCTTCCTTTTATTTGGAGAATTTAATACATTTACATTTAAAACAATTTCAAGTAAGGAAACACTCCTGTCATTTTGCTGTTTTGTATGCAACTTAAAGAATGACCTTCATTTTTATATCACTGTCTTCTTTTGTATTTTGGTGCTATAATTTGTAATGAAATAGTTTAAGTCTCAGTTCCTTTTGTGTGTATTCTATAGCTACTTCCTTTGTGGTTGCCATGGGAATTAGATTTAATATAATATAATTTTAACATTCTAATTTGAATTTGTACCATTTAACTTCAATAACAAAAAAAACCTCTTAGCTCTTTGACAGTTTGATCTTAGCCCTTTTCAATTGTTCAGATAAAGTGTTTATATCTTTATATGTCCAAAATCCATAATTTTATCAAATTCAATTGTCTTATAAATAATGTAAAAACAACGTGTAGCTGTAACTCAAAATGCTTACGAATTCTAGCATTGTGATTCCCCATGTATTTACATTTGCTGTAGTCTTTATTTCATCATATTGCTTAGGGTTTGTCTAGTGTCTTTTCATCTCAAGTTGGAGGACTTTATTTTTAGTACTTCTTGTAGAACAGGTTAAAATTAGCTGGAATTTATCATGCAGGGGTTTGCCTGGGATTTTCAGGCTTAAAATATAATACAGAGTTTCCAAGAATTTACCTAAAATATATTTTGCTGTTATAATTATTTGCAGCAGGATAGACAGATTCCTAGGACTTTGGACACCAATGCATTCCAAACCCTTCTTCTGTCCTGAATTTTTAATATTACTTCATTTTAAGAGACTATATTTAATCTTTCTGAAAAAGATTTTATTTATTTATATGAAAGGCAGAGTTGCAGAGAGGCAGAGGCAGAGAGAGAGAGAGAGAATATCTTCCATCCACTGGTTCACTCCCCAATGGCCACAGTGGCTAGAGCTGGGCTGATCCAAAGCCAGGAGCCTGGAGCTTCCTTCAGGTCTCCCACACAGGTACAGAGGCCCAAGGACTTGGGCCATCTTCTACTGCTTTCCCAGGCCGTAAGCAGAGAGCTGGATCAGAAGTGGATCAGCCGGGTCTTGAACCCATATGGGATGCCAGCACTGCAGGCAGTGGCTTTATCTGCTGTGCCACAGCACTGGCCCTGAGAGTATATTTAATCTTTAAGGATGCAATATGGGGTAAGAGTGGAAGTGTACCAGCATGAATCATTTTCTTTGCTGTTATAAACCATAGAGTCCAATGATTAAAAAAAAGCTTAGTATTGTAAATGACAATTAAAATCCTGCTCTATTATTTTATGGTCTATTAGAAGTGAATGTAGGTGTTAAAATCCATCTCTGAATTCTTTATTTTACTTACTCTTGGAAGATATATATATAATTTAATTTTACTGACTATATTTACTATTTTCTGTTAGCACAGAGTCCAAGAATAAATGCATATCCATAGCAATTATATTTTTAGAGAGGTCCTGCATAGATGCTGGTAAATACATTTTTCTCTACAATGTTTACATCCATAAAACTTTGTTAACTACACAGTTACCCCCATGAATGAGAATTCATTTAATACAAATCAAGAAAGAACACCCAATTGAAATGAAAAAAAGTCATACTGAGAATGAATTTTTTCAATTTCTTGTTCAAATTAACTCTACTCTCATTTGTAGTGGCATTTGATAAATTAATATACAGTTTAATTAAATTATTGGTCTTTCAAAAACCTCAAGATACATTTAAAATACATTCAGTTCCAGTTCCTCAGTTTCAAGAATTAATGTAATGCTTATCAGTGGTTGTGGTCTTTTCTACATGCACTCCGCATGCCACTGGAAGTAGGGAACTTTGAGCATATGGTACTGGAAGTGTAGTCAAACTGAAAAAGCAGAGATGCTCTCCTTATCCTTTCCAGACCATTAAACGTGATCAGTAATAACGCTTAAGTGAAGCACTTTGTTATGGGGGAAACTCTTGGTGCTCTCTGGAATTCATGAGGTCAGATTCCACAGTGTCAAGGAAAATCAAGCTAATGGAGACATTTAATTAAAATTAACTGAGTATGATTCTGTCTGTTAAATATAAGATTGATGTAAGGTTACTGTCAACTTTTTTTTTCTTAAGGTGAAGCTAACTTCTGTACTTTCCCTTTCTTCCTCTGCAAGCTTCTCCTGGAACAAGTAGTTTTCAGAGATAATAAGGGTTCAAAGAACTGTGAGATGTAAAAGACCTATAAGGTCATTTAATCTACTCCATGCTGAGATAAGATTATTCCTTTTTTCTCTCATATTCCTACTAATATGGTTCTAATACTGTGACGAGGCCGAGTAACACTCTTTTGAAATGTCTGAATGCTTTGTTTAAATCACACACACTTAATGTGGTCCTGCTGACAAACGTGTGAGCTGTCCAGGCAGATTTGAGTTCAACAGTCTACATTGCTATCCGTGTGGCCAGACAACAGTTTATGCAAGTCAGTTGTGTTGGTCTGTATCTGATGAAATGAGGTATAGAGAGAGGTGGTCCACCTTAGTGTGACTGACTCTTCTGTCATTGGGAAATACGGTTCTCCTTATAAAGTAGGTTTTCTTATTATAATGTTTAATAGCTTGCATTTTGGCTCCTTCCAATATGTGTGCTTATGTATAATTATTATGTTTCTCTGGCCAAGGAGCCAGTGTTTGTAATTAAAATATTCACTAGGTTTAGCAAAATTGAGTATAAGGAAGGGGACATGGGGAAATGGCCAAACAGGAACATATTTGGTCTTGCTACTGATAATAGATGTTAGCATAATAGAATAGTTTGATAGTATTGTTAGTATAAATAAAAATATTAAAAATCACCTTCATGACAGTGCCTCTTTGCTCGTTTGATGGCAGCATCATGTATTGCTTATAGATGTATTTCCTATAGAAATTGAAGTTTCTATCTCTTAAACATTCTGAGTCTTTAAAAAACTGCCATATGAAAAATCCCCTTATACACACAATAATAAAATGAACTCTCTTAGTTTAGTTTTATGTCCTTAAAGCTCTATTCCATTTTATTTTATAATTCTTGGACAGTGGTGCATTTCATTAATCAAAGAACCTGAAATACATTGACTATCCCTTGACCAGTGATACTTTATATGTTATATTAATCATTGCCAGATAGGGTAGGAATGAAATGACTGAAGACCTTATAATATAACCAGGAAATCAACGAGAGAACATTGCATATTATAAAACTAGCAACCTAGACCCTGCCAGCATGGCAGGGTACCTGAGCTGGAATCATACAGAGAGCTGAAGCAGGATAACTGCAGGCAGAAGAGATCTTTTTAAATGAACTTGCTGATAAAAGGCTTCAACAGCATGACAGATCTCTGACATGCTGGGAAACAGCAGCTGACTGAGCAAACCAACATGTGACAATTGCATTCAGAGGTGAATATATAGGACCATAAACCAAGTGAGGCTTGTGAACAGCTGCCAGGGTTGCAAATCAAAAGCCATTACACACCTATTCCATGTGGGGCCAACTATTGAAGCTCATAGTGCCTTTTCCTTCAGATATTCATGAATGAAGGTGGCCGTCCACTGGTGATCAGAAAATAGGGAATATAATTTTACACCTGAGTGAGCAATTACGCAACATTTGGAAAAACACTAATGTTACTCATTGTCCATCTCGATTTTGTATCTACAATCGTATCCCAAGCCATCTTTCAATAGCAGTTGCTAAATTACTGAACTTCGAATACATGTCATGATTTCTTGTACCCCAGTCAACTAAGAGAACTTGCACGTGTTTTCTGGGCTGCAAGTCCCCAAGCTGGTCCATGTGATGCTTGTACTGATTGGCAAAGGTGGGGAGGCATCTTCAAAGGTGATGACACTGGTTGCACCAAAATTTTGTAAAGAGTTTTCTTCATCTTGGCTACTATGAAATAACGTGAGTAGCATAAAGGACTTTACCAGGCTGTATCCTGAAAGAAAAATAAATCATTAGCGCCACAGGAAAGAGTTTTAATAGCCTTTGATTAATCTATAATCTACCACTATTGCAGTATTCTTTGTTAATGGAATTTTCAATTAGATTGTTATTTGAAACACAATTCATTTTGCATTTATTAAATGTTCTGCATACTGTTATGTTGTCATTAGATAGCATTTAGCAAACTGATCATTAAAGCAGCAAATGAGGGTCACAGACTTATTATCATTTTTAGGAGCTTGCAGTGTCTTTTGAAGCATTTTTTTAGATTTAATATCAAGATTCCATCATCTGTGTTTTAATGACTCTTATTCTCTACATTTGTTTCATCTCATTTTTCCTCCTTGTTGATGGCTACTTAGCAAGTATTGACTGTTTTCAGCTCATTTGTATGCTTATGAACATTATCTAAACACTGTTGCCATTGTACTGCCTACTTCTTAAGATTTGCTTAGGATTAACTGTAGAGTAAGAGTTCAATTTATCTTGGTTATTTTATTATTACTAATAATAATTAAATACAGAGTACAGTTTCAACAAATGTTAAGTGTTTATATATATATGTGTGTGTGTGTGTGTGTGTATATATATATACATATATATATATATATATATCAGTTGGTTCTAGGACCTGTTCTAAGTGTTTTGAATGTCTTAATTCTTTGATATTCATAACATAACAATCCTTTGAAGTAAATAGTGTTGCTACTTGTATAAATAAGGAAACTAGAGTAGAGAGGCTAAGTGGATGTCCCAAGGTGAGCATGTGCGTTCAACACCAAATTCTGTTCTCATTACTGTATTTGCTGCATCTCTGTCAACAGTCTCAAACAGCATAGGTTGTTTTAAAATGGCCATTCCTGATCTAGAATGTGCACAGCAAAAGAAGTAACACATACTGAATGATACACACTAACTAGTACACGGTCCAGTCCTGCTAGACTCATAATCTGTCAAACTTCAAATGATGTGAGAAAATACTTTCAGACTTTTATTTTCAGCCAACACAGACATGTTTAGGAATGTTTATTTATACAGTTTTGTTTTATATTTGAAACACAGAGTAAGAGAGAGAGAGAGAGAGAGAAGGGCAGGGAGAGAGAGAGAGAGAGACTTTCCATCAACTGGCTCATTCCCCAAATGGGCCAAGCAGAAGCCAGGAACCAGGAATTCCATCTGGATCTCCCATGTGGGTGACAGGGGCTGAACTGTCATCAGCTGCCTCACAGGCCTGGTAGCATGCATCTGGTATGGGATGTAAAAGTCCCAAGTGGCATCTTAACCTGCTGTGCTACAACTCCAACCCAAAGAAATATATTTTTTCATCATGTTATCAATTTGGCACTTGAGAGAGTGACCATCAGCAAATCCCTTCTTCCCAGGTCCAAATATACTCATGGGTGTTTCCTCCAAAGGCCTTCAACAGATCTTTGACAGGGAATAAGAGTAACAGGTAAAGAATAAGTGCTCCTCCAAAATGGAATCAGAAAATTTAGGTTGTGGGAAGAGCTGCATGAAGATTGATTGTGGAACAAAATAAAGAGAGTGACAAGCAAAATGCACAGAGGGCCATGTGGGGTCGTGAGAAAGAGTGGGAATGGGAGATAATGCATTCTGCTTCCCTTTCAATTCTTTGCATCCAGTTATCTTGCAATGAGGTGCGTCATTGCTCAAATATTTGACAAATGGCTTTTTGTAGTTGCTACTGTATCTCTCCTGAATCTTCCCTTTTGGATGTATCAAATTTTCTCAGATATTAGGTTTCTGAATACTCTCACCATACTGATTTTTTGAAGCTGTGTGTTTGTCTTCAATTCTTAGAATTTGATTAAAAATGCCAAAATAACCCAACCAACAGTAGGAAATACAAGGAGATTTTTATTTTCCATTACTTTAACACTTTCATTGTGTCTCTGTCATGAAATATTGGATTCAATTTTTTTCTTTTGTTTTTGTTTTTTAGTTTAGATTGGAAAATTTCAAACATATGTACAACAAGAAAGCGAGTACTATGGTGAATTTCACTGGGTCAAGCATGCGCCTTCAAGAATTATTATTGCAGGTCGCATCTCCTTTTAGACTTCTATCTGTATCCTCATCCACTTCTTGTTTATCCCTTCTCCCTGCTTTCAGTCATTTTGGCATAAATCCCAGATACCTTATATTTAATAAATATTGCAATATGCATCTCTAAAAGGCATAGACTTAAAAATTGTAACCACAATACCATTTTCACATCTACATTTTAAACATTTCTTAATACCATCAAATATTTGATGTTAAAATTTAATCAACATTCTAGTAATTTTAATCAAGTTTAGTAATTTGTATGATTAATATTTTCAAAGCCTAATTTGCACCACATTTTACTTTCCATTTATTTGTTCTTTTATATTTAAAGTGAAGTAAGTTTGTAGAGCAAATAATCAAGCTTTTCTTATTTAGCCTAACAATTTATAAATTAATTGCAGTCTTTGTTTAGTCTATTTACATTGAATGTAGCTATTGGTATGCGTGTGTGTAATCTAAGATATTATCTGTTATTTCATTTCTATTTGTCCCATAAGTCCTTCCAACCTTGTAACTTCACCTCCACCTTTTCTTTTTTTACAAATTAATCCAGTGCTTTTTGGTATTTGAGTTCTCTTTATATGTAAATATATATGTGAATATACATCATGTTTGTTTTACATATATTTTTGATGATTAATCTAAGGATTACAGATTCCACCCTAAGTCATTACAGTATATCATTAACAAAAGTTGGGCCTCTTTACTTGTACTGATAACTGTCAGCAGTGTAATTGCACTGACTGCCCTTGTGTGTATGCAGGCTGCTGTGGACAAGCACTTCATTTCGACATGCATTAAAAGATGTTTGCTTTAAATATCCATTTCTCTTTTAGACAAGAGAAGAAACAAACATATCTCCTTTCAGTTATATATATTTATATATATATATGTATATATATATAATGGCCATTATTTTATCTTTCATATAGGTGTATATTTATATTGGGTTATAATTTCCCATAAGTAAAAAAGGAAATAGTTATTTCTTACAGTGTGTATCTGTCAGTGACAGATTGTCTCAGTTTTATTTTATGTGGAACTGTCTTTTTTTCCTTTTAATGTTTTAAAGATGTTATTCCTGTATATAAAATTCTAGGGCAGATTTTGTATAGTTCTTTTTTTTTCCCCCTTTCATATCTTATAATTGTGAACTGTTGAACTCTGGATCGATTTTTTTCTGAAAAAGTTAGATGACCTTGCTGTGTTTTCTTGTATATAATGCACCTTTTATTTCTGGTTACTTTTAAGACTTTTTTTTCTTTATTTGTGATTTTCATCTATTTTTAGTGATTTGTTGTATATGATTTTCATTGGATTCATCCTTCTTAGAATGGATGGAGATTTCATGTCTTCTAATGCTATTTTTCATTAAACTTAGTAAAAAAAAAAAAAAAACCTGTCCTCTGCTCTTCAAATATTTTTCAGCTTTAATTTTTCTCTCCTTTATCTAGGGTCCCATTCCATGTATATATGACTACTTTATTTTCTCACAGGCCATATAATCTTTTCTCATTATGTTCATTTTTCTTTACTGTTCAGTTTGATAGATTTAATTAACCTATTTCAAACTCACTATCTTATTCTATAGCATTCAAATTCTCAAACATATATATAAAATAGTTTAAATAGTTTTTCTCTGCTACTTCCAGTAACCCTTGTCCTAGCTCTAGCTGGATCAATTGATTTTTTTCTCATTTTTATTAGCATGTTTTCCTGCTTCTTCATATGTGATATATATATATATATATATATATATATTTTTTTTTTTTTTGACAGACAGAGTGGACAGTGAGAGAGAGAGAGACAGAGAGAAAATCTTCCTTTGCCGTTGGTTCACCCTCCAATGGCCGCCACGGCCGGTGCGCTGCGGCGGGCACACTGCGCTGATCCGATGGCAATAGTCAGGTGCTTCTCCTGGTCTCCCATGGGGTGCAGGGCCCAAGCACTTGGGCCATCCTCCATTGCCTTCCCGGGCCACAGCAGAGAGCTGGCCTGGAAGAGGGGCAACCGGGACAGAATCCGGCGCCCCAACCTGGAGTAGAACCCGGTGTGCCAGCGCCGCAAGGTGGAGAATTAGCCTAGTGAGCCGCGGCGCTGGCCGATATGTGATATATTTTTGAAAAAAATGCCACATATTGTGGAGCCATGTTATTGAACACCATATTGATTTACTCCTTATAAAGTGGCTGGGTTTTGTTCTAATGATCATCGGTTTATTGTTGGACCAACTTGATCAGTTAAGAGCTGGTCTTTAGCTTATTAAAGCCATTTTCTAGCGTGTCCTAAGCTGTGGGAGCTAGAGTAACTCTGCTACTCTTCGGGGCATTTTGAGGTTTTTAACTGAATGCTTGGGGCACTGAGTGAAGAGTCCCAGCTCAGATTTATCATAACTCCATTGATTCTTAGCGCTTTGACCTCTGGAATATATTTCCTCCTTTGTGTAAAATTTTTGGAATATCTGTTCCTTCTTCAGTAGCTATTGTCTGCCTGACATCTGGAATCTGACTGTAATTTGCTGAAGAGGCAAAGAGATATATTTCCATTTTTTAAGCACCTTTCTTTGAATGGTTCCCTGCTCTCTAATACTCTACCACTTAAATGTAAGCTGCCACAGCGACGCCAAACACTATTTTCTGCTTCTTCTGTCCACTGAGAATGACTGCTCTCTGTTGACACTTCTTTAAGTGGTGCTTTGGAAGTGTCCCAGGCAGCAAGCCAAGCCAAAGTGAACATCAGTGCCACCTAATGTGTTTCACTTACCGGAAAACCATCACAGTCTTATGCCATGTGTTGTTTAATGCCTAAGAAGAATTGCTTTTCACATTGTCTATTTTTTGTTTCATAGTAGTTCATGGAAGAAGGGTGAGTATTACCTCATTTCCTTGTCATGCATATAATCTGGCAATTTTATGAATAGTATGTTTCAATCAAGGTCTCAATCAGTTTATATATCTTGATGCATTGTTACATCCATCAAATCTCTTTTAACCTACAAATTTTGTTAGTTTGTTGGCTTTTATTGGTTGGTTCTATTTTTTTTCACAGTTCATTGTTGATTCATTTTGAGCATGCAGTCAATTTTAAATCTAAGACATCATGTCTTCTGTAATGTAAGATCTCATATATCCCTTACATACTTACAGAAAAATTTTCATTATACATCTGTGGGTGAAAGAGATGTTAGGTTTTCTGAAAATCAGAAAAAATCCTCAAAAAAGCTTAACAATATCATCATATAATCCAGCAACTGCAAAATAAGTAAAAGGGGAAATTAAGGAAATAAATATGTGCCCACATTCATAGCAACATTAGTCACAGAAGTGAAAAGGTGGAAGCAACCTAAATATCCATCAACATTTAAATTAATAAACAGAATGTGGTAATGCATGCAATGTAATAGTATCCAGCCTCATGTGTGGGACATTTTCACGTGGACAATAACATCAGTTAAACCTGAAGATGTCTTGCTAAGTAAAACAAACAGGAAGAGAAATGGTGTGTGATTCTACACATATAAGGTACACAGAGCATTCAAACTCATAGACTCAGAAAGTACAATGACAGTTACCAGAGGATGGATAGATATAGAAATGAGAAATAGTTTTTAATGGGTACAGAGTTTCAGTAAGGGATGGTGACAATGTTTTGGGGATGGGTGTTAGTGATGGTGTACAGAAATGTGAACGTACTTAAAGCCACTGAGATATGCACTTAAAAATTGTTGAAATGATTAATTTTCTATTATAAACATTTAACCTGAGAAGAAAAGAAGAACATAATGAAAACTAGATGTTAGATTGTCTTAAAAGAGTAATAGAGTTTAGTAGTTTTTCATCTAGTAAGTTGCAAACTAATTGTTAGAAAAGATAATAATGAAGATGGGTAAGTTCTCAGCTAGGATGCTAATCATTCTGAAGAGTAAGACAAGTTGGTAGATAACTTATGAGAAGAATTCTGCCCTTGATAGGTTAATCAAATTTGATGAGCTTTCATGTGATAAGAAAATGTCCATTTGTATATTTGTGCATTAATTCTTATTATGGATACATACAGTGGTGTCTTTAACATGTCTACTTGCATGTTAAAATGTAGCTCACAATTATGCTGCAAACAGAATTCTTAATCTTTTCCACAACACCACAGGCAACTTCTTGTAGCAGTGTATTCTATCATTGTAGTGGCTCATCCCAAAATCTTGAAGGCTTCTTTGCCTCCCCCCTTTCTCTCACATAATGCATTTAATTTTCCAATAAATTCTACAATTTCTACCTTCAAAATTTATCTGTGATTTTATCTCCTCTACCCTGTTCCAAAACGCCTTCTCTTCTAGCTTATTTTTTCAACAGATTTCTAACAGATTTCACTATTTTTCCTCTATTGATAAAAGACAATTTTCAATGCATGAGCCAGAAGAATTATGTAAAAATGTCAATCAGATCATATTGCTCTGCCATTCAAAATCTTGTTGTTGCCTTTCTTGTTCTTACTAAAAGCCAGTCAGTCATTCTGAGTTGTCTAATACTCTTCCTGGTAGTCACTTCATCCATGTCACGTTGGCCTCAATGTCTTAAACAGGAAAACTGCATTACCAACTCAGGATCATTGAACTCACTGTTTTTCTCTCCTAGCACTTCCTGCCCTCATACATGAGTCACATGGATAATGTGCTTACTTTATTTAGAGACATATTGCAAGCTTACATTTTTGTTAGGTTTTCCTTCACCATTTTCCTTATTGCAGGCTTCTCACTCTGCATATGCATCTGCCTGCTCCATTGTACTTTTCTCAGTAATATTTTTTTTTTTTTTTTTTTTTTTTTTTTTTTTTTACAGGCAGAGTGGATAGTGAGAGAGAGAGACGCAGAGAGAAAGGTCTTCCTTTGCCGTTGGTTCACCCTCCAATGGCCGCCGCTGCAGCCGGCGCACCGCGCTGATCCTGGCAGGAGCCAGGAGCCAGGTGCTTTTTCCTGGTCTCCCATGGGGTGCAGGGCCCAAGCACCTGGGCCATCCTCCACTGCACTCCCTGGCCATAGCAGAGAGCTGGCCTGGAAGAGGGGCAACCGGGACAGAATCCGGCGCCCCAACCGGGACTAGAACCCGGTGTGCCGGCGCCGCAAGGTGGAGGATTAGCCTATTGAGCCACGGCGCCGGCTTCTCAGTAATATTTATCAGCATCTTACATACTATGTTATTGATTCAATTTGTTTACTACCTCCCACATATACATTTGATTATAAATTAAATAAGTGCAGTATTTTTGGTTGGTTAGTGACTAGATCAGTGCTTGACACAGAGGAAGCCACCATTTTTTTCTTGCATGTATGAATAAATGAATGGACTGTGAAAGTATTTTATTTGTGGTTACAGAGTATATGAAGGGCATAGTGGGTGAAGCTATTATGGTGAAAGCAGGGACTCTCACTCAAGCCATGAAGTGATTCAGTGAATGTGTCACTAGAATTTGCCTATTTAACATGGGAAAAAGATTAATGTGGGTAGTATAGCATAGTCTTTTCCACTTGGAATTAATTCTATGAGACTGACCATGCAGTTGTTAATGTTTTAAAAACAAATAGATGAGTACTTTTTAATATGATTTAGATTCAAGTACAAATATTGGCAGTGCACTTTAAAAAAATATTTATTTATTTGAAAGGCAGAGTTACAGAAAGGCAGAGGCAGAGAGAGAGAGAGAGAGAGAGAGGTCTTCTATCTGCTGGTTCACTTCTCAGATGGCTGCCAATGGCCAGAACTGCACTAATTTGAAGCCAGGAGCCAGAATCTCCTTCCAGGTCTCCCACACAGGTGCAGGGTCCCAAGCACTTAGGCCTTCTTCCACTGGTTTCCCAGGCCATAGCAGAGAGCGAGATCAGAAGAGTAGTAGTCAGGACTCGAACCCACACCTATATGGAATTCAGGCACTGCGGGTGGGACTTTACCCACTATGCCACAGCACATGCCCCTGGTAGTGCACTTTTGATGACAGTGTTAAAAATGAATGAATATATCCTATACTATGCTGGATCTTTTAGACATACTCTTTTGTTGACATGTTATTTGACTCACTTCTAAGAAGATTATTACAAAGTAGGTATTTCAATTTATATGGTTTCAGATATGAAGACTGATTCTCATAGGATAAAAATCCTAAAGAATCTTCCCAATGAAACTTCCCAATGAATCATAAGACAGTTAACTGGTAGAGAGTTAGCATACCTATCATGCAGTCTCTCTCAGACCAAAAAAAACAGGCTTGTTTGTTTGTTTGTTTGTTTTTGTTCTGTTTTGTTTTTGTTTGGGAGGAACAGAGACAGAGAAAGATAGATGGGGTTGGGAGGGAGTTGGAGGAGAGAAATTGTCCATGTGCTGGTTCAGTACCCAAATTCCCACAACCAGGGCTGGACCAAGCTGAAGCCAGGAGCTAGGATCTCAATCCGGATCCCCCATGTGGATAACAAGAACCCAATTACTTGAGCCATCACCTGCTGCCCTGCAGGGTGCACCTTAGCAGCAAGCTGGATAAAAACTGAAGCAGGGTCTCCAATATGGGATGTGGGCATCTCAACTAGAATCTTAACCCCTATGCCAAACTCCTGCCTTCCAGGCTTGGTTTTTTTTTTTTTTTCAATGTATAATGCCTTATAATACAGAATATGTGTACCCTGGGAATTACCTGGGTAAGCATTATCATAAATATTACAGAAATGTTTTAGCATGGGCTTTGCTATTCATGATTGATAGTAAACACACTCCAAATATGTGGATATCTACGTTTGGAGCCCTTCTCTGTTAAATTATGGGGTAATCTGTGCATATTTTATTCCTTCAATAAGGAAGGATTTGTTTTCATAAATCTCTCTTCAGGCTTTGAAATTTAAACTCAGGGGTGGCATTCAGTGCAGTGAGGGATTGGGGGTGGTGGTAGTTAAGATACCTGTTGTGATACCTATATCCATATCAGTTATTGGATTTGAGTTCTGACTCAATTTGTAATCCCAGATCCTGCCAATGAACACCCTGGGAGGCAGCAAGTGGTTATTCACATACTTAGGTCCCTGCTACCATTCTGGCCCACCTGGACTGAATTTTGGACTTCTAGCTCTGCTCTGGCCCAGGCTTTGCTGCTGCGGGGCCTTTGGGGATGAACCAGTGGATGGACGCTACTTTCCCCACCTCCCACCTCACTCTTTTAACTTTTATTTAATGAATATAAATTTCCAAAGTATGATTTATGGATTACAATGGCTTCCCCCCCATACCGTCCTTCCCACCCACAACCCTCCCCTTTCCCACTCCCTCTCCCCTTCCATTCACATCAAGATTCATTTTCGATTATCTTAATATACAGAAGATCAGCTTAGTATACATTAAGTAAGGATTTCAACAGTTTGCTCCCACACAGAAACATAAAGTGAAAAATAATAGATGATTTTTTTAAAATGATGATGAAATCAGATCAGACCTATTGTCATGTTTAATCCCAGTGAGAGTCAAGTTGGGAATTGATAATTTCTTTTTTTTTTTTTTTTTTTTTTACAGAGGATCAGTTTAGTATGCATTAAGTAAAGATTTCAACAGTTTGCACCCCCATAGAAACACAAAGTGAAATATATTGTTTGAGTACTCGTTATAGCATTAAATCTCAATGCACAGCACATTAAGGACAGAGATCCTACATGAGGAGTAAGTACACAGTGACTCCTGTTGTTGACTTTACCAATTGACACTCCTGTCTATGGCATCAGTAATCTCCCTATGCTCCAGTCATGAGTTTCCAAGGCTATGGAAGCCCTCTGAGTTCTCCGATTCTTATCTTGTTTAGACAAGGTCATAGTCAAAGTGGAGGTTCTCTCCTCCCTTCAGAGAAAGGTACCTCCTTCTTTGAAGACCTGTTCTTTCCACTGAGATCTCACTCGCAGAGATCTTTTGCCAGAGTGTCTTGGCTTTCCATGCCTGAAATACTCTCATGGGCTTTTCAGCCAGATCCGAATGCCTTTAGGGCTGATTCTGAGGCCAGAGTGCTATTTAGGACATCTGCCATTCTATGAGTCTGCTGAGTATCTCACTTCCCATGTTGGATCACTCTCCCCTTTATTTATTCTATCGGTTAGTGTTAGCAGGTACTAGACTTGTTTATGTGCTCCCTTTGACTCTTAGTCCTTTCATGTATCATTGCCTTTCAAATAAATAAGAATGACTGAAATTTAAAGTGAATGGATGATTCAACCATCACTTTCCTTTTAAGTTTTCTTTTTTTATCTGTTTGTAGTTACAATGTACTCAACAGGAACATCACTCTGCATTATACAATCTAGCAGGCATATCCTGCCATTTCTTGGATCTCTATCCCTTATTGCAAGTACTAGCAGAGCAGCATATACCTCTTAGTCATGTATTTCTTGCAGCATGCAGAGCCTTTCCCTGAAACTCTCTGTCTTATCACAACTTATCAGATACTCAACTGTATCATGACGAGTACCATATGTTATTTCATTTTTGGTATATGATTTTCTGAAAAATACATATGCCATTAAGGTGGACAGATACATTGATTAGTAGATATCTATCACCATTGAGTGCATCTGTTTTTATAAGCCAGTACTATTTTTTCATTTTATCTTATTTTTTATTTATTTAGATCTTATAAATGCCTCTAAATAGTGTGTAAAAATCTTCATGATTCAACTTAAGAAAAAGTGACCCCACAAGAGAGTTACTTACAGTAATGTCAGTCACTAATATCACTAATAGAAGATAAGTGAAATGGGATGGCAAAGGCTAAAAATATAATTGGTTTATTGCTTCTGATCCTTAATTGCAAGTATTAAAATCTACTAGATGTTAAATTGACTACAGAAAAATGAATTGTTGACCTGACAACCAAAAATATCTCCTATAAGGCAAATATGTGATGGCTGTGGGACAAAGAGGTCAGTTTATCTGATAGTTACATATCTCTATGAGTGACTCAATTCACCTTTCCTGGCTTGGGGAAAAGGGTCAGGTCTTGAACTGACTTGCAAGTCCCTAAGAACAGAGGTAAGAAAAAACTGTTACTGGAGATTTAAACATTTTAGAACGATGACGACATGTAACTACGAAAATCCAGAGGGTGGAGAGCGCATAGAGTGCTTATAGGAAATAAAGAAGCAAAGACTTTTCTATTAGCGGTTGACACAGTTTGAACAGAACAGATAACAGCATAGATGGTTTGTTATTAATTTTAAGGTATACATGTATATATTTAAATATTCATGAATAGCTGTAATTTATATTACAGAGTCTAACAATTTGTTTTCTTTTTTCCCAAAGAAACCTTTTATTTAAGGAATATAAACATTATGCATTTCATAAATAAAACTTTAGGAACATAGTGATTCTTTCCACTGTACCCACCCTCCCACACTTTCCTCCTCCCTCTCCTACTCCCAGTCTTATTTTTTACTAAGATTTATTTTCAATTAATTTTATACACAGAAAATTAACTCTGTAGAAGTAAAGGGTTCGACAAATTGTATTAAAAAATTCTCCTCAACAGTTGAGACAATGGCTGATCAAAGTCATTGCATTTCGAAGTTAATTTCACTTTTTATTTATTGTAAGCATTTTTTGAACTTAATTAACTTTAATGAAGAACCTAAAAATGATACATCTTTTGGGAGCACTTAGACATAACTATAACTTATGAGACATAAGAATATCCTCCACTTCATACAGTAAAATGAAGTAAAATCTTTGAGAACAAGTTTTACTATTAACTCTCATAATACAACACTTTGAGGACAGAGGTCCTGCATTTGAAGTTAATGCACAGTGACTCCTATTATTAATTTAATAATTAATATTCTTAGGTATGACATCAATGATCACCGAATTGTTTTTTAATTATAAAATGATCAATATAATACTAGTATATTTTATGGGTCACATGGCTATATTTCAGCATAGGTATACAGAATAAACTTATCAAATCAGGCAATATTTTACCTGATTTGTGGTAACTAATAAGCAGAGTACAAAAAAAAGTATTGCATATAAGCCAAATTGACATTTTGAGATTCCATTATTGTTTACAGCCTTTGCCTATACTTTTGAAGACCAGTGGTTTTTCTACTTACTACTGGTTGAATTCTTTACATAGTGGAAGGTCAAGCTCATGATTATAAAATAAACAAAGTAGGTCATTGTAAAAGTTAAAAGAAAAAAATAAAGGAAGGAGGAGGGAGGGTGGTGGTTTGGATGGGAGGGAGCATAGGGCTGGCAATATCATTAAGCACCTTTAGGTGAGATTTATCTCTATGTGTGAATTACATGAAATTTTTTCACCTTAAATAAATATTTTTTAAAAAGGAAGAAAAAGCATTTCCTGTTCATTATATTTTTTTATGCTTATAATCTGCCTGCTACTGTTCCAGTTATATTTGCCCAACTTTCCTGTGGAACACTTAAACTTGTTATTTCTATATAACTGTCTTTTGTTACTTATTACTGAACCTGCCCTGAACAACCTCCAACAACTTAATTTTAGTGCCCACACATTTAACAGGCATGTAAATGGAAATTTACTGTTTGATTGACACAAATGTAAATCAATTCTGTCGATAATCCAGTCCTTAAAATTGAGTAGATAGAATGATAAATGTGTACAAATAATCACAGGGAACAAAATGATTGTTCCAATCAAAACATCCAGGAAAAAAACACAACTGCTAAGAAGAAAGACTTTTCTCAGTTGATATGATTGGAGGTGGCAAAGGGAGAAGTAGCAAGTAAACTGAGCATCAAAAGTAGAATTTGGGTAAAATATTTTCATTTATAAAGATATCCAATAGATGAACAGAACAAAGAAAAAAGAGAACAACACACTTCTTGTTTGTTTTTAGCACAGAAATCATAAGGTCAGAACTATATGAAAGAATGGACAAAATCAAGTCAAGAATAAAAGTGCATGGTACAGGCGTTGTACTGCAGTCCTCAGGAAGAGTAGCTATGAACTGATGACATAGTTACGCATGTGAAGCCCAAAGAGACTCTCAAAGAAATGTGAAGTGTCTGTTCCAAGGGTATTTAGGTGAGGGTTTCCATGCCAAAGGTCCTTATGCGCTTGGAAATATGAAGTCCAAATATGGAGGTAGATCTCCAGGAGTCAAGAACTACTGAATTTGTTGAGGAAACAATATAGAAAGAAAAGAGCATCAAATAACTCCTTTCACAGATACCCACATTTCAAGACTCAAAGGAAGAAGCTGGAGGATGGGCTGTAGAAATGCGAAGAGAAGTTGGACCTGAGCCTGGAGAGTAACATCTTGGAAATCTGTGCGAAGGGTTTCAAGTAAAAAAAAAAAAAAAATACTAAGAAAACAGTTTTTTCTTTTTTCTTTTCTTTTCTTTTCTTTTTTTTTTTTTTTTTTTTTGACAGGCAGAGTTAGTGAGAGAGAGACAGAGAGAAAGGTCTTCCTTCCGTTGGTTCACCCCCTAAATGGCCGCCACGGCCGGCACGCTGCGCCGATACGAAGCCAGGAGCCAGGTGCTTCCTCCTGGTGCAGGCCCCAAGCACTTGGGCCATCCTCCACTGCCTTCCCCGGCCCCAGCAGAGAGCTGGACTGGAAGAGGAGCAACCGGGACAGAACCGGTGCCCCAACCGGGACTAGAACCCCGAGGACTGGCACCACAGGAGGAGGATTAGCCTAGTGAGCCGCGGCGCCAGCTGAAAGCAGTTTTTTGCAAGAAAAAAAAATCACTAAGAAAATCTATTGCAGACCACAAAAACTATGTACTACATGTATCCCTTTATATGGTGATGATTAAGGTAAAACTATTGGGACAGAAAACACATGAGTGACTATCCAGACTGCAGACCAAAAGTAATGATTGAAGACAAGAAATACCATGAGATAATTTTTTTTGGATTTATGATACTTTTGTTCATTGAGATTGTAGCAGTAGGTGCCTGAATCTATGCATCTGTCAAAACCATAGAGACATATACCACAATGAATGATTTTTACTGACTCATTGAAAGTTAAAGGAAAAAAAGAAACAAGGAAGTGATTGATTTGATAAATAAAATAATATACGCACTATGAAATATGAAGGGTATATGAAACTGAAACATTGTTTAATTATATCTTCCATGAACCTTGTGAAGTACCCTCCTATGATAAAGAAATGGAGGTAATATTTTTCAAGAAGCTTAATGGTTGAGAAGAAAGAACAGAAACATTGCTTCGGGGCCATTGGGTTGATTAAAGGAAAGTTGTTCTTTGAAGAGAAGAAACTTGCAGATATTGCTAACAGAGTTTTAGAAAAGAGCATGAATATTCAAAGGAAGTAAATAATTAATATACAAAGCCTTTGAGGACTTTGGAAATAATGGAAAGAGAATGAGACTCACTCTTCTATTTATTAGGGAAAAAAGTAATAGAGAAGTAATGCAGAGAGAGTCCTTTTTGCAGAGGATCACTGCAACATTAATGTTAAGATTTTTTTTTACTGGAATTTAGGTGGAAGTGCATCAAAATCTTGTTTACCATATTGAAGTCACCACATTATTCAGAGCATCTGATTATTCAGTATTTTACCTGTCCCAGAGCTTCATCCTCATGTGACCCCCAGCGTGTGGATGTTGAGTGGTTAAGCCAGTGGTCTCTGTCGGTGGCCTTGTGGTTCTCTTCCCTGGTCAACTGAAATCACCTACACATAAGAATACCTTAGAAATGCAAATTTGGAGCTTTAACAGCAGATTAAAAACTGGGAGTGAAATCCAACAATCTGTGTTCTCTGTGTGATTTCCATCCATATGAAACCTTGAGAATTACTGATCTAAACCCACGAGGATGCATTTATTCCAAGTTTTAGTGATTACACCTGAGTGGTGAGTCAGCATCAACCAAGGAAGCATGAGAATAGGCAGGTCGGAAGCTTCTGGTGGAAGATTTCTTTGTGATCACACCTGCATGTTGATTGGTTGTGTGTAGATGTAATGTTTGAACTGCTGTGAGAAGTCACTGTGGGGAAGAAGCAAACATAAAGCCAATATGCTGATTATAGTAGAGCACAACCTTGGAAAGCGACTGTGTTCTTGACATCTGTTGGTCACTAAATTAACTGAACTTGGAAACATTGTCATCTGGTACCTTAATAAATTAGAAATGACCTCATTGTTTTAGCTACTATTAATTTTGGCATTTCTTGCTTGAGCTATAGGTAGTGTCATGGATATGAAAAATGAAAACTTGATTCTATTACATTTTTAAAATATTCTTTCCTATAAAATACTTTAATTAGCAGTAAAAAATTTTATGCTTTCATGACAAATGTTTGAACAACAAATGTAGAGCACCAGCAACATCTTTGTTTAGGCATTAATACACAATCTGAAAGCAATTTTAAGAAACTCATCAGAGACATTTTTATTAAAAGAAGTGGTATTGTCTTCCCCAAACATGAGCAGAATACTTTCGCAATGAATAGTATCATGAGAATTTGATTTTCCTAAATCCCAAAGGCAAGAAAAACAGGGAAAATTGGTGTGATGAAGCAAATACACTAATTTTTTTTTTTAGGATTTATTTATTTATTTTAAAGAAAGAGTTATAGAGAGAGAAGGAAAGAGAGAGAGGGAGAAAAAGAGATACCTTACATCTGCTGGTTCATTCCCAAAATGGCTAGAAGAGCAGGGGCCAGGATAGACTGAAACCATGGGCCTGAAACTCCTTCTTGGTCTCCCATGTGGGTGGCAGGTTGACAAGTATTTGAGACATCTTCTGCTGTTTTCCCATGCACATTAGCAGGGAACCACATTGTAATGATAAAATAATAATCTAACTTGAAAAATAAAATAATTATTAATATGTATGTATGTGGAAGCAATAGTCAAACATAAAGAACAAACGTTACCATGAGTGTGCCAGTGCTGTGGCATAGTAGGCTAAGCCTTTGCCTGCCACTTCAGTGCAGTCATCACATATGGGCACTGGTTCCTGTCCCAGCTGCTCCTCTTCCTATCCAGCTCTCTGCTATGGCCTGGGAAAGCGGTACAACATTGCTCAAGTTCTTGAGCTCCCGCACCTGCACGGGAGACCCAGAAGAAGCTCCTGGTTCCTGGCTTTAGATCAGCTTAGCTCTGGCTGTGGCAGCCAACTTGGGAGTTAACCAGCAGATGGAAGACCTTTCCCTCTGTCTCTCCTTCTCTGTCTGTAACTCTACCTGTCAAGTAAATAAATAAAATATTTTAAAAATGTTAATTTGATTATGAGAAACCAGCAAATATGCACCAATTAAAGATTTTTGACAAACCTCATTAAAATAATGATGAAACAGGCAAAAAATAGTTACAATGTGAATAACTTGGCTCCCACAAATAATTAGCTCAAATAAAAAAGCTCTTGGGGTGCCATGCAGTCAGTTGATGTAATAGATTATTTTTAAATATAGGGAAAGTTTAACAATTTTGGTATCAGAACAAGTCAATGATTGATATATTGTTACATGAGCTTAAAAAAAGGAAAACAATTATAGGTATTATTTATACTTACATATGTAAAAGTATAATATTGTGTATGGTCATGAAAACTTTGATGTCTAATTCCAGAGATGAGTTGCCTTAGCAGATCTAGGGTGGTTATCTTTGGTTCTTTAGGGAGCAAGTAGGAAGAATAGAGCTCAGTATCATCTTCAGCCCTAGGAAATATTTTTTTGTCAACTAAGATAATTTCAATATGTTAGAAAGAAGTTTGCAAAGTAAAAATTAATTATAAATTTGGGTCAATGAGAACATGACACTTTCTCTTCCTCCAGGCCTGCCTCCCTTCTCTTTCTTGCTGTCTTTCATCATAAAGATATTGTGTCAGAATTTACTTGAATTTAATGAGTCTGTATTGGTGATTTACAACGATTTAATTGCATTAGAATCCAGAGATGGCAGTTCCAATTATACATGTTAAGAGAAATTTTTTTTCATGAGCAGATGTTAGTTAAAATTACAAGACAGGATCTAACTACTAATGTCTGTGAACATGACATATCATATTGCTACATATCCCTGAAGATATTTCTAAAGCTGTTTCATCTACTCTGAAGTATCAGACATATAACAAAGCTAGAGAAATAATAATCACATAATGGCTGTGGTTACCAGAAGATTTTTACATATATGGTATATCTCAAACATATTTTTATCATTAATACATATTACAAGAAAAATCATGGTTTTATTTTCTGCCCAATTATATTGAGTCTTGCACTATTTTCCTGATAATGATAATAGCTGATATGATTGTTTAAAGCTTTATAATTATCACTGATAATCTCAAAGTGAATATAGTTCAACATCATAATGCTTCTAATTGCTGAAAAGTCAATAATATAGTTAATCCATGTCAATAGTTGTTGCATTTATAAAATGGTATAATTATTTTGCTAGAGCTTATGGAGGCATCTTTCAAATAGATTATTGAGTATTAACTGTTGATATTCATTTTCCAAAATCTAAAATTTTTTTGTGTGTACCATCAAAAAGATTCTTCTTTTGCGAAATGTTTACTCTGCACAGAAATTCTGCTGAAATGGCGGTGCCTGGATAGGAGGCAGGTTGGGAAATTGGTGCTAAGAGGAGTAAGCTAGGGTTCCCACTATTGAAGAGTTCACAATGTCCAAATGAGGGGACAGAAAAATAGAAGTGAATGGTTGTAGAGAAGGGGGGAAAAGAAAGTGTGATAGAAAAATAGGATTTACTTCCTGGAAATGTTGGGGAAAGTTGAATTAACATTTGTCCTGAATCTGGACGGATGAATGAGAACTCAGGGGGAACTGGCAAGGAGTGTCCTTCTGCATATAGCTACCAATGCAGACAAAAAAATATATAAAAGTGAAACTCATGTGAGCTGTTAAATTGCTTGAGATTTTGAAAGACTTGGCGTTTTTACAGTAATAGATGAATACAAATATTTCATAGTTTTTATTGTTTTAAAATAATTATAAACTTATATGATATGGATATATACAGCTTTATGACCATGTAATTTTCATTATGGTTCCTACTGCAGAATTTATGATAGGAATAAGGATCTAAAACTCTACCAGCTTAAAATTCACCTTTCTTATTTTTCTTTTTTTTTTTCTTAAATTTATTTTATTTATTTGAAAGACAGAGTTAGAGAGAGGGGTAGAGACAGAGAGAGAGATAGATGTCTTCCATCCATTGGTTCACTCCCCAAATGGCCAGAACTGCGCTGATCCAAAGCCAGGAGCCAGGAGCTTCTTCCGGGTCTCCGATGCAGGTGCAGGGGCCCAAGGACTTGGGCCATATTCTACCACTTTACCAGGCCATAGCAGAGAACTGGATCAGAAGAGGAGCAGCCAGGACATGAACAGGCGCCAATATGGGATGCCGGCGCTTCAGGCCTGGGTGTTAACCCACTGTGCCACAGCGCTGGCCCCATCTTATTTTTCTTATCTGTTATCAGCATCCTTCCTTAAGGCAGTCTCTGCAACTGGAGGCTCAATCCGATGCATTTTAAAACGCACATCCAAATGCCTTCAGAGAATCTGCCCTATTTGGCACCTTTGTGTAGATTTGAATCCAGTTTTCTTTAAGTTCAATACTGTATTCACTGCTTTATGCTGGTTCAGTAGTATTTTCTAATAATCAGTGGTGAGTAGGGTTAATAATCATATCCTATAGAAAAAGATAAGCTAAATGACTCTCTCAAGTTTCCCTTTCATCTAGAGTTCCTTTATTCATTGCTTAAAAACGAAGTTCGAACACTCAGATTAACATACTAACTCATTTAGTTAGCTGGAGGGAATTTCATTCCTTCTTAAATTCTGGTATTTATAAGACACAAACTACTTGAAGTTAAATTGGCCCCTTAGAGAAAACACATCACCACAATTATCATTTAAACATGGCATCAAACATTGATTGCAATGACAAAGTATAATAACAAATTTTTGAATGCTATTTCTGTTTTCTTATGTGGCAATTATTTTATTTCCCTGGGTGTTAAAATTAAAGATCATTGCATGCACAGACATTATTATGTATCTCTAGTGTTATGAAATGTCAGATCTATCACATATTTTAGGCACTGTCTTGGGTTACGTTGCCTTGACAACAAATCTTAGTTTTGTTGTCTTTGTTGAGTTGAGTTTTTGGATTCTGAGAATGTAATAACACTTTTGTTGGATTGAAATCAGCAGCTTTTCATTAGCTGTTAAACAACTGATCATTCACTAACATATTCATCAAGTTGTACTTTAAGAGAAATTTACCTGCTAGTATTTTTGTTCTCATTCAGTTGAGAAGCAAATCCTAATCATTTGACAAGATCATTTTTGATTCCTTGAAGTTATATCTAAAGGATGAGGTATTCATACAAAAATATTGATGATGCATTATTTCTGTAGGATACTAATTTGTGATAGGAGTACTTCTCATGTCTTTCAAGGATTTTGTATTCAAAAGAGAGATGCCTGCTATAAAAATAGAAATATAATACCATACTTCTTTAAGAAAATAATTATGCTTCAGTAATTTCATAAAATTTGTGTCTGTTAACTCATGTTTTGAATATTTGAGACTTTTTAAAAATTTCTTTTTGTCCTTTTACATTAGTATAAGTAAAGCATCACTCTTTTTTGTCCAGATGAAGCTGAGAGGTGAAAACTTTGACCAATTCATAAATAACTACATGACCATCAGAAAATATTCCATTTCCATAGGTTTACCATGTCCTTTGAGATTCAAACAAAATTGACCCAACCACTCTTTGAATGCTTTCACATATCTACAGAAATTCTTTACTGATTATGGGGAAGTAGACTGGGTATTCTTCAAGTCACTTAAGGTGCACACTTGATATTTTTTGAAGTATATCAACTAAACGGGCATAGCATTGACTTTTTTATTACCAGAAATGTTTAATTTATACATCCATGATTATCAAAATTAATTGATCTGCAAAGTGAAAACTGGTGTGCTTTACTAAAGAAGTGTTGCATGTATAAAGAAATCACTAAAAGTCAGACTTTACTTTTTCTAGAATTCTTATTAAAACAAACTCGATGTTTCTGTTTCTGAAACATTATTTTGCATGCTAATCATATTTATCCAAATCAAGGAATACATATATAGCTTAAGTAAAGACTATTGGATTTTTGTCCTGTCTAGAAAAGAAAATAATTGAAATGAAATAAATAAACAAAATGTTTTGAAAGAATGCCTGTTGGGGCTGGCGCTGTGGCGTAGCTGGTAAAGCTGCCGCCTGCAGTACAGGCATCCCATATGGGCAGCAGTTCTAGTCCCAGCTGCTCCGCTTCCGATCCAGCTCTCTGACATAGCCTGGGAAAGCAGTGGAAGATGGCTCAAGTCCTTGGGGCCCTGCACCCACATGGGAGACCTGGAAGAAGCTCCTGGTTCCTGGCTTTGGATCGGGGCAGCTCCAGCTGTTGCAGCCATTTGTGGAGTGAACTAGCAGATGGAAGACACCCTCCCCCCAACCTCTCCTCTCTGTGTAACTGTGAAATTCAAGTAAAATAAATAAATCTTTAAAAAAAAAAAAAAAAAGAATGCCTATGCTTCATTCGTCTCTACCTAAAGAACATAAGCTTCATTTTTCTCCCACTCTGGTTGAAAGAATGGGTAACTCACCAAAGTGAGGTCCTCACTCACCCTTACGTCCTCAGATCTGATTGATGAGAGATACTTCACTTTCTTATAGCACATAAATGAATAATTTTATTGTCATAATGAGCCTTTTCATCTGGTTGCTTACATATAATTTTACAGAATGCTAATAGTTATTAGGCAAAAACTCAAGGAGAAATAGATGACATAGACAAACAGAAAATCCAAGAGAATAGAAAGAAGAAACTATTAACAACAGTCTGGAAGGAAGAGACCTCAGGCCAATGACAATATTTAGCCTTGACTGATTCCAAGACTGAGGGCAGAAGCAATTGGAGGAATTATATAGTGAATTCTGGAATGGGCCATGATATTGGCTAGAGGTCCACAGCCAGAGTTATAGAGCTATGTGACTGTACATATTGTGCATATCTCCAGATATGACATGTGTTTCATTCTATATCAGTATATTTGAAAGAGGATATAGTGACTCTTGATGATTACCTTTAATGTATCAACACCTCTAGGGTAGGCTCAAAATCTTTGTTAAAATATTTCATGGCAATGTATTTGCAGGACAAAGCCCTGTTCAAAATAACTGTATCCATATTGGGAAAATTTTTATTTCAAGATCTTTTTGTTCCCATAATCACAAACACCAAAGCCATGTAGCTGTTATTACTTCAAAAGTACCATTTTCCAAGGATCTTGAGTTGACTACCCTCAAATGTGTAGGGTTCTTACATGCCTTACACAGTAGTATCCCCATATCTGACTCATAGTCAACTAGTCTGAATATTAAATGGAATATTATAGAGATTAAAAATTCATAATTTTTAGCCATAGCATTCTGACAGTGTAATAAAATCTCATGCCATCCCACTCCATCCTGCCTGGGATGTGATCCATCCTCCATTTGACCACTATAATCGTGTTGTATACATGTCTGGCCCCTTAGTCACTTAGTAATTGTCTTGGTTATCAGATAGGTGGTTTTGATATTTTAGTACGTGTGTTCAAGTAACATGTATGTTACTTTGCTTAATAATGGCCCTGATTAAAAGAATAATGATTCTGGTACTTCAGATATGCCAAAGGAAAGACATAAAGTGCTTCTTTTAGATGAAAAGATGAAAGTTTATCATAGGTATGTGGGAATAGGGAAAAAGTGATAGATAGATGGATAGATAGTATTTGATGTTATCTACCATTAAATTTTAGGCCTTCACTGAGTGTATCTCTTGCAGCTAAAGGTGGACTATGGTACTGCAACTTAAGGCAAGAGGATTCCTCAGTAAATCCATTTCTATATGTAATTTCATAGAAATATTGAGATTCTGTTATAATAATTCAAAACAAAATATTTTATGAGATGATGCTTTTGTATTTTTTGTAAAGGAAATAACTAGGGACCAAAGGATTCACCCCTAATTTTTTCTTTTAACCCTATAGTTAGTTTTTTGTTGTTGTTGTTGTTAGATTTATTTATTTTTTTGAAACACAGTGTTGGAAAGAAAGAGAAAGAGAGATCTTCTATTTGCTGATTTTCTCCCCAGATAGCGACAGTGACTAGGGCTGTGGCAGACCAAACCTGAGACCCAGGGCTTCATCTGGGTTACACAACATGGGTGGCAGGGTCCCCTGTACTCAGACCATCTTCCTGGTTAATGCCCATTATCAGGAAGCTGGATTGGAAGTGGAATATCCAGGTCTAGAACTGGGATGCTGGTATCACAGGTGGAGTATCAAGCCAATAGGCCACAATACTGGCGCCTACACTCAGAGTTTTATAACTTGAGGTGATATGGCTTTTAAGGTTTAAATATTCGTCTCTATTCAAAGTCTAATGAGTTTCCTGATATCATTTTTAACCTAATTTATCTTTTGAAATGAATTTTTATTTCATTTAAAACAATGAACCTCCTGTAAGAAAAATCAGAAAAATAAATGTTAAATATTTGGTTATAACATTTCCATTTAAGTTCTGTTTTCTTGGACACTTAAATATTTCTTTTACTAATAATAGGACTTAGCAACTTGTCAAACGTATGTCTTGCTCTGCTAGCAAAAGATTAGGCATCACAAAATACTTTTAAGTTTTCCTTTCATATAACCCAATTCATAAAATAGCCTGAATTATGTTTCAAGTGAGGATTTTGAGAAAGAAATTTATCTTTTAAATAAACCTTCTGTCTTCTGAATCATTGACCAAGCCATCAGCATCATTTTTCCAGAACATTCCCTAAAGAAAAGTATAATCCATTATTAATAACAATATAGATTTCTCAATAGTACTTTGACCTTCCTGGTCAAAGCATATTAATTTATATTTCTTAAAAATTGTATCATCATTTTAAACTAGCATTGGGTATGCACTGATACTATAACATTCATGATAGTACTTGGGATTCAGTATTAACAGAAACACTTGTGGAGACAAAATTTTTGGATTTTGGAACTAGAGTGACATAGAGAAATGCAGAAAATATAGAATATATACAATATTTTATATACCAAATTTATAGAATTATAGTCCTTTCCTTCTCCCTTGAGTCTCAATTTTTATTTGACTTCAAATTGGGAATACTTTTCAAATTATAGCTATCTGTGAACACAGAGAATTCCACTCTACTGCTCTACTGCATCTGATGGTGTTTCTCCATTTATATGTTTGTAAGTTTGGATTTTATAAGTCAACTTCAAAATAAAATGTATAAAATTTCTTAGCTCCTTCCGCCAATAGAGTGAATTCCATTTAAACATCTGTAGAGATAAACATGTGTGTATATGTATGGGTGTGTGTATCTTTAATTTTCTCACTTAAAACTGTGTATTATTGTCACCTACTTGAATTGCAGAATAGGGGGTGGGGAAACAGACAGAAAAAGAAAGAGAAAGACATCTCTTCCACCCCCAGGTTCTCTCCTCAAATGTCTACAGCAGCAAGGATTAGGGCCAGGTTTAAGCCAGGAACCAGGGTTAAATTATGGCTAAAGTCCAGGACTTAGGCCCAACTTTGGTAGATTTTAACAGACTCACATTTAATAATCCATAATATGGTTAATTCAATCCACATTAAATAAGTTATGAAATACTAGTGTTCTAAGTATTATGTTGAGTAAAATAGTTGTATAAGATAAATTAAAATAAAAGATAAAGAAATACATGATATTACAAGTTATAAGAACATCACTGGGACTGACATTGTGGCACAGCAGGTTAAACCACTACCTGCAACACTGGCAACCCTTTTAAGTGCCACTTAAATTCCTGGCTGCTGTACTTCTGATCCAGCTCCATATTAATGGGCTTTGAAGGGAGTGGAGGATAGCCCAAGAACTTGGGCCCTTGCACCCAGGTGAGAAACCTGGAGTTCCTGAGTCCTGGCTTTGGCCTAGCCAAGGTTTGGCTGGTGTTGCCATTTGGGGAGCTGATAGAAGAATGCTCTCTCTGTCTCTGTCTCTCCCTCTTTCTCTGTAATTCTGCTTTCAAACAAATACATCTTTTAAAAGATATTACTAATTTATAATAAAACATCTTTAGCAAGGAATTGTGATAAGAATGGAAACTCAGAGTACTTAAGAAAGGCTTGGTGCAGAAGCAGCACATGAGGGCTACCCTTTGGAGAGGCCTGGAATGAGGAAGAACACATAGAAAACAGCAGCACACAAGGGAGGGGTGGCTTAAGCTGCTTTGTTCTAAGACATGAAAGATGACAAATCAGAAGTCATGGAGAATTAACTATTGCTTCTCAATCTTCTGGCAAAGGTCAAGTGAGAATTAATATGGTTGGGGGCCTAGGAAAACAAATGGAGGAGTTAACAGAAGAAAGCAGCACGCATTATTGGATTATTAAAGTGAGATGATCAGGAAAATAAGAGGACATTTTCCCAATATGTATAAAATTTGAAGGTTTTCATGTTGGAAGACAATCATTTCTCAGGAAATGATACAGCTTTTCTTTCCTCATTAATTTGGCATTTATTTTGCAAGTATAGAAAAGTGATTGAGGGGGCATGAGACAGTCTATAGAAGGTGAGTATAAGGATGGCAGAAAGCAGAAATCCCAGAGAATTTGTAATGGACTCAGTACAGTCCTTAAAAATGCGAATATGTGAGAAGGGTTACTTAATTATGGAGCCTCAGCCTCTTATGCTCTTGAAAAGCAGAAGATGAAAAATGAACATATCAGGACCCGAGAAGAAGGACCACTTCACGTTTAGTATGGGACTGTTGGAAAAGAAGCTAGAAAGACCTGGTTGGAATCTTCTTGCTTGTGGAAATGGAGACAGGAGATAGGCTAGGGAAGAAGTTGCATCATCAGTGCTGGTATTTGCCAGAGGCCCCCTGCTGGTCCAGTGAGCTAAATTATCTTCCCTGAGCCTGGTCCCTGTCAAGCCACAAAAGGGGACAAGGGAAAGACTGCAGAGCCACAGCCACCAGTGCCATCTCAGAGTCCAAGGTTTGTCTTCCTTCTTCAGTCCATGTCAGATGAGTGAGCAGTGGCCTAACTGGTCTGAACTTGGCAGCCTGGATCTGGGGTCTGCGCCCCCAACCCAACAATTGGCACTTCTGTGAGGATGACATCTACTCAACTGACACATGGACAGCTCCTTTTGATGGGTGAATTAAGAATTACCTTCTGCATTTTGTTTTGTTTGTTTTTTTATAATTTATATGCGTTTTAACATAAATGAGGACATCAGCCTGACTTGGCATGTTACCTTGAAACTGGTACCATTCTGTTTGTAAATCAAATGGTTACTGTAATATTTGAAAATTATGCATATCTTCTTTTAATTGACAGCATTATATTAACTTCAAAATGAGTTCCTTTAGTTTTATTTCAGTGATGCCAAAAAATATCCAGGAAATTCTTTCAACTCTGTCTACTGCTTAATCTGCACTTTAGTAAACAGCAAGGGCTAATGCTTACTTTAGCTTCCCTTAGGTTCATTAAAACAACCAGTGCTACTAAGCCACTTTTCTTTCACATAAAATGACAGCTACATTAGAGGAAATGAATTGTTATTAATATCTTTTTGCTCACGCAGAACAGATGCCTCAAACACACAACGCTCTTGTTATTAAAATTTGAAAACCTATGGCTGTGTTTGTTGATATCTTTCCAAATGGAGGCTGTGGGTAATGTTATGTGTTAAACTGATACTGCTTGTTTCTAACATTATGCAGTAATGAGATATTCATTTATCAAAATATTTTTGATATGATGACATTATGTGTCATGCATGAAATGAAACCTGGTTTTCAATTACATTATTTTTAAAAATCTTTACGTTGAATAAAAAATACTAATCAAACAAAATATATGAAATCATAGCAGGCAAAGTTGATGAGCCTCTCTTTTGAACACTTCAGTATATATTTTACTTACAATTTTGGAGATAAATTTGCAATCTGTGTCTTGAACAGATGGAAATACAGGCATGAAGAAACAGATTCTTAGCCTCATTCAAATATGCCCTTTTCACTCAATATTGTTGTTATTAGTTTAAGACTTCTTATGAATTTTATTACTTTATATGCTCAGGAAACACATATAATCAAACATTGTTTGAAATGAGGATTTCTCTTTTTTGCTTTTCCTTCAATTCTGGTGATATGCATGTTAGTACAATCCAAGATTGTACATCCTTGGGAGCATGGGCAGCGGATGGCAGGTCACAGAGCTTTATCTCTGCCTTTCAACCAGTTCAAGTTATTGGAAAATAGCAGGAATCTGGTATTCATATTTTAACTTTTGAATAATATATATCATTGCTTAAATACTATAATACTTAATACATATTAAATAATATGTATATCATTGCTTAAATAAGATTACTTTTGTATTTAGAAATTTGTACCAAAAATCATGCTTCAAAATATTTCTATCTTAATTTTGACAGGTGTTAATTTTCCTTTTATTTATTAACTCCCTGATTACACAAGATGCTACTGTAAGTTTTGTAGTTGACTTAGGCAATCCATAAGTCAGTTTCCTGACTTTTGAAAGATAGACAGTTATCCTTCATCCTAAACCAACAATCATTTGTGCTAAACTCAACCAGTTGTGAGCCTAAAGCAAATATGTATGTTTCTATTATCACCCGGGAACACAAATTAAAATCAAGTACATCAATTTTAATAACAGTCCTTTATGTTAGTAAAGTGGTATACAAAGGTATGATTCAAAAATGAAAAAATATTTCCAAAATTAAGTAACATTTATACCTGTGATTGAAAAAAACTACAAATCTTCTTCACAATACCCTGTCCTACTACTGGGAAGCCGAAACTATTGTTGTCTCACCTCAGTGTACCACAATAAGAAGCAGTTGCAGGATTTTATTTGACATTATTTTAATAGACCCTACAATTTTGAACATAAATAATGAGCCTGATGCACGTTACAAATGAGCTTTAAAACATCACAGAAAATTCCAATTTGAGATTACTTTGACAGAAAAAATATATTTTAGGTCCATGTATCTTTTCACAATACACATTTTCTATTAACTTTTTGAAGAGTACTCATATTTGTTAGCACATAGGATGTCCCTTTTCTCTCTTACCTTATACCTCTCTCTTATGACCCTGTGAAATGAATTTTAGTATTTTTGTGCATCTCTTATTTTTGAACATGTACAATACCATAGACTTATTAGCTGTTAAATGTTTATTTATAACATAAATATCCTTCTTACCAGTTTGATTACAACTGTGTCTTCCATTATATATTACATTACTGGGTTTCTGATCCTGTCTGACTATATTTTGAATAAGAGTAAATTCCTTCTTAATGATCATGAAAGGCATTGTGGAAGAGATAGAATTTGTAGAAGTCTTTACAGAATAGAGGAGACGTGGAAGCCATTCCTTATAGTACTTAGAGCCAATCAATAGACCAATGTAAAAGCATACAAGATTCACACTGAAGGGCTAAAGCAACTTGAAGGTTTGTACAGAAAACTGAGTGAGGCCAGTGCAGGTTCATGTCCTGGGTGCTCCACTCCCTACTGTTGGCCTGGGAAAGACATGGAGGATGCCCAAGTGCTTGCACACGCATGGGAGACCCAGAAGAAGCTCATGGCTCCTGCCTTCGGATCTGCCCAGCTCCAGCTGTTGCAGCCATTTGTGGAGTGAACCAGCTCATGGAAGACCTCTCTGATTCTCTCTCTGCTTCTCCCTGTGTGACTCTGTCTCTTAAATAAATAAATGAATAAATAAATAAATCTTAAAAGAAAATTGAGTGGGCTTATAGTAGGAATGTGCTCTTGGTGCTTAAATGTAAAGTGATCTAGAAAATGTAATATAGAATTTGAATTTTATCCTTTAGTACCAAAAGAAATTATAAAAAGGAAACTGGCATGGCTTAAGTTGCAGGGCCCTGCGTAAAATGGGGGACTTTTATAATAATGTCAGCCCAAAGCATGGTGATTGCAGTGATATGAGACATACAGAACAATTTTCGACAAAAAACAAAATCAGTGGAACTGTCCACAGAATTTGGTACAGCAAGAAGACAGAGAGCATGTAGCCTGATGAACACAGAGTTCATAGAGTGTAGGTGTTTGGGAAAATAACATGCTGTTAGTTGGAACAGAGAAGTCAGCCACATCATTGAATACCTTCACTGAGATATAGCAGGAGAAAGTTCAAACATCGACTAGGATAGCATAAGAGAAGTGTACTGTGGGGAAAAGTAGGAAAAATAACATAAAGGTAGCTGAATTTCTTTGTCTAGTACTTTAATTTGTGATAAGTTGTACAGCATAATTTAAATGCCTCGAGTCATTCTGTAAAGAACTACAATGTAATGCACTGCACAGTAAAAATATTTGCCTGAAGTGTGAGCCCTTGTGTATAACAGAAATACAGCTGAATGTCTTTGTTTTTGTAGCTTGTCTTTGCATCTGAATGTAGCCTAATATGCTTGTCTTTACAGTTTTAATAAGCAAAGAGATAGGGGCCAAAGGCAAAGAAATATGGTCTAATTTCAGTGATGGTTTAGGTTCTGTTCAAAAGCATGAAGCTGGGCCGGCGCCGCGGCTCACTAGGTTAATCCTCTGCCTCCGGCGACAGCACACTGGGTTCTAGTCCTGGTCCGGGCGCCGGATTCTGTCCTGGTTGCCCCTCTTCCAGGCCAGCTCTCTGCTGTGGCC
The DNA here is from genome assembly GCF_051225735.1 of Oryctolagus cuniculus. NCBI lineage: Eukaryota > Metazoa > Chordata > Mammalia > Lagomorpha > Leporidae > Oryctolagus > Oryctolagus cuniculus. Next base: position 102,362,799 of record NC_142874.1, on the reverse strand, counting down.
AGGGAGTGCAGTGGAAGATGGTCCAAGTGCTTGGGCCCTGCACCCCATGGGAGACCAGGAAAAGTACCTGGCTCCTGCCATCGGATCAGCGCGGTGTGTCGGCCGCGGCAGCCATTGGAGGGTGAACCAACGGCAAAGGAAGACCTTTCTCTCTGTCTCTCTCTCTCTCACTGTCCACTCTGCCTGTCAAAAAACAAACAAACAAACAAACAAACAAACAAAAAACAAAAGCATGAAGCTACAAATGTCTTTGCAGAAGTAGCAAAGAAGCAAAGTCCACTATAGAAAAATATATTTTAAAATGGTTTAGGGGCCAGCGCTGTAGCATAGTGTGTAAAGCTTCTGCCTGCTGTGCTGACATCCATATGGTGCTGGTTCCAGACCAGGCTGCTCCACTTCCCATCCAGCTCTCTACTATGGCTTGAGAAAGCAGTAGAAGATGGCCCAAGTCCTTGGGCCCCTGCACCTGCATGGGAAGACCCGGAGGAAGCTCCTGGCTCCTGGCTTTGGATTGGCGCAGCTCCAGCCGTTGCGGCCAATTTGGGAGTGGAACAACGGATGGACAACCTCTCTCTCAGCCTCTCCTCTCTCTGTGTAACTCTGACTTTCAAATAAATAATAAATCTTTAAAAAGTAGTTTTTAATCTCCTGCTGTTCCAAGCTTGCCCTCCCTAAAAGGGGCTACTATCACCTATTGTACTCACTGGAATGTCACTGTACATAATCCATGGAGCTACAGTGTAGTTGGTTCAATTTCTAAGTGACACTGGCTTCACCCTCTTGTGTGCTCTTTCTCTATGTACTGCTGATCTAACACAATTTTCAGAGTTGTTAAAAAGTAGCCATCATAGTGCATTATTTCTGATGTAAAAGCTGACCTCATCCTCAAGTAAATAAGAGAAATAGAAATCCAAAGAAATTTCTTTGAAACTATAAATATTTAAAATAATAAATTAATACATTAATAAATGTGTCTGAAGAAATACTGTGTGACAATTCTTAAAAATTACAAAACTATAATTAAAAAAGGAGTGTTCCTTGTGTGTCTAATATCCCATCTGGATTCATTAAAATTTGAAATGTGAGTGTGGGACCTGCATAACATTGCATTAACAAAAACTGGACATAGGGGTATGTAGTCCTGTTGCTTAGGGTTCTGTGTTTCTGATCCAGATTGTAGCTCATGCATTCTGGGAGGAAGCAGATGATTGTTCAAGTGCTTGGGTCCCTGGCATGCAGGTGGACACCTGGAAGGATTCTGAGATTCTTGATTTCTTGGCTTCAACCAATCCAATCCTTGGCTGTTGTATGCATTTGGGGAGTGAAACAGTGGGTGGAAGATCTCTATGTGTCTGTCTGTCTTCTGTCCTCTGTGTCACCATGCCTTTTAACTAGATGAAAAGTAAATATATATTTTTAAATTTAGCATAAACTTGTTCATCCAGTGCTAGAAATGCATATATTTTGTGATTCATTTGGGTTCTGCTATTTGTTCCTTTTTAACCAGTTATTCTCTCATTTTGCCCTAGTGAAATTTACACCTTTTTATATGACTATCTCATTGGCCTTTAAGCTCTTTACAAAAGAAAAAAATAATAAACAGAGTTAGTGATTTCATGGTTATTAAGCACTTCACATTTTTCTCAAAAATGGAGTTATCAGCTACATTAATATCACTTAACTATTGAAACCAATTTCTATGTAGTTTGAGCTCTATGACACCTACCCCACAGGATGCTTGGTGACTGAATCTGACCTGATCTTTGGATTCATTCCTCATTGGGAAGGGAAATAAACTGATAATGCTATGATGATATGAGTTTTAAATATCCCAGTATGTCCCCCCTAGTGGCTGCAACAGGGCTGTTAAGAGCTCAATTTTGGGGACAAATAGACCTATTAGTCTTGCATCTGCCATTTAAATAGCTCTGTGATGATTAACATGCCTCTTCCAACGTCTGTAAGTCTCAACTGCTCATAAGAGATTAAATGAGGTAAATTGGAAAATAGTGGATGCGGAGTAATGATCGTTAAATGGCAGATATCTCCCCAAAGGAAACTTTATCACTGGCCACTACTTTTTTACTATACTGTTAAGTACTTTCATTAGCAAACTTCTCTTATGTAGGTAATTTTTATTGTTGCACAGCAGGATATTCTAAGTACAAAATTAGTCACAATTTTTAATCATCTATTTTATCTGTGGGTATACAAATAGTTGAGAAGCCTCTGCTCATCTTTATTATTCTGTTTGAGACAATGGCTTTTGTCTCCAGTGCTCTTTTTCTTCCATTAGTCCTAGAAAACCTGACAAGTATATTTGCATGTTACTGTTTTAGATTCATGTATTGGTATTATTTTTTGGTGAAGAACAGTGCTTTAGATCTGATTCCAACTGTGGTGTAGGAATAAATAATGGATTCTTTACAAGTCTTTATGTAATCAGGAGTGTACTTCAAAAAGTTCATGGGAAAATGGAATTAAAGGGTAAGTTATTTTGTTACAAATTTTTAAATTCATGCCTAGTTTTTTTATAATACATGTTTTCTGTGAACTCTTTGAAGACCCCTTCATATAATGAAACACATAATACACTATTTAAAATATGGATTTCTTCTATGTGTGCTTTAAGATAGAGAAAAAGTATTTTAATTTTTTAAGGTGGTCTTTGCTAAAAAGTCAGAACCTGATGTTTTTGGTGACTATCAGAAAATATAGGGAAAATTTTAAAATGTTTCAAACACTCACCAATCTATTCTCATGTTAATAATTTGCCTCTCAACAAACTGGTCTTAGGAAGTTTCTGTCTTAGGGAACAGTTCTGGGCTAATCATATTCTCACTATTTTATACCCTTTGGAGACATTGATAATACTATACTGGATTAACCTAACCAAATATGTGAGTTCAAAAGTCTCTCTCCTTATTGTTAAATAGGTATTAGTTAAGAATCATTGTTCACAATTCTTACCTTTAAACCTGTGGAATCTTTTAGTACCAGAGACTTCTAATGTTTCACATATAGTAAGGCTAGGCTAAAATTCCAGAGGGTACACGAAGAGAAAATGAACATAACAAGCATTTTGAAAATAATCATTTTGCCCTGTTAACCAAGTGGTGTTTCAATTACTTTCTTCTACTTTTTACCTATTAATTAATTTAAAGTGAAGATGCAAATGCTAGGTACAGATTTTGATGAGTCCTTTTTGTTTTTTTTTTAAAAGATTTATTTATTTATGTATTTATTTATTTATTTATTTGAAAGTCAGAGTTATGCAGAGAGAGAAGGAGAGGCAGAGAGACAGAGTCTTCCATCTGCTGGTTCATTCCCCAGATGACTGCAATGGCTGGAGCTTCACCGATCTGAAGCCATGAGCCAGGAGCTTCTTCCAGGTCTCCCAGAGGCGGGTACAGGGGCCCAAGGACTTGGGCCAACCTCCTCTGCTTTCCAAGGGGGTAGCAGGGAGCTCAATCAGCAGTGGAGCAGCTGGGACTTGAACCAGCTTAACCCACTACACCACAGCGCTGATCCTGAAGAGTTCTTTTTGTTAAGGAAGCTGTGTTAGTAGAGACTGCATTAAAACATATATTCATGACATACTATGGCAAATATATTGATATTTTATATGTATACATATGTAATATAGAAGTTTATACAAGGACTATTCACTGAACCTAGAGGAAATGTAAGCTTCTGAATACCATTTTCTGGAGGTGAGTGAGACCTGATGAATTTCATAGGATGCTGGTAATTAACCAGATAAAAGATACATTCCAGATAGAAGAGGCAGAATAAAGACATGGAAAACTTACCATGTAAATACCATAGCACTTACCAGATTTAATTTTGCAGAAGTTAATTGGCTTTCTTCGTGTCAAATATTCTCATCTGCTACATGAACTCATTTCATAGGGTTAGTGTATGGATTAAATAAGATAAGTAATGTAAACATATTAGCTTTGTTTCTTATAAAAAGCTAATGTTTTTTGAACATTATACATAATGCCTATGACTCTACTAAGAGCTTTGTGTGATTTTTCCAGTCTCAAGAGAATCCTCAAACTTAACCAACAAGTAAATGTTAAATGGCATGGTGTATAGAAGCAGTGTTTCAGCAAAGAGTATGCTAACATTGATAATTTTGAATAAGGTATAGTACAGAAAAATAACATGCTATCTAATAACTGTGATTTTACTGTAAAATAATTTGAGAATATAGTATAGACAAATATGGTAACTCAATAAAGTTAAAAATGCCTTCAGTCAGACATGGTGCTAAGGTAGATTTTTCATGTGTATTAAAGCTATCTACTTTTTCTATGTGTCTATTAAATGTATATACATCTACTATGTATGAGGTTACCATACCGACATAATGAAATAAGTCTAATAGTAAATATATCAGGTAATATCATATTAAAAGCAAAACAAGACAATCCTCCTTGATACAGTGAGGAAATTTTTTTCTATCTAAATTACATAGTACTATCAAATTTAAAAATAGACTTCTGGTATACCATATCTGACAATCCTGTTTCCTGCTATGCAACATTCTTGTTATTTATATAATGTATATCATATATATATGTGTATATATATATATACATATATATATATAATATAACATTTTCTGGTTATCCAGGCAAGTTACTAGCTAATAATTCCCACATGCTCTTTTATGAACTTTTTAAAAAATATTCTTAGGAAATAGCCTTTTCTAGTCAAAATTCAACTACTCACCCTCAGGTACTTACCTATAAAATAGTAATTCCTGGGAGACATCATCTTTCAGATCTTTATCACTCTGAGGCAGATGGCTTTCTGACTGACCCACAATCGTTAAGCTTGCTGAGGCAGTCCTTTACCGTTTGATGCCTGTTTTTTTTTTTTTTTTTTTTTTTTTTTTTTTTTTTTTTTGACAGGCAGAGTGGACAGTGAGAGAGAGAGAGAGAGAGAAAGGTCTTCCTTTGCCATTGGTTCACCCTCCAATGGCTGCTGAGGCCAGCGCACTGCGGCTGGCATACCGCACTGATCTGAAGGCAGGAGCCAGGTACTTCTCCTGGTCTCCCATGGGGTGCAGGGCCCAAGTACTTGGGCCGTCCTCCACTGCACTCCCTGGCCACAGCAGAGAGCTGGCCTGGAAGAGGGGCAACCGGGACAGAATCCGGAGCCCTGACCGGGACTAGAACCTGGTGCGCCGGCGCCGCAAGGCGTAGGATTAGCTTAGTGAGCCGCGGCACCTTGATGCCTGTTTTAATTGCCCTTGCCTGCATTCACCTATTTGAAAATATTGCCAGAAGTGAAAAGAATGAAGTTTAGCCAGGATGGCTGCCTTGTGCAGTCAAGGTGGAAATGACTATGAATACATGAAGGTTCAGTGATAAATGACACACATGGAAGAAAGAACTGAGCTATAATTAATGTAATCTGAATCTTAGAGAGATGTGTATTTCTTTTGTGTGCCCAGGCAATGACATGTAGAAACAGAGCCTATCATGACAAATCAAAGCCCAGACTTGGAACCACTATTGAGAACAAGGTATTAGAAACTGGAAAGAGTTCAAAAGAAAACAAGATGAAATAGTTATGACCAGAAAATACTGACTTTAAAGAAGCTTGAAGGAATGTGTACTATTAGAGTTTTAGAGAACATTCAGTTCATGGTGAAGAAAATGCCTTTAAAGAACTCTTTTAATGTCCTTGCGGGTAGTAAGGAGGAGAAACAGCTTTGGAAAAGGTGGGCCTGGGTTAAAATACCAGCTCTGTACTTGCAAGCCTTTGTGATTCTGTGTCCACTGGCCACTACTTAATCAAATGGAAAAAAGCAGTTTATATCTCATGAGATTTTTGTAAGGTTTCAGTGAAATAATGTACACAATGTATGTTGTGCCTAGCACATGACCAGTTTTTCTTAATTGATAGCTAACAGTATTCAATACCAACAATTATTTAAAAACTAGTCCAACATAATGTATGAACTGTTTACATTATTTTAAATGGCTTTAAATATTTTATGCAGATTAGACAGCTAACAATCATTTTTACTTTGATCTATTTCTCTATTAGCACAGAGATAGAAATAAAAATAAAAGCCATAGACCCTTATGATTAACTAGTCTGTGCCTAGAAACTTAGAGCCTGTGTCCCTCATCATATACTTTATAAGCAATTCTGGAATTAGAAGAAGAATTATATGAACAATGTGAGATGAGATGAATTTAAGGAAGGGGTTTAATTTGTAGACAGTTTTGTAACTTCCTTGGGTGCTATGGATTGTTTTTGAGTTTCTCATTAATTCTGTTGTTTGTTATTTTTGTTTGGTTACATTTAAATAAGAATACTTTTATCTATATATTCCATGAAAAATGGCAAGGGAAAAAACTTAAGTCCATTTGTTGAATTCTGTATGTCCCTTATTTAATGCAGTAGATTAAGAAAAAGGAAATGTTTCCCATTCTTTGTCTTTGAAAATTATAGTAATGAGGATAGATTACAGTGATCTTATAGAAGCATGGAGATTTTTTTTTCCTTATAAAAGTAGATTGCTTAGGGGCCGACACTGTGGCATAGTGGACTAAACTTCCACCTGCAGTGCCAGCATCCCATACAGGCACCGGTGCAAGTCTCAGCTGCTCCTCTTCCAATCCAGCTCTCTGCTGTGGTCTGGGAAAGCAGTAGAAGATGGTCCCTGCACCTGAGTGGGAGACCTGGAAGAAGTTCCTGGCTCCTGGCTTCAGCCTTGCCCAACTCTGGTCCTTGCAGCTAAAATCGGGGGAGTAAACTAGTGGATGGAAGACTCTCTCTCTCTCTCTCTCGTCTGTAACTCTGCCTCTAAAAAAAAAAATAAATAAATAAATGTAAAAAGTAGATAGCTTGAGACCAATACAATCCAGATTGGAAGGTCTTTTTTCTCCCCATTACTCTCTTTCTTTCTCAGTTTCTCTTGCTCTTCCGTTACCTTCTTTCCCCCACTCCAGTAGTTTTAATGCATTTGTAAGGTGATAAGATTAGAAATGGCAGGTGAGTTTCAGATGCACCTGGATATAAACTCTAACTGTAACCTAATTCTTGATTTTAAGTAAATTTTATGTAAAATATTGACATGGCCTATCCAGGTTTTCTGTACATTTTGAAACAATTTTTGCGAAATTCCATAGATACAATGAATATTCATGAAATATTACTTTCTTTTCCTTTACCTTGGATATATGTTGCCAGATAGTAATGGCATTTTACATTACTCAAGCAAACTGCAAAGGCCTGCATGCTTATAAAAAAAGTAAGAGAATATACAACATAATGAGTACATGTTCTAATTAATTATATATTTACCTTTTATATGTAATGTTACTTTGAATTTAATACTCTGAAATTAAAAAGTGGGTGTGTACCTGGCACAGTGGTTAATATACCACACAGGATGCTCACATCTCAAGTTCCAGCTCCATTTCTGATGCCAGCCTTTTTTTATTTAGAGATTTTCTTTCTCATTTTTTTAATGATGTCTGCATTTTGCTATTGGGAAACCATGTTAGGCAGCAGGTAATGGATTCCTGCCATTCATGTAGGAGATACAGATTGTATTCTAGTTTTCTGCTGTTGAATTGTTCCAGCCCTAGCTGTTGCAGGTATTCTAGGGGAATGAATCAGCAGATGGGAAGCTTCTCTCTCTGTGTCTCTTTTTTTCTTTTTTTTTTATTTGATAGGTAGAGTTATAGACAGTGAGAGAGAGAGACAGAGGGAAACGTCTTCCTTCCGTTGGTTCACCCCCCAAAATGGCCGCTACAGCCGGCACTGCACCGATCCGAAGCCAGGAGCCAGGTGCTTCCTCCTGGTCTCCCATGTGGGTGCAGGGCCCAAGCACTTGGGCCATCCTCCACTGCACCCCTGGGCCACAGCAGAAAGCTGGACTGGAAGAGGAGCAACCAGGACTAGAACCCGGTGCCCATATGGGATTCCAGCGCTGCAGGTGGAGGATTAACCAAGTGAGCCATTGCGCCAGCTCCATCTCTTTCAAATGAATAAAAAAAGTAAATGTTTTGAAAAATAAACAACAAACATTTCATCGAGGAGTTGGAGGAGAAGCTGATAACCAGTTATTTTTATCAGTTGCCAACCTGTTTGATTCTGTTGCTACTCATTTATTATCAGACTTATGATAAAATCAATTCTTTCATTTACTTATTTGGGCAAAAATATTTACTGAGCATTTACCATATACCAGGCATTTTGAAAATATTTAAGAAATAGGAGTGAATGAAACAGAGTTGGATTGAATAGACTATATTTAAGGAAAACCAAAACTTCTCTTTTGATCACATGGAGTATATTCCCTTCCAAAACTGCTGTGTGTCAGTTTCACCTTTGATGTCTAGCATAGCAGAATATTACTGTTCAGAAATTGTAAAAATGTCCACTCACTTCACTTACTATGAGTACTGTGTGTAATCTTTTAACATTTCCCATTTTTCAAAGCCCCTGCTTTTCTCATGTCTTCTTTCTCCCACTCCAGTAACTCTACTGCATTTTTAAGGTGATAAGAATGGGAAATGGCAGGTGAGTTTCAGATGCACCTGGGTATACATTCTAAGTGTAACCTTCCTGAGATAATTTTTTGTGCATTGGAAAGGAGAATTTTTCTCTTTCTTTAAAAGCATCTAGGGTGTGGGGTTGTGCCAGCCATGAAGGGTAAGAATTTGCCACCTTTTTTCAGTAAGGATTGCGTGAACTGTATCCTTTTACTGTAGAATTCCTGTTTAGATTTTTATTCCAGCTTCTTCATCCCAGTATATATCATTTGTTTAATTCAACATTAAAAATAAAAAAATGTAGAATGGACTAGGAAAGGTCAATGCCACTTATATTGTCCTGCCTTACCCTCTGTTTGCCTGGAAAATTTAATTTGCCTTTTTTTTTTTTTTTTTCATGATGACTCTGTCTTCCAACTGCCGTTAGCTGTTCCATTTTCAGTCAGTTTATTTCTACCCTGTTGCCACGGTCTGGAAGAGCTAGCCACAAAGTTGGCTTCACTATTGTCTATATAAGAATGTTGTGAGTCATTTATTACAGGAGCTTATTGGATGGTCTCTGTCCCGCTGTATCACTTTCCCAGCAGAGGTACGAGTAATAAAAATCTCGATGACTAGGACCTTGGATTTGGATAGTTCAATTAGTCGTTGAGGAAGTCTATCAAAAATGTGACTGCAGGTCCCTGAACTCCAGCGTTTCATTATGAGAGGGAAACGTTGGTGACAAATGAGGTATGATGGTGTGGACACCTCATCAGCCTGCTGGCTTGCAGCCTGAAGTAAAGGGGTAGTTCTAAGAAAATTCAAGGTCTTGATGGATTCCAAATATCTGACGCAGGACAAAAGGCCATAAAAATTGGGAACATTTTTGGGCCACTAATAAATTTCATAAACTTCTGAAATTCCATAGTCTGATTCAAAGCTAAGTTTGCATTTCAAGCTGTGGTAAGATGTTATGGTTATGGTTCAAGATGAGATTGATTCTTTTTTTTTTTTTTTTTTTTTTTTTGACAGGCAGAGTGGACAGTGAGAGAGAGACAGAGAGAAAGGTCTTCCTTTGCCATTGGTTCACCCTCCAATGGCCGCTGCGGCCAGCGCGCTGCAGCCGGCGCACTGCGCTGATCCGATGGCAGGAGCCAGGTACTTAACCTGGTCTCCCATGGGGTGCAGGGCCCAAGCACTTGGGCCACCCTCCACTGCACTCCCTGGCCACAGCAGAGAGCTGGCCTGGAAGAGGGACAACCGGGACAGAATCCGGCGCCCCGACTGGGACCAGAACCCTGTGTACTGGCGCTGCAAGGCGGAGGATTAGCCTAGTGAGCCACAGCGCTGGCCGAGATTGATTCTTAATGGCAATATTTTAATGATAGTGATAGTATTTATTTTATTTAGAGAAGTGATGAACAAATACTTTTTTGCTGTTTTAATAACATTCATGTGGATAGACAGGCATTGTGGGTAGATTGCTAATACATAAAAGAGATATGTTTGTATTACTGGTGATCCATGGGAATGCTAATGTTCACTTAGTGCATTTTGATAATTTGTCAGGGAATTTTGGGTTGTCATAATACAGAGGATTCTATCATCATTTAGTGTACAGATATCCAAGATGATATTGAAAATAAAAAATTGTACTGCTTCCAGACAATATTCCCATGTTTCAGTGTCTACTCATATACAGCTAGAAAACTATTAACTGATGTTAGAGTCTAAATTGCATCTCAAGTGTAAACCCAGTATGTATTTTATGTGGTTTAAAAAGAGACTGAATTTTCTGTAATTACTACTACTGTCTGAAATGATAGAACATTGTGATTTATTTTGCTTGAAAATTTACCAGTGGCTGTTTACAATTTAGTAACATCATGTTGCTTTTAGCAATGCCAGGCATGATTTTAATTGCCAATTTAAGACACTCCATATTTCTCCTTTTATAGCCATGGGATTCATGGTTGTATGTACATTTACAAACATGTGACTGCCTCATTACACTCAAGATTGAAAAATTAAATAAATTGAATATTTATTTTAAAATTAATTTTATTTTTAAAAAATTAGCTTTTAATTTACTTATTTAATTTACCTAAATTTATTTAATGTATTTCTTTCATTTTATGTACTAATTTGTTAAATTTATGTATTTATTTAAAAGGCAAGGTGATAGCAAGAGGACAGATAGAAAGCGATCTTCCATCTACTGGTTCATTCCTCCTATTCTCATAACAGCCAGGGCTGGGCCAGACCAAAGCCAGGAACCTCGATCTGTATTCTGGTCTCCCACCTGAGTGGCAGTGACATAAGTACTTGGGCAATCATCTGCTGCCCTCTCAGACACATTAGGAAGAAGGTGAATTAGAGCTGGAAGAGCTGGGACTCAGAATTGGGACTGGTGGAATAAAGGACAAAGGTGTTGCAAGTTTCATAGTTACATAACACCAGCCCCATCTTTCTTGTCTCTAAATTCTCCTATATATATTACATAATGAGTTATACTGACTTTTCCATGAGTCTAACTTACATATTTACAAATTAAATTTCAAATAATTATTTTAAAAAATTTTATATATAAAGTTCATGTCTTCCATAATTGAAAATCATTGGATTGCATGGCTGAAAATTCTGGCTGGTTGACTATACAATTAAGCTTAAACACTAAGTATCTAAATACTAGGTAAAATCTTTAATGGAAATATGGTTTCTAAAAATGCTCCTGACAAATTTGAACAGGTAAGTAGATAGCAAAACCTGTCAATGAATCACTGTAAATAAATTATGAAGTTGACATAATGGATTCCCTTTGAACAATTCAATTGCAAGTATATTACTTGTCCCATTATTCAAGAAATCTTGATTAATGCTGGGGTGACAAAGAAATACATGAAATCAATCACTCCTCTAGAGTGTATATTCTAGTGTGAAAAATTGACACATATCCAAGGAATGCTGATAAAATATTAATGTCTAATAGTTATATAAAACAATAAAAGAGGAAATCATGAGGAAGCCTGCTATAGGATGAAGTTTGAATACTGTTCTGATTCAATTTTTTGTTCTTTTTATTTTTCTTAATTTTATTTAAGTATACAAATTTTATGCATTTCATACATACAGAGTTAGGAACATAGTGATTCTTCCCACCCTACCCTCCCTCTAGTCCATACTTTCACTTTTCTTCCTTCTCTCTCTCCTATTCCCACTCTTAAATTTTACAAATGTTTATTTTCAGCTTACTTTACACTCATAAGATTAACCATACAGTATGTAAGAGTTCAACAGTTGCTATAAGAAAAAAAAATGCTGTTTCTTGACAGTAGAGACAAGGGCTATAAACAATCATCAAATCTTAAAATATCATTTTCGTTAATATACAATACAATTTAGAAACTCTATTAGTTACCACAGATCAAGGAAAACATATGGTATTTGTCTTTTTGGAATGGGCTTATTCACCAAGTATAATGGGTACTTATTTTGTTGCAAAGACAGAATTTCATTTTTTTCTACAACTAAGTAGTATTCCATAGTGTAATATACTATAATTTTTTAGCTAGTCATCAGTTGTTTAACATCTGGGTTGATTCCATATCTTAGCTATTTTTAATTCAGCTGCAATGAACATGGAGGTACAGATAACTCATACGTTGATTTCATTTCCCTTAAGAAAATTCCCAGGAGTGGAATGGCTGGGTAGATATATTTTCAGATTTCTAAGGTAACTCCATAATGTCTTGCACAATGGATGCATTGGTTTGCATTGCTAACAAAAATTAGTGTACCTTTTCCCCATCAACATTTATTGTTTATTGATTTCTATGTAAGAGGCATTCTAACTGGAGTGAGGTAAAACCTCAATGTTCTTTTGATAGCTAGTGGTCCTGAGCATTTTTTCATTATCTGTTGGTCATTTGAATTTCTTATTTTAAAATAGACTGTTCAGGTATTTTATGTATTTCTTAACTGGATTGTTTGTTTTGTTGTTAAGCTTCTTGAGCTCTTGGTAGATTCTAGATAATAATGCTTTATACACTTCATAATTTGCAAATATTTTTCCCATTCTGTTGATCGCCTCTTCACTTTCCTGAGTGTTTCTTTTGCAGTGCAGAAGACTCTCAGCTTAGTGTAATCCTATTTGTCAACTTGGCGTTTGATTTCCTTGTGTCTGGGGTCTTTTCCAGGAAGCCTCTGCATATGCCAATGTCTTCCAGAGTTTCCCCAATGTTCTCTAGTAATTTGATGGCATCAAGGCATAGATTTAGGTCTTTAATCCATTTTAAGTGAATTCTTGGGTAAGGTGTAAGGTAGAGGGTCTTGTTTCATACTGTGGAGACCCAGTTTGCCTAGCACCGTTTGTTGAAGAGATTGCCCCTGCTCCAGGGATTGATTTTATCTCCTTTGTCAAAGATAAGTAGGTTGTAGATATGTTGATTGATTTCTGGAGTTTCTATTCTGTTCTACTGATCTATATGTCTATCTTTTGCCAGAAGCAGGCTGTTTTAATTATAACTGCCTTGTAGTATGCTATTATTATTGTTGTATAAGATTTCTTTAGCTATTTGGGGTCTCTTGTGTTTTATAATTTTCAACATAGACATTTTTACCTCCTTGGTTAAATTTATTCAAAGGTATTTAATTTTTTTCTAGCTATTGTGAATGGGATTGATCATAGAAGTTCTCTCTCAGCCATGACATTGTCTGTGTATACAAGGGCTATTGATTTTTGAGTATTAATTTTATATCCTGCAACTTTATCAAACTCTTTTATGAGTTCCAGTATTCAATTAGTGGAATCTTTTGGATCTCCTGTATATAGAATTATGTCATCTGCAAATAGGGATAGTTCGAGTTCATCCTTTCCAATTTGTATCCCTTTGATTGTTTCTTGCCTAATGGCTCTGGCTGAAACTCCAGGACTCTTTTGAATAGTAATGGTGAGAGTGTGCATCCTTGTCTGGTTCTGGTTCTTAGTGGGAACGCTTCCAACTTTTCACCATTCAATATTACGCTGGCCATGAGTTTGTAATAAATTGTCTTGATTGTGTTGAGAAATGTTTCTCCTATACCTAATTTTCTTAAGATTTTCATCATGAAAGGATGTTGTGTTTTATCGAATGCTTTCTATGCATCTATTGAAATAATCATATGGTTTTTTCTCTTCACATTATCACATTTATTGATTTGCAAATGTTGAACCATCCCTGCATACCTGTGGTAAATCCCACTTGGTCTGGGTGAATGATCTTTCTGATATGTTGTTAGAATCAATTAGCTGGTATTTTGTTGAGGATTTTGGCATCTTTGTTCATCAGGGATATTGGTCTCTAGTTCTCTTTCTCTGCTGTATCTTTTTCTGGTTTAAGAATTAAGGTGAGGCAGGCTACATAGAAGGAGTTTGGGAGGATTCCTTCCCTTTCAGTTGTTTTGAACAGCTTGAGAAGAATTGGAATTAGTTCTTCTTCAAATTGAAAATTTTAAATTTTCTTTAAGTTAAAAAAATTCATCAGTGAAGCCACCTGGTCCTAGGCTTTTCTTTGTTGAGAGTGTCTTTAATACTGATTCAGTATCTTTCTTGGTTATTGGTCTTGTTGGGTGTTCTGTGTCTTCTTGATTCAATATTGGTAGATTGTGTGTATCCCTAGTCTTTCCATTTTTCCACATTTTCTGATTTGTTGTCATATAGCTCTTTGTAGTAATTCCTGATGATTCTTTTTATTTTTATTGTATCTGTTGTTACATTTCCTTTTACATCTCTGATTCTATTAATTTGAGTCTCCTTTCTCTCTCTCTCTTTTTCTCTCTTTCTCTTTCTCTCACACACATACACAATTATCTCTCTCTTCTTCCTTCCCTCCCTCAGACGTCCCTCCATCTCTGTTACTCTGCAATTCAAATAAATCAATCTTAAATTGTTTTTTCAAAGGAATAGGGCAACAAAAATTAGCCTCTGTTTGAATGAAGCAAATTACAGCAAAAAAGCTTACCTCAGATGTTTCCATCTTTGAAGGAAACGTGTTGTAATAGAAAATACTAAATGGTCCCTGATGGGTTTCTTGGAAAATGAAAGTGTTGAACTTGGAAAAAAAGAAAAGCTGTAACCTCTGCATGATTAAAAAAGACAATTTGGAGTTCCAGGAAGATTCTCAGAACAGTAAAATTAGAGTATGAGAACAAATAATGGATAGTAGCCAGATGGGTATTGCATTTGTAAATGCTTTGAGAGACAAAGCTGCAAGAAGTAAAACAGAAGAAATGTAAAACTGATCATGGAATAGGGAAGAAAGTGCCCACAAAACATAATACTCTGGGGGTTTATAAATTGCAGAAATTCAGAAATCCATTGGCCATTGCACAGTGTATGTGAGGTTAATAAAGGTGGTTTCACTTAAAATGTAAGGGAGAGAATAATTTCAAAGTTATAAAATTCTGAATACCCAGCAAGTCAACATAGTGATTGGAGTGCAGGCTCTAGATTAGTACTTGTTTTTTTTTGTTTTTTTTTTTAAGATTTATTTTATTTATTTGAAAGATAGAGTTACAGAGAGAGATCTTCCATCCGCTGGTTCACTCCCCAGATGGCCGTAATGGCTGGAGCTGAGTCAATCTGAAGCCAGGAGTCAGGAGCTTCTTCCGGATCTTCCCACATGGTTGCAGGAGCCCAAGCACTTGGGCCATCTTCTACTGCTTTCCCAGGCCATAGCAGAGAGCTGGATCGGAAGAGGAGCTGCCAGGACTGGAACTGGCGCCCATATGGGATGCCGGCACTTTAGGTTAGGACTTTAAGCCACTGTGCCACAGCACCGGCCCCTCAGTACTTCTTAAATATCTGTCAAGATTTACTTCCCTGCTCCCTCATTCAGTAATAGACCAATGCTTTAAAAAAATTAACAAGTATATGCCTTAGTAATACAGCAATGACAGTGCTTCGTTTCTGACCTATCCAGGCAAATGGGAGATTCCTCTGTGTAGACTAGTTCTGGTGCTTAGGCTAGTGTTTTTTTTTTATTGCTCTGGATTTGGGAAGCATAGGTCTGAAGCTTAACTCCCACATACTGTTATGAACCAGTGAAAGATACTTCTGTCATTCACTTTTATCATCTGCAAAGAAAACTCTGGATTTTTTTGTATGTGTATGTAGGAAACGTGACAATGATTGTCACAATATTGATTCTTCATTTCCTCTTTAGTAATAAAATCCTTGAATTTCAGTTGGATACCTGGGGTGACATTTTCTCAGAATTTTTATTAGCTTATTGATGCCTAATGACTTAGTTCTGGCCACTGTCTTCTAAGAGGAAAAGTTTTGTGCAACATCTGGATTCTACTCTAGTAATTTCTTCCTGTTTATATGGATTGAAGATAGGATGCCTAGTACCTCTTGAGCAATGAGAGAACTTATGCATTGGGCTGGATCAACAAATAATAGTAGCTTAAGTCCTGAATCTCAAGTGTCATTAAAATGGCTCTGGAATGTCTACTCTCAGGATTCTTTTAAAGTATAGATTATTTTAAAGTATAGAAATAAAATTAGATATTATTTATTTTTAATTTTTTTCTGCTATACAGAATAAGCAGATCCCAACAGATCAATAGGTAAATGATAGAAGATGTATAAAGTATCTTGACACAAGCAAGCACATGATGAAGATTAATAGTAATTATTATAAAATATATTGGAAAAGTCATTAGCTTGTTCAGTAAATATTTAATAACAACCTTCTGTGTGACCCTGGGTTTTATAATGGTGATACAAACATGATTAAGATAAATCATCTGCATTTAAGAAGTTGTTTTCTTGAAGTTACAATGTAGTGCTAAATCATTAACATTACACAATGTTGCAGCTTTTCAAATGATCTTCAAAGTGGAAAGTTAAAAGGGAAATGAGGAGCAGGCATTGTGGCACAGCAGGTAAAGCTGCCACTTGGAATGTCCCCATCCCATACTGAATGCTGGTTCAAGTCCCAGCTCCTCTGCTTCCAATTCATCTTCCTGCTCATATACCTGGAGCAGTAGATAATGGCCTGAGTACTTTGGTTCCTGCTACCCACAAAAGAGACCCACATGAAATTCTTGGTTCTTGGCTTGACCTTGATCCAACTCTGGTTTTTGTGGGTATTTTGGGATTAAACCAACAAATGGAAGATAATTCTCCCTCTCCCTCTTCTTCTCCCTCTCCCTTGCTTTCTCTCTCTCTCTCTCTCTCCCTGTTTCTTCTCTCTGTCACATGGTCTTACGAAGAAATAAATGCCTACATGTTTTTAAGAATAGGAAAATGATATATGCTTGAATATCTGACAAATAGTCTCCTTAGTGAAAATTGACATGGAGGTTTCCAAAGTAGTACAGAAAAATAATACAATTTGATCATTCTCTATATTTGGGCATCTGTGTTGGGTGGGAATGGCAGTAATCAAGAGTTTAATTTTATAGAATTTTCATTAATGCTTTTCCTTAAGATATAAGTTTAGCAAGATGCTATTTTATCTGAATACATAGGGATAAAAAAGATTAAAGTGAATGTGAGCTAATGATCCAAAAGTCAAATATATTTCTTCTTTGAGAAATTTCAGAGTTGGAGCAAAGCTACAGATCTGTCTTATGTTTATTGATGTCAACGTTTGAATATCCAAGCCAAATGTAAGACCTACAAAGGATACTATTCTTCTGATAAAAATTCTTCTTGCTGCAGTTTGGAAAAATACAAATTAGATTTTAGTAGTTTGAAAGGAATTTGACGTTATGATCAAACTTGATTTACATCAAGCTTTTTATATTCATGATTTGTGTTTCCTATTTCTTTGTTTTAATTAGTTTGAAATAATATTTGAAATGATAATATTTTTATTAAAACTAATTGTTTTTAGGAAAAGATGACTCTGTACTTAAAGCTATACCAATCATCAAACATTGATTTGTTTGGTTTCCCTGTGTTGAATGTCCACCTGGCAAGGGCAAAGATTTTAGTGAATATTGTTTGCTATTTTATTTGTAAATCGCTCTAAAAGTTGCTGGTAAGTAATATGCTCTAAATAATTTTTAGATAAGTGAGAAAATTCACAACTTGGTTCATAACTTGATTTTCAATTATCTTTATATACAGAAGATCAACTTAGTATATACTAAGCAAAGATTTCAACAGATTGCACCCACACAACCGCATAAGTTATAGAGTACTGTTTGACTAGTAGTTTTACCGTTAACTCTCATAGTAAAACACATTAAGGACAAAGATCCTACATGGGGAGCATGTGCACAGTGACTCCCATTGTTGATTTAATAACAATTGACACCCTTATTTATGATGTCAGTAATCACCTGAGGCTCTTGCAATGAGCTGTCAAGGCTATGGAAGCCCCTTGAGTTCACCAACTCTGAACTTAGTCAAGGCCATATTACAGTGGAGTTTCCTTCCTCCCTTCAGAGAAAGATGCCTCCTCCTTTGATGGCCCGTTCATTCTAGATAGCATTAAGTAGTTTATCATTTAATAAACATTTAAAAAACAGCTTTATTTCTCCAATAAATCACTAAATTGGATGATGAGTTAATATTATTTTTGTAAAATTTGCATGTATCACATTAGCAATTTTAACAGTTGATACCACTGTATATTCCACATGATACTAGTTCTTTTGTATATATATAAACATTGTGATTTTATAATTATACCCAAATCTAGTACATTTAGTACTTCTTCATATCAATATATAGTTTATAGATTATTAAATCTTGAAGTATATCTAAGTCTATATTAAGAAGTGTGGGTGATTTTATTTCAAATAAATTTTTATATGATCTTTCACTGTATTTTGCTAATATGACTATCATTATAGGGCATTATTTTAATAAGATAAATTATGAAAACAGTTTTATTTTGTATTACTAGACTGAGGTTACATGTAATCATTAATACTTAGGTCTTTTCTGTGTTTCCACATAGATTACAAGTATGACTCCAGCAGGACTTAAAAATAGACTTTAAATACTTATTTTTGGAGTTGCTCAGAGGGATGCCAAAAATTCAAAGCCATAGTTGGAGAACTGACATTTTTGATTCACCTTTGGCTTTACTTTATTGGACAAGTTTTGGATGGGGTTTTCGCATGCTTGTTTTTTTTTTTATTTTTATTTAAAAGATTTATTTATCTATTTGAAAGGCAGAGTTACAGAGAGAGGGAGAGATAGAGAGAGGGCTTCCATCTTCCTGATAATGCATGTAGTGGAAGCAGCATATGATGGCTGAAGAACTTTCCTCTCTGCCACCCATGTGGAAAATGCAGATTGACTTTCAGTGTCCTCTCTTTGGCTTGGCCCAGTCCTGGCTATTTCAGGTTTTGGGGAGAGTTAACTGACAAATGGAAGTTATCTCCCTCTATGTTTCTTGTTCTATCACTCTGACACTCAAATAATTAAAAAGTGATAAATAAATAAAAAGATAAATTTCTGTTGGTATAAAGTGATTTTAAAATCCATTCTTTTTAAATATGCATTTCCATGTACCTCCACCATATATGCATTTCAAAAACTTCTGCAGGAACATGAACTTATCCTTTAAGAGGACAGACATAAAGAGAGATAGAGATAGAGATAGATAAATAGAGAGATTAAGAGAGAGAGAGAGAGAGAGAGAGAGAGAGAGAGAGAATGACTGACTGATTCTTACCTGCTAGTTCACTTCCCAAATGCCTGGGAACGCACCTAGGCCAGAACTAGGAGCCAGATATGCGATCTAGGACTCCTGGCAGGAGCCTAATTAGCAGAGCCATCACCACTAGTTCCTAAAAGTCTATGTTGGCAAAAAGCTGGAGTTAGGAATTGGAGAGGGAAAGCAAAACCCGGCCCTCCAGGGTGGGATGAGGGTGTCTTAATAACCAGACTAAATGGTTATTGCTAAACTTACCTTTTAACTCTGTCTTGAAGTCCCCACGTAATTGTTAAATCCAGGGGATAATTTCACTTTGGTATTACTTACTATAAAGTAGGTCTTAAACTATTAGAACACCAGTGAATTGAATTTTAGCTGCAATAAAATTGTTGTCTTTTCTCTGTGTTCATATAGGTAGTAGATATTCAGAATTAAATGAATTTATGAACAAGTTGATAATGAAAAAAATTAGTGGTGTTTTACTTGAGGTGTTTTCTGTCATTAGACATCTTAGAAGAATCGAATCAATCCTTTATAAAATTTTCAAGCATTTACTCCTTATTAAAGCCGTAAACACAAGTTAAGGACATAGTCATTAACATGAATGAGCAGGTCAGAGCTCTGCATTTTCATATGCGAGAGTTGAGTCACATTTGAAATCACTAAATGAAGGCAACACATTTTCTTTCACTAGTCAGAAATCCAATAATGGTTTTAAAGATTGTTTCATGAAAATTAGATCCCTGAATTACTTTATTTTACCTTACCCTTTGACTCTCTACAAGGAGTTTTATTCTTTAGCCAGTTTCCTCAGTGAAAGGACAAGACAGAGGAAGCTTTGAGCTTTGCCAATGATATTAGAAGGAATATTGTGCATGAATAGCTAACTTTTCAACCTTGTAGTGGTGATTTGTCCTCCTTTTATGGCATTGAGCTGTTGTTAATTTTGAAGGAAGGCATTAAATGGTAAGTTTGAATTGCATATTGTAGAGGAAAACTGGATGTGGTGGTGATGGCAGCCCTTCCCTTCCCCCACTTTCTCTAGTTACTCACTGAAGAATGGTCATTCTCATGGACATTTATTTCTAGAGTCTACTCTAAATGAAAGCTTTTCCAGCTATCTCTGTGCTTTATTTGCTGGCTCTCACAGCTCTGGGACCATTCTGATATCTGACATTGCAGCATCACACAGGGAGCTGCTCCAGTGGTTTGCTCTCATGACAAAACCCCATTATACACATTGGATCGTTCATCCATGATCGCTTCAGAGAAAACAATTTGTGTCGCTCAAATTTATTCACTTGGAAGTCTTAAGTACTCTGGAAGCTGAACGTCCTGGAAGTTTTTTATATAGGAAGCTGACAATTTCCATTTCATTGTGTCAGATTATTATTTGAAACTCTGATATGGTATAGAAATACCAATATAGCAATCGAAATATGTCCAGCGGAAAAATGAAACAAAGTGAAAGTGAAGAGAGAGGACAGATGATAGGGTCTCCACTTTGTGTGTGTGTGTGTGTGTGTGTGTGTGTGTGGTAAATACATCCATGTCTTAGCTCTAAAATTCAGAATTTCTCAAAGGGAACTATTTCATAGTTTGGACAAGGTGGCCACTGAAGTAGTCGATGAGTGCATTGAGAGTGTAAAGAGGACAGGGAGAAGGGTCACCCATCCCCCTTCTTCCTCAAAGACATTTGAAAATGCCTTGAGAAAGCTTTGCGTAATTTGTCCAGAAAGCTGAGAGGCAACCAGTCAAGCATTTGCTGCTCCCTACCACCACTTGTATTTCAAAAGCAAGAAGAAGCTTTTCCAGTCAGAAATCCTGGATAACAAAGAAAGAAATGGTAGGTAAGAATGACAGGAAATGATTTATCTTACATTATATAGGTAGGTTTATAGAGCAGAACAGAAGCTGACAGGTGCCTGTCAGAAAAGTGATGTGTAACGAGATATAAAGAATATTTAATTCACTAACCCATTTAAATTGAACAGCACCATATGGAACTTGTTGATTTGTTGGTCTTTGTTCTGCGGCCGGTGCACCGCGCTGATCCGAAGGCAGGAGCCAGGTGCTTCTCCTGGTCTCCCATGGGGTGCAGGGCCCAAGCACTTGGGCCATCCTTCACTGCCTTCCTGGACCACAGCAGAGAGCTGGCCTGGAGGAGGGGCAACCGGGAAAGAATCCGGTGCCCCGACCAGGACTAGAACCCGGTGTACTGGCACCGCAAGGCAGAGGATTAGCCTATTGTGCCGCGGCGGCGGCCAATTAATGGATTTTCAAGCAAACACACACACACATCCAAATCTATCTATATCTATCCATCTATCTATCTGAAGCACAGTTTTTGGAGTAATATAATACATGTACTTTATCTCAAATTAGTTCATTGATAATGTTGGATGCAACTCCGCTAATATATAATTATCTTCAAACAAAGTATGTTTAAGTAGATTGATCGAAATTCCAGAAAATAGTAAATTATTAAACAGCAGCTACTTAAAGCAAGTCCATCTCTAACATAACATAATTTAATCATTCACATGTTTTCATTGAGCTATTCCAGTGTTCCAGATATTACTTTACACTTATTTCCAAAACCTTAGGAACTCCTGTTGCTTCCATGTGAAAAATAGCATAAATAAGTAAATTATAACATCATTGAATTTTAAAAAATAATGTAAGATTCCATTTGCCCCTCTCAAATTAGTAATATTAGACTTAGTATATTGAATAATAGTTTCATTAAATATATATGTATTTTTGGAAAAGTTACTAGCAGTTTTGTAACATTATCCTTGGCAGCATAAATTTAAAAATTCTTAATAATTGGTATAATCTATCTTAAATAGTGTAATTATGACCTAGTAATGCAAACCTTGAGACTATCTTCCTAGGAAATATTTCAAAATGAGAAGTAAATATAATATGGATACTTCCATCAGTAAATGGGAAATAATTTAAAGAAAACTTGAGAAATAATCTCGATATCAAATAAAATTATACAATTTGAAGAAACAATGGAATAAGTACTTGTTTGCATAATGTTCTTTTAGTAAAAGTATTACTAAGAAGGTATAGAAAATTACTTCTGTGGTGACTGTAGATTAAAAAAAGATATACAAGTTTAAATATAGATTGCTCACAGGTATACAGAAGCAACACTCTGTTTTATAGAAAATGTATTTTTAAGAAATTCAAAATTACTTCTGTATAGTATTATTATGGTAGTGGGAACATGGATAATCATTTATGCTCTTTGTTAATATAACTCATTATCTGATGTACTTAAAACACTTTTCCAAAAAAGAACCTTAGAAAACATAAATAATCTTATGCTACTGTAATATGCTTTTAATTTTTACTCACAACACATTTTATGACTTTTATTATATGATATCATGATGAAAAGATTATCCAAAATCACACTGTGAACAGGACTTTGTAGAAATTCATAAGACTTTTGATAGATAAAAACCACTGTGGGTCAAGGAAATTAGCTTAATCTATTTTTCTAAAGGTCCCTTGTAAAATGATGTCCTTGTCAACATAAAATCCCACAATACTTCAAGCAATGATAGTTGTTTTTTTTTTTTTAATTTTCACCTTTTTTATAAGGCACAGTATTGTGTTAACACTGAAGCATTCAAGATAAGGTGCATTTTTTTAAAATTAAACATCTGTATATTCCATTTTTCATGAATGTTTTTCATATATTCTGGATAACTTTTCTGAATCAAGCAATAAGATAAGATAAAATTAAAAGATAGCTCCCCTGAAATAATTGAAATTTCACTTCAGCAAGTGTGTAATTTAAACTTAGCTTAAAAATTTAGGGTAGTTTTGAGTTTCCGATTACTTTCTTTCATCAGATTTGATTTATACAAGAATTCTTTGAAATATGTAGGACAAATTATTTAAGATATTAGGAAATTCCTACTCAGATGAGTTAAATGGATTCTTAAGTTCAGTCAAATACATCCATCCCTTGGACTAAAACTCAGAGTTCTCAAAACTGTAGCTTTATACACTCCTAAAGCATCATTTTTGTGTAAGCAAAGGAAAGATGGGCTGGGGGTGGGGAATATCCAGCCTGCCTTCATCAAATCATTTGGAGACTGAGGGGGATCGATGAAAGACTGTAGTCATTAAGACCTCTCTGGATTTGGTAAAACCTGCAGAAAGCATGGAATTTGATGACTAGCCAGCATCACAGTACATGCAAGCATTTCGGAAGAGGCCAAGAGATAGGTTCACCTCCAAGCATGAGACAGCACCAGTCATTTCAGCAGAACCCACACAATCAGAGAAGCCATACTGAGTATTCTTCTCTGAAACTTAGCACACAGGTAAACACCCTGGAAATTAATTTACTCTTTGAGACTGAGGGAAAGGGGAACAGGATAGGGGGTGGAACTTCTCAAATTCACACAACCTACTACCAAAAGGGATTGGTTTGTATACCAGAAGTAACTGATGAACCATGACTTGACAAAGAGAAAGGAGAAAGTGGCAGGTTAGTTAAGCTTAACTCAGTTAACATGAATTAAGGAAAATCTCACCTTAGTATATACTTGCAACTTCGATTATATATATATAAAATGTGTTGTCCCTGTCTGAAACCCTCTCATTTAGACTAAATGTCAATTAATTTGCAATGTAACAGTATAAAAATATCAGGATTTAGACATCACTGGATCACAGAAACAGATTGATTCATACAAAGACACCTAATAAGTTTATGCAGTGGCAAATCCGAGGCTTCCAAATCTATTGTCTCTGCAATTGTAAGGTAAGGATGATGTCCTAATTATAGAAAATACAGAGGACCTTAATGATTGACCCTAAAATAGATTTCAGCATTTAAAACTTGAAAAGAAAGCTCAGTGAACATTCAAACTTTTGTAATTATTTTATAAACATGACTCTTATTCAGATTACTACATTGGTATTGATTAAATGGGGATTTAAATTTTTATGTTTAGACAGTCCTGATTTGCTTTAAGAAAATTTTCAGTAAATCATTTTTGTGTAGCTTGCACCAGCCACATTTTGAAAGATTGGCAATGAGCAGCTGAAATTTGTGTGTATGTCAAACTGTGTTTGGTAATTGCATATGTTGCGGCGCCGGCACACCGGGTTCTAGTCCCGGTTGGGGCACCGGATTCTGTCCCGGTTGCCCCTCTTCCAGGCCAGCTCTCTGCTATGGCCAGGGAGTGCAGTGGAGGATGGCCCAGGTGCTTGGGCCCTGCACCCCATGGGAGACCAGGAAAAGCACCTGGATCCTGGCTCCTGCCATCGGATCAGCGCGGTGCGCCGGCTGCAGCGGCGGCCATTGGAGGGTGATCCAACGGCAAAGGAAGACCTTTCTCTCTCTGTCTCTCTCTCTCACTGTCCACTCTGCCTGTCAAAAAAATAAAAAAAAAAAAAAAAAAAAAAAAAGAAGTTGCATGATGTATCAGTACTTGAACACAAATAATGAAGAACATAAAAACCCCATCAATTTAGTTTTCCTTGAACCATTCACTTAAACATCTTTCTTGTGTCTACAGCACAGAAACTTCACAGACCTATATCTCTTTTCATGAAACTTAAAATCACCATTCCTATCTTTAATATCCAATCAGTCTATACTTTGAGGCATTCAGTAGCTACTTCTCTGTTTTAAAAGGAAACATTAGCCTTTCAGAATTACAGGCTCTTGTAAAATTACTGTCTATTATAAGAAAATTGTTCTCATAATGAAGAGTAGTCAGAATGTGGCCACTTTCCATGGTTCTGCTAATGTAAGAAACATGGGCGATGGTCCAAAGCCTTCAATAGTCCGCTTGTTTTATTTAGGACTAGGCCCTTAAAAATTGCTCTGACCTCATGCTCCTGCCTTAAAAATCAAGACGGACTCCTGTTTTCTGTGTTAAATATTCATAACAGTTCTTTTTTCCCCTTACTGTGAATTAGGTGTATTCTTTTTTTTTTTTTTTTTACAGACAGAGTGGACAGTGAGAGAGAGAGAGACAGAGAGAAAGGTTTTCCTTTTGCCGTTGGTTCACCCTCCAATGGCCGCAGCGGCTGGCATGCTGCGGCCAGCGCACCGTGCTGATCCGATGGCAGGAGCCAGGTACTTCTCCTGGTCTCCCATGGGGTGCAGGGCCCAAGCACCTGGGCCATCCTCCACTGCACTCCCGGGCCACAGCAGAGAGGTAGCCTGGAAGAGAGGCAACCGGGACAGAATCCGGCGCCCCGACCGGGACTAGAACCCCGTGTACCAGCGCCACAAGGCGGAGGATTAGCCTAGTGAGCCGCGGCGCCGGCTTTATTAGGTGTATTCTTAATTCCAAACCAATCTCACTGCGTTTTGGTGATAAAGTAGAAATCTTGAAAAGTATACAAGTCTCATCAGGTAAAATTATTTCAGCACTGTAATATTGCATAATGCTATAAGACATTCTTTTGGAAATATGGTTACAAAGCATGAAAAGATGGCCTCAGATGATATTCAAAAAGGCAATTCATCCTGCTAACACTCTAAGATAAATTATCATACAGAGTATATGTGTTAAGAGCAGCCTGGTCTGAGATAAGATATGTCTGTGCTACAAATCACCTGTTTTTCCACCACCTCCCCATCCCTCACTCTGTACTTCCCACTCCCCAAAATAGACAGTCAAACTTCTACAACTCCGTATATCCTGAATGCTCCTGGGTTGGCATATGGCTTCCCTACAATGTTCGCCTCATTCTTATTCTAGGACTGCATGATATTCTAAACTTCAATTTTTCAAAAGAAAAGTTATAGTTAAAATCAGAATGCATGCTTGTAAAATGATAAGGGAAAAGAGTTTATAACCTCAACTCTGTGGATTTAACAAAATATAAAGTCGTACAGTTTCTATTTCCATGTGGGTATTGCTTTGCTTATGGCAGTGAATTGGAGTGTAAGGCCACAAATGTTGGAAATGCCTCCACCATTATTAACCATTTGACCTGGGACACGTAACTTAACCTTATATTCCTCAATTTTCTGATTAGAACAAGGGCATAATAATGATTGTGGGGACCCATGAGCCGGCCATGGGCCCACATGCTAAGGCTTAGCTTGCTGACCATTTGCAATAGTTACTGCTGTGTGGAGGTTTATGGTTTCTGTTGAGCTGCAATATCGGGACCTTTCCAAAACCCCAGGGTTGAGTCTACAACTATGGCCTTGAGATTCCCATACTTCTTTTCCCACTGACCAAGAGTTGAGAAAACACCAGGTGGAGCAACGATAAGCTTTCTGCTGGCATCAGAGCTGCCTGCTATGTGACCAGGAGCTTGATTGGATGAAGACACGTGATCACCTTTATGGTTGGACAAGGAGTGCATGGACTGTGCGTCATCAGGCACCCGATTGGAGCGCTGCCGCATGGACTGCAGCATGGACTAAGCTTGCTTACATGCTTCTGCAATGATATACTATATAAGCCGTTCGTGAAATAGTAACGGGAGCTTCCCCTTTCTTTCGGAGCTCCCCTTGCTCAAGGGTTTCTCTTTCTATCCTGTTTTAATAAAGCCTACTGAAGGCCGAGAAGCAGCGTCCGAGTATCTGTTTATCCCGAGACCCCGGGGACCACAAATGATTATGATGATTATGAAATCAAGGAATACAGTGAAAAATATATAAACTAATAGCCAAAAAAGGCCTAGAATCATTAAAGCAGTCAGTGCCAAATAAATGAGAGTTCTTCTTATTAATAAGTTTCTGATTTGAGAATGAAGTTTTTTAAAATAAATGAAAGAATTTGAAGGAAAAAAATTTCAATTCCAATTTGGGTCCCAAGGATTTTACATGGATCTACATATCTTGGCAAAGTATAATTGACAATAGCCAGAACTATACTCCAATTATAACTTACAGTAACAGGGAGTAAGAGAATTCTGGTTAAGTTGGTGAAATTGTATAGAAAAGTCTAACATCCTTACTATATTTTCAGTTATAATGTTGGAATTAAGGAAAATGATAGGACATAATTCTAAATTCACAAAGGAGCAAAACAAATGAAACTATAAGTATCTGCTTGAAAGTTCATTCAGTTAAAAGCAGAGGATCTGATAATTTTTGCCTCACTGGGAGCTTGCTTTTAAGTGGTTGAATAATGCTTGCTATTTTAGATCTCATTTTATCGAGAAAGCATCAGTTTATAAAGTGGAAGTGACAGAATTCTTGGGAGAAGATGATCATATCATCTTAGGTGTCATAAAACCAAGGAAATGAATGCATTGTAGAGTTTAATATCTTCCTCTGATTTAAAAAAAAAAAAAAAACACCTTCTGAGCAAAGCACTGTCATTGCAAAGATAGGTACGCTCAGATGCTGAAAGCTCTGGAAAATGTAATATTTATTATAGCTTCAACAGATTTATTAATGAGTAAAAAATTATACAGATGTCTCATAAATTAATGGAGATGTGTTGAGATAGAATTTTTATTGAACATAAAAATCCGGGGAAAGCATAAAATGAAGAATAAATGGTAAGAAAAATTAGAAAACCTTAAAAACAAGTGAAGAGGACTAAGTTGAAAAATTATTGAGTACAACTTCAGATGTGTTTTATGTTATGCATATTCTGGAAAAGCAAGGACTACTTTGGTCGCTGTGAGAGTGAAAACAGATCTGCTCAACTCGTATTTTACTTCCATTTTACCTTTACTTCCATTTTACGAGAAAGGTCTAAGATACATGACAAATCTAGATAAGAGTCGGAATTGAAATCTAAGGGAAGAGAAGGAGAAATAGGGTGTGAATAAAAAATCCGTTTAGTTTCCTCTCCCGAAGATAGATTCTTTCACCAAATATAAAACCTACTGGAGAATGAGAACCACAATTAAGTATTATCTCACTCAAACTAGGATGGCAATTATCATAAAAGTAAAAATAACAGAGTGGGAGAGGATGTCGAGAAAAGGGAACGCTTATACATTCCTGTGGGGAATGTAAGTGGTACAGCCATTATGGAGAATATTATGGAGGTTCCTCAAAAAACTAAAAATAAGTCTTCCATGTTACCCAGCCATTCCTTTGCAAGGTTTTTATGCAAATGAAATGAGTTCAGCATATGAAAGAGATAACCTGCATGTCCATGTTTATTGTAGTACTATACACAATACCAAATGTGGAATTAACTTAGATATCCATCAACTGATCAACTGACGAATGATAAAGAAAACATGATATACAATAAAATACACACAATGAAATATTCTGCCATAGAAAGAATGAAATTTTGAAATTTGGGCAAAATAGATGGAACTGGAGATCATTATGTTAAGTGAAATGCACCAGACACAGAAAGATAAATAATGCATGTGCTTTTCCATATGTGGAAGTTACAAATTATATACACATATCCTAACTTTAAAATAGTGATTACTAGAGGCTAGGAAGGATGTGGGAAGAGAAGTGGGGAATTTGGGTAATGGGTATTAAAACACAGTTAAACTATGCAGTTATGAAAATTATAACAATATTTTATAAAATTCCAGATTGTTTCTATAATACTATGAAAGCATAGAGTACATGGTATATAATAATAGAAGCACAGAATTCCAGGACTAGCAGGAAATTTAAAGGTTACTGTAGCATCTGATGCCCGAGTATCCTGTCCTCTTCCAGCTAACAAAATAACAGGAGCAAATAGATACGTTTAGATTTACAAAAGGGAAAATGAGAAAGTTTATAGCTTACAGATCTTGATGTTTTGTTGATCCTTGACCAAAAGAGAAGTCAAGTAGTTTAATTAATGATAAGAACAGAAAGAGGGAAGTTCTAAGAGACTTACGCATTCAGAAAATAAAGATCATTTCTGTTTACAGCACTTTTACATTATGGCTAAATATATGGATAGAACTTATGAAAGATAACATAGCATTAATATTTCTGAATTAAACTGTATTAGATAAATGCCTGATATATTTTTGTGGAGGAGAGGAATTTTGGAAGATGGTAGAGTTTGTGTAAATTAGCTAGTTGCAAAACTAACAAAGGTTGTTTTTAAAAATATGACATCATCTAAAAGGATGTCTTTAATGACTTTGCTAGGAGATCTGATTATTGCACTACATCTTTTCAACAGCTATAGATATCATGCTTATCCTAAAATAGACATGTCTTGAAAAATGCATTGACAGCTAGTTAATTTTTAGGAGAAATTAAATTAAATTATAACTTCATACCAATCTATGAAAATGTTTCATTATTAAAATAAAAAGATAATAAGGAGCAATTTAATTTGGTAGTAAACTGCATTAAATACACTTCTAAATATATTTATCCAGCCCAGTGCTCTTTATTGAGCTCCACACTCAACAGCCCCTTTTTCTGTTGATCTTTCCTACTTCATTATTTCACAGATATCTCAGATTCAACAAAGATATGTTCATTAACATGACTCTGTATTTCCTTCCTCTGTTTATAATTGTGTGATGGACAATGGAAACACATTTTCAAATCAATCTCTTAGGATTTATCTGATACCTCCTGTATATTGTATTCCTTAAATAATATTAATTACCAAATGACCATTCCAGGCAGATATTAGATCAAAATTCATATTTATAAATATTTCCTTGATGAAAGTAAACTGAAAGATTATTTTGTTTCTTATTGAAAAAATAAGCCAGAAAATAGTAACTGGTTTTCTAGTGTAGTTACCAATTTAGTCCTCTTTTAAATAACTAGTACCCGTCCTAAGTAAATAAACTGATATTCACTTAATTCTCTGTAACATAAGAAACATGTAGTATTAGGCATGAAAAAGGCATATTCCAGAAGGCTGTAGCAATTCCAATGGTGGCTTTGGTAGACAGATGACAAACTTGATGTTACAGCTTTGAATCTGAATGCCAGCTATGATCACAGCCAGCTACATGCTCTTAGAAAAGTTATTTCTGATCAACAAAGCAAAGATAATATGATGAAGTTTAATGAAATTATGTGTGTAGGTCATCTAGCATAGTTCCTGATAGAGTATGCATTCCATTAGAATGCTCTTTCTTCCCTTTTTCTTGCTTCTCCAAATAAAATTAAGATTATTTCTCGCTAAAGAATAAATGATTCATATGAAAGAATAATGATTCCTATGAAACAACACCACATCATTTGGATGGAACATGAGATTCATTTATCAAAATAGAATGTATAATCTTACAAGAAGGAATCATGTTTGTTTTGCTTTTCAGTGTATGAAACACCTAAGAATTCCTGGCACATATTCTCTACTAGACAAAATGTTTATTGAATGACAGAATTAAGAAAACATTGTAGGGAAAATATAATTTATCTGAGAAACTCCTTGCATGCAGAATCACTTAAAATGTGGGAAATTAGACCAATAAGCCCTCTTTGATTAGATTCTTACAGCTAACATGATCAGTAATTGGATCTTGAAACTTGGGAGGAAGCTGCAGAAAAAAGGATTTATCTCTGGCCGGCGCCGAGGCTCACTAAGCTAATCCTCCGCCTGTGGCGCCGGCACCCCCGGTTCTAGTCCCAGTTGGGGCACGGGATTCTCTCCCCGTTGCTCCTCTTCCAGTCCAGCGCTCTGCTGTGGCCCGGGAAGGCAGCACCTGCACCCAAATGGGAGACCAGGAGGAAGCACCTGGCTCCTGGCTTCGGATCAGTGCAGCATGTCTGCCATAGCGGCCATTTTGGGGGTAAACCAATGGAAGGAAGACCTTTCTCTCTGTCTCTCTCTCTCTGTAACTCTGCCTGTCAAAAAACAAACAAACAAACAAAAAAAGGATTTATCTCAGTGATTCATGACATTCATAAAACTCTTATTTATAGGTTAAAGGATCAAATATAAACACTTTGAAATGTTTCACGCATGTAATCAAATCTTATCTGCCTTTCTAATATCCTAGATATATTAGATGGGTGTATGGCTCATTTCTGTTTCTTTCCTTGTTTGAGTGGTGATCTGTGGTCAATTTAACTTTGATAGAAATAATGAGGGCTTTTTAAAGATTTATTTATTTATTTGAAAGTCGGGTTGGGGGAGAGGACGAGTGAGTAAGCGTGCTTGGTTCCATTGGTTCGTTTATTCCCCAGATGGCCATAATGACCAGGGGTGGGCTGAACAAAATCCAGGGAACTAAATCCAGGCTTCCCATCTAGAAAGCAGGGGCCCAAAGACTTGGGGCATATTCCGCTGCTTTTCCCAGGCCATTAGCAGGGATCTGGATGGGAAGTGAAGCAGCCAAACATGAAACAGCAGCTATATATGATGCTAGCATTCCAGGTAGCCGTTCCTACTACACCAAAATGCTGGCCCTGGGAAAATGAGTTTTATATTTGTGATATTTTGTAGGATTTTTGATAGTTCTCTGTTGAGTCATACTGTATTAATACATTGAAATTCCTTTTTCCTCCCATACCTGCACAGAGAAATAATCTAATTTCATGGAAATAGAGAGTTAATCTTTTAGTTCAATCATTTTCTCTTTTCTTTATAATATAAAGAAAATATGTTTTATTATTTCATGGAAGGTAAATAGAAAATTTCTCAAAATTTATTTGGTATGCTGGTGTATACATCATACTATAGAGTTGAAAAATAATATATTTTGGACTTATGGCTCCAAAAATATTTCTTAAAGCTGAAGCTATAGTGGAAAAATTCATTGGATGGATGCAGTTGAACAAAATTAATAATTCTAACCACAAAGCAATTTGTGAAAACAAGAATGGGTGAGGTGGCCTGTCTTCTGATGAAGTTACTAAAGCAGTTAATCTATATTGGTTAAGCTAAAAAAGACTTAGGTTGAAAATCAATTCTACCTACCATAAAACGGGTTTGGCTCCAGTGAAATAATTTGGTCCTCCTGTCTGGGATCACTGAGTATTGATTCTTGTGAGTCAATCTAGAAGTTGCAACTTTGCTTGATTCCCCAGAGGTTCTTAAGGGAAAATGTTGACCAGAATTCAGACTTGAGTTCTTTTTTGACTCTTTGAAGGAAAAGTGAAATAAATTATCTTTGCCCAAGTTAAATTGTATTTCATTTCTTTCTGCAAGAAAATGCAGGCTATAAAGCTTAAATAACATATCTAATTAAATTTTTAGCTGAATTTATTCCTAACTAAAGTTTAATTGCTATGCATTTATATATGCAGACATTTAATCTTCAATATTTATAACACACTTACTAAATTTCAGGTCATATCCCTTTGAAGCAAAAGTACAAAATGTATAGAAATAAAAAAAGAATTTCAATTTAAAAAGAAGTTATAAGTTATTTCTTAGTTTTCTGCTAATAAGTAACTATGAATTTATGCTAAATTATTATTAAATTAAAGCAAAAATAACTTCTAGGATTAGAAAAACTAGAATACTCAAATCAACTAAATTTGAAACCACAGGTAATGAGTATGTTGCTGTTTTGATTAAGTGCCTGCTAGGATTTTCTCTATTCCAATTTACTAGTATCCTTTTTTTCACCTGTCCTCTAGAATTTCTGCTTAAAGTGGCCTCACATCGTTGGTCCATTTAGTCAGTATGAAATACTATTTCTTTAACCATTGTCCTGTATATAAAGTTATAATTAGTCCCTGTCATCTATTGCTTTAACTTATTGTTCAAAACACTCCAACAAGTCGTATATCATTTATCCAACCATTATTTCCCACAATCCAATTTGATTCAACAATTGACTGTTGAAGAACAGTTTTTTTTTTTCCCCTCATCTTATTGGTTGACTTCTTTGCTTACACTAGGATTAATCTTAGGAGTATAAAGTTAACTGAAAAATAGATCTTCGTAAAAATTAAGAACAGGAATAAGAATGGGAGGAGAAAGAAGAGTGGAGTGTGAGGGGGAAGATAGGGTGGAGAGTGTCACTATGTTCCTGAAACTGTATATATGAAGTGCATGAAATCTGTGTATCTTAACTAAAATTTTAAAAAACTAAACAAGAAAATAATTGTTTTATTACAATTAAATGTGGGGCACCATGATAATCAAAATGAGTATAAAATAATTTAAAAAGGCCAGGAATTGTGACTTAGTGGGTTAAGCTGCTACTCTGCTTCTGATAGGTTATTGCTCTTGCATCTGGAAAAGTAACTGATGACGGTCCAAATCCTTGGGTCCCCACCACCCAGGTTGGAGACCCAGGTAAAGTTGTAGGCTCCTGCTTTGGCCTGGCACAGCCCAAGCTGTTGCAAGCATTTAGGGAGTGCACCAGCAGAATGAATATCTCTGTGTTTCTCCCTCTTTCTCAAGCATTCTGTTTTTCAAATAAATAAATAAATAAATCTTTTTAAACACTCTTTATTGAGATACTGCTTTGTCCTAAATAAACTTAATACCTAGTAAGAGCATAGATTATGATATATGTGTGTGTATGTATCTCATAGGTGTGTGTAGATACTAACATATGTATGTATATTGTATATTCTCTATATTATGGTAGTGATATTGTGAAATGAAATTTTACATTTCAGTTATAGAAAGGTATATAAGTCTGCTCTATGAATGTATGTTCGTATGATGATTGATAGAATAGGGAAGAAAAACAGTCATTATTTTTGAGAGGCAATGAAAGAGAGAGAGACAAGAACTCAGAGAACTCTCATCTGCTGGTCTACTCCCAAAATATCTGCAGTGGCTAGGCCAGCACTGATCAAAAGCTGAGAGCCACAGCTTGATACAGGTCCCCCACATGGGTGTCAGGAA
The DNA here is from genome assembly GCF_051225735.1 of Oryctolagus cuniculus. Classification (NCBI taxonomy): domain Eukaryota; kingdom Metazoa; phylum Chordata; class Mammalia; order Lagomorpha; family Leporidae; genus Oryctolagus; species Oryctolagus cuniculus. The sequence continues at coordinate 102,328,917 of NC_142874.1, read as the reverse complement.
CCAAACTACTTGAGCTGTCACCACTGCATTCCAGGAGCTTTATTAGAAAAAATCAGCATCAGAAGTTGAAGCCAGAAATACAGCCCCATCACCTAAGATCTGTGGTCATCTTAACTGGAATCTTAACTATTAAGCCAGACACCTGCCCCAATAAACTATCATTTATAGTTGAACTTGTTGTTCCAAATGCCACTGTTATATTTTTATATTCATTAAATTACTAAACAATTTATGATTTTATTAGTATTCCTATTTATAGCTGAAGAAATGGAGATTCACTCATCCGTAAAGAACCAGATCTATATGACTGTAAATCTGTATCTAATACTCTGTTTTGGAAAATAAGGCTTTAGTAGTTCAGTTTAACTTTAGGGAGAGAGAAAAGATGAAGATGAGCTGCACTACAGAAGGAGGAAGGAGGAGAGCATGTTCCAGGAGTTCCAGATGCTTTGGTTTGATAGTGATTTGGAGACATTGGAAAGGAGTGGATTGATAGTAATAAAAAAACAACTGGACACATGATACAGAGTATGCAAGATTTTAGATGGAAAACTGAGAGAGAAATTTATTTTACTGGTATTGATGGCGCTGAATGCTTTTAGTTGATGGAATAATTTGAGCTCTCCTCTACATAACATACGTCTATTGATGTTATTCTTCTATTACTGAATCAAATATTATCTGAAACATAGTAGCTTAAAAAACAATGACTAATTAAATCACTATCACTTTTTTTTTTTTTTTTTTAGGTTCAGGAACCCAGAAGCAATTTAAGTTGGTGTCTCTGACTCATTTTCTTTTTTTTATTATTTTTTTTATTTATTATGTTTTTTTTTTTTTTTTTTTTTTGACAGGCAGAGTGGACAGTGAGAGAGAGAGACAGAGAGAAAGGTCTTCCTTTTGCCGTTGGTTCACCCTCCAATGGCCGCCGCGGCCAGCGCGCTGCGGCTGGCGTACTGCGCTGATCCGATGGCAGGAGCCAGGTACTTCTCCTGGTCTCCCATGGAGTGCAAGGCCCAAGCACTTGGGCCATCCTCCACTGCACTCCCAGGCCATAGCAGAGAGCTGGCCTGGAAGAGGGAAAACCGGGACAGAATCCGGTGCCCCAACTGGAACTAGAACCCAGGGTGCTGGCGCCACAAGGTGGAGAATTAGCCTAGTGAGCCGCGGCACTGGCCTCTGACTCATTTTCTTATGACGTTGCCATCACAGGTTCTCAGCTGAAGGCCTGACCAATCATTCAAGTGGTTACGGGCATGCCTTAGTCCCTCACATGGGATCCTCTCTAAAAGGCTAACACAGACTAAGACAGCTGACATCCTTCTTTAGCAGAAAAATATGGTAAAGAGTGAGACCATGTGAGACACCACCAAAAAGAAAACCTTAGCCTTTATTTTATTGTTTTAGGATTAAAAAAGTAGTTTTAACAGATTCAATATATTTCGTAGATATAATTATAAAAACATAATATTTCCTTCCTTATTCTCTTACCCCGCCCCCTGATCTTTCCTTCCTCATCTTTTAAAAATATAATCTTGGCCGGCGCCGCGGCTCACTAGGCTAATCCTCCGCCTTGCGGCGCCGGCACACCGGGTTCTAGTCCCGGTTGGGGCACCGGATTCTGTCCCGGTTGCCCCTCTTCCAGGCCAGCTCTCTGCTGTGGCCCGGGAGTGCAGTGGAGGATGGCCCAAGTCCTTGGGCCCTGCACCCCATGGGAGACTAGGATAAGTACCTGGCTCCTGCCATCGGATCAGCGCGGTGTGCCAGCCTCAGCTTGCCAGCCGCGGCGGCCATTGGAGGGTGAACCAACGGCAAAGGAAGACCTTTCTCTCTGTCTCTCTCTCTCACTGTCCACTCTGCCTGTCAAAAAAAAAATATATATATATATATAAACTTAAAAGTGACATTCCAAATCTTCTGCTGCATTCTGTTTATTAGAAGTGAATCAATAAGGGATCCGGCGCTGTGGCACAGCAGGTAAAGCCACTGGCTGCAGTGCCGGCATGCCCTATGGGTGGCAGTTCTTCTCCTGGCTGCTCCACTTCTGTTCCAGCTCTCTCTATAGCCCGAGGAAGCAGTAGAAGATCTTCGGGCCCTGCACCTGCGTGGGAGATCTTTCTTCCTTTTTCTCTTTCTCTCTCTCTCTCTCTCTCTCTCTGCCTCTGCCTCTGCCTCTGCCTCTGCCTCTACCTCCCTGTAACTCTGCCTTTCAAATCAATCAATCAATCTTTTTTTAAAAAATGAGTCAGTAAGTCTAGCCTGCATTAAGTGGAAGGTGTCACACAGAGTTCTAAATATGAACAAGGGGGAGTCACTGGGGAGGGGCCCTCTTAGCATTTGCCTACCATAACTTCCACTGATTGTGCATATTTTCATCTTCTTGACTTACCCAAATTGAGCAAAAATACTTCAAGAACTACCTTTCTCTATGACCCATTATCTGACATTGAAATATGCATTTTTAAACCCCTAGAAATTAAAAGCAAGATACCTTCACCAAGTATTTGGACTATAACTATTATTTCTTTGATATGATCTAGACCATAAACTGTACCTGTATCTGCAGAACACTTAGCAAAAAGTGCTTAGTGTAATATACGCCCTAATAGCTATATTGGCCATAGGAAATCTCTTGAAGGCATTCCTTTTTGAAGTATTATTTGCGTAAATTCACCCTTAATTTTAGTTTTTGTTTCTTTAATATAACTAGCATTTTTCTGAGGACTGATTGAATGGCTTAAGTGACATTTCACAAAATCACTTCTCTGGGATAAAAGATAAGTGTCTCTATTGTTTTATCATTTTTAAAATTTATTTTCATTTTACTTGACATTTGCTGAAGTTTAGATTAAACTGCCTAATCTGCTGAAGTATATAGGATTTAAGTTCACAATTTTGAAATGCTCCATATGTTAATAGTTTTCTAAGTTAATCATAAGAAGCATTTTAAGGAATGCTAATAGTCTTTATATACAAAGAGAAGTAAACATAAACTAGTTTACCTGCTGATCAATATGAAACCAAAGCATTGATTCACCATTCATTCATTCTTCAAATATAATCTGTGCACTTTGCATTTGCCAGGGAACCTGTTGAGTATTACAATGAATTGAACAAGTTACTAAAAAGAATAACTGTTAAAAAGGACTTTTACCATTAGATTCATGTGTTATTTTGAGTTTGCAATCTACTAAAACCTTGAAACAACAACAACATAAAAAGAAAAAAAAAAAAACAAGCAAGCAGAGAGAACCTCTTACTCTTAAGAAATCATTGCTATGGGCCGGTGTGATGGCTCACTTGGCTAATCCTCTGCCTGTGGCACTGGCACCCCGGGTTCTAGTCCTGGTTGGGGCACGGGGTTCTAGTCCCGGTTGCTCCTCTTCCAGTCTAGCTCTCTGCTGTGTCCCAGGAAGGCAGTGGAGGATGGCCAAAGTGCTTGCGTCCCTGCACCCGCATGGGAGAGCAGGAGAAAGCACCAGGCTCCAGGCTTCGGATTGGTGCAGTTCTGGCCAGAGCGGCCATTAGGGGAGTGAACCAACAGAAGGAAGATCTTTCTCTCTGTCTCTCTCACTGTCTAACTCTGCCTGGCAAGAAAAAAAAAATCATTGCTATGTGGAAGCATGGAAATTTAAAGAGTACTGATAATATATGTTATGTATGCCACATCTTGATGAGCATAAAAGGATATTTGTTAACTCTTCCGTTAGTAGCTAAATTTGAGTTCTTTGAGGAGAAAAAAGGGGATGATATCACATAGTACCTTGGTTTTATTTCTGTTAAAAATTTCTCTTTTTTATTTTTATTAAAATTTTTCCTTTTAATTTATCTTTTCTGTATTTCAGTAGCACAATGATAATAATGTTTGCATTGTACAACACTCTAATTTGCTCCTTGATTAGAAGTGCAAACTACTACTAGAAAATGGAGGAAGCAAAATTGTCACAGCATTGTGATCTCAGCTATTTTTACAGAGAGCTTAATTTTTTCTTTCTCTCCACAGGGAAAGTTATTTTGTCTCCCACCCACTGAACAGTAATATAAAGTTACATTGATTTTTTTTTTCCTTACCAAGAATAGCAGTGTATGGGATTCATCTTCAATTGAGATTAAGTGCACATAAATTAATAGAACTTAATGGAGTTAAAATTCATCTTCATTTTGTTACCAGTTTTCGTCTATTTACAATAAATTTGCAAGCTTTTATAAATTATGTGTTTTTAAATAGATTTAAAACCATTTTTACACAATTCATGCTGAGTGTGTAAAAGTAGTTCTTTAGAAGTAGTGCCAGGATATTTTAGTGAATGACATATAAAAAGTCCAAATTAATAATAGCATATGTTTATTTTTAGATGAACCAAAGAAATTGTTCCCCTGTTCACTCTTGATTTTTGTGTAATGTCAAGATGCCGTTAGAGATGAGCCTTGGTTTTGGTTGGTGCAAGTGAATAAACAATCAATTAAATCAGAGTACAAAGCTGTTATTTCTGATCCTTGCAGCAGATAGTAAATTATTCAAAATCCAAACTCATCTATCTATCAAAATTGCACTGACTAAAAAAGGTGGGTTTGAATACTAATATATTATGCAAAAATGGAAAGAATTATGGCATTTAAATCATTGAAGGCAGTGAAGATTGGAGGAGATGTGGCATGCAAGGAAGTAAAATACTAATTTCCGACTTTAGGGACATAATTTATGTACTAGTATATGCTTTCAGCTAATGTGCAATTAGATGTTCCCACTTTACTTTGAGAATGAACCCAATTAAAAGGAAACCATCAATTGTTTTGTTTGTAGTTAATACGACTTGGACGGTTTGGAAGTACTTCTTCATTACAGAATTTAGGGACCTAATCAATTTTGACTCCAGCTCATTTTAGAAAAGAAAAACTTTCTTAGGCTTTTGTTTGTTTTTAAACAAGGAAAGCTACTCTAAGGCTATGTTGTAAATAAGCGTCCATGTTCTTAACTTGTAGGAACCCCCTGATTACTCCAGACTTTGTCACCTGGTGAAATTCCTTAATTTAATGAATTCAAGGAAGGCCCTAAGTCTAATGAAAAAAAAAAAAAACATGCATTTATTTTAATGTGACTTTTCTACACAAGATATACATGCACTCATCTTCTATCTCATTCTGCAATTTGATACAGCACTCTTTGGTATTAATGCCAGTAGGAATCTACCTAATTTTCTACTAAACTTGAATAATTCGAGAATAAAATTTAAGAAAAGTGGTTATTATAGAACAATTGTAGGAGGAACTTAATGGGACCTGTTTGTTAATGATTGTTCTCTTGAAAAAGCATGTGAATGAATAGGAGACTCTGGACAACTGCTTTTATTCCCAATAGAGTGATCCTTTTCAGGGAAGAATTTGATAAAGAAATTAGTAGACACGTTTCTACTTGGTTATTTGTTCATCATAATTTCATGAATTATGTTTTGGAAACACAGAAAAAGACTATTAGTAGTAGAATTGCAATTTTATACATACACACAAATGTGTGTGTGTGTGTGTGTGTGTGTGTGTAGCCTGTCCTAGGAATTCTTAGAGTACTTATTCTTGCTCCTTTAAAAAAGAGATGAAAAGATTACTATCAATAGAGAAATAGGAGAACATGAGAATATGTCTTTGGAAGGATACAACAGAATTCATTTTGCAATGAGATAACATTGAATCAGTCAGTTTTAGGCTACTATAGTCAACTTTTCCTGCCATTCACTTTACATTTGCAAATAAATTCAACCAGGGCAAATACTGAACATGGACCTATCATTAAGAGTACTTTTGCATATTTACTTACTTTTAAAAAATTTTAATTATATGTTAAAAACACTTTAAATTGTAGGATCACTAGTTCAGTGACATGTAGAATATATTCATTAGTTTTTCTAACCGTCTTCTATTGAAGGTATATCATGCAGGGACATACACAATTGCCATGAAAACAGTTTCATGGCAAGGTAAGGAATGTGACAATAGAGGCATGAACCACAATTATCTTAGCCCAGAGATTCTTAGGATTCATAGGGAACACCCAATTATCATAGGGAACACCCTATTATCATGCTTATCATCATGCCTTCATCTTATTACTGATGGTCTTCCTTGCTGCTGTGGCTATAGGACCTAATTTACTACCTGTGTACATCCTGAACTTATTTATAACTGAGCATATTTGTAAGGAATTGTATATATTAGATAATTTTAAGAACAATGTTACCCACAAAAATACTTGAAGGATATGCCTTAAGGCAGGGAATATACTCACTCTCTGTCTCTGTGTGATTGAGTGTGTACATTTTGGTGGACAGATGAAGTTTCTGATACATGTAAGGAAACAAAAAAAGATTACCACCACCTCACAGCACATTCTTTTTATTTATTTTTATTTTTTTAAGAAGGCAGAGAGACCGAAGCACACACACATGCACACAGAGAGAGAGAGAGAGAGAGAGAGAGAGAGAGTGAGAGAGACATCTTCCATTTGTTGGTCCACCCCCAACTGTGCACAACAGTGAGAGCAGTATTAGACTGAAGTCAAGAGCTTAAACGTTAATCTGAATCTCTCACATGGGTGGCTGGCACCCAAGTACTTCAGCCATCATCTGTTGCTTTTCCAGGGTGTGCATTAGCAGAAAGCTGGCCGGCAAGTTGAGCCAGGACTCAACCAGACACTCAGATGTGGGATGTGGATGTCCAACATTCAGTGTCTTCACTGCTATGTCAAATGGTCATTAGAACTTTCATTTTAGGCCCATTTACAGTTTCTGATTTCTATCCACCTGACAAAGCATGCAGACCATCCCATTCTTCCAATCTTCAGATCATACTGACTTTCTGATTGTGTCCTGTAACTGATTAACTCAACTGAAGTTGTTTCTGTTGCCCTTATCTTGGCCTTGGTCCAGAGAGTCAGTGCACAGGTTAATCCCGAGAGGGTCTCCCTAGTGATCCCTACTCAAGCAGTCGGAGTTATGAGTTTTAGGGAAGGGTAGGAGGAGGTACTTTGGGGAGAGGGCAAAACGGAGAAGTGTGGAACTGAAACAGCAGATTGAGGTTCCATGGAAATCAGTGTACACGAGACCGCTCCATGCAAGCCTGCACAGGCTCACCAACTGTGGATGAGACATCTGTTCTTGCTTCCTCAGGACTTTCTAAGAGATCAAGTACCATTCAAAAGCACCCATCCAATTAAGTTATTGCAAATGACATTGCTACACTGAATCAAATCAAGTGTCAGATTCTAGCAGCCATTGTCCTGGCTTTGTAGCATTAAAAATGATGTAATTTTTTGATCACGACTACCAAAGGGGAGAGTAGTGAGGGCTGACAGCTGATGGAGGAACATTAGCCAAGCAGATTAGTTTGCTCCCTCAAAAATTCTTCAGAGGTCCAGAGAGCACTGGATGCGAAGGTTCTCCAGGTCTGTCTTCTTCCCCTTAGCAGAGAAGGCAAAGATCTGTAAGCTACATCCCAAGGAGAAGTTCCACACATAACTCACAGCTCTTACTTGTCCTTGTCTTGTTTTTGATTTTTCCTTTCAAAGCAACATGAAAGAAACTGTTTCTTTGTAATTTGCCCTTAGATGTTCCTATCAGCTCTTAGAAGTTCAGAGTATTACAAGTTCTACATTATGTTTATTTTCTACTAAAATTAAATGAATTTAGTGAATTTGACTTTCTTAATGCAGATAATATTTACAAATGAATTAAATATTTTATTTTCTCGATGAAATTTCTGAAGAGTAATTTTGATATAAATATCAGAATGAAAAATATGAGTCCAATACACATCATTTAATCTAGAACTCTTTATCTTTCATGTTTCACAGTACATTTATCTGTTTTAACTGCAGATTTTTATACATTTATGGTTATATTTTACCTACCCAGTTAGAGTGATAATGTTAAACATTTTAATATACAATTAAATAACCCAATTTAATGTACCAGTTAATTTTAACCTTATAAACATGTATCATCTTACAAGATAAATAAAATAAATATAATCTCCTACACACAGATTTAAATTGTGTCATTAATTTAATTACACTCTTTGACGAACTTATAATTTAAATTGCTCTCAGGTGATTTAGACTCTCTTGAACTTCTCTTTAAATGGTATGAACATTTCCTAGAAAACTGTATTTGTGAAACGGAGTGACCTTTTCTTACTTTATACCATGAATCATCTTTCAGATAGATTGCTGTGTCAGTTGGTGTTCTCACTTGGTACATTTTCTCAACCAATAATCAATGACCTCTATCAGTTCGCACCTTGAGATTAATTTGAAGGATAACAGAATTCATTTTTTCAAGTTATATAAAATTGTTATGTAAACAAGAAGTCCTAGCTTGGGACTACTGACAAATGACTTAAGGAAAATTCATACAGTAGACAGAATAAAGCCTTCTAATGTGCTCATGTTGACTTCCTAACCTCTGCAGCTTGGAACCATGTGAACTTACACAGCAGAAGGACTCAACAAATGTAATTATATTAAAGATGCAAAGTAGGGAGATTATCTGGGAGGGCGAGGTGTAATTGCAGGAATCCCCGTAAATGGAAAGAGACAAGAAAGTCACATTTATAAGAAGGGTGTGACAATGGAAGCAGGTGACAATGGAAGCAGAAATTGGAGCAGATTGATTTCTGGATTTGAAGGTGGAAGGGGATGTAAGTCAGGAATGCAAGAAGCTGCTGGAAATTAGAGTCAGCAGGGAATAAATTTGATCCTAGAAACTCTAGAAGAAGTGCACTCTGAAGTCCCCTGGATTTTAGCCTCAGAAGCCTAGTTTGTCCTTTTGACCTATAGCACTACGACAATGCATTTGCATTGTTTTAAGCTGATAGGTTGTCCTATTTGCTACTGCATAGTAGCAGTAGGAAATTAATGCAAATCTAAAAAGGAAAAAGAATAGATAATATTGAGTTGTGTCCCATACACTGCCAAAAGGATATACTCATGAACTCTCACTTATTTCTTCTTTATCCTGTTGAAAGTCTTTGCCAAATAAAATAGCCTTTCTCTCATTAGCAGCACATGCATACTGAGGCTTTGTGTATTTGGCAATGATGAATATTTACTCTTCCCATCCTAGACAATAAATATTTTCTCTATATACTTGACAAGAATTCCTAAGGAATACTATTGCATTTAATTTATCATTTCTCTAAATTTTCCCTCAGTGTATAGGTGACCCAAATGGGACACCTTTTAACAAGTAGTAAAGCAACATATATTGAGTTACATATGCAAAATTTTATAGAGGAAATACAACACTGTGGACAGGAGTAGTCATCAAGAAGTCTAAAGAACATCAGCCTTGACAAAACCAAGTATGTGGAGACAGACCGATGGTAGCCCAGGGACGGAGGAGATGAGTGGGGAGAACATTCCAGACAGACAAAACATGATTGGTTGGTTTGAGATAATCAGATACCCAGAGTTTTATTTAAAGCGTTTTGTAATGTTTTATGATTAAAATTAATTTGGAGCCATCACTGTGGCTTGGCAGATAAAGTTGCCACTTGCAGTGCCAGTACCTCGTATAGGCGCTGGTTTGAGAATGTCTTCTCCACTTCTGATCCAGCTCTCTGCTATGACCTTGGAAAGCAGTAGAAGACGGCCCAAGTTCTTGGGCCCCTGCACCCGCATAGGAGACCCAGAAGAAGCTCCTGACTGCTGGCTTCAGATCGGCTCAGCTTTGGCCATTGTGGCCATTTGGGGAGTGTACCAGTAAATGGAAGATCTCTCTTTGCATCTGCCTCTCTAACTTTGACTTTCAAAAAATAAATAAATCTTAATAATGATAATAATTGGGCATTTTACTGGGTGAAAAGCAACAAGCTTTTCATGCTCTGTCATGATAAATGAAGTTTCCATGCAACTATGCTATTAACATGTAGAGTTTGTATTATAGAATCAAAATAAGTGAAAAAAGTAAACTTTGTAATATACATCTTCACTTAAAAAAGGACTCAACACTAAAGTAATTCAACTTGCTAAGTATGGTATGCTTTTTAATTATGATCAAGTATAGTGTGGTGGTGAATGCCAAGTAACTTTTTTTTAAGTTAACTTCACTACAATCTTAAATGAAAGAAACCTTGTGCTTATTTCAAGTATTTTTCCAAAGTCAAGGTGTTTCTTAAGCAATCCTCCCTTTCCCATTAATATTTCCTCACAAGTTACTGTGGATGGTTTGCCACTTTTTGGTTTCACCTGTAGCATGGTCTCTTCCCTTCTTACAAAAACATATCTGTATGTAAGTTGATAATCTTGAGACATTGTTCCATAAAATTCCTGTAAATCATCAATAGCTTTGCTGTTTTAGCAGCCAAGCTTCATGATAAATTTCATGTCTGTTCTTGCTTCAGTGTTAGCAGAAGTCTTATATTTCTGTTAGGGGTCTTCTCAAGCTCTTGTCTTACTCTTCTTAGTGCCAGAATCTTGTTGGGACATGTGATAACAGTTAAGGATGAGTTCATTTTGGTTCAAATATATTTTTGAAATTCATGAATTATTTTTTTCATAATTTGTATTGCCATTTTTGAAGACCATTTGTTGCTTTCAGTCTTCTGTAGGAGTTTAGGATGAATATTCAGAGCCAGAACTTGCGAGTTCAAATTCTAACTCCATCGCTAACATTGGGTATGGGAACTATGACCAGTTCCACAAATTCTCTATGCACTAGTTCCTTTCACTGTGAAATAAGTCAGGCCATCTCTCTGTCTCTCTCTCACTTGCTGAAACTCTGTCTTTCAAATACATAATTGATTTTTAAAAAATAGGGAAAATAATTATACCTATTCAGAGAGTATAAATATGTGTGTATATATATATATGTATATATATGTGTGTGTGTGTATATATATATATATATATAGCACCATAAGTTACATTTTAAATTCCCTATAGGGTTTGGACTTTCATAGCAGCAACTTCTATTCTAATTATAGTTGCTGTAAATCTAGTTCTCCTAGACTATTATACTAAATTCCTAATAGGTCTTTATTTTATTTTTTATTTTTATATTTTTTAAAATTTATGTTAATATGAAGACCAGATTTCATGCATTACTGTGATACAATTCTAGAAGGATACCATTGTTCCCTCTTTCTCTCCCTCTCTGCCTCATTCCTTCTTTTCTTTTTTTCTTTGATTTTTGCAATAATGTAATTTCAATATACTTTATAATCACAGATTTAATGCATAACCAACCATAATTTTCAACAAGGAAAAAGTAGAAAGACCACTGTTCCACAGGAGTGTAAATAAGACTAAAAACTGACATATTATGTTTTGATTATTGTTTTTTTACCTCTTTCTTTTAAAGCTTTCTAAATAATTGGTAGGTTAAATGGTTTTCATATAAAAATAAAAGCAGATTTGTGCCTCCTCTGTGCTATCCCATTTAAAATTCTTGATAAGTAAATCATACCTTATTTGGTCTGCTTTAAGTTAGTTGTCCAAATTAATTCTTTATTATATGGTATCTCTTTTAATTTTTATTTTTATTTATGTGAAGAGAACAGATCCATGTATTTCACAGGTACTTGCTTTCACAGTTACTTTGTTCCTCGGGTGATTTCACAGTCATGCCTGCAAAGTCTTGGCATAGCTGTGTACTTCCTACTCCAGCCTTAAAGCACTCAGCTCTTACTGTCCATTCAAATCCTAACCAACAAAAATTGTTGGAATCTTTTTTTTAACCCTAAGAATAGAAGGCTTTGTGCTTTGAGTGACTGCCTGATTTTTAAGAGTCATTATAAGCACAAGCTCAGAACATTTATTTCAGAATTGCTGTCTTCAGTAACATATTTTTCTGACATTTTATCTACTACCAGCCGTTACATTTTTATGAGTTTTATCATTGTATTAATGAGAAAAAATGGTATTGTATTAAGAAAAGCTAACACCAACTCTAGTTTGAAAATAGTGTGTTTGTATGTGCAGATAATATTTGATTGATATCACTGTAAAGTGTTTGGTACAGTTTCTATAAGAGAGAGTTTTAGAATTATTTGAAAATTTCCCCGTTACTAAATTACAACATTTATTATTTTCATCATAATTACTCAATTTGTTAAACCTGTGAAATCATTTCCTTGTACATAATCCACAATTTCTGGACTATTTCCAATTTTTTGCCTTATCGTTACCCCCATCCTCCCCTTCTCCTTATCTCGCTGGCTTCTCTGCCCAACCTGATTCCCCCATTCATTCATCCTGCACACTAAGGTGTTGTATTTTCAGGAATTTCTCTTTCTTCCTAATACATTCTCTTCATATTTATGATTTTTCATCAATTCTTGTATAGGTTTCTGGGAGGACAGTTCTGCTGTTCTTTCACTTCAGGATTTTGCTGCTCCACAAATCTCTGTGTGTAGTGAAAAGTCCATCATCTCTGGTTGCTGGATTTGATGAAACTATGAAATACCTTTGTCTTCTATGCTAGACCAAAAACGCAAACAGAAAAGAGGATTATCTTTGTTTCTGGAAACAGCTTTAAATACCTACCTACCTGAGGAATTCTCTTCTCACCAAAGAATATCTATTCAACAGTTAACACAAAAATCAGTGGTTTTTTTCCAGAAAAGTAAAAAAAAAAAAAAAAGAAAAGAACTAAAACTCAAGATGTACCACTGAGCAAAGAGCAGTGTGTAGTAAGACTATTTTGTGTTTTAGAATATTCTGCTCTCGCTTACCTGCCGCATAATTATTTCATCATTGACTAGTCTTCTATGTATACAATAACCTAAAAATGTAAAGAATAATATTTTCTTTATTATATATGATAGTAGGGTTTTTTCCATGTTTTCCTCATTTCTCTTCTATGAACAGTGACATCGATTTCTGGTTTATATAAACTCTTTGAACAGTGGTAACTGGAAATAGATTGTATGAAATTTACAGATGGTTGGCACCCAGTGCCATAAAGCATCATTATGTGTATAAAATTGATACATAAAAATATGTGAAATCTGTTCTCTTTGTATAAATAAAACATTAAAATTTTAAAAAGAAATATTTCCATATGTATCTAAAGTTCTGATACTACCTATGACACCAAAAGTTTGAAAAGAATCTAAATCTATCTTAAGGGATTTGTTGAGTAAAATATGATATATGAACACAAAAAATGCGTGAGGTAAGAAATAGTTCTCTTTTGCTGCATAGTTTTGGTTATGTTTGTTTCTTTACTGTTGGATTTATTTTATATATAATATTTGGGGCATTATATATTATGGCTCAATACTTATCACTTTGTTGGATCTTCCAGTTCCAAAACAGAAATAGACCACTGTAAATCAATGTTGGACTTGTACACATAGTGAGCTGTGTTTTTCATACATTTCTGTAGTCCCATTGGAGAATTACACATGGTTGAAGCGAGGGCTGCTTGCATTCCATCTGCTGTTTTCCTGCCATCTCACCTGTTCCTAGAAAATAAACACTTAAAAAGATTGATCGTAGAAACTGGGGAGAGGTGGAAAGCTTATAAATAGAACATGGATTTCAAAATTTAATACATATTGTATAGGAAAACACAGGAATTAAAGGTGTTGAAGTACATTTGTTAGCTCAGTATAATGATCCTAAGTTATTCACTCACATTGTTGGCAGTTATTTTTTCCCTCCTTTGCATCATCTCATTCTCATTTTCTTTTCTCCCAGCCTCACCTGAAATAAGATTTGGGGTGATTTTAAAAAGGAAATGTGATTACCACTAATAGTCTGTGTATTTAGATTCTATATAAGACAGCAAAAGAGGGAGAGAAGATAAAAAGGAGATAATAAATGTTTTCAAGTCCTTCAGAATAAAGTTTACATCTCTATCATAAACTTTGGCCCAAATAGTTTCAACATTTTCTCTACTTCTTACTCACATTTAAGTCTTTTTAAATTAATCTGGTCTACTTACTGCCCTATGACGTGCCTGGTACTTTTTCTATGTGTTGCAACCTTTATTTCTTTTTTTCTCACTTGGAAAACTTATTACATGAGACCCAAGACCAATTCTCCAGTTCAATGAAGCTTTCTCTCAATACACAACAAATGTTTGTCAGCTCATCATGTTCTGCTGTGTAGTATTTCTGAAATCACTATTTATCTCTTGTATAATTATGCCTTATTTCCTCAGCTGGATTGTGAACTAAGATGCCTGGCGTTCAGTCTGGCTTCAGGCCTTGGTAACCAAGGAGATTACAAACTTAGTGTTATTCACAATTGCTTGAGATATAACCACAGCTTGCCAGGGACTGCATTCCTAGGCAGTTAGACTTGGGAACTGGAGCTGAAAGTCAAACCTAGATATTACAATTGAAGTTGTATGTCGGTGTCTTAACTGGCATTGTAACCAGGAGGTCCAACACCTGTCCTAAGCTGATGCTAATTTAATGAGGAGAATAGTTTGGTGTGTGGGGGCAGTGGGGTCTCGCCTCAGTTCTTCATTCAAGGTAATCTCAGTGGTCCCGAAAAGTCATAATGTAAATATTGAAAGAACTTGAGGCAACTTTTAATGTTCCTTAGTAAAAAAGAAAGTTAGAATAAGATATAAGAAAAAATAAAGCAACATGATCTACAGGTAAATGTATGAGGAATTAGGAACTGGCTGAGAATCAGTTGGGTTTTTTTCTCCCTTGCTTTCAGGTTTTGTCTCATGAACAAAATAAGCTTGAGCATTAAATTTTCTTCTGAGTCCTCCACTACATAAATACAGCAGAATAGAATGCAGTAAATCTGCATCAGGTTACTTTTTTACTATTGTGGCTGTAATGATTAGGCAGCAACTTGAAATAATTTTGCTTTACTCTAAACTATTTATGCTATCCCTATATATCTTGGTAAAATTGTCATCACTGTAGACATATTTCACTCTGTGTTTCCCCAAAAAAATAGTCTATGCTGTACTACGAGTAAATCCTAGGTGAAGCTCATGAGTAACTTTATGTATCTAAATTAAAATCTGGAAAATTGTTGTTACACTGCACGTGGAATATAGCAATTAGATGTATTCATTGTGGAAGTTTTTATTTAAAAAGTGCAAAGCTTTAGAGTAAAATGTCATCTAGTTTTATCCTATGCTTAGTGACCCAGCACGATATTAAAGCTGTATTATCTGGAGGTTCCTCCACAATGCTGTTTAAGAGCTTAGAGCTTATAATAAGTACTCATTAAACAGTTTGGATTTTCTGATAATCTGGTACTTTTACCTGACTGACCACTTAGTTTTGTTTTGAAGATGTTAAATTGATGCAATAAATTATAATAGCGTTCATCTCCATTTATCAGTGGAAAGTCATACATGTGGTTAATATGGTGCCTTTCAAACTTAGGGTATGTTTCACTCATATGCATGCACTTGGGAATCTAAAGAGACAAGTTGTAACTTCTTATGTGTCATTGAATTTATCCATGACATTTTGAGCAAGTTATTTTCTCTCATATTCCCAATGTTGTCTGTATATTTCCTTAGTATTTATTTATTTTTGAACACTACTGATAGCCTTAAATTTTGTACTATTCTCTCCACAAGAAGATAACCTTTTTCATTTTTCTACTTAATCCCTACTATCCACAGATTTCTTCTCCCGTCTTCATGAGTCAGACAAGTCACATCTAAAAAAGATATATTATCTCCAGGGCACCAGTGTTGAAAAAATTATTGTCTTCTTATTTAGCCTTTACCAAACATATGGAAAAACCATGGGGTGCAAATCTTCAAATCCTTGAGACATTGTCAAATAGAAGCTGGATAAATATAATAATTCACTGATGATGAGAACCACATATGATCTAACTAGAAAAACACAAGCCTAGAATTAATATTAAAATAATCTAAAATTATATAGAGTGCTTTTTAATAATAAACCAATGAACTTGTTTGCTTTATTTTAATTTAGTATGAGAAAATGTGTAGATTTGGCTCTTTTCTGTGATTAAAGTTCTCATCTCTACTTTCATGTATTCTACAATGTTTTTGTCAAAATAAGAAAATTGCATTTTCTCTTAAGAATTTCTTGTATTAAGGGAGAGATGTATATAAAAGAAGAAAAATCCCGAGAAACTCTGTGACATTTGCCTTCAAGTTTTAGAAGGAAAAGAAAACATGAATTATTTAATAAATGTTTCCTGGGACCCTCTTGTGCTCAAGGCAGAGTGAAAAGCAAAGGTTCTGTTTTTAAGGAGTATATAACAATAAGTTGTCAGGAACAAGAAAGATACCATGCTGCAGTTCTCATCTATAAATTTCTTTCCTTATGTTCTTTCTCATCCAGTTCTCTTTATGTTTTCTGTCATTTTTTCTAAATGGAGTACTATTCAAAATGGAGACAATGTTCTAGTTTCTGTAGGAAACTAGATCATTACAAACTCTTTGATCTATCTTCCTTTCATCACTAAATAACCATCGAATCCCACACCAACCAAAAAGCACTTATTAATAAATATTCAGTTGTATTTATTACTAAGCCATCCTCCAAGTAGCATCATGGATGCACATACTGGATCTTGCAGTGTGAGTTGTTCAGACTTCATGCTGCAAAATAGCCCCTGTACTTTCTTGATCATACATGGATTCCTGAGACATAGCTTTACTCCAAATTCTAATAATGTGATTTTTTTTCTCAATGAAATCTTTGCACTTGAGTTCTTGCCTTACAAATTTCCAGACTAATATGATTCCTTCTTTCAGTAATGGCCATTCTTATTTCTCAGTATTTTATTAGGACTAGGACAATGGTATCCTTTTGCTTCACTTCACTTTATTTGCTGTTGTCCTCGCCAGCGTAGTGAATAGGACCCTGGTACTTACTGTCAAATCCTGAGAGCCACTACCAGCCTGCTTAGATTTTGGGTATCTTTCTTCTAGGTTTCATTTCAAGGCTTAATGCATACATTGTGAAATGTCTCAGCTAAGATATTTTGGTTCGGAAGTGCTAAAAAAAAGCACAATTTAAACAGACTTACACAAATGAATGAATAACAAGGATATATTGGTGTAAAAAATAAAATCCAAAAATTTGCTTTAATATTGAGGTAGAGGTCTAGCACTGCCACCATTCCTGGTTTCTCTAGTCTCCCTCTGATTTTCAAGGTACAGATTTCATCTGAAAATCTGCTTGTTGATTTCAATCCCACCAACAATTTCACACTTCCCATGCATTAACAGGTCTTCTGCAGGCAAGAAACATGCTAACCTTCATACTATCACAGAATATGGTCCAGGAGTCGAGAGAGATTCTCATTCCATAGTCTCTGAACAAATCCTGGTTTATCTGCCCTCTGCTTTCATTTGGCTTTGTACCCATTTATTGTTTTCAAAGCAACAGATGCATTCATATTTTAAGTCCTTCAGAGTCCTCACTGGATCTAAGGTTGAGACCAATTCCACAGAGATGAGAAGATTTTAATCTAAGGTGAACTAAAGGAAGGAATAGAATGGATGCTGCAGAACCAATTGACAAATATTCCTTATAGAGATTTCTGAGTACCTCATATCATAATACCGAGTACCAGCTGTTCAAATAATGTGGTCATATTGCCATTCCCCTTCGAGCATCCTGTATTGTCCAGTGACTTCGATATCTATGTGTAACTCATTCAGCTGCAAATATTCCCTCAAACAGGTCTCTCCTGCAAGGAACAAATCTTTGACAGTTTCTTACTTTCTTTTGCTACCTGCCTCAATCTGCCTTTGCTAAAATATTAGGATCAATAACAGGTATGGAAATTTGATGTCCATGAATGAGGACATTGGTTTAATTCAAGTAATAAGGACATCCAGGGAAAGAACACCTCCAGACATTCACGTGGAACAAGAAATGTGATGCTAGGAATGATGCTTGCTCTCAACATGTATTAGTGATTCCAGACCCTTGCTGGTGAGATGATCTTATGAGTAGTAGTACCTGAATATTTCTTATGTCAGCGGCCTCTATCCCATATGATATATTTTGAGAAGTTCAATGTTTGTTCTGCAACCTTCATCTCTTCTACATGACAAAAACTATTTGAGTGAATGTCTCCTTGATTTCCATTCCAACTATGTGTTGATTTTGAAGCTTTATTAAGAAGTAGTCTTCAATAGAGAATGTTGCAAAAGACTGTGCTTTATTTTCTAGTAGCAGTAACACTTAAAACAGCTATCCAAATATACATTTTAAGACATATATCTACCTATTAGTAAAAGGGTGGATATAATGGGTTTTTATTTGTAAAACTCAAATCATATTATATAAAAATATAATTCATTCAGTGGTTTACATTATTTGTTGTATGTTCACAAAAAATTATAAGAAATTATTTTGTGAGTTCTTTCACTCAAAAAATTGGAAAGATGCTTGTTGATTCTGTGTCAAGACACCTTTGCATAAGGCATGAATAAAGTAAACAAATAGACCATTTATACACTCAATTTAAATATATTTGATTAAGAAAAACAAATAATTAAATGCAGTAGAAAATATACTAAAATAAGATATGGCTGGTATCCCTACCTTATTCTTACCTATTCTCAAAATATATAGATGATAACATGGAGCTGGCACTGTAGCATAGAAAGCTAAGCTTATGCCTGCTGTGCTGGCATGACATGTAGGCGCAGATTTGAGTCCCACCTACTCTACTCCCTACCTGACTCCTTGCTAATGGGCCTGGGAAAGCAGCTGAAGATGGCCCAAGTGCTTGGGCCCCTGCACACACGTGGGAGATGAGAAAGAAGCTTCTGGCTCTTGGTTTCAGATTGGCCCAGCCACAAACACTCCAGCCATATGGGGAGTGAACCAATGGAAGGGGGATCTCCCTCTCCCTCTCCCTCTCCCTCTCCCTCTCCCTCTCCCTCTCTCCCCCCTCTTCTGTCTCTGTATCTCTATCTCTGCCTTTAAATACATAAACAAATCTTTTCAAAAAAGTAGATTATCATTAATAATCTTTAAGGAAAAGCATAGATATATACATTTAAAATGATATTAATTTTAGAATTACAACACAACTAAAGGAAAATTGGTAGATACATTAAATTTTGAAAATCCATATTTCAAACAGTGTACAATTAGAGGAAGTTAAATCACAAATTACAGATAAAATATTTTATATCTATGCTAAATGTACACCAAGAGAATTTAACTTTTAAAATAGTTACAAAAATTAGTCCAAGAAAACCAGGTTGTTTCATTTATAAAATGTAAAGCTTCCAAATTCAAATTCTTGAGTAACTGTGGGGAGCAACTGGGAGCAACTCGGACTAGACTAAGTTACTGGAATTAAGACTTATTCTATGCATCTGCTTTCCCACAATATGGCGCTGAGAAGGGAAACAGCTTCTACACAGCTGCCTCCAGTTCAACCAATAAACTGTGGGACCTGCTCCTGATTGGAGGAGAGCAGCGTACTCGGCGTGTGGGTAGCAGAGCACGGATTGGTGGAAGAGGACTATAAAGGAGGAGAGAGACGGCATGCACCAGAAACATCTAAGAGGAACATCTAAGAGGAACACCTGTGCAGCCCCCGAGAGAGCCGGCCGGCGGTGTGCTGCTCCCCCGCGGAAGTGGGGAATGTGGCAGGGGGAACCGCCCTTCCACGGAGGTGGAAGGGATGGTAGCCAACCCGGGAAGGACCAGCAGCCAACCCAGGGAGGGCCGAGCAGACAGAAGAACAGCGCAGGGTCCTGTGTCGTTCCTCCACGAAGACGGGGAGCGACATAATGGTGCCGTGACTCGGATATGAAGCCTAGGCAGGGTTTAGTGTTGTTCCTCCATGAAGAGGGGGAGCGACAAACCACACTGAGATAGTGTTTAGAAATAGACAAGCTTAATTCTAACATTCTGTTTTCCATAGAGCTTTCTTTTTAAAGTTGTTAAATAAGATATATGTGCTATGACTCAATTTTGTGGCTTTCTTTTTTCGACATATGTTCTGACCTTTCTTTGCCTTCAATGTCAGATATAATACATAGACCTTAACAGCTTCTGGACTTTCAAATACAAACTTATATTCTGCTGTAATGACTTTTGACATTCATAGCCAGTGCAACATTCTCGTACCTAAATAGTCTAAAGCTAATAGATAAAAAAAAAATGAATAACTATTTGATTAACTATGTTTTCATGTTTGGGACCTTGAGGAGTCTAATCTGAAATATCCTTCATAATAACCTATGTAGACAAAGGGAAAGTGAGTCTTCAATAGCCACTAGACAGTTTGGATGACGGCCAGATGAGCCAATGTTCTAAGGGCTGTCATTGACCTTGGAGTGAATTTTTGCAAAGGTGCAAATTTCTCCGTCCCAGACAGGCCGTTCTGTGATTAAGTAAGCACACCTACAAAACTACAGTGATTAGTAAACACATGTTGGCTGTAAACAATATCCTTTCTCAAAAGGACTTTGAATGGAGTGTTAAATATGGAGCCAGATTTATAGCACAATAGTGCTTACTTCAATTATAAAATGTGTCCAAGTAACCGGAGTAGACTTATGTGACTTAACAAGTGAAAAGAAAAAAAGGTCAGACTGTATACCTTTCCAATCTCTGATATAAGACATAATTATTTTACTTTCCCTTAGTAATTCATCCTTTGAGTAAAAATCTCTGCTAACCAAAGTGGAAAAAGAATCAAAAGATAAACAGAAAAATCAAATGCAATTGTTCATGCATTTGTCTAAGAACAGTCATCAATTTTGTGAGATATTTGAGGGTATGTGACAGGCAGAACATTTCCTTGGCTTAAATGCTAGATTAGTGTTTACCTTCCATAAAAGTCAAATTGTCTAACAATTATAAAATAATGTTTGTGGGGTTTAAATGCTCATGGGGATGGATAGATATCAAAAAGGAACATTCTAGGCTATCTCTGAGGAAAACTAAAAAATGTAATATATTCCTATTTCAGTGACTCATTTAATTTTTTTTTTATTGACAAGTTTCCAGGCTATAGCATTATACAGGGTGGACATTTTAGACTGTGAGTGTCCAATAGGATGTATGTTATTTAATACACTTATACTGAAACATCCACCAAATATGGCGACTATGGAAAGTATATGGGTAAATGTCTTTATTAATAGAAGTAACAGTGTGTATGTATCTATGTCTGTAGAATTACATAAGAGATTGCAATGGGATTGCATTGGAAGAGGTTGCTTTGAAAAGAGAGAGAGCAAACTATAGTTTCCTATGGCAACAGTACAAGTTTTGTGTAAGCCAATTTTCTTTTGAACTAATACATTTAAAAATTCTAGTTTAGCCTAGATATGAGCATAGGAAAAGGTACATATTAACTTATTAATTAAGTGAAGAAAGACAACAATTGAATAAAAAGTCATAGGACTTACTAGGACTTCTTCAGTTTATTGTTATTGATTACTAAATAAAACTGGTTTATTACAAATGAAAGTAATAAACCCAGTTTAAAACAGTCATCGGTTAGGTAATTTTCCAAGATGAAAAACTGAAACTAATAAATATCACACCTATGGATTATCATATATTTTCCTTTAGAGATAAGTCCTGGGTCTGCTTTGATTTAATTATGCTGTCAACATATTATTTTGAAGCTATAGAATGATACTACTTTGGATATGAATGCCAAGATCTTGGAAGATAACTAGACTGTCTTATGATATTTAAATATTGGAGAATTGCATTCATTCCCTAACAGAAAATAGCCGGCTTGCCATAACAGGTTGTTCAGAAACTTGTTGATGTATATCATCTTTCTGAAAGCTCATATCCTATGCATCCTGTTTTTTTTTTTTTAAGATTTATTTATTTATTTGAAAGGCGCAGTTATAGAGACAGGCTCAGAGAGAGAGGTCCCCCATCCGCTGGTCCACTCCCTAAATGACCCCAATGAAGCCAAGAGCCTAGAGCTGCTTCTGGGTCTCCCACATAGGTGCAAGAGGCCCAAGGACTTATGCCATCTCTGCTGCTTCCCCAGGCCATAGCAGAGAGCTGGGTCAGAAGTGGAGTAGCCAGGACTGGAACAGATGTCCACATGGGATGCCAGCGCTGCAGGCGGCGGCTTTACCTGCTACGCCATAGTGCTGGCCCTGCATCCTGTTTTTATACAGTGGTATTCACTCACTTAGAAGCATAGCAGAACAAGCTAAACACTTGTTTGTCCTCACAGAAAGATGACTGAAGTATTGGAAAAGGAGTCTCAGCTTAAATGATAATTGAGTGTGCAATGTAACTCCTTTTCAAAATCCATGGGATGAACATTTGTAAGACTCAGTAATGGCAACTAAAATGATTAATGGGCTGGAAGCCAGGTCCTCTGCATTCAGTTTCAAGGAGTTACTGTCACTAAGTTTGAGAAGAAAAGGAGACTCTGTGTATGAAATCAATTGTAATAAAAGATTCACAAGATTAACAAATGTGTTTAAACCAAAGGACAAATTATTAAGTAAGACTAACCATTAGAATGACAAAACAACACTATAATTTTAAAGAGTGCAATTCCCAATCATAAATAACTATAGAATTAGAGTAAGAGAGCCTTTGTATGTACTGCTGCCAGTAGTAGCTAAATAAATGACAATATAAAGAAAATTCATTCAGTGCTTGTTCTCCATCATTTACAGAAAAGTCAAAATGAAGCAAAACAAGTAAACACAATGTCCCTTGTTTGTATTCTAATGCATATATCGGCCCCAATAATTCTTAAAAGTTAACACACCAACGACTTAAGTATTATGGAGTATCTAGTATTTTTTCTTTGATGCACACATCCCACTGTTATCAGCCCTGGTAAGAGAAAGTAATGTGTGTTTTGAAAAATTAATGCAACCGCAGCGTCCTGACACTTTGTTGTCCTGACAGTGACTAGGGCTTACAGGAGTTTTGCACTCTTTTTGGAAGAGCAGTTCAGGTTCAGTTGGATTATGAGTTTAGAAAAGACTTAGACATTTCCATAACACAGAAAAGTGCACTGAAGTCTTCCCCTGTGAGAAGCAAGCTAAGAAGAAATTGGAAGATAATGAAAGAAGAGAACTTCAGATAGCTTCAGAGAACTGAGGCTATCCATGACAGAATAAATAAAAATAATTGTGAGAAAAGACTGTAACAGCAAACAATCTGAGTTAAATCCAAATCCAAGATTAAAATACTTAGAAGCTTTATGCCTTAATTTCTTGATCTAATAAATGGAGGTGATGATGAGGATACTTTGTGGTGGAGATTAAATGATTTATTGTACGAAAAGCATTTAAACCAGTGATGGTACAGTATAAAAGCTATATGAGGACCATGCACTTGGCTGATCAGCTAAGACATCAGTTAAGATGCCCGCAACCCATATTGGAAAAGCTTCAGTTTGATTTCTGGCTTCAGCACCCAATTCCAGCATCCTTCCAATGCCAATCCTGAGAGGCAGTGGTGGTGATAACTCAAGCAATTTGGTCCCTGTCACCAATAAGGGAGACCAGGATTATAGTCCCCTTCTCCTGGAACTCATGCCAAACCAAGCCACAGCTGCTATAAGCATTTGAGGAGTGAACTGGAGAATGTATTCCTCCCTCCCACCCATCCTAACTTCATTCCTTTATTCCCTCCCTCCCTACCTTCCTCTCTCTCTCTCCCTCCCTTCCTTCATTCTTTCTTTCTCACTCTCTCAGTCTCTTTCTCTCCCCTCTCTCTATGTATGTATTTCTGATTCTCAAAGAAGTTTTTAAAATTAAAAAAGAAAAACAGTACATTAAATTTTATAAGATAGGACGTTATTCATGCGAGGTTATTGATTTTAAAAAAGAGAGCATTTAGGAATACCATTTTCAGATTCAGACTTGAAATGACCTTTTGGGAAAAGTAATAATTTTTTGTATTTACTGACATCAAGTTAATTTTTTGAGCTTGAAAATCAGTAAAGGGGGGAGTTTTTTCAGATTTTTTTTTCTAGAAGCGATTTTTTTTCTATTGAGTTGTTTTTGGCCGGAACCGCGGCTCATTAAGCTAATCCTCCGCCTATGGCGCCTGCACCCCGGGCTCTAGTCCCAGTTGGGGTGCCAGATTCTGTCCCGGTTGCTCCTCTTCCAGTCCAGCTCTCTGCTGTGGCCCAGAAAGGCAGTGGAGGATGGCCCAAGTGCTTGGGCCCTGCACCCACATGGGAGACCAGGAAGAAGCACCTGGTTCCTGGCTTTGGATCGGAGCAGCACGCCGGCCATAGTGGCCATATGGGGGATGAGTCAATGGAAAAAGGAAGACCTCTCTCTCTCTCTCTCTCACTGTCTAACTCTGCCTGTCCAAAAAAAAAAAAAAAAAAAGAGTTGTTTTTACTCCTGTCTGTACTATGTATCTCATTTTCTTTCACAACCATGTGATAAGGGTTTCGTTGCTCTTTTTATGGTTTCTTCTATGTTTGTGCATACATGATGCTCTTTGCTGGATCCTGCCAATGCCTCATGCCATATCCCCTATGGAGAGACATATGTGTGACTAAAGGCTGCACATAAGGCTAGGCAATGAACTGCAGGCAGAGCAGATGATAGCAAGCATTCTTGCTGGTCTTTCCCCAAGGTTCTAGACCACAGATATGTTCATCAGACTGCCTCCCCAGCTATTAGCTGAGTTTCAGTGAACATAATATACAAATTAATTTTAAGTGTATTATTGCCTTTTTTATATATTTGGTCTATACCTATTGTCAGTCTTTCCTAAAATTAAAAAATCAGGGGCCAGCCCTGTGGTGTAGTAGGCTGACTGCCTGCAGCACTGGCATCCCATATGGGTGTAGGTTCATGTCCTAGCTGCTCTTCTTGCAATCCAGCTCTCCACATATGGCCTGGGAAGACAGAGGAAGGTGGTCCATATGCTTGAGTCCCTGCACCCATGTGGGAGACCCAGAAAAAGCTCTTGGCTGCTCGTTCGGATCCGCCCAGCTCCAGCTGTTGCGGCCATTTGGGGAGTGAACCAATGGATGGAAGACCTTTCTGTCTTTCTCTGCTTCTGTCTGTATGTAACTCTACCTCTCAAATAAATAAATAATATAGGTGGCTCAATAGGCTAAACTTCCACATGTGGTGCCAGCACACTGGGTTCTAGTCCCGGTTGCCCCTCTTCCAGGCCAGCTCTCTGCTGTGGCCTGGGAGTGCAGTGGAGGATGGCCCAAGTCCTTGGGCCCTGTACCCACATGGGAGACCTGGCTCCTGGCTTCGGATCAGCGAGGTGCGCTGGTGCACCGGCCGCAGTGGTCATTGGAGGGTGAATCAACGGTAAAGGAAGACATTTCTGTGTCTCTCTCTCTCTCTCTCTCACTGTCCACTCTGCCTGTCAAAAAAATAAAAAAAAAATAGATAATATAAAAAATTTGCAAATCATTAATTTCTATGACAGGCACTGCTCTAAGCACTGGAGACTCAAGGATTAGCATTATAAGGTATCAGCTAGAGAAAGTGTCTTTGTGTAAGAAGTACCATGCAAATGAAGAAATAAATAACATAAAGCAATACAGAGTACCTGGGATGGAGTGTACCTTTATAAATATGGTGGTAAAGAGACAGCTGTTGGAAGAAGTAACATTTGAACAAGTATTGCACTCAGTGACGAGGCCACCATGTGAAGATCTAAGTGTTGTGTGATGGATGTTTTAGGCGGCAGTAAGAAAATGTGCAGGGATCTTGAATGAGGAAAGAGACTTATGTCTTTTATGAAAACAAGGAAAGCTGGTGTAGGTGAAACAAGGGTGTGAAAAGAAGTCAGTCCAAGATACTATCATAGACGTCTTGGGAGATTTTCATGGAGAAATCTTACATTGGATTCTAAGTGTAAGTCATTACACAAATTTAACTAGTGAAACAACATTGTTATGTTGTGATGTTTTAAAAATTATTCATGTTATACATGGAAAAATCTTTTGCTAAAGGTATAGATTTTTATCAAGAACAATAAAGGGGAGATTGTGTTATCTAATCCAAAGATAACTATGAGAGTCAAAATGATACTTAATCTATTGTGATTTAAAAAGCGTCAAAATTTACAAAAAACCCTTGATGGTGTGGTTGTGAATGTTAAGGAAAAAGGAAATATTCCAGATGTCAGGGACTGCTTTTCTGTCTTGTCTTATAAAAGAAAAGCTGACAAGAAGTGAAATATATATTTGAATTTGGAGTTCAGGGAGAATTCATTTCAGAATGTATAAAATTGTACGTTGTCAACATACAAATTATGTTCACAGCCATAGATGAGATCATCTATGAAAAGTGTGTTCTAAAGAGGAATGAAAGACCATAGATTCAGACAAGGACCCAGTTGGTTGGAGGATGAAGAACCAGGAAATTTCACTACTTAAGGAAGAACCATTGAGGTGTGATGAGAAGTAGAGGGCTTGCATCCGGGAGGTCCACTATCTATAGCTTTAGAAAAATAAGTCAACTACCTGGTCAGATGCTGCTGAACATTAAGTAAAATGACAAAAAGGATCAACTGTTGGATTTAGGAAGAGAGAGGGTGCTGGTGACCTTTGTAATAAAAACTAATCAGGGGCTAGCGCCGTGGCTCACTCGGTTAATCCTCCACCTGCAGTGCCAGCATCCCATATGAGCACCAGTTCTAGTTCCGGGTGCTCCTCTTCCAGGCCAGCTCTCTGCTGTGGCCCGGGAGGGCAGTGGAGGATGGTCCAAGAGCTTGGGCCCTGCACCCGCATGGGAGACAGGGAAGAAGCACCTGGCTGCTGGCTTCGGATTGGTACAGCTCCGGCCATAGCAGCCATTTGGGGAGTGAAACAATGGAAGGAAGACCTTTCTGTCTCCCTCTCTCACTGTCTCACTGTCTGTCACTCTACTTGATAAAAAAAAGAAAAAAAAAAAAAAAAAAAAAAAAAAAAAACTATTTCAACTATTTAACAGGGGCGAGGTGGAAAAGTGAAATGCTAATTGGGAGGAAGGTGAGTTAACAGAACTGAGAAACATTCACAATCCATTTTGAGCTGCTTTTTGTAAAGAAAAAGACTAGAAATGCATGGGCATTTAAAATTCAGGAAGAAAGAGGACAGGACAGAAGAAATGTTTACAGATGCAGGTAGGCTAGTAGGTTCTCTCTGTCTTTTTTCCCCCTAAGTATGAGTTGAGAATAGAGGAAAGGGTATTGGAAATCTGAAAACCAAGAAGTGATAAAATTATCTGTGGAAATGGAAATGGAAATAAAAGTGAGTCTGTATGATGTGGGATTCATCGATGCCTCGTTTTGTTGTGTTTGTTTTTGGTTTTCAGATGAGATTATTTTCTGTGGCTTTTCAGAAACTAAAAAGAATAGTTTTATTGCTGTTATGACATCTGAATTTTAAATACTATTTAGTGAATTTTGAAGTAAGACCTTATAACCCAATAGATTATACTTAAATCTTTTGAGTCAAATAGGCTTGACTTTAACAGGATAAATTGCTTAATTTTGTTAAGTCTCAACCTCTTTATATACTCAGTGAGAATGATATTTTTGAGATAAATAGCCTAAATTCAAATCCAGACTCCTCTACTAGCTGCCTGTGGCACTTCAGGCATGTTACTTATCAGAAGAAAATGAATTAAAATGGCTATTAAGTAATAACATTAGTGTGACATGTAAAGAAGATAAATCCATCACAAGTGTTCAATTCCTTAAACAGAAAAAAATTTCAGTAAAAATTATCTGATAATGACAATGGTGGCCATAATTGTGACTCAGAATTGGGTGCTTGATAAAAAGTTCTTCCTGGCCATGGAAAGTTTATTTTTTTTCTTATTGTATATGAATCAAATTATTTCATCTTCTTCCAATACCAATTGAGCCCATAAGAAATAGACTTAACCTATATAGATGTGAAGAGCGGTCCTATACTTAGATCAAGTGTGAAGTTCAGCATATTATTTTAAAACTATGTGTGGAGAGGGAAGAGGAGTGGGAGAATTGGGTAGAAAAATTCCACTCTGCAAGCAAATATGGAGTAATTAGGGCAAATTACTCTTCTACGAGAACCAATATAAATAGTTTTAACTTAACTTAGAAAATCCAATTTCTTTGAACAGCAACCAGTCAAGAGACCTACCAACAGAAGTAAACATGTTGATCTCCTACTTCAGGGAAAGGACCCTAGGAAAAAAATATGGAATTTTTGGGAAAGGTCAGTAGGCTGTACTAGAGAAAATGTCACAACTTAAAATGTCATCCCTTCCATCTATTCATACACAAACAGGTAGTGATCTTTCAATTGGATATCAGTAAGCTCCCCAGTAAAGCCTGGGCTTTGTGCTCTGACTTCCCTCTCTGACTTTCTGTGTCTAAGCCTTTCTATATCACCTGCCTTCCTGTCAAGCCTCCCTTGTTGCTCTTTCTCCTAGTGTCTGTTTCACATTGACTTGTGTGCCTTTGAAACTGTGTCCTTCATGCCTTACAGATGTTTTACTTCATTCCCCATATTAAAATCATTTTAATTTTATAGACCTAATTCAAGTGGGAAGAGACTTTCCCCAAAAATGGCATCCTTGTGTTGTAAATATCTACAAGTAGTACTCTTGATTTTTACGTCTTATATGTATCTAACTATTTGCTGACTCAAAGAGTAATATGAAGTATATTCTATACATGTATGTGCTTAGTGTTTATGCTGCCAAGCACTTGGAGAGAGGAATTTGTCATGCAAGCCCAGGATTCCTCTAGAAATCCTAGTTTACACAGGGCAGAGGTTTAACTGATATTTAAAGAAGCAGACTCACTACTGAAACATTTCTTCCTTAAGCTGCTAGGAAATTGTCAACTAAAAGCACTCAGTCCATTTTGGGAAATACTTTGAGTAAAGATAGTATTCTGTTTGCCAGAGAACGTATTCTTTTTGCTAGACAGCCCTATCCAATGACTGTCCACATGGGAACATAAAAATACAGCCCCCTCACCCTACCTAGGACAGCTCCCAGGAACATCCCAGCTTCTGGTTGTGTCAGAGTTGGCCAAGGCCTTGCTGTGATACCCCTAGCTCAATGCATAGCTCTTCCTACTCCTGCTCCTTCTTCTCGCCCACCCTCACATGGGTGTTGACTTTGCCAGAGAATACCTTAATACATTCTAAGGATTCATGTCTCTGGGGAAACATCTGTTTCCTGAGGGACCTCAATCTGTGAGATCTCACACTGTGGCATTTGGGAAGAACTGTCCGAAACTTAAAAACACATTTTCATTTTATGCTCTTTTTCAAGCTTTTAAATAGACAGCTGCTAGTTGGCAGTGGCATTCTGAGCTTAATTTGTTTAAGCTTTAAAATATATAGATAGCTGTGAGTGCATTTGATCATGAGGCAGATGATCATTTTGCTGTTAACTAACATGCATTCAAGAGACAGATTATTACGTTATAGGCCACAATAGACTAAGTTTTCACAAGGCTAAGAAGGTGATCATACAGAAAAGTAGTTAGATGTTCCTATTAATTAAGTCAGCTCTGGCAAATCTACATGAACATCAGCTTCATGTATTTGAAATTGTGCCCATCTTTAACAGCCTTCTACTTTGGTTCAATGATTGTATATCCAGACTTTGATTATCGGAAATATTCATGAATAAAAGGCTTTCTAGAATTTGTTTTTCTATCTGCCTCACACTAGGATGCATGCATGCTAAATGGGAATTATTTTCTAGTTCTTATATTCTCAGTTGTGATTGTGTGCTCTTGTGTGGGTTATTACAAAAGGCAACCACTGATTGAATTAGAGTTAGAAAGTAGCAACAGCTATTTATACTGTTTCATCGTATTAGCAAATTTAGGCCCTGTGCTCCGGGCTTCTTCACAGCTGTAATGAGTCAGGTACAAGAAACGTAATTGAGATTTTCAAGAGACAGGATCCATAATGATATTAAACAATTCACATGTGGTCCAGCCCCTGGCCTCAAGGGTTCTGAAATGAAAAGTGATCAAATATTTTGTGTCTAAGTGTCACCAAAATGCAGACTTCAAAGCATCTGTCTCTCCACCTTTCTTGACCTGGATTCTTTGTCGGTGGTCCTTGGGGTGTGAGGAGCACTGCATGTGGGTGTGTGCTCAGATGTCAACTGCATGGCTCACAGGGACAGGCTGATGAAATGTGAATAGACTGACTCTTCGCCTTACGCCTCCTTCCCTCCCTCTGCTCTCTCTATCAAGCGTGCACAGCTGGTGAGGAGAGATCAAATACAGCTCATAACTCAAATCAGATACTTCCTCAGCTAAGGTTCTAAGCAAACGTATCATGTGCATAAAATAAGAAAATACCAATCCTTAAATCTGAACTGTATTTTTATGATACTGACCAAGCCAACATTAGGATGGGTCTCTTTTCATGATTAAATATACTAAAACCATGTGTGTATTAATACTGTACATTTCTTCCAAATAGACTAAATGTTAATATAAATTCAGAGGAATGATCCTGTAAATAAAGTCATCCTTTAATGTCTCTTTTAATTCTACTTTAATTTTCTTATAAAATATGAAAACATTGTATATCTTAGAAATATCTTAGAAAATCAATTTTTCAAAATTAACTTTATTAATATTTTGAATAAATTTATTTAGTATATGTGTAAATGTCTATAATTAAACTTCAGAAGAAATAAAGTAGGGTGAAACCAGAATATTGTAATTTCCTATCTGTTATATTTTCCCTCAAAAATTTGTATGCTTATCATTGTATCCCGACTGCCTTGAGCTCAATTCATATTTTCGAATGTGTAGAGGTTTGCCAAAGGAGTAGGCGGGAGAGGAGATGCTTATTTTGTGGTGCACTTATTTTATTTATAGATTACTTTCTATTCCCTAGAGATTCAGGATCTTTTACAGACAACACTAACACAGAGCGACTCTGTCCAGTCTCCAGCACTGTTGTTTTCTGTCTTTTCCCACTTATGACAAATCTGATATTTCTGTGTTTTGTGCTGAGCACATTATTTCTCCCCCTTCTAATCTGAGCTGTTAAATTCTCCACGGTGCTATTGAGGGATGTGTTATATACCCATGAGAATCTGGGAAATGGTAATAGCTTTTAAATGGTATCAGTAGACTTTGAGAGGACATAAAGCTGCCATGTCTTATTTTTTTAAGCCTTTATTTCATTTTTATCATTGGAATAATCTAATGAACTAGAGTGGAACTGTATAAAGATTTTTGTTCATGTATTCAACAAATGTTTATAAATTAACTTCTTGGTTTTAATCAGTACTGTTCTTAGCACTGGGGATACAGTGGAAAACTATACAGAAAGCCCTTGTCACATTAGAGCTTACAATTTAATGATAAGAGAAAAGGAAAGAAATACACATACATACACACACACTCTCACACTCACACACTGATATGTATTTCAGTGGCAGTAGATATTGAGAAACATAATGGCACAATGATATGTTGATTGTGATTTTAGTTAAAATGATCATAGAATACACTTAGTATTTTTTTTAACAAGCAGGAATGTGAATTAAGTGAGGGAGTTAGCCAAAGGGTGATTTAAGGGGATAGTATTTCAAGAGATGAAATAAATGCAAAAACAACGAGGCAGGTGCCTGAGTGCTGTGTTTTAAGGTGCAGAAAGGTGGCAGTGGCATTACAACACAGAAATGAGGGGAAGGGAGGAGATGAGGCCAGCGGCAAAGAGGCATGAAGGCTGTATTTTACTCTGAGTGAGATTAGAAAACATTTTGATGGTTCTGAATCCAGAATAAGTTGAACCTCATTTAAATGTTCAAGGGATCATTGTTTGCTAGATAAAGCATGGAGTATAAAAGCTAGAGAAAAATCTCTCTCCTTTTTTTTTTTTTCCCTAATGGAAAATAAGAAAATCTGTTTAAAAGCAGGAGGTCCAGGATGATAGTAGGATGGACTCATTAGGAACTTGACTTGTTCAATCTTTTTCTTACAATATCTGTAGTCTTATCCTCATGGCCCACAGTAAGTGCTTGTGTTCTGCCTGTTGTATTCACAATTAGTCTTTCCTTTGAAGACCTTTTTCTGGAACTTTTATATCAGAACAACAGCATTGGTCCCACTTTAGTTCAGTGGCTTTGCTTAGTTCTAGGGAGGGTAAGAAATATATTCATTAAACTGGTTATTTATTTGGTTAAAAATATTTTAAGGATTTTAATCAGTTCTATTACTGTATATTTAGGGAAGCATCCTGAAACAGTGTGAAGGGGGAGTAAAAATTAGGACACGCTCTGCTTAATTAGTCAGGAACTTACAATTGCCTCAAATTTGTGGATGAGCACATGGACAGACCATTCCTCCCTTGTTCAGAGTATCTAATCCTCTCATCTGCATCTATTAGTTCATATTTTGCTGCCCAGTTTATATTTTGCTATCCACCCTACTCTCTCAGGCACATCCTTCCTGCCCGCTGTGTGGCTTCATGCCTTTCTTTAGGAGAGCTTTCTACCCTTGATCTTAACCAAAAGGCCGAGAAGTGAGTCCAGAGAGCCTTCTGTAGTCTGAGATGACATGACTCTACTCTGTGTTTGTTATGTTGCTTATTATCCATATGTTTACTTAACACAACACAATGTGTAATTTAATGTCAGCATAAGTATGTCATCAATACTTACTGCTCTGATTAGGCTCTAAAATACCTGAATCGATGTCTTCTGAAGCCACGTCTTCTTTGCCCATCATCCTATTCTCAGTGCTTGCACTATGCCTAGAAATACCAGTTGAGCTACTGAATAAGGAATTCACTTAGTACTGTGTTCTAGGAAACAAGTCATAGTGACTGGACTTAAAGGATTAATAATGAAATCCAGAAGACTAGATACTGGGATTACTATAATATCAAAGTTATTTAAATATTCTGTCCATCCTTTATGTGTGTATATGTATATAATTACCATAATAACAACAACTCATTACTTCTTTTTTTTTTGCTTCAAGAATAAAAATATCTCTTTATTATTTCTTTCATTCTCAAAATTTGTGAAAGCATTCAGTTTTCATGTTATTTTTAAAAAATTCTATCCTATACCAACTGATTACCTCTTTATAACACTTTTTAAAAATTTTAAAACTGGGGAAATTACAAAATCAATAGCAAAACATAATGATAATTTACAGACCTATGTAATAGTTTGTGTACTATTGGAAAATATATGAGATGTCTTTTGAAGAAAAACACCTGTTCATATTTTCAGTCTTTTACTAATTTTTATGATATTAGGCTTATGCAATAAACTTAGGTTTTAATAAGACAGTGTAAGTTATCACTAGGACATCTGCCTTTGTTTAAAGAATCTGGAGTAAGAATGTTCTAGACTGCAGGAGACTAATCTTAGAGGAATGTCAGAAAAATAAAAGCAAATTAGATGGACAAATTCAAGCATTATTTTCTTTCAGTAAAACTCAACATCTAAGCTCATTATTGCATGCTTTATGGCAAACATTTATTATGAGGAAGGAGAGATAAAATGCATTTGGAAGTTGTCACTGATCTCCAGATAGGACTCTTGCTGCAATTAAATGAAGCAGAGAGCTTGTCTGGCATGTGAAACAAAGTATTTTTCTAAATCCTGTGGACCATGCAGATGGTTGATGGCTTATCACAGGCAGACTGACACTTTTAGGTAGCAGTTTATTGTAGCATACAAGAAACGGTGACCTGTGATACAACCAAATGACTGCTAAAAAGGTATGAAAAGAGATTTCCACTCCCTACAGCACTACTAATGTACCTGAAATTTCTAAAGTGCATTTTAGTAGTTATGAAAGAGAGCAGTAGAGGCTGGTGCCCTCACTTCATCTCCCTCAGCTGCCAGTACGGAGAGGCATCCCCTGATTGCAAGCATCACTTGTAGTGGAAGCTCAAAGGATGTGCAAGATTACTTTATTTTCAATTTGATCTTGGCCCTCTCTGTGTGATCTGTGTCTCTTGGCTGAGATATAAATTTAGAGTGATTCAAGGGATAGGTTTTTTTTTTTTTTTTTTTGATATGTACTTCTGTAGATACTGACCTAGAAAGAGACTGACTTATTATATAGTTGCTATCTGATTTGCATACTGATTCTCAGGACTGAGGGCTTGAGCAACATTTGACTGGTGAGCTCCAGGAGATAGGTTTCACAGCCTACTATCAAAAGAGTAATCTTCTGATTTATAAAGGTATGTTTTCCTGGAAAAACCATTGTAAGTTAAAGTGATATTAGTCAATTTTTTTCCCGGAAAATGCCATAAAAGGGGATTCCTCCTGAAGTCCTGATATTCAACCTCTTGCATATAAGAAGACACTTTTAATGAGGGCATAAACTGGATCAATAAATAAATGTAATAGAATGATGCATCTATATAGCATATAGAAGATATATATATATATGTATGTGTATATATATACAATTTAAAAGAGTAAGCATTACTGTTCACATAACATTTGTTAAATATGACTTTTATAAATAATTATGTACCAAAAACATAGTTTCATAACTGGCAATGTTTCTGATTAGTTTCTCACCTAAGAGGGATAATTTGTCTCTCTAGTCATAATTACAATTTTATCAGTGATTTTAATAATACTGATTTCACAGATTGATTTTAGGTGTCACATAGCAGCTAGGAGTTAAGTAACATAAATCTGGGTCTGTATGAATTAAATAAGATTATTTTTTACCCATAATAAATTTTCAAGAAAGTTATTTTATGCCTTTTTTTTTTCCTCTTGAGAAATTGGTGCACAAACTTCTGGTTTGCAGCAGCTATTGTGTGTGTATTTGTTCATATGTGTGTTTCATATTGCAGCATTTAGTAGAGTATAACAGGTTTAAGCACATTGTTTTGCCTGTGAATAAAAAAATCTTTCAGTTTTCAAAGTTGCCATCCAATCAGCGCTGGAGCTATACCTGTCACCTTGGTGCTTTGCATTTGTTCTTAACCATTGTTTTCAAAAACAAATGTTCATGGCTTCACCTTGACTGCAGAATATTGTCCAAATTCCTTAACTACCCTGGAGAACACTTTTGAGTTGATCAGCAAGTTAATTATAGCAGTGAGCATTGGTATTGGCCCGTTTTGTTTTTTCAATGCTTTATAGATGCAATGGCCATTCTTATGTATTCATAAAAATTTTTGCCCCTTATCTTATGTCACATCTTATTTTAGGCATGTGTTGCTTAGAATTCTTGCAGGCATTCTACGAAAACTGCAATTAGTTGCCAAGAAAAGTATTGAATATGGTGGATTATGTCCCTTTGTTGAAAAGACCCTGGGTACATTATCCATTAAGTCTTCTAGAAACTGGAGAAACAAACTGTATTTTAGTCAGTTTTCCCAAACACATAACTATAAAATGCTTTCTTAAGTACCTATTAATCACAGACAAGAACTTAGGTGGATCTGATTGTAAGAAGCATTTTCCCAAGAGACTCCGATCCCTGAAATCATAGGTGGTACCGTTACCCTTCCCTCATCACCACAGACAGAATTACTCTCTCATTCCTCTGTTCTGGGGGGTGGGGAACTCATGTTTGTGCTTGCTACATGCTGGTACTGGTCTCTGAGCATGTGACTCTCTGAACTCCATGTGAAGTTCTGGCTCATTTAATCAATACTATGTTGTCTTCTTTCTGTCTTCCTATGTTGCTTAATAGAGAATATATGGTGGGTTGTTGATAATTTTTTTTTTTGTATTCCATCTCACTTGTTAGGGTAAGACATGTAGTTTTAAGAAGAAAAATATATTAAGACTTAATAAAATGAATGTTACCTCTCAAATGGTGTACGTTGGTGCCTATCCACATAATTTTTCTATTGATTATAACTTCTTTTTCGTTTTCCTGGGATCTCCATCAATATAATCCATCTCAGAGAATACAATCCATTTAATGAGTTTAAGAAGAAAACTATTATTCCTCAGGTTATTAAATGGTTTAGTAGGATTGAAGAAACTGATCCTAGATTGAGTTGTCAAGAGTGAATCACAAAGCCGTGACCTTGAGCCTGTTCTATGATAAGAAGTTACTGGCTTGAGAACTAATTCACATAGCCATGATCAGGACACATCCTCAATCTGGGAGATACAGCACTCAGGAAACCACAGTGATCAGAAAGCTACTTCTACCACTGCTGGGTCAGACCTGTACCAGGCTTATTCAGTCAGCCAGATCCAGCCTCCACTCAGCTCCAAAAATGATGACGGTGTATTGGAAGCTTAGCTGATGCTGTGGTAGAGAAATAAATAGGTAAATACCTTCTGGTGTGACTGTGTTTATACGGAGAAACGGAAGCACAGCTGTGCCTTGCTTTCCCTTCACACTCTTCTTTTTATCTGCAGGATGAATGGAACAGCCCTCAGTCACCATAGTGCTAGGGAGTGTGGGAAGTATCCTCTCCTCTTCCAGCAGAAAGCATGCAGAGAGAAGGTGGAATGGATCTTGGAGCCAGTGCAGAGGCTACCATATGAACTACAGTTCTCTCACAAATAGTCTCTCCTTGTTCAGACACTCCCTTTGCTTGGTCTTCTGCCCCACCTTTATCACCCTGCAGCTTATGCAGCTTAAATCAACAGTGAGGCTTCTATTCCCACCTACAGGAATTTCACACAATAAAGGAGGGAAACAGTTTGGCATATTATCTAATAGGCATGTGGCAGTTGAACTGACATGTCATGAAAGCATAGCATAATGAATATTAACAGTATTGGATTTACTTATTAACACTAATCAAATTATTTTCCTCAACACCTCTGTGTTGTGGATCTTAATCTTATTTTGCCAAGAACAAAACCCAGGCACGTTGAATAATTATTTATCAAAGTTCCTGCGTGCTACAAGTCTGAGACTTTCTTGTTCTTTTCATAATGCTGAAGTCAGAGATTGCTTACAAATGAAAGCAAACTGAACTCCATTGTCACACACTTAGCCAGGAAAATAAAAGTAGAGAGCTTAAATTATAGCACAGTGTGCAAAAGCCCATATTGCTATTTCTGTCAGGGGACCTGTTTTATGGTGAACGGCACAGTTTCAATGATGCAAGCGCATCAATTCCTACCTTATTGAAAGGTGATGCTACATTCCCTGAACCCCAGCATCCACTGCAGCTTCCAATTGCTTTAGTCTCTGAGGCTTCATATGGTTGGTTAATTTACACGCTCTGTCAAGTCGTACTAAAAAAATCACCTTCTCATTAGTTCAGCAAAAAAGAAATGTATATTATCTTCAAGCAGAATATTCCTTCACTTAAGTTCACTTGTGTTGTCCTTGCTTGTTAAATATCTATTCTATATGATACAAAATCCGATTAAGTGAAATGCAATCTGTCATGTTATGAATCATACCTCTGTGTGTTTCTGAATTATACTAAACACCATTAAAATGGATATTGAGCTGTGGATACTTAACTGCATTTTAATTCCCTTTGAATTGCCATTCGGGGGTCAGTTGAAAGAAAAACATAGAAGAAACAGCTTTTGAAACATCCAATCCATTTTCACAGATTTGGATATAGTTCCCTAGATACCAAGATCTGAAGATCATTTAGCAAGCCCAGTTATATATTTTCACTTTATTATATTTTACTTATTGACTCTATGCTCACAATATAGTGTCTGTTCCAGAAATATTATCACAAAATGTAACACAAATAAGCAGGCCCTTACTATGAACTTTGGGTGAGATTTAAGCACTTGGAGATACTTCTTTGAGAATTAAGTATAAAATATACAATGAGTACCCTTCTACTTTGTTAAAGTTCACTGTATTCATTCATAAATGAATGGATCTTAAAAAAAAAGAATTAAATATAACAAAGAAGATGGCGAAGGTAACCAGATAGGCTTCTTTTTCACCTCAGACCAAAGTGAAAGTAGCCAGGAAAAGTAGGGATGTGGTTTAGAGTGCCTGGTGTTATGGAGGGAGAGCTCTGTAATTAAACAAAATGGCTGAGACTCCACATAATATCTGCCATCCAAGGATCCGGAAAGGGAAGCTGGCAGGTTCTAGATCATGGAGAAATACATATTGAGGATTTTTCAAGAAACTCACAGGCATACCATTTCTTAACCCCTTATTGGGCATACATTATTTATAAAGAACTTCAATATCATAGACAGAGAATGCTATGGAGGTGTTGTTTATGTATAATACAAAGAATGAAGTTATCTCATACTTTAAATAGAAATAAAGGAATGCATCATTTCACAGAGTGTTCTCTTCCTGAAGTTTTTTATACACTTAAGACTTGTTTGGTCTTGTCAGAGCTTCCTTTATGAAATGACCAATTAATTCAGTTGCCTAATCTGTCTACTATTTAGAGATACACAAATATGATTGCATATTCATTATAGTTTGAGTGGAGACTAGGGTTGGGAAGATGTATCTTGTCTGTACAGCAACTACAGATTTTCTTTCCAAATCCCTCCAAGATCAGTGTGGTTTCATTCCATTTCATCACTTAGTAGACCCTGAGTTATCACTAAAGTCAGTATTACACTTACTCTGTTATTCAAATTATTCAAAATACTTGGGAATTTCTAGAACAGTGGTCCTCAAATTGCAGAGTAAATTTTGAGTTCAGGAATCTGTATTTTAACAAGTACCCTGACAGATTACAGTGCAGGTGATTTCACAGATTTGCATTTTGACTTCTGTTTCTTTAGAAGCAAAATGAATGGCCACAATAAACAAAACAAAATAAAATATAACAAAGTAGATGGCTGGGGAAAACCACCATGTTTGTTTAAGTAATTTCAGCATCCAATGAGTCATTACAAAATAAACTAGGAAACTATGTATGGTGCCCCCTAGAGTAAGTCTGGGCAAAGAGTGGACTTCCTGTAATAGCACACAATGAAAATTTCCAAAGTACACCTTAATTGTAACCAAAATTTCTATTATTTTCCTGTTTATCTTTCACAAGGATTCAAGTGTTTTCTGTATACTAGGGCACAGGATATTGCCTTGTAACTCTAGCTTCTGCAGCCCAAAATTTGCTATCATACAGCGTGTAGCAAAATACCTAGACTACCTGGCAAAGTTATGGCTTTCACTGTTTTCCATAACTAGCATCGTTTCAATATTAAAATCTTGAGGCAGCAAAGGTATTCATTTTAATTGTCAGATTAATCACTGGCCTCAGCACATGGCCTCTTCCATCAGAACTGTCAACCTCCACACTGTTCATTTCTTGTGATCAGGCCCAGAAAATGATTAATGTTCACAACAAAAAAATTAAATCCATTTTTAAAGCTACTACTGTCATTGCACAGAAAAAAAAATCTGTTAGTACATGCACTGTGTTTAAGAAATGGGTGATTCTGCAAGTAAATTGTCCTACTGAAGAGAATTTGAAGAAATTAATCTCTGACATGCTGTAACAATGCCACCTAATTCCATAATATTAAGAGATCTGTTTTATAATTTCAAATTAAAGCTTTTACTCATTTTCTTTAGGCAGAGGGAAAAATCATTAGTGTGTATATAAATTTAATCTTTCATCACTATAAATATTAACTTTCAAAATGCATTCAATACTTTGTGTGATGTAAGTGAACTTTGTAAAGTATAATTTTTAGCGAATTTTGGGTCCTCTTTCTCTTTCTTACAAAACATTGGCATGCTGATGTAGGGAATGAATCACTAAATCACATAATCTGGGTCACATCATGGGCCCCCTGGATATGCACTAGACATTGAGTGATACTAGCTCAGTATTACTTGATGGCTCTCCAGTAATTGTTTTCATTTAAAACAACAATTAAAGAATTAGAATGGGATGCACAGTGGCATCTGCATAGACATTGACACATATAGCCACCTACATGGAAGAGTGAGCTCACAGTATGGGCATGAGAGTAGGGATGTGCAAGGGGGTATGAGCATTGAATTATTAAATTGCGCATTAAAACTGTTAGAGTCAACTAGGATTTTTTCATTGTTAGCTTTTAACATTTATAATTAAAATACCTGCTAAAAACTGCTGAGAGAGGAGAAATACGCGAGCAGTAAATGTTAGCATCTTGTGTTGAGATGCTATGAGGCTTGTTCTCTCTACTTCTCTAGGAAGACAGTAAAAAAAGAGAGAATTTGGTACCTTCATATGGAAAAAGTAGCAAAGGTGTTAAAGTTAATATTAAGCTGAGCTTATTCGAGGTGTATCAATGAATACTGTATCTGTATGCCCCTGATAAGAAGTAAAGAATATTTTTGGATACCTAGAGAATTTAATTATGGAAGACAGCAAGGATAAAAAAGGATGTGTTGTGATCTCAAATACTGATTGGAGAATTAAGTGAAAAAATTTCATCCTATAATTCAGAACATGACTGCAATGACTGAATATTTGGCTAAACCAGTAGCTGTTTAAAAATTAAACAGATTGCTCATTATGTTTGTATGAAGAGTGTGTGAGTCTCCATCAGGGATCCTGGAGAGGCCATTCCTGCTTTGCATGGCAGAATAGTAAAAGTGGATTGGAAATTGTTCAGTTCTAATGTTCAATGATTGTGAGAATGTATTGAATTTGCCAGTGTTATGTTGAATGGATTTCTTTTTCTGTCTGACCTATAAGTTTAAAAAATAATTTTTTCTTCCCTTTTAGATCGTACTGATTTAATTGAAGTGGTCATTATGTTTGCCTTTTACTGGGATGAGAGGTCCATACCAGTCACTCTGCCTCTAGCTTTTTTGTTTTTTTTTGTTTGTTTGTTTGTTTGGTTGGTTGGTTGGTTGGTTTTTTTAGATTTATTGTATTTATTTGAAAGAGTTACAGAGCGAGGTAGAGCCAGAGAGAGGTGAGTCTTCTATCCACAGGTTCACTCCCCAAATGACCACAAAGGCCTGAGCTGAGCCAATCAGGAGCCAGAAGCTTCCCGCTGGGTCTCCCACATGGGTGTAGGGGCCCAGGGACCTGGGCCATTTTCCACTGCCCTCCCAGGCTGCGGCAGAGCTGCATCGGAAGTGAAGCAGCCAGGACCTGAACCAGCACCCATACGGGATGCCGATGCTGCAGGCCAGGACTTTACCCCCAGCACCACAGCGCCGGCCCCCTGCCTCTAGGTTTTTCCCAGTCCACATCTCCTTGAAAGTTGTCAATGTCTCCCCATCTGTTGCAAAGGGAAATATTAAGGCCTTAGCATGGTACTCAAGGAGCTGATGCTGCTTTGCTTTTTAGTCTCATCTATTAGCATATTGCTTCTTAAATGGGGAGTTAGGGACTGAATTTTATCCCTTCCTACAAATTATTCTGTCAAAAAGTGAACTCCTAAAATGTCAGTATGTGGAGATAAGGCTTTCTAAAGAAGTAATTAAGGTTAAATTCAGTCCTTAATCATGATGTGGTTCTAGTCCATTATGACCAGTGCTATTATAAGAAGATTAAGGGACATTAAGATTGCCCGTCTGAGAGAGAAGGCTCTAGGAGGACACAGTATGCGGGCAAGGGGAGACTTCCTGGGGGCAACCAAACCTGCCAACAACTTTTGGACTGTCAGCCTTGAGATTGTGAAAATCCTAGAATTCTGAGAAGAGAAAAATGGCTGTTGTTTAAACCATTCTGTGGCATTTTGTTTTGGAAATCCTAGCCCACTTCTCTAAGGGGCCTATATAATATCCTCCATGGTGTCTGGAGGTGCCAATGACATCTAGTGGGTAGAGGCCAGAGATACAGCTAAACATCCTGCAATGCCCAGGGCTGCCTCACATGCTTATTGTGCTTATAATGGCTCTCTTTTCTCAACGTGTTCTGCTCTGTGCTGAATTAAACATTGAATGGGTGTTCCAATCTCAATGGAAACTTTTTCACCAGCTCAAAGGAACTGCTTGTTTGGCACTTCCACCTTCTTTGCTGCTGTGTATTCTTAGAAAGATAGATGTATTTATAATGATATTATAATATCATTATAATATATTATATATATATAATATATTTCTCTATTGGTGTGATTTCAGTACTTTATTTTTACTGAGATTTCATTTGTGGCCTAATGTATGGCCTGTTCTAGAGAATGTTTCATGTGCTGATGAGAAGAATGTATATTCTGTAGATGCTGGGTGAAATCTTCTGCAAATGTCTTTAAGTCCATTGGATCAATTGTATGGCTCAATCCCAATATATGTTTGCTGATTTTTCTGTCTAGATGATGTGTGCATTGGTGACCATGGGGTATTTAAGTTCCCAATTACTATTGCATTGGAGTCTATCTCCTCTCCCTTCAGGTGTAATATTTGCTGTAGTCTTGTGGTACATATGTTTGCACATCTGCTTATTATATTTCTTGTTGAATCAATCATTTTATCAATGTATAATATTCTTTGTCTCTTTTTTATGGTTTTTATTTAAAGTCTACTTTATCTCAGTTTAGCTATATATGCTTATTTTTGTTCTCCATATATCTGGTGTATCTTTTTCCAGCCCTTCATTTTCAGTCTATATTTATCTTTGTGAAGTGAGTTTCTTGTAGGCAGCATATAGTGGCATCATGGTTTTTTATCCATTTAGCCAATCTAAGTCTTTTGTCTGGGAAATTTAATCTATTTACATCAAGGTTAAGACTGATAGATAAAGACTAACACCCGTCATGTTGTTGATTAGCTAATGATTGTAATTGCTCTGTTAGTGAATTTGGTGGTGTTATGCATTTTCATGATATTTACCTCTAATGTAGGACTCCCTTCAGAATTTTTCATAATGTTGATATTGATGGATTCTCTCAGCTTTTGCTTATCTGGGAAATATGTTATTTTTCCTTCACTTCTAAAGGACAGCTTCACTGGATGTAATATTCTTGGTTGGAAGTTTTGACCTTTTATGACCTTGAACATATCATCCCACTCTCAGGGCCTGTAGGGTTTCTGCTGAGAAAGTCTGTTGTTAGTCTAATTGGTTTTTATGTATAAGTAACTTAACACTTTTCTCATACTATCTTTAGAATTCTTGCCTTGTCTTTAGCTTAAAACAATTTGACTACAATATGCCTTGGAGATCATTTTTGGTTGAGTCTGCTTATGGCCCTTTGAGCTTCCTGTGTCTGGATATCCAGATTCTTTCAAGACTTGAATGGGTTTTAATGATTATTTCATTTAACAGTTTCTCCATAGGTTTTTCCTTTTCTTCCATTTCAGATGTCCCTATAATACATATATTTGGTCTACTAATATCACATATTTCATGTATACTTTCTTTATACTTTTTTATACATTTCTTTTCATTTTTGCCTGATTGGGTTATTTCAAAAGTCTTGTCCTCCAGATCGAAATTCTTTCCTCTACTTGATCTGTTGTGCTGTTAAAGCACTGAATTATATTTTTATGTTGTTGCTTGAACTCTGTCTCCAAAATTTGTTTCTTTTTAATGATATCTATCTCCTTAGTGAATTTTTCATCCATGTCACTTTCTTTAATCTGTCTGTATTCTCTTGCATCATACTGAGTTTCCTAACAATCATTATTTTGAATTCTATTTTTTATATTTTGTAGATTTTCTTCAGATCAGATTCTATTTCTGGAGAATTATTGTGTTCTTTTGGAGGTGCATGCTCCCTTGCTTCTTCATGTTTCCTGTGTCCCTACCTTAATGTCTGCACAACTGATATAATAATCCCTTCTTTATGTAGTAGGTTTTATTGGAAAAGAGTTAATTGTTCAGAGGAATGCGGGGTATCACTTGGCTTCTTGCCTTTCCTTTGGTTCTTTGTGAATCCAAAAGTGTAACCCCTGAGTGATTGCTTTTGCTTTAATTAACTTCAGCTGTGTCTGAAAGTATGTATCCATGAACTGTTAAACCTTCTATCTCTTATTTCTAAAGGAATGCATGCAGTTTTACTTAGTATTTTACCAATTTTCCTGAACTCAATGACTATTTTGCCCTATTGTTTAAAAGCAAAAATATCTATTCTGATTAAGTGGGCTCAGAAGCCTAGAAATTTTTAACATGAGAATTTTATTGCACAGAGATTAAGAATGAAAAATATTGATAGGCCATCTCCCATCTAGTGCTCATGAATGATTTTTACATAAAATAATTAAAAAATCATAGAAGTCTAATGTTGGTTTCTTAAAGATAATCCATTCTAGCCTCATGTTTTATAAAATATCCTAATCCTCAGATGGTTCGGTGATTGCTGTTACTAAACTATGAAGTGTGATCCCCAAGCAAACAGCATTATGATTGCTGCCTCTTGATTTCTCCAAGAATTTTTTTCATCTAGATATTGAAAAATTTTATTCTCTTATATGTGTAAAGTATAAATTATCATAAAATTGTTTAAAATTCACCAACTCTAAATATGTTATTGTCAGGAATGCCTGTCAAGAACTCTAGTAGCAGTTCTACTGAATTAAACAAGAGTAGTTTACTTTCATTATAATCTCTAAATAATAAATGTATTTGCATTTGTGTCTTTTAATGTGTTCTTTCTGGAATAGAGTCAATACGGTTTAGTTTAAATATTGATGCCCTAACAAGAAATGTAAGCTGTGTTTCTGGCAGAAATATGTTGCCTTCATTACCTTTCATTTATATATAGTATTATATTAAATAATCTTCCAAATGAAAATGGATGTATCTTAGATTTTCTTATTTACTCCCTAAATCGGTTAGGAAACATTTAAATGTGAATAACAGATTAATCACATGAGTTTAAACACAGAAGAGTTTATTTTATTATCTTAAAAAAATGCTAGAACTAAGCAACCTGAACTGACAAAAGCAACAGGCTTCTTATATTATACTGTGATGTTCCCAGTTTTGGCTTTCATCCTCGGAGTCAAAGATGAACTAGACCTGCAACTATGACAGCATGGTTTTGAACAGGAAATAGGAAGGGAAGGAGGGCAAAAGGGATGTGTACCAGATATCTCCCCCTCTTCTCATGAGCTTTCCCATGAGCACTACAAATAACGTCTCAGGAGTCAGCCACTCCTTATGTGGCAGGAGGCGGGAAGATGAAGCCTCTGCACAGGAGATATGATTGATCATCAAGAGGAACTCTTGGACTTTCTTGCTAAAAAAAAAAAAATACATTTAAT
Organism: Oryctolagus cuniculus; assembly: GCF_051225735.1. Lineage (NCBI taxonomy): Eukaryota > Metazoa > Chordata > Mammalia > Lagomorpha > Leporidae > Oryctolagus > Oryctolagus cuniculus. The sequence goes on along the minus strand of NC_142874.1, from coordinate 102,283,977 downwards.
TTTCAACCCATAGACTGCCAGCCTATGCTTTATTATTTTTGCTTACTTTTGAATTTTTCCCCCTTTGGTTGAAGAGATATGTTTATAATTTCTAACTGGAAATTTTTAAGGTATCTTACTCTTTTGTTACATATTCACTTCAGCATGTAATACTGAAAACGTGTGGCATTTGCCTTAAGAAAATAGGTGGAGGGAAATGAAAATATATGTATTTCATGAGTAAAAAATCCATTTAATTACTGAGAGTATTCTGGGGCAGCATCTTTGTGCATAATCAGAGCATATAATTAAAAAATGATTGTTTGCATCTATTCAAAGACTAACACACAGTTTGGAAACAGATTATCAATGGAGGCACAGTAGTAAAAGTCTTCAGTGTGTGGTTTGGACTATTGGTCCAATTTGTATTTTTCCATTGTTAATCATTATTTTCTTTTTGTTTTTAGAAATTTAGTTTGTTCAACTAAGAATAGATATTAGCAATTAACTCAATACCATTAAAATCTGTTTTCACATGGAACATGTAGATCTTTACCCATGTGAAAATTTAGAGTCACCTAGGAAATCTTCAGGCTCCTTTCCAAATAATCTATTTTGTCACAGGTATTTTGTCTGGTGTTTGTACATTTCAAAAGAAAAGAAGCCTTCATTTTTCTTGTATGATTTTGATTTTATAAAGAATACAATTTTAAATCTTTAAAATCATGAGAACTAAAAGAGAAAGGGATGACAGAGACAGTGTTTTGAATGAGGTAGAAATTCCTACATTCTAAAGGGCCTTTTCCTGGGACTGAGCCTTAGGTTTCAGACCTCTTTGAAGAAAGGGTGACTCTGGGCTTCTTCACAGAAGTAGCACTGGCCAGATGTATGGCTGTTCCATGGCGAATCTCTCCCTTCAAGGCGCTGAATAGTCTACGTGCACTTTTGCTCCTGCAGTTTAGCTGTTCATGCCTGATAATAGAAAGCTAAAAGGATTAAACTTTCTTTTTATGCCTTCCTATATTATAGTGTGTCCACCCATCCAAATATTTCATTTAACATTACTCTTTTTCTGTGGCATTGTACTTACTTGCAAGGACCTGTGTTTCGTCTACATTCGCATAAATAAGTGGGACAAAAATCTTATATTAGAACTGTTAAAAAATCTAGTAAATTATATATTATCACATATTCCCATTGAATATAAATTATTAAATGAAGTGATCGGATTTACCCATTTGGAATCAATATTGATATAAGTTTATACAGATATTTCCACTTAGTTTTAAATTAATAAGAAATTGCAATATTTGAAGTGATTGAGATAAGCATTAAATTTGCAATATGACATTATTTGTGAAATAACTGACATGATTGAATTCTTTCTATATTATAATTTGTTAAATACACAGTTGCTTTTCTATGCTTATATTTACACATTATATAAAGAAATTATTCATATACATTTTACAATTAACAATGGGAATATTGTTTTTCAAACAGAGATTATAGTTTTATCAGTAATATTCCAGACGGTAGTTTTTGAGAGATTATATATATTTTACATATTAACCTCAGTACTTCTTACATATTTTAATACATATTTTACAAAAGATTGTGAAGTTAATTAAGCTATACAACTAAGTTATTTACATTTTCTAGTATATAATTTATACTTCAAAAATTGAAGCATATATACTTATATATACATGCATATATAAATAATAGTTTATTGGATAGTTTGTTTTTCTCTATTATAAAATTTTTCTCTATTATGCAAATTTTGTCTAGACTCTCTCAAATTACCATTGATCCAAAGGCAATGGAAAAATAGCAAACCAAGTGCCAAATATGATCCTTCTGGAAGGGTTTTTCCCTGAAGAAGTATTTTCTTAAGGAGTTTCTATTTTTAATCCTTGGTGTCTAATATAGTATCTACATTTTAATAGAGCCTTCAACTGTTTGCTGATTGAAAGAATGACAGGTTCATCAGAAACAGCAAAAGTGCATTTTTCATTGCTGTTTCTTTGTTGATTTATAAATGCATCATATTCAAACAGGGTTGTGATATTCAAGTTCCTTATAGCAACACCATTAATGTCTAAGCCTGTTTTGTTATTTTTAGCAAGCTTTTTGCAGAAATTTGGAGTTTATTGACACTTTATAAACTCTCCTAATTTTTAAGCCATTATTTTTGAAATAATACCTTTATAAATGTTTATTCTCTTGAGGCCTTCATATATCATAATTTTAAACCAGAAGAGGCTTTTCCTTGAATGAAAATTTGACAAGACCAGGACTGTGGAAAATATATATCTGTCTTTGTTTATCTATATTTATATAGATTTTCACTTTGCCATCTGAAAATTGAAAATAAACCTCACCAATATCCCTTAGTAAATCTCATCTGTGTTGCAAGAAACCCCCTAAAATTTTACTCAAAGTTTACTTTCTCTGTGATCAGTTTGAAGAACTTTAATTACTAGATTTTCAAGCCTATGTAATTAAATAATGTGATGGTGAGGTAGACCTGGAAGTATATTACTGATAATGAAAATCGTAGTTGAAAACCGCACAGAGCAGAGTTTGTGATCTATGATAGATGGAAAAAGGAGAAATGACAAAGAAAGTTGAAGACGTTGAGAGTTCACAATAGAACTGCTCAAAAATGGGGAGGTTGTTTGATCAAGACTGAGGTTTTTCATCTTCTAGAAGCATATGAAATACTGTTCCGGGGAGTGAAAGAAGGTGGGGCTGCTGACAGTTTCATAGGAGTACTTAACAACAGCAGGCTAGAACCAATGCCTGATTTCCAAGATTATTGTAAGAATAAAATGAGATGATTTTTTTCAAAGTATATTCAAAGCTGAGTTATACAAATGTTTCAAGTTTTGCTATTAATATAATATTTTTATTTTATTGGTGAAATTTTTATTCCTGTTAACATATTATTAATATTTTAATTATAATGATACCTTGATTTCATGTAAAAGTAGCTTGGGCTATGCTCAAGTTTTAAAATTATAGTTTATACATATAAATTCCAATTATTTTACTGAAGTTTTGAATACTTCCAAAGAAAGTGCTATGAAAACACAATTCAGGATAACTGCATATTCAGTTTTCAGAAGTTTCTTTTATGGAATTGCGATTGAGTAAGAAAGTATTATTTTGACCTACAAAAAACAGTTTTACATGATGCATTCTTACAGATGCAATCTTACAGTTTGCATTTGTTGAACTATGTATTCCAAAATGCTAATAAGTAAAAAAAATAGGTCACTGTACTGATTCCTTATTAGATATTATGTATAAATCTGAAAACAATAACCTACTGAGTTAAAGTCCAGTGAATGAAAGTATCTAAATTGTTGTATTGCATCAATTCAAAGATCAGGAATATCAAATAACTTAAATGTATGTTTTTATTCAGATATGTTAACCTACTGTGCCACAGCGCCGGCCCTAAATGTATGTTTTTATTCAGATGTGTTATTCACCTTTTATATTTCTTTACTTCTTCCCTAGTCATTAGTTTAAAAATAAATCTACAGCTTTCAGTTTGCTTCCTCATGCTGTTTTTTTTTTTTTATTTTTTTTTTTGTCAGCATTACATCAATGTTTTTCCTTTGAAGTGTTTCTAAGTATTGACAAGTCTGTGACCATCGCTCTTGGGGATGACTTTACCTAATGTTGTTTTGTGTTATGATGATATTGCATTTGTACCTCAGTGTTGTATTTCAACAAGTTGAAGTTAATTTTGTGTATGTAGATAACAATACGTTTCAAAGTCATTTCCTATTTTATCTTTCAGCTGTATAAAATGTAAATGTGCAATCTAAAACTTTTTTAAAGCCTAGTTCCTGATATGTTATCTTTAAAGGAATGTGCATGAACGAATATTTTCTCAAAGACTGAGGTTTTTTGTAATATCTGATTAGGATTTTTTTTAACATTATGTGGGTAGCTAATTTTTTTATTTAAAAAATTTACTGTATTTTCATATGTGCTGTTTTTTCTAGTCATCCAAGTGAAATAAATTCATGATTGTATCCTTTTGTTCTTAGATACTCTGATAAAATAAATTATAAAAACTTTGAGGTTAACAATTAAATTTTTACATATTATACTTGTACCATATTTATCATAAGACAATGTAGAATCAGGGAATAATTTGAAATTTCATGGAAAGTCATTCTTGACTGTAGTGTTTGTTAGGTTTTATGTACTTTAAAATGAATTCTTTATGTGGGCAGCTGCAAATTTTGTCTAGACTCTCTCAAATTACCATTGATCCAAAGGCAATGGAAAAATAGCAAACCAAGTGCCAAATATGATCCTTCTGGAAGGATTTTTCCCTGAAGAAGTATTTTTCTCCCTTCCAGGGTGGCAATAAAGATTTTGATCAGGTGGTCTGAGCTGTGTCATCTTTTTTTCAAGATAGTTTAAAAGTCATTTGCTTTGCTATCAGAGTGAATTATGTGGCATTAACTACTGCAGTAGCACCATTAAACACTATAACATCAGTCTTTTTAGGATGTGGAAAGGTCAGTGTCCAAAGGCCATTTTTTAATTCCCACTTTAATTTCAACTCGAAGGCAGTTTTCATGGTGCACTCTTTTTTTTTTCTATAACTGAACCAATCCACCAATAAAATAAACATCACCTAGTAGACCCGTGCGCAGCTAGCCAAAATATAAACACAATAGTGATTGTCTTTTTAAAAGTAAATTTCTATATATATCTTTCATAAAAGCAAATCTTTATTAAGATAAGATCATTTTCAAAATGGGTCATGTAGCAATCCATAGTCATAAATATCTGTATTTGATTCTCCTTCGTTACATGAATAGCAGTGTTAATTACCATCCAGCCACTAAAATGTAGCCACAATATTAAAATATCCTAGAATTCCTTCAATTTAAAACTAGTAATATTATCACCCTCTAGTCTGTTGTTTATAATGGTTCCTAATCATTCTAGTGTGTAATTTCAGGCATAAAATTATATTGTTTTTATATTTCCTTATAGGAATTACAACTTTTTTTTTGCTAAGATACATTTTGAGGGAATTGAAAGGAAAAAAAATAGAAGACATTAATTTTAGTTCTAAATCAGTATTCTAACTAAAAATAACATTTTCTGCTTGAGTGCTATCTTTAAAGCTAGACTACATTTAAAGGTAACCCTGAAGAATTGATCTTGATCCTTCCTATAGTTCTTTGATCAGTTAAAGAAACTATGTCACAAAAGAGATATTCCTGGTGTTTTGTTATTTTCAGGATATGTGTGTCTGAGCTTTTCAAATTCTTTTTTCCCCTCATGTTTCATATAATCCTCTTGCTGATTTTTTAAAAAACTGCTGTCAACCCTGAAGTAAAAGAAAAGACAAGAAACAGTATTTAACACAGATTTGTGAGTACCTTTTGTGCATCTTAGCTTTTTTAAAAAGGCTGTTTCTAAAACTGGAAATTGTAAATTGACATTTCAATACCTGATCATAGAGGCATTTCTTGTTTTGAAAATGACAGGGTTGGAACATATGATTTAGTGTAACATTAGAAATGTCAGAACTAAGATATTTAACTAAACAAATGTAGAAGTGTTTAAAAAAATGAGGATGCCTACAGAATCTAAGAAGCTAAAAAAATACTTCATAAACCAGGTTAATCTCTTCACTGTACTTAAATTTTTCCTATCTCTGGAACTCATGTCTTTTTTTTTTTCTGAGCTTATAACTCACTATTAAAAAAGACATTATTTAAGGATTTTAATGTTTTTAAAAGGTGGTTACTTCATGGTATTAAGCAATCATTATTACATGCCCTTATGAGGTTGGAGATTCTCATATATTTTTAGCCTTAAAATAGATCATAGTTAAACAATCTTAGTAAATGGAAGAAGAAGTTCACATCTTTCACACTGGATTTAACCACAAACTTAATTAAATAGATCTTCATCAGACAGCTAATTTAAAGATAATAAATGCAGATCTTTCAAATTAGGGGCAGACATGTCATTGGAATCAATAACAATCTGTGACAGAAGATGAAATACCCGCGGAAGAACTCGCGCCTTTGGGCACTGCCTATTCTGAGCATCAGTGTGTTTGTTAAATCCTAGTGTTTTCTCTAACAAGTGAAATTGCTATTATTAATACCACATCTGGATAAGAATTTCTCTAGGGAACATACCAAATTGTGGTTTATTTGTTTATTTAAAATGCATTTGCTGAACCCTTACTGTCTCAGATATTGTCCTAAGTTACTTCCATCAACACAAAAAGACACAGAGCCGAAATATTATGAAGCATATATTCTAGCTGTTAGAATCTACCTATCCAAAACAAATGTTAAAAAGATATAAGGGGGTTGGTGGTTTACCTGGTGGTTAAGATGACCATGTCTGATATGAGAGTACCTGGGTTTGATACCTGGTTCTGGCTCTCGACTTATAAATGTGTCCTAATAGATATACAGGGAGGGAGGCCGTAGTAATGGCTCAAGTAAGTGGGTACTTGCCAAGCATATGAGAGATCTCTATTTATTGTCTGGTTCCCATCGATGATCTAAGTCCAGTTCTTGCTCTTGAGGGTATTTGAGAAGTGAAACAGCAAATGGAAACTTCCTGCCTTTCTGCCTCTGAATAAATAAAATAGAATAGTGCTTTTTTCATTTTTTAAAATATTTTTTTTTACTTTTTTTAACTTTAATTTAATGAATATAAATTTCCAAAGTACAGCTTATGGATTACAGTGGCTCCCCCCCCCATTTTTTCCCTCCCACCCGCAACCCTCCCCTTTCCCACTCCTTCTCCCATCCCATTTCTCATCAAGATTCATTTTCAATTCTCTTAATATACAGAAGATCAATTTAGTATATACTAAGTAAAGATTTCAACAGTTTGCTCCCACACAGAAACATAAAGTGCAAAATACTGTTTCAGTACTAGTTATAGCATTAATTCACATTGAACAACACATTAAGGACAGAGATCCTACATGAGGATAAGTGCACAGTGACTCCTGTTTTTGACTTAACAAATTGACATTCATGTTTGTAGCGTCAGTAATCACCCTAGGCTCTTGTCATGAGTTGCCAAGGCTATGGAGGCCTTTTGAGTTTGCCGATTCTGATCATATTTAGACAGGGTCATAGTCAAAGTGGAAGTTATCTCCTCCCTTCAGAAAGGTACCTCCTTCTTTGATGACCATTCTTTCCACTGGGATCTCACTCACAGAGATCTTTCATATAGGTTGGTTTGTTTTGTTTTGTTTTGTTTGTTTTTGTTTTTTGCCAGAGTATCTTGGCTTTCCATGCCTAAAATACTTTCATGGGCTCTTCAGGCAGATCTGAATGCCTTAAGGGCTGATTCAGAGGCCAGAGTGCTGTTTAGGACATCTGCCATTCTATGAGTCTGCTGTGTATCCCACTTCCCATGTTGGATTGTTCTCTCCCTTTTTTATTCTATCAGTTAGTATTAGCAGACACTAGTCTTGTTTATGTGATCCCTTTGACTCTTAGTCCTATCATTATGATCAATTGTGAACAGAAATTGATCACTTGAACTGGTGAGATGGCATTGGTACATGCCACCTTGATGGGATTGAATTGGAATCCCCTGGTATGTTTCTAACTCTACCATTTGGGGCTAGTCTGATGGAGCATGTCCCAAATTGTACATCTCCTCCCTCTCTTATTCCCACTCTTATGTTTAACAGGGATCACTTTTCAGTTAAGTTTCAACACTTAAGAATAATTGTGTATTAATTACAGAGTTCAACCAATAGTATTAAGTAGAACAAAAAAAATACTAAAAGGGATAAAGTATTAATTTGTTCATCAACAGTCAGGGCAAGGGCTGATCAAGTCACCGTTTCTCATACTGTCCATTTCACTACAACAGGTTTCCTTTTTGGTGTTCAGTCAGTTGTCACCAATCAGGGAGAACATATGATATTTGTCCCTTTGGGACTGGCTTATTTCACTCAGCATGATGTTTTCCAGATTCCTCCTTTTGTTGTAAATGACTGGATTTAATTGTTTTTTTTTTCTTTTTTACTGCTGTATAGTATTCTATAGAATGCATATCCCATAGTTTCTTTATCCAGTCTATTGTTGATGGTCATTTAGGTTGGTTCCAGGTCTTGGCTATTGTGAATTGAGCTGCAATAAACATTAAGGTGCATACCGCTATTTTGTTTGCCAATTTAATTTCCTTTGGGTAAATTCCATGGAGTGGTATTGCTGGGTTGAATGGTAGGGTTATATTCAGGTTTCTGAGGAATCTCCAGACTTCCATAGTGGCTTAACCAGTTTGCATTCCCACCAACAGTGGGTAAGTGTCCCTTTTTCCCCACATCCTTGCCAGCATCTATTGTTGGTAGATTTCTGTATGTGAGCCATTCTAACTGGGGTGAGGTGAAACCTCATTGTGGTTTTTCTTTGCATTTCCCTGATTGCTAGTGATCTTGAACATTTTTTCATGTGCCTGTTGGCCATTTGGATTTCCTCTTTTGAAAAATGTCTATTGAAGTCCTTGGCCCATCTCTTAAGTGGGTTGTTGGTTTTGTTTTTGTGGAGTTTCTTGATCTCTTTGTAGATTCTGGTTATTAATCCTTTATCTGTAGCATAGTTTGCAAATATTTTTTCCCATTCTGTCGGTTGTCTCTTCACTCTCCTGACTGTTTCTTTTGCAGTACAGAAACTTCTCAGTTTGATGCAATCCCAAATGTTAATTTTGGCTTTGACTGCCTGTGCTTCTGGGGTCTTTTCCAAGAAGTCTTTGCTGGTACCTATATCTTGCAGGGTTTCTCCAATGTTCATGTTTCATGGTGTTGGGTCGTAGATTTAGGTCTTTAATCCATGTTGAATGGATTTTTGTGTAAGATGTAAGGTAGGGGTCTTGCTTCATGCTTCTGCACATGGAAATCCAGTTTTCCCAGCACCATTTATTGAATAGACTGTCCTTACTCCAGGGATTTTAGATCCTTGATCAAATATAAGTTGGCTGTAGATGTTTGGGTTGATTTTTGGTATTCCTGTTCTGTTCCATTGGTCTATCCATCTGTTTCTGTACCAGTACCATGCTGTTTTGATTACAACTGCCCTGTAATATGTCCTGAAATCTGGTATTGTGATGCCTCCTCCGGCTTTGTTTTTGTTGTACAAGATTGCTTTAGATATTCAAGGTCTCCTTTGTCTCCATATGAATTTCAGCATCATTTTTTCCAGATCTGAGAAGAATGTCTTTGATATTTTGATTGGTATCGCATTGAATCTATAAACTGCTTTTTGGAGAATGGACATTTTGATGATATTGATTCTTCCAATCCATGAGCATGGAAGATTTTTCCATTTTTTGGTATCCTCTTGTATTTTTTCCTTAAGATTTTGTAATTCTCATCATAGAGATCTTAAAGTCCTTGGTTAATGTTAAAGGTGTAAATTATGTTAGAAAATGATCGTTGCCATGGTGTGGAAAGTAAAGAGTAGAACAACAGAGAATAAAGAGTAAATGGTTTTGGCAGTTCTGAGAATGAAAGAGTTGAAGAACGCTTGGTAAGGAAGCTGGGCTAGACTTCTTGCAGAAGGTTACATCTTAGCATAGGAGGCAGCGAGGAGTGACCCATGCAGACAGCTGAAGTAAGGGAATTTCGGAATAAGAAACAACCCAAGGCCCAGCCATGCCAAAGGGTGAAATCCTCAGAGATCATGGTAGGCTCAGTAAGGGGAACTCATATGAGGTATCCAGTTACTGAAGGTTTTCTCATTAACTCTGAGGGCTTTAGAGTTTACTGGGAGAGAAATGGGGAGCCACCCCAGGGTGTTGATCAGAAAAGTGCATACTGCTTACATTTTAGATGACGGCTTTGCCACTTCAGAGAATGGAGAGTGGGGGGAGCATCCACCTGTGAGTAGAGTTAAGGCATCCCACTCTCCTGGCAGAGATAGCGGTGCTGCCCATGGTGATAGTAGTGTTATTTTTCTTCTAAGTTTTTAATAATTTGTTTGAAAATTTATTTACCATCATGATCTTAACTTTCCTTTTCATAATTAAAAGTCATATTTTTCATCTTTTCAAATGTTTAGTGGACATTTATATATACACACACACACATATATATATCGTCAACTATCTATTTGAAATAGTTATTTCTGTCTTGAAATATCTGTTTTGAAATTTAGCATTTTTTCTCTCCTGGGTTGTTCATCTTTTTATTTGACTGTTTTAGTATTTTCAAAAATCATTTAAAATTAATCCTTTGTCAGTTACATGTGTTTCAAATAGCTTCTCCCAGTTACTGGATTCTCTTTCATTTATTCTCGTATGAGGAACAGAATTATTTATTAACATGCTTTACCCATTCTTAATTAAGTGTGTATTGTCAGTAAAAATTCACATTTTTCTTTTAATTTTATAATATCTTTATTAGGCCCTCATTCCCTCATTCTTATAAGAGGATATTGGAGAAGCAATTCCAAACTTACAGCTATTTTAACCCAACACTTCAAAGTTACTATTTCAGTGTCTTCCAGCTTCTGTTGAAGGTATTACAAAGTATAGGCTTCGACCAGTTGCACGCCTTTTCCAAGTCTCCTGTCCATCCTATCCTTCCCCTCACACTTGCTATTAAAATATATTCTATACCTTAATTGTTTCTCAGCTACACTACAATGTGTAAGTATTTGCAATTTAAAATTTTTTTTTGCTGTGAACTCAGATTTGTCAGAGGTTAATCTGAGGGAATGCCATAAGGGATTATTTTGGCCAGAGATGTTTTATGTTTTCCTGTGTTGGAAGCCGCATTGAGCTATCTGTTTTGCCAGAGTTCCTGCTTAATGCAGAAGACTCACTTGTGATTCCTCGACTTCCAGTGACACCCAGGCTTCATCTCGTGGTTTGCTTTGTTGTCGTTAACCTGTACACTAAAGCAACCTCACCTGAGTGCTTGGATAACGCTGTTAGGTTTGTCGCACTGTGTGTTTGTATTTCATTAAAGGACCCTTGGAAAGTTAGAGCTGGATTGCTGAGTATTTTAATTTTGTTTTGCATTTTATATTATTTTATGTGAATTTCATCAAAGCATTCAAAATTATGCAAAATTTTTTATGGAAATCAGTTGTGTTTTTTTTTTTTTTTTTTAAGCCCTGTCTCTTTAGATTTGCTTCTCTGTGATTTCACTGAGAGGCAAAACAACTTGGTCCCCAGTGATCACTGAATCTACAATAAAAACACAACCTGTTTGTTTAGAAACGTGTGTGGACTGGAGGTATTTGTTAATATTCATTTAGGAGAAAACAATAGTGATATCAATCAGTTAATCAGCTTAATATGTGAATATTTTCATGAAGACTAGAATCAATGTTGTTAATGGCCATTATCTATTTTCCTGCTGCACCATGGTTGTTTTACTTTGTCTATGTTGAAATCTGTATTTAGTGTGCTATTAAGCCTTTGATTTAATGTAAATTTAAAATCTTATCTCAAAATATAATAAATATTTAGTTGTGAAAAAAGATCAGAATCAGTTTGCTAAGCCAGTATTTCCAATGAAAAGTATAGAGATTTAAGCAACTTTGGAATAAATATATATTTATTTTATTTGCTGTCAAAATAATAAAATATAATTATATACATTCCTACAGTGATAAAGTACTGATATTCATGCACTGTGTTTTATCGTTTGCAAAGAACGTGTGCATGTGTTACTTATTGCATCCTTATAATAATGCTGTGAATTATGCCGGCAGCTATTTTGTCTCTTTTTTCAGATAAGGAAGCTGAGACTTAAAAAGTTGAATGACTGCCAAGATTACTCAGCTAAAAAACATTAAGCCAAATCCAGAAAGTATCCTATTTCATTTGTAGTACATGTTCTAGTAAACCATACTAAGAGAACCAAAGGATTTTATTCTGCATATCTTCAAAAATCATTTAATTTTTTTCTAAAGATAGATATTTATTTCAGCAAACATAGTTCTAAAAATTATTTAGAAATCCAAAAGAGAGTGAATAGATCTTTTCCTGGAGGTCTTTGCCTGAATAAGGGTGAAATAAAATTCTCTGCTGCTCAGTTCAATGTCATTGTCTCGTGGACTGTACCTAGTGATGCCACCGTGAGGCTCAGTTTACTCATTTGCAAAGTGAAGGAAAGGAAGCTGCCTCTTGGTAGTTTTAATAGTTTTTATTTTATTTTAATATAATCTTATAAATTTTTGAGATAGCATAATTTTACTTTACATTATAGTCAAAGGTTTCATGCTCCAGCAAATAGAGTTCAATGATTAAAAAGACCATAGTCAGCAGGAATATACTCATGGGCTATGAGCAATAATCAAGTGAGATGTCTGTTTCACTCATATACAGTACACTTAAAAATAATCACAGATCACTACAACTATCCTAGTTATCATTCTTAACTGTTCGACAAAACTATATTTGCAGCAATAGTGTTATAGGTTTTTTTTTTTTTAAATTAAAATTTTAGCTCTTCCTATGCCTATTTCACAATCACTGTTGTATAAGGTGTAAGTCTCCTCCTCTCCAGATGGCAGTGGGATACAGTTTCACTAAGTGTGCTTCTGTTTTACTGTAGAGGCCGTTGACTGGGGTGTTTGTGCAGTTCACGTACATAGGCTTTGCATCCTTATAGTTTGCAACCCTGGTATCATCAGGTAACTTTTTAACAATTGATATGTCACGATCTCCATTCTGTAGTAATGTCTGGCATGTTTGCATAGGAGATGGTCCCTTGCAGGTACCGTTCAGTAGTTTTTGCCTGGTTGGGGCACCAATTGGCTACCTTGTATAAAAGAATAAGCTGAAACATTTTATTATTAATTAATCCTATACTATAAATGAATTAGCAGAGACCAGTGTAACAAGTAACATACAAACCTGAATATGTTAGATTTGAATTCCATTACCTCCAAGTATTTGCTCTGTAGATTTGAATTCTATAAACTCAAACTAGTAGGTGTATTTCCTTGGGTAATTTTAAAAAGACTTATATGTATCTCATATGTCTCAACAAATGGCAGCTAATATTGTTTATAAGAATTTTCACCTTTAAACCATAGTGTTCTAAAAGGAACTCTATTCCCAAACCCTGTGTCACCAATAATTTACTTGTTTTTTTGTGGAGATATTAAGGTGGGAATGGTCCTTGGTTTTTTATGTTTTGTTTTGTTTTGTTTTATTTATTTCCTCATGTTAGAGGCATTACAATGGAGGGACTTGGGAACCTGTGCCTGAGTTTGAATCTATTTCCATGTTGAAGACTAATGCTGCCTTTAGCAAATTTCTTTCATTCTCTATGCTTTATTTAAAAAATATTTATTTTATTCATTTATTTGAAAGGCAGAGTTAGAGAAGGACAAACAGAGAGCGAGCTTCCATCCATTGATTCACTTGCCAAATGGTCACAAGGCCTAGGACTTTGACAGGCCAGCGTCAGGAGCCAGTAGTTTTTATTCATCTCCCACGTGGGTGACAAAGGCTGAAGGGCTTGGGCCATCCTCTGCTGCTTTCCCAGGAGCATTAGCAGGGAACTGGATCAGAAGTAGAGCAACTGGGACTCAAACTGGTGCCCATATGGGATGCCAGCACCGCAGGTGGCAGCTTCTCACACTGTGCCGCTGTGCCAGTGCCCATTCTCTATGTTTTGTTTAGCTATTTGTATAACTGGGAAAATAATATTTATTGTAGATGCTTCCTGTTAGAACTACCTTGAGGGGCAGCGCTGTGGTATAGCAAGTATAAGCCGCTGCTTGCAGTGCCGGCATCCCATATGGGCTCCGGTTTGAGCCCCAGTTGTTCCGCTTCTGATCCAGCTCTCTACTGTGGCCTGAGAAAGCGGTAGAAGATGGCCCAGGTCTTGGGCCCCTTCACCCACATGGGAGATCCGGAGAAAGCTCCTGGCTCCTGGCTCCTGGCTTTGGATGGATGCAGCTTTAGCCATTGCAGCCTTTTGGGGATTGAACCAGTGGATGGAAGACCTTTCTCTCTCTCTCTGCCTCTCCTTCTTTCTGTGTGTAACTCTGACTTTCAAATAAATAAATAAATCCTTTTTTTTTTTAAAAAAAAGAACTACCTTGAGATTGCTTAGTGTGATGCTTGTCCTTAGTATATATAAGCTATAATTACCATCAAACAGAAACAAATCATATTTTAAATTGCTGGTGATAGTTACAACTTGTTGATAAAGTGCCAAAAATTTTAAAGACAGCAGGCTTTTCTTTTAAATTAGTGACAAATGTATGGGCTAGGATACCATCTCAAGGGATTTAGATTCAGCCATAATTAATGTCAGTGAAACCAAAAATAGTGTCAAAAAGCTGTTTTACCCTCAAAAAGTGGAAAATAAGAATACTTTCCTTCTAGGGCCTGATGAAATCTTTTATAAAGATAATAATGTAAAACATCTGAGTATAACATCTGCATATAAACATAGATGTCAGGTACAGTTTCTATGTTTAGTTGTACTAAAAATTGCCAGTTAAATTTCTCATGCTATTAAACTATAGGCTTCATCTAAAGAATTATATAGAATTAACTTCCATATGTGCTAACCTAACCTTTTAAGGACCACTGGAAAACTAAGTCATATATTTCAAAAGGGCTTGTCACTAATATGTACAAAATACAAGGGAGAAAATCAGTACTAAGCCAGTGGGATAGTGTCTTATCACATGATAATCATGAAAGTGCTGAAGCATTTCTGAAGGGAGAGGATTGTGCGAGGAGTTTCGGGGTGTAAGATGCAGTGCACTCAGACAGAAATAACCTTAGATTAGGTAGAGCTTTGTACGCATGTGTGTGTTCCATCCTTTTGAAGCTGACTGCGATAGGTAAAACTCACCTGGGCCGTATATCTAAATTCAACAGTAACTGAGGAGGTTCTTCAGCGTGAGACCAGACGTTGCATTTGAGAACTATGTCTTGATATACCTATGACTGTATAAACCCTCGGCTGCCTTGTTTCCATATTACAAGTACATTTCAGCTAACAGTTCCATCCTTTGTGAGCTGTGACTATGACCTGAAGACTGTCCAAGACATTTGGTAACCAAGAGCTCATTCCAGTTAGAATCTGAGCTGAAAATAGGTTGCCTCATTTTCTCAGCACTGGGTGTTACTACATAGCCTTAAGCTGTCCCCTGAACTCATTATTGTTTAATTACTGACTGTCCATGATCACATCAAGTAGGTTATATAAGGCATCCAGTGGACCTCCAGCATACAGTTAAAATTACATGAGCGGTTTGGTGGAGTTCACCACTGTCAGGGAAGGATGCTGTCGTTGAACCTCGATGGATCCCGTCCAGATCCTTGACATCTTGTGCAAGGTGCTATTGTCCTTGCAGAGTTCTTTGTGCTCTTTCACTTCTTCATTCCTGGAACCAGGAAAGGATTCCAGTTTCTGGAAAGAGAGAGAAGGACCTTTTTTTTTTTTTTTTTCTCCTCAAGTTGGGTAACAAAATTATTTAAAAGATTATGGGCACTGAATTAAAGACCCATCTGATTCTTGAAGTTGTGGTCTAAAAATGTTAATTGTTTGAAGACATCAGTGAATGCTTGTGAGACCAAAGAATTATAGAGCATAGAGAAAGAGCATAGAGCATAACCTGTTCACATGTTTACTGCTTCTTTTGGTTCTGCTTAATAAATTCAAAAGACGTTATTACATTTGAATTTATTTTGAATGGGAATACTAAGCTCTGTGGGTGTATATATATATACACATATATATATGTGTGTATATATATATATATATATATATATTAAACTGTAGTCTATAAAGACAAAAAAGAGCCCTAAAATAATGAATTCAAGCATCAGCAGTTCACAAGTTTCTATTTGATTGTAACTTTACTTTCTAGAAACAAGACAACTTGTTGATACATCTAATTTTTTTGCTTTCCCTTTATTTTCCTAACCTCCTACTTAGATAATCCAGAACTATAAAATGTAAAATCATTAGCATCATAACTCAACTTTGTTATTTTACAGAGGAGAAATCCTTTCATTTAAAGTCCTATTTATTTATTTATTTGAAAAGCAGAGTGACAGAGTGGAGGAGACAAGCCAAGAGAGAGAGATTCGATCTGCTGATTCATCACCAGTTGATCACAGCAGCCAAGTCTGTGCCTAGTTGAAGCTAAGATCCAAGAACTCCATCCAGGTCTCCCATGTGGGTAGCAGAGGACCATGTACTTGGAACATCTTCCACTGCCTTCCCAGGTGCATTACCAAGAAGTTGGAACAGAAGAAACATAGCAGGAACTTGAACTGGTAATCTGATAAGAGATGCCAGTATCATAGATAGTAGCTTAAGGCACTGTGCCGAAGCCTGCAGCCTGAAAAAATTGTTTCCATGTTTATTCACACACCAGTTTCATGTCAATAGCAGGGATGAGCACAAAAGCTTCTCTTCTTTATTTCTAAGTGTGGGGGTTTTATGCCAGATTCCCAATGCTGCACTGCTTGCGTCTTCCACATCCTAAACATACAGCTTGCCTGATTTTTTTTTCTTTTTGCCTAGAAAGTTTTCATTTTTGCTTAACCCCTTGCTCCAAATAGAATCTCTCTTCACTGTTTCAGTGCATCTGCTAAACTGATTAAATAATACATACTTGAGATGTGAATTTTTTGGCTACCAGATCCATTACTTTTTTTTATTATTATTTTTAAAGATTTACTTATTTTTGTGAAAGAGTTACAGAGAGGGAGAGAGAAGCAGAAACTGAGAGAGAGATATCTTCTACCCACTGGTTTGCTTCTCAAGTTTCCACAATGGCTAAAACTGGGCCAAGCCAAAGCCAGGAGCTTCATCTGGGTCTCCCACTTGAGTGTAGGGACCCAAGTACTTGGGACATATTCTGCTGCTTTCCTACTCACATTAGTAGGGAGCTGGGTTGGCATTGGAGCAGCTGGGACTCAAGCCAGTTCCCATATAGATGTTGGTGCTGCAGAGGGTGACTTTGTCTGCTGCTTTACCGCTCCGGCCCCCAAGATCCTTACTTTGAATTTATGGTACCATTTAATTTTCTTTAGAATTATTAATAAAGATAAATTTATATTAGTGAAATGTTTATCATAAAAGCGCTTGAGCTGAAAGTTGGCTTCTGTTACAATCGTCCTCCCTTATCCATAAGTTTTATTTCATGTGATCAACTGGGGTCTGAAAATATTACATGGAAGACTCCAGAAATAAACAATTCATGCATTTTAAATTACACATCAATGTGGGTACTGTGATGAAATGTTGCACACCACCAAGCACAAAAATCATCCCTTTCTCCAAATTATATCCATCCCTTTGTCCAGATGATATCCACGCCGTATATTCTACCTGCCACACAGTCACTTTAGTAGTCTATTGTGTATCAAATGGATTATGGAGGTGTCTCAGTCCTTGTGTTCAAGTAGCCTTTTTTTTTTTTTTATTGAATAGTGGTGTCAAAGCACATGCATATTGATGCCTGTAATTTGGATATGCAAAACAGAAACCATAGAGTGCTTCCAGTAAGTGAAAAGGTGGAAGTCCTCAGCTTAATAAGAAAAAAAAAAAAACTATGCTGGGGTTGCTATGATCTACAATAAATTATTATCATTAATCTCTTTTTCAAATTTATACTTGTAAATTAAACCCTATGATTGGTATGTAAGTGTAGGAAGTATCATATTATAAATAGAATTGAATACTATCCATGGTTTCATGCATCCCCGGGGCGAGGGTGGGTCTTGGAACATGTCCTTGAGGTTTAGAGGGCCATACTGTATTTCTTGTCTGCTCTGGGATATGACTGTCCCCATTCCTCCAGCCTTTTCTACTGTTCTGTGGTGAAAATCTAAAATATGAGAAGTCATTCGTTCATCTTGATTAAAATGCAAAGAAAGTAAAGAGAGCAGCTTTATAATGAGCATTCTGAGGACAGCAAGGAATCGAAAGATTTCAGAAAGCAGAATGGAGCTGGTAAACAGAAGTTCCATTGGTGACTTTACAAATTCTCAGAAAAGAGAGGGAATCTTTCCTTTTGTTGTTACACATGACATTGTAGGTGCAGTGAGGCTGAGGTTGCAGGTTAATAGGCATGGATAAGAAAAATGGGGTGTTGCAACCAGCCTATCACCCATTACGGAAGGGGAACGGTTAGGTTTGAATGGGAAAACATCAGAAGAAGAATCTCTTCCCCATGGGAATAGGCTTCATATTTACATAGATGTTATGGTTTTACACTTAAAATCATTTGATAAATGAAATTGTCCTCCTTGATAAATAGCTTATTTTATTCCAAAAACTGCCAGATACTCCCAATGAAAATATTTCACCTCAAGATTAAATAGATGTCCTAGAAGTAACCTGGGGAGTATTGAAAAAATAAATAAAAATTAAGGAGAAATGAGTCACCCATGTTCTGATTTGCAGCATACTCATTGTATACCTGTGAAACCACAGTAACTAACTACCTTTAAGTTCCAAAGTACTTCAAGTGGAATGTTTGCATAGAATGTAACAATTTAGGTAAAATGTATAACATTTAATACTTCTTCCTGTTTTTAAAATTTAGTTCTTTTGATAGAGAAGGCATCCTGATTTTTTTGATTTACTCTTTTGATGTCTTGGATCAAAGCAGAGATTAAATTTAGGAATTTTAAAAGTGTTTATTTGAAAACTACTTATTACTGTTATTATTGTCATCTTTCTTAATGTCATTTAATTGAGTCACTTCTTCCTATATTTTAAGAAGAAACATGGATATTTTGAATTTGATACTTGAATATATTTGATATTTGAATATATTTCAAACTGGATATTTTGAGTTCAGACATAGCATCACATATATGCAAAAATAAGTCATATGTTTAAGACTTTACAATCTAATGTCTATTTTTAAAAAGTTTATGCAGTGTTCAGTGACAATTGTGGCTAATGAGCTGTTAAAAATGTATAAATAAACTTATATCAAGTAGTACTGAAAAAAATGACAGGACAGATAAGTCAACATTGCTAAATATGGCTGTAGGATTAAATGCTGCTGCTATTACAGTCAGTCAGGATTTCCCCTTGTGATGTCTTCCCAGCATTATCATTATCAATGTATACAAATGGAAGAGATCACTGCCAAAAATATGGGGTTAAGTTGCAGAGAAATGTTCAAGAATGACAGACTCTAACTTATGAAGACTGGTTACTTTTTGCACTTCCTTCTCTCTCAGTATTTGCATTCTGTAAGGAATCTCTTATTTATTGTACCCAGATCCACCAGCTACCATATACAGGATTGCAGTACCCACTGCTGGCGTTTTAGTAGTATGTGGCCTTACAATTCTTACTCAATAGATAGAGAAATGCAAACTAGACATTCTCCTCTTTGTGCTCAGTCTACAACCAGGATATAGAGTTATGATGTGAGCAAGGAGCATGCATTTTGCATGCAAATTTCATGATCATGAATTACCTAAGAATTAAAATGCTTGTTTTAAAACTAATATAAGCATAGTGATACTAGTTTTCTAGGGCTACAATAACCCAGTTCTACGAACAGTAAGTGCCTTAAACAAAAGGAATTTATTGCTCAGGGTTTTGCATGCTAGAAATCCAAGATCAAAATGTTTGCAGTTTTGGATTCCTCAGAAACCTCTCTCCCTGACCTGGAGATGGCCTCCTCCCACCTCATGTAGCCTTTCTTTTGTGTGTGCACATCCTTGGATTTCTTCTCTTTCTTTCTTTTTTAAACATTTTAAGATCTTTATTTATTTTTATTTTATTTAATGTAAACAAATTTCATAAATACCGATTTAGGAACATAGTGATACTTCCCACCCTACCCTCCCTCTCACTCACTCTCCTACCCTACTGCCTCCTTCCTCTCTTATTTCTTCTCTTAATATTTACAACGATCTACTTTATACTCATAAGATTAACACTACACTAAGTAAAGAGTTCAACAAATAATAAGAATAAAAAAAATACTGTTCCTTAACAGTAGAGACAAGGGCTATACACAATCATCAAATCTGAAAATGTCAGTTTCACTCCTATACATTACATTTTTGTTACCATATTAGTCTCCACAGATCAGAGAAAACAAACGGCATTTGTCTTTTGGGGAGCGTCTTATTTCACTAAGTATAATGGTTTCCAGTTGCATCCATTTTGTTACAAAAAACAGGGTGTCATTTTTTATGGCTGAATAGTATTCCATACTCTCTCTCTCTCTCTCTCTCTATCTATCTCCATATCTAGATCTAGATCTAGATATATAGGTACCATAATTCCTTTATCCAGTCATCAGTTGATAGACATCTGGATTGATTCCATATCTTAGCTATTGTGACTTGAGCTGCAATGAATATGCGGGTACAGGTAACTGTCCATCTGCTGATTAATTTGGGTAAATTCCCAGGAGTGGGATGGCTGGATCACATGGTCAGTCAGTTTTCAGGTTCTGAGGTGTCTTCCTATTGTCTTCCACAATGGCTGTAATAATTTACCTTCTACCAACAATGGATTAGGGTACCTTTCTTCTACATCCTAGCATTTGTTGTTGTTGACTTCTATATGAGAGCCATATAACCGGGGTGAGGTGAAACCTCATTGTGATTTTGATTTGCATTTGTTTTGTGTGTCCAAATGCCCTCCTCAGATATAATCACTATTGATGTGGGATTAGGGCCCACTCTTATGATGGCATCTTTTCAACTTAATCATTTCTTTATTTTTTTTTTTTTTTTTTTTTTTTCTCCTAATACACACATTCTGAAGTTCTGGAAGTTAGGGCCTCAACCAGTGGATTTAGAGGGTTCACAGTTTAGTCTATTATCTATAAGTATAATTTTTCTCCTGGGAAATGTTTCCCAGCAGAGTCAAGTTCTTCAGGAGTATGCATTTAAGTAATCTCTACTTCTTTATAGTACTCAGCACAATTTTAATTAAACATTTGTATGCTTAGCTTTTATAATGACTATTGTGCTTAACCGATCATATTTTCTTTCCTAGCACGTCTCATATACCTTGCACATAGTAAGAACTCAGGAAATATTTGTTGAATGAGTAAATTACAATTACTATTGCTAATGTAATTTTCATTTGCATTGTGTTTGCTAAGCTCATTTCTCATTGATGATAACATTTTATCTTCAAACAAGCCTCTGATTAGCTAATATCATTATCACATTTAAATATAAATAATTAAAAATTATATTCAATGATTTCACTAAAGTAACTCTGTTAAGAATAGCAATGAACACCACAAAGAACTTTAAAACTTTAATGTTGAACTAACTAGAGGGAGAGCATAGTCAATGAAATGTCAATAATAAAGACAAGTATAGCAGAACAAATTAACAAAGAAGAAAAAGAAAAAAGAGTAATAAGTGTCGATGTCATATACACTAAGGATATGTAAGGAAGTAGTTGTGAGATGAGAAAAATATTGGAGCAAAAAATTAAATTTATGATGGTATTAGTGTATGATTTCATATCACATGCTGATATAGTGGTGTGGACAAGTAGGAACTAAACAAACATGGATATCAATATGAAGAATATATCCTGGGGCTGTTGTCATGGCGCACTAGGTTAATCCCCTGCCTGTGGCGCCGGCATCCCAAAAGGGGTCCAGTTCTAGTCCCGGCTGCCCCTCTTCCAATCCAGCTCTCTGATGTGGCCTGGGAAAGCAGTAGAAGATGACACAAGTCCCTGTGCCCATATGAGAGACCCAGAAGAAGCTCCTGGCTCCTGGCTTTGGATCAGCACACCTCTGGCCATTGCGGCCATCTGGGGAGTGAACCAATGGAATGAAGACCTCTCTCTCTGTCTCTCCCTTCGCTATAACTCTACCTCTCAAATAAATAAACTTTAAAAAATCTTAAAAAAAAGAATATGTCCTAAGAGGGAGAGGTTAACAACAGTCACATATAGTTTAAAATAACAACAGGGACATTTCATATTGATGCTGTTTAGAGTAACTTGCAATTGGCATCATAATCATTTTTGATTTTAGACATTCAAACCCAAATGAGATAGTGTAATGGTAACATTCACTTTCAATATCTGAAAAGGAGAAATGTCTAGAGGAACATGAAACTTGTACTACTGATCCTGATATGTTGGGCTGTCAGAACTCAGACATGACACGTAGGTCTATATTTTCCCAATGTTTCCATATAATAGTAAAATAGCTAAAATTCTAGGTTAAAGCCTTAAAACACAGACTAATGATTTATATTTGAAAACTAGTCAAACTTTACTTTTATAAGATTTATTTATATATTTACTCTAAAGGCAAAGACCTGCAGGGGTGGGGACACCTTCAATACCGTGGTTCTCTCCCCAAGTGACTGCAACATCCAGAACTGGGACAGTCCAAACCCAAGAGCCTGGAACCCCTTCAGGATCTCCTACATGAGTGGCAGAGATATAAGCATTCAGGACATCATTCACTTCTTCCCCAGGTGCATTAGCAGGAAACTAGATAGAAAGTGAAGCACCTGGGATTCAAACTGGTGTCCAGACAGGACACCAGTGTCAGACTATGGCTTAATTTGCTACACCATAACACCAGCCCATTAAGCTTTTATTAGCTGCAGCCTTACTTATTTACACCTGTTAGCTGAAGTTTCCTCATCTGGAAACACATTGATACCCTTAAGGGTTCTTGTTAAAATAACTAACACGTACAAAACATCTATCATAGGATAATATGAAGGGTGGAAGCAGTATTTTCTCATAAGATGTGACCTTTGCATGTAGGAAGTTACTCTTATTATGTGCAACTTTTTAATCTTTAAAAATGCTGTGTCATTCCAGACATGTAAGAAGAGCTTTTGAGAAATGCGCATATAACATGCAGCCTCACTCAAATTGAAAGTGTTTTCAAAGGAATTATATGCTTGCTAATGATTTACCTCTTGGATAGCTTCTTGTCTGTGTAATGTATCTTGTCTTTTAGCATATGTTCATAATACTAGGCTAAGTTTATTGCATAATAACCATATGGATGAATTGTGTTATTTCCTTATGGAAGTCATTGATTTGTGCATTAATTTGAGGAAAACCTTTTGTGTTTCTCTCTTCCATTCTTGAATCCCATTCTCATTGTAAATAAGAGTGTACCTTTTCTCACATTACAAATTGCCTATAAGTATTGAAAAATTTTTAGTATATAGATTTCTTGTTTTATAATGTCCATTCTGTTTTTCAAATTGAACTCTTTGCTTAAGCTAATAACTGGTCCAGGTTTATCTGAGAATATTTAGTTATAAAATACTTTTGTTGAAGAAGGTAGTATAGCCACATGGTAAATTTAGTATAAAGATAATGTGTATATATATATATATATATATTTTTTTTTTTTTGACAGGCAGAGTGGACAGTGAGAGAGAGAGACAGAGAGAAAGGTCTTCCTTTGCCGTTGGTTCACCCTCCAATGGCCGCCGCTTCCAGCGCGCTGCGGCCAGCGCACCGCACTGATCTGATGGCAGGAGCCAGGTGCTTCTCCTGGTCTCCCATGGGGTGCAGGGTCCAAGCACTTGGGCCATCCTCCACTGCCTTCCCTGGCCACAGCAGAGAGCTGGCCTGGAAGAGGGGCAACCGGGACAGAATCCGGCGCCCCGACCGGGACTAGAACCCGGTGTGCTGGCGCCACAAGGTGGAGGATTAGCCTAGTGAGCCGTGGCGCCTGCCAATGTGTGCTTATATTGTATAGTGTTTAACTAGATGCAAAACACCTTTTTTGTTTCCTGAATACAATAATTAATACGATATTACTAGCAATTCTAAAAGGTAGTTTTTTTATTATTCTCACTTTTTATATCAGAAAGCTGAGGCCAAAGGATATTAAATAAATTTCTCTATGTCACACAGGTAGTAAGTAGAATAACCAAGATTCAGACTTGGGCAACTTGTCTCCAGCGTACATATACAAATATCTATCTATCTACCTATCTATGTCCATTTTAATACCCTATAATGTTCCATAGCATGAATATTTAATTTTTATACATTTTTATCTTGTCACATGTAGCTACATTATTAATACTGTTTCTATTCTACTTCTGTGTCCCAAGTTGTGTGTGTGTGTGTTTTGATAGACTGTATTTTTTACAACAGTATTTAATTCACAGCACAATTGAGGAGAAAGTGGAGTTCCTATTTATCCCCTGCTCCTCCCCCACATTTACAAACCCTTTCCCACTCAACATCCTGTACCAGAGTGACAGATACAGTTGTTAAAACCAGCATTAACACATCATTATCGTCAAAAGTAGGGTTAAGTATTGGTATTGTTCATTCTTGGGGGTTTTGATAAAGCAGTAGCAGGTAAAGCCACCAGTTGCCTGAAAGCATTCCATGTGGGCTCTGATTTGAGTCCCGGCAGCTTCACTTCTGATCCAGCTCCTTGCTAATGGCCTGAGAGAGCAGTGGAAGATGGCCCAAGTGCTTAGGCTCCTGTATCCATGTGCAGGACCTGGAAGAAGCTCTGGGCTCCTGGCTTCAGCCATTTGGGGAGTGAACCAGTTGATAGAAGATCTCTCTGTGTCTCTCCCTCTTTTTCTGTCATACTGCCTTTCAAATAAATTAAGAAAAAAAAAATTCAAAAGTTTTAAAAAGTAGCTTCACTGCCCCAAAACATCTTCTCTACTCTGCCTATTATCAACCTTCCCCTCTAGTCCAAAGCTTGTTGTGTTTTTACTTGAGACTCTTTATCCAGGATATATCATAATGACTGTCACTGTAAGAGAATGCAGTCATTTTCTTTTACTTAAAATGCACCATTGTACTAATGCCATTTAGTATGTAAGTAAACTTGGTTCCACTGTACTCAAAATAGACACTTTTCAACATTAACTTCCCATTCTTACCTGGATTACCTTTGAGCTCCGTATTTTCTTCCTTTGCTTGATTTTTTTTTAAATTTTCTGAGAATTCAGGTTTTTGATTATAGTAACTTTATAGTAATTTCTTTACATCAATTAAGGAAAATGGCTCCATAGTACTCTCCCTTTAGAAAAATAATGTTGACATTGTTTTTCGTTTTTCTTACTAAGTAAATTTCATTTTTTAAGATTTATTTTTATGTATTTGAAAGGCAGAGTTACAGAGAGAGAGGGAGAGGCAGCAAAAGAGAGAGAGAGAGAGAGAGAGAGAGAGAGAATCTTCCATCTGCTTGTTCACTCACCAAATGGCCATAGCAGTTGGGGCTGAAGCCAGGAGCCAGGACTTTGTTCCTGTCTTCCATGTGGGTGGCAGGGGCTTAAGCACTTGGGTCATTTTCAGCTGCTTTTTCCAGGCCATTAGCAGGGCGCTGGATCAGAAGTGGAGCATCTCGTACTAGAACCACTGCTCATATAGGATGTCTACCTCCAAGGCAGCCCTTTACACTCTATACCACAGCACGAGTCCTGCTAATAGACTTTAAAATAATATATTTTAATTCCATTATACATTTTGAATTATTTGAACAGCATGTTTGGTGCACTTATCCATTTTATTTTATATTGTTATACTTTTGCTAGCTTTGTAAAGAAATTTTTTTGTTTTACATATTATTTACTATTCTGACAGACTGGTTATTATGGGCTCATTTGCTATTTGATTAGTTGGGACTCAGCTTAAACAAATTAATTTGTGTATCATTGAATTTGATAGTTTTTTTTCCTTTTTTATTCACTTTTCCATTGTTTTTTTCTTTACTTTTGATTGTTTTGGTTATTTGGAAGCATAATTATTAATTTGCAAGAGAGTTTTATTTCATTGCATGAACAAGAAATAAAACTGAAATAAATAGCTTGTATAGTTTAAAGTATCAGTGTAATTGTTTTCCTAAATGTCCTCTTGTCATAAAAACTATAAGGTTCTGTGAGTTAATTTTATGGAAGTACCAATTAAGAGCAGCTGTTAATTATTAAAATTATATCATTGTGCTTTTTATAAAAAAGTAAAAAATGTATTCAGGTGATGATGTCTGTGGCTATAGTGATAGCTTCTATGTCTGGGTATTTTTATCTAAAGTATTTCAGTCCTTGTTTGATAAACATCAATAAGGAATATTTTATCTCCTTTTAGGATGATATCTTTCATTATTGCAAATGATGATTACTTTGTTTCATTTGACTCTGAACCTATACCAATTTCTATGACATCAGTACCCCCACTTCTACTTTTGCCTGTCTTTCACACATTTAGATTTGATTTTATAAACGATGAATGGCCTGATTTTGATACTGAAACCAATTTGAACCTTTTTAATCAAGTTACCGGAACATTTTTACTGATTGAAAATAATGTTGCTATTCTGTCTAACATTTTATTTACAAAAGAACTCATGTCTTCTTTTCTCAACAATAAATTGAACGTACCAAAGTGATGATGTTTTCGGGGAGGGGGTGGGGGCAGATGCTCTTGATAAATCAGACACTTTCACTCAGTCACATCACCTTGAACATCTATCAGCCAGCTTGTTGAACACTGAAAAACTGGTTTCTTGATTTCCTCTGTGTCAGTGCCAAGCCCCTCCACTTCATGTCTTCACTCAATATCAATGTTCCAGGATCCTGAAAAGTGAGAACTTCCAGCTTGAAATCCTGTTGCCTATGTTTGTTGCCAGTCCCAGCCCAAATTCTGTCTGTACACCCCTAGGCAGAGCTGCATTCCATCCACTACTAACGTGTTTCTTGTACAGAGAAAAAAAAAATCATCCTCTTTATTTTCTTCATTTGTTTTCCTGCTGCTTAGTATTGCTAGTTTTAAAATATAGCTTCGGCCAGCGCCGCGGCTCACTAGGCTAATCCTCTGCCTAGCGGCGCTGGCACACCAGGTTCTAGTCCCGGTCGGGGCACCAGATTCTGTCACGGTTGCCCCTCTTCCAGGCCAGCTCTCTGCTGTGGCCAGGGACTGCAGTGGAAGATGTCCCAAGTCCTTGGGCCCTGCACCCCATGGGAGACCAGGAGAAGCGCCTGGCTCCTGGCTTCCGATCAGCGAGATGTGCCGGCCGCAGCGGCCATTGGAGGGTGAACCAACGGCAAAGGAAGACCTTTCTCTCTCTCTCTCTCTCTCTCTCTTTCTCATTGTCCACTCTGCCTGTCAAAAATAAATAAATAAATAAATAATAAAATAAAATATAGCTTCAATTGATTCTTATATCCTCTTGGAACTCTTTATGTTTGCTACATTTATAAATATTTAATTAATATGCATGTTATTTATCTTTGTCATGGTCTTATCAATTCATTTTTATCTAGAGATGACATCAGATTTGCTCACTACTCTTAATGTACTCTAGTCTTCCTTTATCTAACTCTAAAAAAAGATTTATTTATTTAGTTATTGAAAGAGTTGTAGAGATGGAGATTGAGAGAAAGAGAGATCTTCTATCTGCAGGTTCACTCCTTCTGTGTCTGTAAATCAACAGATAAATAATTCTTTTTTAAAGTTAGATAAAGGGAGACTGGAGTACATTAAGACTAACAGGAGGAGAGACAGAGACAGACAGACAGACAGACACACAGCAGGTGGGGGAGATCTTCTATTGTTTCACACCTTAGATGGCTGCAATGGGTGGGGCTGGGACAGGTAGAAACCAGGAGCCAATAGCTTCATTCAGGTCTCCCATGTCAGTGGCAGTAGCACAAACACTTAGGCCATCTTCTACAGCTTTTCCCAGGCCATTAGCAGGGAGCTGGTTTGTAAGTGGACCAGTCAGAACATGAACTATGCCCACATGGAATGCTGTTGTCACAGGCAATGGCTTTATCTGCTACACCACAATGCCAGTCCTAATCAAACTTTTATGTGGTGGAAATAGTACTAGAATTACTTATATTAAATAGAGATCAGTAATGTTATATTTATGTGTTCATTCCTTGTTAAAAAATAATTTACTGTTATTTGCAATTGATATTTTAGCTGGCTTTCTAAATAACTTCTATTTTCCATTAGGGTTATAGCTTTCACTGCTTTTCTATCTGCCTTGTTTCCTAGAAAACTGGATTATATAGATGTCATCAATGATTTCTGTACATATTTTATTTTTGCATAATATTTTCATAATTTTAATTATATAAGGTGAAAAAATTGAATGTATTTCATATATACAGAATTAGGGTCATAGTGATACCTCCTACCCTATGCCCGCCCCTGCCCATGTTCCCAACCTCCCTCATTCTTCCTTTCTTATTCTTCTAATTTTTACGATGTCATATTTTCACTTTATTTTATAACCATAAGATTAACCCTTCACTAAATAAAAAATTCAACAAAAAGTAAGGAAAAAAACACATCCCAGAACAGAAGAGACAAAGGCTATAACCAATAATCAATTTTTCGTAATGTCAGTTTCATTCATCTGCATTACATGGTTGTACTCTGTTAGTTACCACAGATCAGGGAAAATATATGGCAGTTGTCTTTTTATGGCTGGTTTATTTCACAAAATATGATAGCTTACTGTTGCATCCATTTTGTTGCAAAAGACAGGTATAGAACTTCTTAGCTTGATGTAATCCCATTTGTCTATTTTTGCTTTTCATTGCCTGTGCTTTTGGGGTCTTTTCCAATAAGTCTTTGCCTATGCCAATGTCTTGCTGAGTTTCCCATAGTGTTCACAACTATTAATTTGAAGGCATCAGATGGTAGATTTAGTTCCTTGATCCATTTTGAGTGGATTTTTGTGTAAGGTAGGGATCTTGTTTCATACTTCTACATGTGGAGATTCAATATTTCCCAGCACGTTGAAGAGACTGTCCCATCTCCAGGGATTGATTTTAGCTCCTATGTAAAAATTGGTTGTAGATGTGTGGATTAATTTCTGGGGATTCAATTCTGTTTGTTGGTCTACATGTCTATTTTTGTGCCAGTACCAGACTGTTTTTGTTAATAGTCCCTGTAGTATATCTTGAGATCTACTACTGTGATGCCTCAGTTAGTTTTTGTTTTTAAGATTGCTTTAGCTATTCAGGGTCCCTTCTCTTTCCATATGAATTTTAGCATCCTTTGCTGTAGGTCTGAGAAGAATTTGGGATCATATTGAATCTGTAAATTGGTTTTAGTAGTATGGACATTTTCATATTAATTCTTCCAATCCATGAACATGGAAGTTTTTTGAATATTTTGTGTCTACTTCTATTTATTTCTTTAATGTTTTGTAATTCTCATTGTAGAGATCTTTCACCTCCTTGTTTAAATTTATTCCAAAAATATGTAATTTTTTGTAGCTATTATTAATGGGATTGAACTTTAAGTTATTTCTTAGCCATGATATTGTCTGTTTATACAAAATGTTTTAATTTTTGTATTTTGATTTTATATCCTGCAATTTACCAAACTCTCTTATGAGTTCTAATAGTCTCTTAGTGGAGTCTTATTTTCCCCAAATATAGAGAATCATGCCATCTGCAAACAGGGATAATTTGACTTACTCCTTTCCAATTTGTATTCCTTTTGTTTCTTTTTCTTGCATAATAATTCTGGCTAAAACTTCCAGGAATATATTGAATAGCAATGTTGAAAGTGGGAATTCTTGTCTGGTTCTAGATCTTAGTGGAAGTGCTTCCAACTTTTCCCCATACAATCTGTTGCTGGCTTGGGATTGTAATATATTGTCTTGATTGTGTTGAGGAATGTTCCTTCTGTACCCAATTTGTTTAAGGTTTTCTTCATGAACAGGTGTTGTATTTTATCAGATGCTTTCTCTGCATCTATTGAGCTAATCATATGGATTTTATTAATCAATTTGTTAATGTGATGGATCACATTTATTAATTTGTGTATATTAAACCATCCCAGCATACCAGAGTTAAACCCCACTTGGTCCATCCTTTAACTTTCAGTCTGCCTGTATTTTTTTAATCCATTCTGCCAATCTGTATCTTTTTTTTAAGATATATTTATTTATTTGAAGGTCAGAGAGAGTTTCACAGAGAAGGAGAGACAGAGAGACAGAGAGAAAGAGAGAGAGGTCTTTATTTTTTGAGAGGTAGAGTTACAGACAGAGAGAGGGAGAGACAGAGAAAGGTCTTCCATCTGCTGGTTCACTCCCCAGATGGCCACAATGGCCTGAGCTGCACCAATCCTGTCCAAAGCCAGGAGTCAGAAGCTTCTTCCAGGTTTCCCAAGTGGGTGCAGGGGCCCAAGCACTTGGACCATCTTCCACTGCTTTCCCAAGCCATAGCAGAGAGCTGGGTCAGAAGTGAAACAGCCAGGACTCGAATCGGTGCCCATATGGGATGCCGGCACTACAGGTGGTGGCTTTACCCACTATACCACAGCACTGGGCCCCCAATTTTTTTTTCTTTTAAGACTTGGAATATTTCTCTCCTTTCTCCTCTTGCCTGCAGGGTTTCTGATGAGCTATCAGCTGTCAGTCTAATTGGAGATCCTCAAAGGCAATCTGGCATTTCTCTTGCATACATTTTAGAATCTTTATGTTTTACTCTTGAAAATTGACTACAGAGTGTCATGGTGCAGATCTTTTCTTGTTATGTCTGTTAGGAGTTATGTATGCCTTTTTGCCGCCTGGTCATTTTTGTCAATGGATGAGAATGAAAATGGGGTGTTTCATCTCCTAATTGTCTACTTAAAGAGTCTCTGTGACATGGCTTGGTCTTGTTTTTTCACTGAAGGTTTCATCACCTATCATAAGATTCTCTCCATACAGCTCTTTCTTTCCAGATTGCAGGGACTACTATGCCCTCATCCTCCAGGCCTTGGAGGTCATCCTGTCCTGTTGTACTGAATTAGGCTTTGTTTTCTGAAGTAGGCTTTTTCGTTCCACATTCTGCTTACACTTTTCAAAATAGTCATTCCTTTAAACTTGTGCTAGCTGCATGTACCATCGATTGTTGCTTGAACCTTGACTGGACAGCTGCATAAAGAATTCTTCTTGTACATCTGATTTTCAGTACATCATGGTGAATTATCAGTCAGGGGAAAGCAGACTTCTACTAAGCACAGTAAGCAGACTTTATCAGGGCCACTCTGTGATTATGGAGATGCAGGAAGACATGGTGGTCTGATTACTCTATAAGATGTAGAGGGATAGCTCCAGCCTTTTACCACAGTTGCCTCTGGTGTCATAAAACAAGAGGAGGGGAACAATAACTCATGTACTAAGGGCATTGATCAAGTTGTGTATGTAGTTTGCTGGCCTTTACTCTTAGGGCCGTGAGATTGAAGGTCCTCCCCATGGGCTGCGCTGCAGGGGCCACCATGTCACAGTATTGCCGATGATACCTTCTGTGTCTGTGTTCACATGATGTTCTCTTTATGTGTTTCTGTGTCCAGATATTCCCCTTCTTATAAGATCATCAGTCAGATTGGGAAAAATGCCTCCCCCCATTAAACTTCATTACATCTGCAGAGAGAGCTTATTTCTAAATAAGGTCATGTTCAAAAGTATGAGGGGTTAGGACCTCAATGTGTATGTAGAAGATACAACTCAGCTAATAGCACTTGGCTTATGCTGTTTGTGGACAGATAGTCTTACATGCTCTTAAAATAAACAAATCACATGGAAAATAGTCTTTCTAATTATTCTAGTTAAGATTTTTCAGAATGCATTTGAAGGGATATAATTTTAATAATTTTGCATAAGCACAGAGTAGTTATACTTTTATGGATTAAAATTATAACAGATATTAATACTTTTGATTTATGAGCTGAGTGCCACATTTTTTATATCATATGTTAAAAAGTGCTGCAGAGGATAGTGTGTTCTGCTCTGTTTTAGAAATAAATAATAAAATGTTTCATTGTAAGATGATTCTGCATGTGGGTACCCAGCCTAACAATAACAGCAAGATTTAAGATGTGAATTTTAATAAACTATTATTTTCTTTTCAGTAAGAAATTATTTCCTTGATTAGTATTCTCCTGTAGGACTGCTTTAATTCCATGTTCTCCTAACATAACTAAAATGAGACTCGGGAAATGGAGAACTCAAAAGTGAGAAATATCATATAACTTTATTAATTTACCAGAATTGCCTTGTGAATTTGCAAATGCCATGGCAAGTGGGAAGTAGATACTAATAGTTTATTTATAAGAGTCATAGTTGAAGTCTGTTTTGTAATTCGGCTGCAGTTTAAATTTAATAATAATAACAATTTTGGTTTCCAGATCAGTGGTTAGCATTGAGGATGAAAAACTGATGAGAATAATAATTTACATTACTCAACTTATTTAGTCTTTTGTTTTGATCTGTGTTCTATTAATGATACTTCTAATATAATTATATAAATACTTACATTAACTAATATTTCCTGTGAAATGTATTATGTGCTAAAGCTATTCTAAGCCATGCATATATTGATTAATTTTTTTCTGGAAAGTATATCTCTGAGGTGGGTACTGGTATTATCCTCATTTTACACGAGATAAAATGAAGAAATAGGTGTAGAGAAATCTCCATACATTGCTACAGTTCATAAATACTGGCATATAGCTTTTATAAATTATGTCTTTACACCTTTGTCATCAAACTACTGTATGATTTTTATTAATAAATTCACTTTATCTCTCTGGGCTTTAACTACCTCATTAATAAAAAAATTAAAAATTAAGTAAATGAAAGGACTAGATTAATTTCATATTTCTTATTGTTCCTGACATCAAGGATTCTCATTTATTACATCTTTTTATATATAATATTTTAAATTTATATAAGTTGAACAAATGTCATGTATATAGATAGATGATAGATAGATAGATAGATAGATAGATAGATAGATAGATAGAGGAGTTTAGTGATACATCCCACCATACACCCCTTCCCACTCATGCTCCCAACCCTTATTCCTCAACTTCTCATTTTGAAATTGATAAGATTCACTAGTGAAAAAGCACTGCCTTCAATCAAATACAACATCCTTCTCTTGGAGATTCTCAGAAAATATTAGCGTTAGGTATAAGTATTTATGTACCAAAAGCACTCCTTTTGTTTAAGATTGTGTCCACAAAAGTAATTGATCAACCATTTTCTTAAAAAAGGAATACCTACTACTAAAGTGTATTTTGAAGGCAAAGTTTGGGAAATAATGAGTGTAGGCACTCTAAAGTACTCTTGATCTCTAAATATTTTATTATGTAGTATTTTAAAGGTCATTTCATATTACTTACACCCTCAGAATTTATCTTACCTGATGTATTTTAGGAGCTTTTTTAATGTATTTATTTAATGTATTCTTTCTTGTGTTTGTTTTTCAATTCTACAAATCATATTTGAAATTGTTGACTGCCCCCACCCCCACTATTTCTTGGCATTACAGAATGCACATGCTACAGTGATCATTTCTCTCATGGGTATACTCAAATATATACAAATTCTCAAAATCCTAATTTTTGGAACAATTTTTAATCAAATGTCTTCAGTTCTTGGTTCTCATATTTATTTATAATTTAGAGATTTTACTATATATTTAGAAATTTTGTCAATTCTAGTAGGGAATTGGCTATTCATCTCTCATTCTCTCTCATACACATACAACTATGCTTTCTTACATCAAAGTAAGTTATGTTTTCATTATTTTAAGAGATTCAATTCACTCTCTAGGAAGCTGAAGAATTATTTAACATTCAATTTTGTGTAAAATCTTCTAGAAACTTTCCTCCTGCACATTTCCTCTTAATAGATAGATGCTAGAGACTTGCTTATTATTTTGTTCTTGTCTATATAAAAGATTAGATTATGTGAAGGAAATACAATAAGTCATCTCCAAAGTTGACTTACATGCTCTTCCTCCATACTCCAGAAAACTCTGCAGACTTTTTCCTAGAAGGTTTATAATTTAGCAATTACTGTTTTATATGACTGTCTCTACCATTAGGCTGTGTAATTCTTTTTATGCTAAATAATGTATTATTTTTTAAATTTATATTCAGCTCTAAGCATCATGATTAAAATTTATAGAGCTTTATGTTTATCTAAAATTTAAGCTAAAGTATTAATAATGATCATTATTTGGATAACATTTTATTATTTCCAAAATTAGTTTAGGTATAGGACTATCGATTCTAATGTGTTTGGTTTGATCTTTCAGAATTCCAACAATGAGGTATCAGTATTAATTACAGTTTATACTTAAGGAAACAAAAGCTTAAGGGACAATGATTTATTACTCATATGGAGGAAGTTATTATTATATAAATGTAAAAAACTAAAATTAAAACAACTGATCTTTTAAATGTAAGAAGACATTGAAAAAATGAACCTTAGAAATAATGACATGAAAAATAATCCTAATGTGGAAGGTATCATTATAACACCTTCAAGTCTTCATGCAGAGAGTGTTTCTACCTTATGCTTTTATGTAAGTGTTTATAACTTTTGTATGTGTGTGTGTGAATGATTGTGTAAACAGAAGTTTAAAATGAACTCTGTTAAGTATTGTCAGTGGCAAAATAATATGTCCCCAGCCACCCCACCCTAAGCTACCATGTCTCCATATCCTCACCCCTGAAATCTATGAATTTGTTACCTAACATTCCATTAAAAAAAAAAAAAATCTCCACCAATGTGATTAAATTAATTCTCTTGATAGGGGGAGATATTCCCAGATTATTTAAGGGCCAGAATCCATAATTGCCAAGATCCTTATACAGGAAGAGGATGCCTTGCGGTGCAGCAGATTAAGCTGCTGCTTGCCGTGCCAACAATCCATATCAGAGAGCCAGTTCGAGTCCCAGCCTCACAGCTTCCCATCCAGCTTCCTGCCAATGCACCTGAAGAGCAGCAGAAGATAGCTCTAGGACCTGCACCCCTGTCACACATGTGAGAGACCCAGATGGAGTTCTGCACTCCTGGCTTCAGCCTGGCCCAACCTTGAGCATTGTGTCCCCCTCCATTGCCCATCATCCATGCCCCAAATGCAAACCCTACCCTGACAGTCTGCCTTTCAAATAAATCAATAAATATTTTTTTAAAGGTTGGGGATGGAGATTGGGGTGGAGATAATAATGTTAGAGGTGAGGAGTTGTTTGAAGGAGCTACTCTGCAGGCTGTGAGGTTGGAGGAAGAGGCTGTGAGCCCAGGAGTGCCTGGTGATCTCTAGAGGCTGGAAAACCAAAGGAAACAGATGCTTCTCTAAGGCCTTCAGAAAGCGCACCACGCAGGCAAAGCCTTTACTGCAGCACCATAACACTCACTTTGGTTTTGTGTCCTCTAGATCTACAAAAGAATATATTTTTGTTGTTTTAAGGTGCTGAGTTTATGATGATTTGTTAGAGAATCATTAAAATGCTAATAAAAGCATTATTTTATTTATACAAATAAAAGTATAAAGCCAAACCAGAATTTGTTATTTGGCTACAAGACGAACTTAGACAATTAACATTGCTTACAAAAGACTTTATCAGGAAAGTTTTAGAATAGAAATAATCATCATTAAGAGATGGAAATTTTTGGAGGAGAAAGTGGTTTAATTGTAAAAGCAAGATAAAACTCATGGTCTCCTGACTGTTTTATTTTTGTAGAGCTTAAATTTATGAACAGGGCCAGTGATCTGTAGAATGGAATTGAAGAATCAGTGTACTGGAAATAACTTTACATTTTGAGTTTAATCTCATGTTGACTTTATACATCCTATTCCAGGAGATGAAATCTGTTCCTACTTCCACCCAGACAATAATGAACAACCACATTTAAATAGAAAAGCTCTCTACCAAGCTAATGGAATTGAGCTAATGTTCAATAAAATTTTTAAAACTATGAAGAGTTAAGTAAAAAATTTGAAATAGTGAAGTATGTCTGCATAGATAGGTGCGTCAGTCATCTTACAGGCAATACATACAATGATCATCGGGTACATGTCCAGGTCCTGAAAGTTGGCATCCCATATAAATAAATTCTAGCTATCTGCTGCTAGAAGATTTTACATATTGAACATGGAATATGTCAACAAAATTTCCACCTTGGAATATAAGTACAATGTGCACATGAACTTTGATGAAAATTGTCTTTAACAATAGCTCATCTTGTAGGCTGGTTTTCCAGTGAATCTATCTTTAACACATGCAAGGGAAGAAGTCCTTTACTGCCAGTGAGTGAAGTATATGCCAATCTAGACATTGATATATAAGTCAGTTTGATTTACCATGGTAATGTGGATTATGAAAACATCCTTAAGCAGTGAAAATGATCTGCCATACCAGATAAATCAAAAACTGTGAGACAATTTTTATTACAGTCATTCTTTCCATGAGAAAAGGATGGTGGTTTTGGTGGTAGGAGCCCTTTCCTAGGAGGAAATGGAAGATTAGTTGGATTTCAACATTAGAATGAAATCATTAATATAGAAATGCAAAATCATGCTTAATTATAGCATTGTTCCTGTGGTTTTAATACCAGTGAGCAATGCAGCATAACACCTTAATCTGAATGAGTAACATTATATGGTGATTTTTGTTTTCTTAAACAAGTGAAATCACATCAAGGGATCACTAGCATCAGGTTTATAAATTTGATTTATGCTGTTCAGACACACAACTCTGTATATCCTGCAAACTGATCCATAAAATGCCTGTAATGCTGGCATGTTTGACATTCCCATTCAGTCCCACAACTTGCTGACATAGATTTAATTTGCTACTTCTTGAAGGTGTTGCGTGAAGTTCCCTTCTCCTTGACAGGTGTCTGAATAGTTGAGCATCATTCAGAGCTGAACAGAATGGGAAAATAATGCATTATCTAAACCCCAGTGGAATGTCCATTTTATGTTATTTTATGACTTTGATAATGTCCAGGAGGAAAATCTGTTTCTCTCAGTATTGACAAAGGTATATCTTTCGACTCTTTTCAATATGTATACATGCCTTCAATTTTTCACCAGACTCTTTCTTGAAATGACAAATCCTATACACTTCAGTTGTTACTCCATAACTGTTAATTATAATCTGAACATATGAATGAAATTAGACAAAAATACATCTGCTGCTCCTCCACTGTTGTCAGTTCAGAGTGCTGTAAAAATCAGCACAGAATGCAGGTAAAATAACAGGGATGTGTTTCTCATAACTGTGGAGACTGGGTTTCTGAGATAAGAGAACCAGCACTGATGGCTTCTGGTGAGGGCCCTCCTTTTTGTTGCTTACTTCCCCTCGCATCACTGTCTGGAAGTGGTGAAGGGAAAGAGAGGGGAAGTCGTAGGGAGAGAGGGAAGGAGAGAGGACTCTGGTATATTCTTATAAGGACATTAAGATGAATTCCATTCATGAGTGCTCTGCTGTCATTACCTAACTACCTTCTAAGACCCTCCCCTAAGCCAAATACCATCACTCTGGGGACTAGACTTCAGTGTGTGATTCTGGGGGTGGGGGATGTGGAGCATGAACATTCAGTTTTCAATTAATCTCCATTCTATATTTTAGGAAGATCTGAACATTTTAACATTGGCAACACAGATAGTATTCATCATCTCATAGTGTCTGGCATATTGGATATGCTTTAAATGTTTCTCTGGTTCTGAATACATATTTATATCCATGCAGACTTCTCAGACTTATAGTTATTCTTTGTAATATATATATATTTACACATATACTTTCAACACACGAGCATATGATTGTGTTTAAGATGCAGGCAGATGTATATTATATGCCAAGGCAACTAAGATAAAGTAGCTAGTATAACATTGGATTGTAAGGAAACAAATTTCTTGGGTGAATATCTGTTTCACACAGTACCTGTGTGATATGTATAAAATTCTTGACATCACATTGAAGGATTCTGTGTAGCTGACCCTAACATACATTTCTATCCTAATGAATCTCCTACTTTTAACCTACCAATATGCTATTCTTACTCACTGATCCCTTAACAGTGTAAAAGGATTCCCTTTGTTAAAGCCATTCCCAGAAAGTTATCCCTGTTCTTTTCTACCTTTATGAAACCGTCTTATCCCTAGAGATCTCACCCAAAGTCCATGACACATTTTGTTGATATTTTTATCCTCCAGTTGCAGCACTTGGCTATGCCTGTAATGCCGTAGAGCAGGCAAGTTTTGTGTTAGCGTCTTGTTTTATTGCAGCTTGGCCTTTGTGTGGAGTCTTATTTTACTGTTGGTGTATGTAATAGTGAGAGAGAACCACACTGCAATTTGAACAAGGAAAGTTTAATATATTAGTAAACATGACAGAGTATTAGAGTACTAGAGAATTGACCAGTAATAATTAAGAGTTTTTTTTTTTAAATATGGAAATTGCATATATAAGGAACATACTTTGGCTGAAATTGAGATGTTGCACCTAAGGGGAGACTCTCCTGCAGGGCTGCAGCCAGACCTCAGTGAGAAGATGTGGTCATGGCTCACTGGATGGTGGGCAAATTACTAAGTTGCAGTGACAGCAGGACATACTAGAAATCTTCCCTCTGGAATTCCAGAAAAGCTACCCAGAGATGATCAGCCAGCAATACTCCTCTGCAAGTCCACCTAAGGAGGAGTCTAGGGAAACTGTATTTGCAAATCCAACTCACTCTGTAATATGTCCTGTGAGGGAGTAATAGAAAGAGTTGTACATAAGGAAATCCCTTACCTTGCTACTCACTACAGAGTTATCTAATACATTCTAAATGAGCTCACACCCAGGAAGTGCTGGACTCTTAGAGTTCATTGCAAAGCCACCAGAAAGATGACCTTGTGAACGTCAGGCTTCTGGGTGTCTCTGACCACCATGTGTTATGGCGAAAGGTACCAGAGAAGCTGCACCAAGCAGGAGCCTGGTGGGTGTTGCCTACTCAGACCAGAAAGAATGGCTCTTCTTTCAGTAGTGTTCCTCCACTGTTATCTACTGATAAATCTTTAAATCCTGTAAGCTGACAAAGGTGAACTAGTTATAAAGCCCCTCTCTGTAATTGAAGAGCAAGAAATAGAGGGTGGATTTAGAGCTGACAGTCAATATAATGATAGCCGGGGTAATATACTTCGTAAATATACTGACTCTGAACAAATAAGAATCTCCTAGAAGACAGAAAATGTCTTCTTCTCATTCCTTTTATGCCTGAGATAATGTTTTGCAAACAAGGGTAATGGAAATCATCTTAAATCAGTGCTTTCACTTGTCACCATTATATGCTTAATATGTTGTTAGTTTCTATCTTTTCACATAAAGTATCAGTATCAAAGATAACCATCTGATGTGAGTGTAATTTCATTTTTCCTCACATATGTGTGAACATGTTTGTGCACGTATGAGAGTAGGTATAGACGATATCTGATTATTAAGAATAAACTAGGGATGGGAATTTGGCCTAAATGTTAAATTGCCAGTTGGAACTACTGCATCCCATTTAAAAATGCCTGCCTTCAAATGTCCACCTCCAGTTCTTGAGACCCTGGGAAGTTAGTGATACTGGATCAAGTAACTGGGCTCCTGCCACCCACATGGGAAACCTGGATTGCATTCTCAGCTCCTGGCTTTGGTTCTCTAGCCATTATGGGTGTTTGGGGGACTATACTAGCAGATAATATCGCTCTCTCTCTCTTTCTCTCTCTCTCCCAGTTAAATAAAGATATAAATTAAAGAAAAAAACAGCATTAACTAATCACAAAATTAATCAAATATGCTCACCAGAAGTTAGATAAAATTTTTTTAAATGAGAAGTGTTGGTATCAACTAATTAAAAAATATAAGATTTCAATAAATACAAGATTTCAATAATTGTAGGTTTAGAAAATTTTTATGATTGAATGTTCTACAATATTTTACTATACATATTGAGGTATTAAATTTCTTAATGTTATTGCTAAATAGTAACTTTTTAAAAACAATTTATAGATTTAATTGTCTTCTCAATTAGTCACATTAAAAACTTTACTGTGTCTAGTACATTAATGTAAGTTTCCTTGTGTGCAGTTTTGCAGGTTGCATAAACTGATTTTCTGAAGTCTAGATAGACAAAATAGATATGAAAATTCATTAAAAGAAGGGATAAGTATTTATATATATACGTTTAATATGCACCATGGTGAGAAAAATTGGTAAGATCTCTCCCATTCATAATAAATACAATAAAATACTACTCAGCCATAAAAATAATGACATCCTGTCATTGCAACAAAGTAGATACAGCTGAGTCCATTATGCTTAGTGAATTAAATCAGACCCAAAAAGACAAATATTTTATATGTTTTCTCTAATATGTGGGAGTTAATATAGAAAACCAAAAAAGCGATGTATAAGAATAAAACTGACTTCTTATGATTTGGTTATTGTTTTTAGCTCTTGTCTATATTCCTGTGCAACAGTGGTCTTTCTACATTTTACTTGTTGATAATTTGGTTAGTGGTGCACTAAGCCTGTGATTATAAAGTGAAATTAAAGTATGTTATTGCAAAAATTAAAAGAAAAAAAGAGAAGGATGAAGGGGTGAATGAGGGAGAGAGAGAGAGAGAGAGAGAGAGAAATAGAAGTATGGTTATTTTTTTTTTTTTTTTTGACAGGAAGAGTGGACAGTGAGAGAGAGAGACAGAGAGAAAGTTCTTCTTTGGCCATTGGTTCAACCTCCAATGATTGCCATGGCCAGCGTGCTGTGGCCAGTACATTGCGCTTATCTGAAGGCAGGAGCCAGGTACTTCTCCTGGTCTCCCATGGGGTGCAGGGCCCAAGCACTTGGGCCATCCTCCACTGCACTCCCTGGCCACAGCAGAGAGCTGGCCTGGAAGAGGAGCGGCCGGGACAGAATCCGGCGCCCCTACTGGGCCTACAACCCGGTGTGCCAGCGCTGGAGGCGGAGGATTAGCCTATTGAGCCACGGTGCCGGCCAAGTATGGTTATTTTCTTAGAGTTGTATCTATGAGTACATGAAATCTGTTCTCTTTATAATTAAAGTTTTTGAACTTAGCATAAAGTTACAAATAATTTAACTATTTTCAAAAGAAAGGTGGCTAAATATCTTAGAACTCAAAGTACTAGGGCAATTATTATACAGCATGTATACAATTGAATGTAATCATACAATTCAGTGGACTAGGAAGCACCATGAACCATACATATAGTCACATTCCACAGCTAATTAGTCACTAAATTCTATTGACTCTGCCTGCTTAAATTCAATTTAGTATACAGACAGTCCCTGACTTACATTGGTTTCAGATACTGTTCTTCAACTTTATTATGGTGCAAAAGTGACATACATTCAGTAGAAGTTGTATGAATTTTATTCTTTTTGTGGGTTAGCAACGTGTGGTATAATAGTTTTTGTAATGCTAGGCAGCAGCAACTTCCCTGCCAACTGCAGGATTCTGATGGAAAAAAACTGACTCTCTACCGAGTACTATGGTGCCAATACTTTTTGGCTATAGGTGTTCAATCAATCACATGAGATGCTCAACACTTTTTATAAAATAGAGATTTTGTAAGATGATTTGCCCAACTACATTCTAAGGATTCTGAGCATGTTAAAGTTGGCTAGGTTACATGATGCTATTCAGGTTAGGTGCGTTAAATGCATTTCAAAAAAAAATTAGGCAGTTTCATAATTTTATCTTATTCTCCTCCATAAGATTTTTAATGTAATTTTCTGAATTCTACCCTATCCCTATTGCCTATCACCCAGAATAAAGTCCATTCTGTTTTTACAGATGACACACAGAGTCCTTAAGTTTTTTATTTTATTTTATTTTTTGACAGGCAGAGTGGACAGTGAGAGAGAGCCAGAGAGAAAGGTCTTCCTTTTTGCCGTTGGTTCACCCTCCAATGGCCGCCGTGGCCAGCGCGCTGCGGCCGGCACACAGGACTGATCCGAAGGCAGGAGCCAGGTGCTTATCCTGGTCTCCCATGGGGTGCAGGGCCCAAGGACCTGGGCCATCCTCCACTGCACTCCCTGGCCACAGCAAAGAGCTGGCCTGGAAGAGGGGCAACTGGGACAGAATCTGGCGCCCCGACTGGGACTAGAACCCGTGTGCCGGCGCCGCAAGACGGAGGATTAGCCTAGTGAGCCGCGGTGCCGGCCCAGAGTCCTTAAGTTCTAACCTAACATACCCATCCTGCTTTCTCCCTTTGTCCACAATGTGCATCTAATTCTCAATTTCCAAAGAATCTCTAACAGTTTTTTGAAGTTCACTTGATTTTTCATGCTTCCATATTTTTTACAAATTGTGTTGCTTCTCTCTGCCATTATAATGATGTTTGATTTATACCAAAACAATTGTGATTTATTAATGGCTTACTTTTTATTAGATTATTTTTAAACCTTATATACATATTTCCTTATCTGACTGCTGCAGCAGTTTGGTAAGGTAAACATCAGAGCAAACTTCAATGATAGTCTTTACTTTTGTTATTCCCCATCAGACTATAAAATCATGGGGAAAATTCACATTTTGTTGCCTGACTTCTTGGCCAGTGTGTAGTTAGTACTCAATAAATTATATTTGAACACATGAGTGGACAAGAAATACAGATTTCACTTTCTATTTTGTATTCTAGTGATTTGATGCAAGAGACACTGGAAGTGCTATTCATTCACTGCTGCCTTTACATGCAGACAGCACTCCAAAGGAAAATGGCACTTACTAGATATGACAGGATATTCATGGTGGCTATGGATTGAGAAGCATCATCACAAGCAGAGGCCCAACTTTATAAGAGCCTCTTCTTTATTCCATTCTAACAGACAAAGAATAGTATGGCCCAACTTTATAAGATTAATAGTCTGATTTGATGAATAGTTTAATTTTTGCGTTATTTGTAGATGACCTTGTTGACAGCATTTTTTTGCTGTTTGTTTAGCTCTATGCTTTACTTAA